>NC_087472.1:51296010-52496010 GCF_036321535.1 Camelus dromedarius | reverse complement strand
GATTTGCATTTCTCTAATAATTAGTGATACGGAGCATTTTTTCATGTGCCTATTAATCATTTGTATTTCTTCCTTGGAGAATTGCTTGTTCAGGTCTTTTGCCCATCTTTGGATTGGGTTGTTTGTTTGTTTCTTATTAAGTCATATGAGCTGCTTATATATTCTGGAGTTCAAGCCTTTGTCGGTTTCATTTGCAAAGATTTTCTCCCATTCCATAGGTTGTCTTTTTGTTTTACTTATGGTTTCCTTTGCTGTGCAGAAGCTTGTAAGTTTCATTAACTTCAGGATGACACCTGCACCCCAATGTTCATAGAAGCACTATTTAAAATAGCTAAGACATGGAGACAGCCTAAATGTCCATCGACGGATGACTGGATAAATAAGAAGTGGTATATTAACACAATGAAATACTATTCAGCCATAAAAACCGACAACATAACACCATTTGCAGCAACATGGATGCACCTGGAGAATGTCATTCTAAGTGAAGTAAGCCAGAAAGAGAAAGAAAAATACCATATGAGATCACTCATATGTGGAATCTAAAAAACAAAAACAAAAAAAAAGCATAAATACAAAACAGAAATAGACTCACAGACATAGAGTATAAACTTGTGATTGACAAGGGGGTGGGGGGTGGGAAGAGATAGGCTGGGATTTCAAAATTGTAGAATAGATAAACAAGGTTATACTGTATAGCACAGGGAAATATACACAAAATCTTATAGTAGTTCACAGAGAAAAAAATGTGTCAATGAATATATGTTCATGTATGGCTGAAAAATTGTGCTCTACACTGGAATTCGACACAACATTGTAAAATGATTATATATCAATAAAAAATGTTAAAAAAAGAAATAAGATCTTAAATAAACAGCCTAGCTATATAACTCAAAGAATAACACAAAAAGGAACAAAGCCCAAAGTTAACAGAAGGAATGAAATAACAATAATAAGGGCACAAATAAATAAAATAAATACTAGAAAATAAATAGAAAAAGTCCACAAAACTAAGAGGTAGTATTTCAAAAACATAAACAAAACTGACAAATTTTTAGCTAGACTAAGGAAAAAAGAAAATACTCAAATAAAATCAGAAATGAAAGGGAGATATTACAACTGATACTACAGAATTACATAGAACCATAAGAGACTGCTATGAAAAATTATCTATCTTTTATACCAACAAATTGGATAACTTTAGGAAATGGATACATTCTTAGAAATGGACAACCTACCAAAAGGAAAACTGAAAATCTGAACAGACCAATAACAAGTAGGAGATTTAATCATTAATCAAAAAACTATCAACACAGAAAAGCCCAGGACCAGATGGCTTCACTGGTGAAATTTATCAAACATTTAAAGAAGAATTAATATCAGTCTTTTTCAAATTCTTCCAAAAATTTGAAGAGAAGTAAACATTTTCAAACTTATTTTATAAGGCCAACATTACCCTGATACCAAACCAGATAAGGACCCTAAAAATGAAACAGAACAAAATCTATATCCTTGATGGACATAAATGAAAAATTTTCAACAAAATGTTAGCAAACTCAATTCAGCAATACATAAAAAGACTCAGACACAATGAGCAAGTAAGATTTATCCCTGCAAGAATGGTTCAACACATACAAATCAATAAATATGAAATACCAAATTAATATATTAAGAATAAAAATCATATGATCATGCCAACATATGCAGAAAAAGCATTAGGCAAAATATAACATCTTTCATGATTTAAAAACTCTCAACAAATTTGGTGTGAAAGGAACTATCTCAGTGTAATAAAGGTCATATACAACAAATCCAGAGTTGACAACATAGTCAATGATGAAAAACAAATGCTTTCCTTCTAATATGAGGAACAGAACAAGAGTGTCCACTCTCAATATTATTATTCAACATAGTACAGGAAGTTCTCTCTCAAGCATGTAGATAAGGCAAAAAATAATAAAAGCCCTCCAATCAGAAAGAAAAAGGTAAAATAGTTATTTGCAGATTATATGACCTTGGATATAGAAAATCCTGAAGACTCAACCAAAAAGTTGTTGAAATTAATCAATGAATTCAGTAAAGTTGCAAGATATAAAATAAATATACAGAAATCAGTTATGTTTCTATACACAACTATAAAATCTTTAAAAAATAAATTAAGAAAACTATCCCATTCACAATAGCATCAAAAACAAATAAACAAAAATGCTGAGAAATAAATTCAACCAAAGAAGTTAAAGAGATATAAAATAAAAACTACAAGCCTTTAATGACAGAAATTGGAGAAGAAAAAAAACAAATGGAAAATTATCCTGAGTTTATGGATTGGAATAATTACTATTGTCAAAATGTCCACACTACTCAAAGCCATCCATAGATTCAATGTAATCTTTATAAAAGGTCCAATGATACACTGAAATAGAAAAAAATCTTAAAATTTTAATTGAACCTCAAATGACATGAAACAGCCAAAGTAATCATGAGAAAGAAGAATAAAGGCAGAAGTATCGCACTTCCTGATTTTAAACTATACCACAAAGATATGATAATTAAAACAATATGGTACTGGCATAAAAATAGATACATACACAAATTGTATGAGTAAGAGTCTGCAAATAACCTTCCACATATATAGTCAACTAATATTTTGACAAGATAGCCAACAACATTCAATGGGGAAAGGATCATCCCTTCAATAAATGGTGCTTGGAAAACTAGATAACCACATGCAAAAAAAAAAAAAAAAAGAAAGAAATTGGACTGTTATCTTCCACAACTCACAATAATTAAGTTGAAATGGATTAAAAACTTAAACATAAGATCTGATACTGCAAAACTTCTAGAAGTGAACATAAGGATGAAACTTCTTGACATTGATGTTGGGAATGACTATTTGGATATGATACCAAAAGCACAAGCAACAAAAGCAAAAAAAAAAAAAAAATCCACAAGTGGAACTACTTCAAACTAAAAAGCTTCTGCACAGTCAAACAGTAAACAAAATGAAAAGTCAACTGTGATATTGTGATTTATAATAAGAAATATATGCTTGGTATTTGTTCCAGTTTCTGGCACACAGCTCATAAAACTTTTGGAATTTCCTAAGTGATAAGAGCCATAAAGGTATATATTGTGTTAATGAGGTAACTTTTGAAAAGCATATCAGATTGGGAGCTCCTCATCAGAGGTACCAACCATGTGATTAGAGAATTGAGACTTTTTGTTACATACCTTTGACCTCCAGGAAGGGGAGACAAGCTGAAGGTCGAATCAATCACCAATGTCCAATAATTTAATCAACCGTGCCTCCATTAAAACATAAAAGGAAGGGTTCAGAGAGCTCCTGAGTTGGTGAATACATAAAAACACAGAAAATGGCTCCCCTGGAGAGAGCATTGAAATTCAATGTTCCTTTGCACATACCTTACCCTTTGCATCTCTTCCATCTAGCTGTTCCTGAACTATGTCCTTTTATAATAAACCAATTATCTAATAAGTAAAATGTTTATCTGAGTTCTGTGAGATGCTCCTGAAAATTAATTAAACCCAAGAAGGAGGTTATTGGAACCTCTGTTTTATAGCTGGTGGTTCAAAAGCACAGGTGACTACTTGGACTTGTGCTTGGCTTCTGAAGTTGGGAGGGCAGTCTTGTAGGACTGAGCCCTTAATCTGTGGTATCTGATGCTAAATTCCAGGTAGTTAGTTTCAGAATTGAGTTGAATTGTGGGACACATAGTTAGTGTTGCATAATTGTTAGATGTGTCGGAACTGCCTCTCCCCTCATTGGAAATTGGTCCCAGAATGCTTACCAATCTACAGAATGGGAGAAAATATTTGCAAACTATTTATCAGATAGGAGGTTTATATCCACAATATATAATGAATTCATACAACTCAATAACAAAAAAAAAAATCTGATTCAAAAATGACCAGAGGAACTGAATAGACATTTTTTGAAAGAAGACATCCAAAGGGGCAATAGGTATATGAAAAGCTGCTTAACATCACTAAACACCAGAGAAATGCAAATCAAAACCAAAATGAGACCTCACCTCACAACTACTAGAATGGCTATCATCAGGAAGATAAGAGAAAACAAGTGTTGGTGAGGATATGAAGAAAAGGAAACACTTGTATACTGTTGGTGGGAATGTAAATTTGTGTAACCACTATGGAAAACAGTATGGTGGGTCCTAAAAATATCAAAAATAGAACTACTATATGATCCAGTAATTCTACTTCTGAGTATGTATCCACAGTAAATGAAAATGGGTATCAAAAAGGTATCTGCACTCCTATGTTTACTGCAGCATTATTTATAATACAAAGGTTATGGAATAACCTGAGTGTGAATCGATGAATGGATAAGGAAGATGTGAGATATATATATACATATATTTCAGCTATGAGAAAGAAGGAAATCCTGTCATTTGTGGCAACATGGATGGACCTTGAGGGCATTATGCTTAGTGAGATAAGCCAGAGAAAGACAAATACTATAAGGTATCATTTATATATAGAATCTAAACTAGCCAACCTCATAGAAACAGAGAATAGAATGGTGATTACCATGAGCTGGAAATGGATGTACTTGGGAGATGTTGTTAAAGGATACAAATTTGTAACTAGAAGATGAATACATTCTGGAGATCTAATGCACAGCATAGCAATTATAATCAACAATATTGTATTGCATTTTCAAAATTGCTGACAGACTAGATCTCTTATGTTACTACTACGAAAAAGATAATTATGTGATATGATAGAGGTGTTAGCTAAAGCTACAGAGGTAATCATGTTCCAATATATAAGTGTATCAAATAAACCTCATTGTATACCTTTAATTTATATAATGCTGCATGTAAAATTTATCTCAATAAAAATTTAATGATTAGGTATGTATGAATAATAAATAAATATTAACATTGTAAAAATAAATGTTTTCCGTTTCAAATGTATTTGTGTATACATATGTGTGTGGATATATATATATATATACTCACATACATACGTATAATTAAAATGTATGATAATGATAACACAAAGGATAGAAAAGGTAAATTGAATTAAAATTTTCCATAGTACTTGAATTATTTGAAAATGGTAAAATACTAATTTTTAAGTTAAATATGCATGTTATAAACTCTAGAGTAATCTCTAAAAGAATAATCCTCAAAATATGTAACTAATGATATAATAGAAAAGAAATAAGAAATAACAAAAATGATAATGATAATAATAATAAATTTGGTTAATGCAAATGAAGGTCAAAATGATGAAAGCAAAGGACAAAGCACAAATAGGACAAATAGAAAACAAATATTGCATAGATATAAACCAAAATATCAGAAATAATATTAAATATAATAGGCTATTACTCCATTTAAAAAATAGAAAGCTCAGATTGAATAAAAATCCCTATAAACTTGAACAATATATGCTGTCTACTGAGGCACATATTAAATAATGGACACAGAATTTTTGAAAATAATGTTTGTAAATCCATACACCATGCAAACACTAGCTAGAAGAAAGCTTGACTAGTTTTACTCCATACAAGAAAAAATAAACTTTAACTCAAGAAGTATACTAGAAACAAAGAAAAATACTTTATAAAGATAAATGGGTCAATGCACTAAGAAGGTAAAATAATTCTAAATTTGAATGAGTCTAATAGTATAGCTTCAAAATCTCTAAAATAAAGTTATGAGAATTAAAAAAAAAGAAACAGACAAATTGATTTTAACCTTTTTTTCTTAGTATATTTTAGATCAAACAGAACAAAAACCAATAAGGAAAACAGCTTGAATTACATGATAAAAAAAAATTGAGTTATATGTAAATAAAATACCCAACAGCTGCAAAAACTGACCATATTCTGGATATTATAGGAAATATTCACCAATTTCAAAGTTTAGAAGTCATATAAAATGTATTCTATAACTACAAATCAACTAGACTAAAATCAATAAATTAAAAAATAATTAGAAAATATCCATATCACTGTAAATGAAACAGTATACTTCTAAATAATTCATAGGCTAAAGAATAAATTACATTGGAAACTTTAAAATATTTTGAGCTAATAAGCCCCTAGAAAAACTGATCAAGTAAAACATCAATAAGAATAACAACAAAAATAATATCAACAATAGCATCCATGATATTAGTTAATGTCACCTAACACATTAAGCTTTTAATATATGCTAGGTTCTCTACTAAAACCTTTACATGCATTATCGCAGGATTTCTAAACACTAGCTACCCATTAAAATCACATAGAGAGCTTTTATAAAGTAATGTTCAGATTCCATTCAGGCTAATTAAATAAAAATTTCTGTGAGTGGCTGGTAGTCACTGACTTTTTTGTAAAAGGTTCTTAGGTGATCTTAACATGCAGCATGAATGAAGAACTATTGCATTACATCATTAATCACTGAAGCAACACTATGAGGCATTACTATTATGAGGCGTTACTATCATTATGCCTTTATTTTCATAAGACAAAACTGAGATTAAAAGAGGCTAGATAACTTACTCTGTATCACAACTAGATAAGTTAGCCAATTACTTCTTCCCCAAACTGTTAGAAAATGCTACGATCTCTCAACACTCTGATAGGCACATTGCATTTGAACAGTAGTTTTGAGCTGCGTTAGTCCTAATTTACACTGGATTTCCCTGAGTGATACCAAAAACTTATCTGGAATTTAGGATGAAGGCTGAAATTTTAGTCAATTAAGCCATATCATACACCTTATCAACCTTTCACCAGTCCCTCTTCTGTGTAAATTTTTGCTAGAATGAAAACTTTCACCGGTTTAATGAAAACTTTCCTGATCACACCTCAGGTAAAAGTGTACATTCCCATATTTATAAAAGTATACAGTAAGACTTACTTGATATAAGGTCCTTGAGGGTAGAGACTACATGTTATTTGCTTTAGTATCTCCAGAAGTGCTTGCCACATAGTAGGTGCTTAGTAATTGTGAATGAATGAATGAATAGATGGTTGAGGAGGGAGCTTCTCCTACAATTATCAATACCAATATCAATATCAGTCTGATGGCTTCCAATATATTTCCCTCATCATCTTTGATAAATGCCAAATAAATCAACCTTGTGACTTTTCTCAAGCTCAGAGTGAAGGGATATTTTGTTATGAGGTAAAGTTGTCCTCATTGATATAGAGCTCATCATTAGGAATGCTTCCCAGACTTCTTCAGTTGGCTGTTGGTTTCCTATAGCAGCTAATGTTTATTTGGTACTTACTATGTTCCAGGTTATTTTTATCTGAATTCAGCTTCAAAACAACCCCATGAGGTAGTTAATATTATTATCTTTATTTTATACATGAGAAAATTAATTTAAGGGGTTAAACGATTTGCCCAACATTACCTATGGGTAGGGCTAGATTTATTTCCATTTAAGCATGACTATAAGATGTAAATACAGGCTCCACTGCTTCTCAAATAATCATAAGAGCTAAACCTAACATATCCTGAGCACTCATTTGCTAGGTACTCTAAAAAGTGCTTCACATATATAATTTCATTTACTTCTCACAAACAACTATGAGAGATAAGTACTGTTATTATCCACAGTTTTTATTAATTAAAAAACCCTGAGTTTTAAAACCATTAAATAACCTATTTAAATTCACCCAGACCACTTCTGCATCCTCCTCTCAGTTCATTCTCCCCCTCTTTTACTAACCTCAAGTTATAGTGGCCCTATATGAAGTACACCACAAAACTACTTTTTTGCCTTAGGACTTTACACAGACTTTCCTATGTCTACACTACTTTCCCTGCCTACTCTACTTAAATTATTTGTACTCATTTTTCAAGTATCATCTTAAACATTATTTTCTCCGAGTCCATTCCTTTATTGAACTCAAACCTCCAAGTCTAACTCATCACTGCTATTTTACTCTCTCATAAACATAAACACTTGTACTTTTTCTTCAAAAAACCTAAAACAAGTTGAAAATTAATAATGTGCATTAATTGGGTGACATTTAACAAAGTATTTAGTGCAATGGAGGTGGCTACTAGATGTTTTAATTATTGTTCTACATCTAGTGACTGGCACATAGAAAGCAGTCAGAAAAAAACATTGAGGGAATAAAATCAGGACTTAACCTATAGATTCCTGATTACTGAACGTGCACTCCTAATTCTAGTTAACTAAAACCTCTTTGTAAATTATCTTCTCATGCTATGATCACCTCTCAGGACAATGGATGTCATGCAGTGTATTCTACTAGGCAGAATAACATTTGTTCTTATTTTTCCTTTTTATCCTATTTTCAAGGAGCAAAGGAAGTCTTTTAATTCTACTTTAGCAAGATTTGGTTGAGGAAATAATCTATTTTTTCCTTTCTGTATCCTTTGTGGGTTTGTAGACTTTAATCACTTCCCTTATCACCACATATCTTTCCAGATGGAACAATCTCAATTATTTAAATTTGTTCTGTTTAAGGTCGCCCTTCAGCTTCTCTGTTCCTTCGACCATTTTATAGTAGTATTTTATTTTGAATTGTCTTAATAAATGAACCAAATAATGACAATGACATTAGAATAGATGGTATCAACAGTAAAATTCTTAGATGATAGTGAAAAACAAAACAAAACAGAAAACAATCCACTTTGACTAGAAAATACATGTTGATTTGTAGCCTTAGTTAGAGTTTCTTTCAGAGTGATGCTATATCGGTTATCAAAATAACTGTAAAATATGCTTTCTATCCAATTGTTAGCCCACACTTCTGCAATCCATCATTTTCAGTATTTAATACCATTTGGAATTTATCAATAAACTCTTCATTGCTACCAAAGTTTACTTTCCAAAACGATGCTAAATAAGAATTTATAAAAGACATATAAGTTTTATCTGCTAAGAACAAGAAGATGCAGGTCATTGCAGACGAAGAAAGAAAAGGCTAGTTTAGTTGGAATTACTGTTTCCTGGTGTTTCAAAGGAAATGTTGAAGCTAAGATGACATTGACAAATTGCCACTATTTATTTTAATGGTGTAATGCAATCTACCAGTAGTCCTACAGTCTGAGTTTTTAAGCAGTTGACCTGACCAACTAATGCAAACAAATTAGCCTCTTGGGTGCTAACTGTGTTCTATAGGCAATTAAATATCATAATTTAGCATTATTTGATATATAAACTCTACTATCTAAAACATTTTACTGAATGTGAATGGTAAAATTGTAACACATATATCTTTAAGACAGTCATTTTTACAAACTTCATGCTCAAAATATATTTAAAGTTCAAACTGGAAAAAATGTATAAGCTTCATAATAATTCCTCTAGATACTTATCAAAGTATTTTTCACTGCCTCAAAAGAGCATACCTTTGAAGCTCAAATATGAGTCTTTGGTCTCCATTGCAATATATGTATTTTTGTTTTCCTAGTTACTATTTTATAAATTAAGTAAATTTAATTCTGATAAGAAAATCAGTAAGCTGCAAAGAGGCCATGAGTGATAAGCATTCTTTACTTGTAAGGAAAATTTAAAATTAGGACAAAAGCTATTTCTGTATAGTATGCTAAATTGACCAAAATCAATTTACATGTATGTATTTTTCCTTCCTACATGTCAAAGGCCAATTACCAAGCAGTAACTTATTCACTGAAGAATCAGTTCTATTCAGTCCCAGTTATATCTGACTTCTCAGTGATCAACCTACAAATAATTGATGGGAATGATAATAATGAAAGCCTGAAAATCAATTTTTCAAAGGTCCAAGTTTCAGAATACTTTACATGACCATGGCTCATCTATAGAACATGTGTTTAACAAGGCTGTTAAGGCCTCTAGAGAAACAGCTTATGAGGGAAAAAAATGGAACGTACTTTATGAGGAAAAAAGGAAAGCTTATTGGTTATACAAACTGAACGATATAAACAAACATGTTGTTTGAACATGCTTTTGCTCTTGAAAGTATTTTTTGCAGAAAATAATGTGATTATTGATAAATGAAAATATTCTTTATTTTTAATAGAAATTATTATAGTTGGTATAGATTTTTCTATTAAATAATACTTAATTGTATTTTTCAGAGTACTTGAATGCTATAGGATTTTATCCCTTTCACTCTTCCATAATTATTCAAATTTGTTTCAGGCTGTAATTCAATTCAACACAGTTATTAAGCACATATTATGTGTAAATAATTGTATTAGGAGTGATGGAGGAAACCTTCCCAATGTCTACATAGCAAGAATTTACAACATGTGGGAGGTGTACATATATATGTTTATGTACAACTTTAACATATGGCTATCTTATAATATAACAAATAACCAAATTGTTTTATTATTGTTGATAGCTTCCTTTGTACCAAATACATTGCTAAGATTTTAAAATGTATTTCCTCATTTTATCTTCACAATTACCTTATAAGTCAAATTCTAATTTTAAGAAGAAACTGACATATAAAAGATATATCCAAGTCTTAATTATGCATTATGATCATAAAGGCAAGGGAGGAATGTGATATCATTCAAGTGTCTAAAAATTTGTCAGTTTTGAGAAGAGACTTGAAGAAAAAAATTAATTTCTCTACAGGAGGGTATTGTGAAGATGGGGATTCAAAAAAAAGGAAAATAGTTTTTGCAAAGTTCTTATACCAAGAAAATTTATAGTTTTTGTAGAATGGTAAATATAAGTAGAATATAGTGGCTAAGAGTGTGGACTTTGGAATAAGAGTAATTGAATTCAAAATCTCACCATTAGCTTTGTGACCTTGGGGAAGTTACTTAACTTTTCTGAGTGTCATTTAACTCTTCTGTAAATGGAACTTATAACTGTTCCTTCCATCTGTGGTCTTTTTAGAATTAAATTAGATTAATTCATATAAATGATTAAAACAGGGCCCAACACACAATAAGTAATTAAACATCATTTTATTAATATTAGTAGTGGTGAGTAGCTTAAGGGAGCTAGCATAATAATATAGCACTATTCTATTAACTTGTGGGAGCATACTTCTGTATTCCATTTTGTGCTTAGCACAGAGCTAACACAGCCCACATTGAGCTGTTCTCCCTTGGAACTCCTATTATTTTAGTTTTCCATAAAAGATACCCCCCCAAAAAATTAATTTTCCATGGTCCTTCTATTTAAAATCAACATGTCCTCTCTGAACTCTTATTTCAGGAAATGATCTGGGCCATTTTAAGGCTCATCATAAGTTACTTTTTAAAATTTTGTACATTGCTTATTACTCCAAAGAGATTTCAAACTCCTAGAAAGTTGCTGACATGTGTATGTAACTATATAGTTCCACCAGCACCCAATGTATTATATATTATATAGTCATAGTTATTTCTTAAGCAAGCAAATTTCCCATGGGTAAGTTACATAGCTTATTGATAATAGTTTAGTTTTTGATAATAATAGTTAGTTCTTATTTATTAAGTATCTACTATATACATGTCAGATACTACACATTATTAATATGTCACCAATTTTGAGACAATCATACAGATGTAGATGATGGTAGTGAATGAATAAATTGGAATAAACTTAAGAAATGAAAAAAGGTAATTGTAATGGAATCTGGAGAATTATCTGAAATAAATCTGTGCTCATACCTTGAAGGATCAGAAAAGGAAAGATCTTAGTTAAGACAGTTTACATCACTGCTTCTTCTACTAAGTGGATAATATCACCCTATTTCTCTAATTTTGTTACTTTAAATATTTTTGACTGTATGCTTTTAATCACTGTACAGTGTCCAAACTCCTAGAGCTTTCTGAATCTCAATTAACTGCCCTGTATTACTTAACCAATCATTATAAGATTAGTGCTTCATAGTATTATGTATCCAGCCAAGACTTCTCAGGCAATATTAGTCTTTTATGCATTGTCTTTGCTATTGCCGATTCTTCCCCAAACCCACATTGGCTTTTTAGTCTCCTTAGAGTTTTACAAAATTTTTAGTACCTATTAACTAATCTTTCTAAGATGTTAGCTCTAGTCTTCAGTTGAAATATTCTATTTTATATAACCCTTTATATGAACACTTTCGTTTATTATAAGGTCCTTTGTATTTTTATTGAAATATAATTAATGTACAATATTTGCTAGTTTCAGATGCACAACATAGTGACTTGACATTTAAATACATTACAAAATGATCACCATAAGTCTCATAACCATCTGTCCCCACATGAATTTATTACAATATTACTGAACATATTTCTTGTGCTATATATTACATCCTCATAATTTATTTATTTTATAACTGGAAATTTATACCTCTTTTTCTCCATGAATTTTACCTTGTCCCCAATTCTCTCCCCTCTGGAAAACACCTGTTTCTTCTTTTGATGAGTTTGTTTTCATTCTACTTTATTGTTTTTAGATTCCATATAAAAGATAATGCAATATTTGTCTTTTTCTAATGGATTTATTTCACATAGCATGATACCCTCCAGATCCATGCATATTGTCACAAATGGCAAGATTTCATTTTTTATGAATGAGGAATATTCATATATATATAGATATATGTCTGTGTGTGTGTGTGTGTGTATATATATATATCTCACATCTTCTTTATCCATCCATTTACCAGTGGAAACTTAGATTGCTTCCATATTTGGCTACTATAAATAAGGCTGCAGTGAACATATGGGTGCATATATCTTTTTGAATTAGTGGTTTTTTTTTTCCTTCAGGAAAATACCCAGACTTGAAATTGCTGGGTCTTATAGTAGTTCTATTTAAAATTTTTTAAGGAACCTCCATACTGTTTCCATAGTGGCTGCACCAATTTACAATCCTAACACCAGTGGGATTCTTCAGATCCTCAGCAACACTTGCTATTTGTTGTCTTTTTGAAGATAGCTGTTCTGATAAGTGTGAGGGGGTGTCTTATTGTGGGTTTGCTTTGCATTTTCCTGATGGTAGTGATGGTGAACATCTTTTTACATGCCTGTTGGACTTCTGTATGTTTTCTTTGGAAAAATATCCTTTCAGTGCCTCTGCCGATTTTTTAATCATGTTGTTTATTTTTTTGATATTGTATGAGCTCTTTATACATTTTGAGTAATAACATCTTATCATATATATTGTTTGCAAATATCTTTTCCCACTCAGTAGGCTGCACTTTCATTTTGTTGATGGTTTTCACTATGCAATTTTTTTAATTGGATGTAAACCCATTTATTTATTTCTGCTTTTAGTTCCATTGCCTGAAGAGATAGATTCAATAACATATTGCTAAGACCAATGTCAAAGAAAATATTGGTTGTTTTCTTTAAGGAGTTTATAGTTTCAGGTCTTATATTTAAGTCTGTAATTCATTTTGAGTTTATTTTCCCAAATGGCATGATAAATTCGTCCACTTTCATTATTTTGCATGTAGCTTGTCCAGTTTTCTCAGCACCATTTATTGAAGGGGCTGTTTTTTTCACATTGTATTTTCTTGTTTCCTTTGTTATAGATTAGTTGATCATGTAAGTGTGGGTCTATGTGGGGGCTCTTTATTCTGCTTCCTTGTTCTATGTGTTTTTGTTCCAGTACATACTGTTTTGATTACAGTGGCTTTGCAGTATGCTTTGTAATCAGGAAGTGTGATACATCAGCTTTATTCTTCTTTTTCAACATTGTTTTGGCTATTCATGGTCTTCTATTTGTATGTACTCCATACAGATTTTACGGGTATTTGTTCTAGTACTGTGAAAACTGTCATTGCTATTATGATAGGGATTGCACTAAATCTGTAGATTACCTTGGGTAGTATAGACATTTTAACAATATTAAGCTTTCTAATCCATGAGCACAGTATATTTTGTCATACGTTTGTATTGTCTTCATTACTTTTGTTAATGTCATAGTTTTCAGAGTACAAGTCTTTCACCTCCTTGGTTAGATTTATTCTTAGTTATTTTATTATTTCTGATGAAATTGAAAATGCTACTGTTTCTTAATTTTTAATTTTTCTTTCTGATAATTGTTATAAATGAATATAAATGCAAATTTATGTATATTAATTTTGTATACTGCAACTTTATTGAATTCATTTATTAGAACTAGTAGTATTTTCATGAAATCTTTTAAGTTTTTTATATACCATGTATATCATGTGCAAACACTGACAGTTTTACTTCTTTCTTTCAGATTTAGATTCCTTTTCTTTCTTTTACCTGTCTGGTTGCTGTGGCTAGGGCTTCCAATACTATGCTGAATAAAAGTGGCAAGAGTGGGCATCCTGGTCTTGTTCCGGATCTTAAAGCAAATGTTTTCAACTTTTCACTACTTAGTATGATGTTAGCTGTAGATTTGTCATTTTGGGCCTTTATTATATTGAGGTATGTTCCTTCTACACCTATCTTGTTGAAAGGTTTTGTCATAGATGGATGTTAAATTTTGTCAAAACCTTTTTCTCCATCTATTGAGGTGATCATGTAATCTTTATCCTTCCTTTTGTTAATGTGGTGTATTGCATTGATTGATTTGCAAATATTGAACCATTCTTGCATCCATGGAACAAATGCTATTCCACAAAAAGTATATACTCCTTTTAATATATTATTGAATTCAGTCTGCTAATATTTTTGAGAATTTTTTGCATCTGTGTTCATCAGTGATATTGGCCTGTGATTTTCTTTTTGTGTCTTTGTCTGGTATGGTGTCAGGATAATGCTGGCCTTGTAGAATGAGTTTGGAAGTGTTCCTTCCTCTTTGATTTTTTGGACTAGCTTGAGAAGAATTGGTGTTAACTTCTTTAAATATTTGGTAGAATTCACCTCTGAAGGTGCCTGGTCCTGGATTTTTAATTAATTAATTCAATTTCATTACTGGTAATTGGTCTGTTCATACTTTGGTCTGTTCATATTTTCTAATTCTTCCTGGTTCAGCTTTGAGAGATTATACATTACTAGGAATTTGTCCATTTCAACTAGGTTGTCCATTTTATTGACATATAATTGTTCATATCAGTCCCTTATGATCCTTTGTATTTCTGTAATGTTGGTTGTAACTTCTTCATTTCTGATTTTATTTTCATCTTGCCTCTTTTCCTTGATGAATCTAGATAAAGGTTTTTCAATTTTATTTTTTCAAAGAACCAGCTCTTAATTTCATTGCTCTCTTCTATAGTTGTTTAAGTCTTTATTTCATTTATTTACACTTTGATTTTGATTATTATTCTCTCTTCTGTTAACTTTGAGTTTTCTTTATTCTTATTCTACCTCCTTTATGTATAAGGTTAGATTATTTGTTTGAGTTTTTTTGTTTGTTTCCTAGCTAGGCCTGTATCACTATAAACTTCCTCATAGAATTGCTCTCATTATGTCCCATGGATTTTAGAACACTGTGTTTCCATTTTCATATGTCTCATTTTTTTCATTTTCTTCCTTGATTTCTCCAATTACCATTGTTTTTATTGGCATATTGTTTAAACTCTATATGTTTGTATTTTTCTTCTTTTCTTCTTATAGTTGATTTCTCATCATCTTATATCATTGTGGAGAAAATATGCTTTATATGATATCAGTATTCTTTTTTTTTACATTTTTTATTGGGTTACAGTCATTTTACAATGTTGTGTCCAATTCCAGTGTAGTGCATAATTTTTCAGTTGTACATGAACATGCATATATTCATTGTCACATTTTTTTCACTGTGAACTACCACAAGATCTTGTATATATTTCCCTATGCTATATAGTATAATCTTGTTTATCTATTCTACATATGATATCAGTATTCTTAACTGTATTGAGATTTGTTTTGTGGATTAGCATGTGCTCTATCCTGGGAAAATATTCCATGTGCACTTGAAAAAAATGTGTATGCTACAGTTTTTAAATGGAATGTTCTATATATATATATATATTTTAAGTCTAATGTGTCATTTAAGGCCATTGTTTCTTTATTGATTTTACTTCTGAATGAAGTGTCCATTAATGTAAGTGAGGTGTTTAAGTCCCCTATTATTTTCATGCTACTGTCAATTATCCCCTTATGTTTGTCCATATCACCTTTATATATTTAGTTGCCTGTATGTTGAGTCCATATATATTTGCAATTGTTATATTTTCTTTGGACTGATCCCTTTATCATTATGTAATGTGCTTTTTTTGGTCTTGTTACTGTCATTGTTTTAAAGTCTATTTTTTCTGATATAAGTAGTGCTACCCCAGCTTTTTAAAAAGTTTCCATTTGAATGGAACATCTTTTTCAATCTCCTAATTTACACTCTGTATGTGTGTCTTTAGATCTGAAGTGAGTCTATTCTAGATAGTATGTGTGTGTATGTGTGTGTATATATATATATATATATGTCTTTTTTGCCATCTAGCCACTCTATGTCTTTAAATGCACATTTTTTTTAGAAATAGAGGTACTGGGGATTGAACCCAGGACCTAGTGCATGCTAAGCATATGCTCTACCACTGAGTGATATCCCTCTCCCTCACTCTATCTTTTTGGATTGGAGCATTTGGGCCATTTTAATTTAAAATGATTTTTGGTAAGTGTGAACATATTGCCATTACATTTACGTTTTCTGTATGTTTTTTGTAGTTCTTTCTTGTTTCATTCTTTATATTTTACTGTCTTCCCTTATGATTTGATGAATATCTTTAATGTTATGCTTGGATTCCTTTCTCCTTTTTTGTTTGTATCTATTATAGGTTTGTATCTATTATAGGTTTTTTGGTTTGTGGATACCATCATGTCCATATATAAAAATATACACATATATTATATATATACACATATATGATATATATACATATATATATAAAACATTGATGACCTCTTAATTTCAAATGCTATCTTCCCTACATTTTTACTCCCTCATGTTTTATTTTTTTTAATATCATATATAGTTTTTTGAGTTTTAGTTTTTTTTATTTTTTCACATTTTTTATTGAATTATAGTCATTTTACAATGGAATTTAATGTCATATTTTATTTTGTATATTTTTTAACTACTTTACTAAGTGGTTGATCTACCACCTTTGCTGTATGCTTGCCTTTATCAATGAGATTTTCCTTTCATAATTTTCTCATTTATGGTATCTTCTTTTCTTCCCACCTCTAGGAGTTCCTTTAGCATTTCCTGCAAGTCTTGTTTAGTAATGATTTCTTTTAGCTTTTGCTTGTCCATAAAACTCTATTTTTCCTTCAGTCTGAATGATAACCTTGCCGGGTATAGTATTCTTGGTATATTTTTTTTTTCTTTCATGACTTCACATATATCATGCCATTCCCTCTGGCCTGCAAAGTTTATGCTAAAAAGTCAATTGATAGTCTTATGGATGTTCGTTTGTCCATAAATAGCTGCTTTTCTTTTATTTTTTTCAAGATTCTCTCTTCATCTTTATTTTTTGTCATTTTAATTATAATGTGTCTTGGTGTGGACCTCTTTGGGGTCACACTGTTTAGGACTCTCTGAGCTTCCTGGACCTGGTGTTTGGTTCCTTCCACAGGCTGGAAAGTTTTTCATCCAATATTTCTTCACATAAGTTCTCTGCCCCCTTGTCACTCTCTTCTCCTTCCAGGACTCGTATAATACAAATTAGTATGTTTGATGTTGTCCCAGAGATCTCTCAAACATCCTCATTTTTAAAAAATTATGTTTTTCCTATTTTCTGTTCTACTTGGGGGATCTCTATTACTGTGTCTTTCAGGTCTCTGGCACATTCTTCCTTATCATCTAATAATACTGTTGATTCCTTCTAGAGTATTTTTAATTTTAGTTTTTACATTCTTCAGTTCTGATTTTTTTCATAGTTTCTAATTCTTAGTTAAAATCTATGTTTATCCATGCTTCTCCCAAGTTCAGTGAGCATCTTTATGATCATTACCCTGATCTCCTTATTGAATTGATTGCTTATCTCCATTTCCCTTAGTTCTTTTTCTGATAGCTTAATTTATTTCTTCATTTGAAACATATTTCTTTGTCTCCTATTTTTTTCTAATTCTTTATGTTTATTTATATGTATTAAGTAGGTTCATTGTATCTGTCAAACTTTGAGAAGTGGCATTATGTAATAGATGTCCTGTGGGTTCCAGTATAATGATGTCCTTTGGCCACTAGAGTTATATGATCCAAGAGTGTCCCCTACATGGGTTGCATACACCCTTCTCTTGTGGTGGGGCTATTTTAGAAAAGTTGGTAGGTGGTTTTTGTCCCATACCTGGTAGTTTGTGAAACCTTTCCTTGTGCGATTGCTGCAGCTGTCCTGGTGGGTGAGGCTGAACTACAGGAATGCGGGTTGTGATGCCTGGTGGTGCATAACTACTGCAGGCCTGCAGGTGAGTGGGGCTTCCCACTCCACTGACCATGCAACTTGACAGAATTTGACTTCTGTGGGCCCACTGGTGGCCATCCATACTCAGATGGCCATGCAGCCTGGCAGTATGTGCCTACTCTGAGCCCACTGGTGGGCACAGCAAGCATCTAGTGCTAATAAGATAGAGAAGGGGTTCTAAAATGGCACTTGTTAGTGCAGGTGTCAGCACAATAGATCCAGATCCCCAAAATGGCTGCTGCCAGCATCTCAGTTCCCATGGAGCCTTAGCTATCTCTTGCCTTTCTGAGAGATTCTCCAAGATCAGTAAGTGGTTCTGACCTAGGTGCTTTTCAAACTTCTGCCTAAGTGCTGGAATTTAGAGCATGTGAGATTTTTGAGAGCATGTGTCATTTAAGAGTGAAGCATCTGCTTCCTTTAGCCTTCTAGCTCTCCCAAACATAAGCTCTACTGTTTTTTAAAATCAGATGGTCTAGGAGTTTGTCTTTCTGGTGCAGGACCTCTGGGCTGGGGACCTGATTATGGGACTCAGACCACTCACTCCTCAGGGATGACACTGCAGTTGTGTGTGTGAAAGCCCTCCAGTTTTTGTGTTGCTGACCTGGTAATATGAGTCGACAAGACCACGTCTCAATCCCTCTTACTCATATTTTTGTGGCTCCTTCTTTATATATTTAGTTGTAGAAATCTTTTCAGCTAGTCTTCAGGTCAGGGCATTCTCACTGATAGTTGCTCAATAAGTTGTTGTAATTTCAGTGTGCCCATGGGAGGAAGTGGAGTTTAGAGTGTTCCATCTCAGCCATCTTGATCCTGCACCTGGATATTTTATATCTTATTAAAGGAATCTGGATAATTTTTAACACTTTACACAGACAAGTCTTCTAAATGGTACCTGTGTCAGAATATTTGGAGAGCCTTTTGGACAGGGGACAAGTGTACAATGACCAAAATCCTCGAAGTGTATCTCGTAAGCAGCCTCTTTTCTGCTGATTTAAAAAATAAGATTTTTAAGAAGATGAAAGGGTTCACAACAATCCAAAACCTCTGGGATGCAGCAAAAGCAATTCTCAGAGGAAAGTTTATAGCATTCAAGCATACCTCAGGAAGCAAGAAAAATCTCAAGCAAACAACCTAACCTTACACCTTAAGCAGCTGGAGACAGAAGGACAAACACACCCCAAAATTAGTAGAAGAAAATAAATCATAAAGATTAGAGCAGAAATAAATGAAATAGAGACTGAAAAAAATACACAATAGAAAAGAACAACAAAACTAAAAGCTGGTTCTTTGAAAAGATAAACAAAATTGATAAGCCTTTAGTCAGACTCCTCAAGAAAAAAAGGGAGAGGGCCCAAATTAACAAAATCAGAAATGAAAAAGAGTAAGTTACAACTGACACCACAGAAACACAAGGAATCATAAGAGGATACTATGAGCAACTATACATCAACAAAAATGACAATCCAGAAGAAATGGACAATTTCTTAGAAAGGTACAATCTACCAAGACTGAACCTGGAAGAAATAGACAATACAAACTGACCAATTAACCATAGTGAAATTGAATCAGTAATTAAAACCTCCCAACAAACAAAAGTCCAGGACCAGATGGCTTCACAGGTGAATTCTACCAAACATTTAGAGAAGAGTTAACACCTATCCTTCTGAAACTATTCCAGAAAATTGCAGAGGAAGGAACACTTCCAAACTCATTCCAGGAGGTCATAATCACACTAATACTAAAACCAAACAAGGATATCACAAAAAAGAAAATTATAGGTCAATATCACTTATGAATATAGATGCAAAAATCCTCAACAAAATACTAGCAAATCAACTCCAACAATGCATTAAAAGGATCATACACTATGATCAAGTTGGATTTATCCCAGGGATGCAGGGACTTTTCAATATATGCAAATCAATCAACGTGATACACCACATTAACAAATTTAAGAATAAAAAACCATATGATACTCTCAATAAACACATTAAAAGCTTTTGATAAAATTCAACACACATTTATGAACAAAACCCTCTATGAAGTGGACATTGATGGAACATAACATAATAAAGGCCATATATGACAAACCTACAGCTATCATACTTAATTGGGAAAATCTGAAAGCATTCCCTCTAAGATCAGGAAAAAGACAAGGATGCCCATTCTCACCACTTATATTCAACATAGTTTTGGAAGTCTTAGCCATAGCAATCAGAGAAGAAAAAGAAATAAAAGGAATCCAAATTGGAAATGAAGAAGTAAAATTATCACTATTTGCAGATGACATGATACTACACATAGAAAACCCTAAAGAAGCAACCAGAAAACTACTAGAACTCATCAATTAATATGGTAAAGTTGCAGGATACAATATTAATATACAAAAATCAGTTGCATTTCTATACACTAACAATGAAATAGCATAAAGGGAAATTAAGGAAATGATACCATTTATCATCATGCCAAAAAGAATAAAATACCTGGGAATAAACCTACCCGAGGAGGCAAAAGACCTGTATGCCAAAAACTTTAAGACACTGATGAAGGAAATTGAAGACAACATAAACAAATGGAAAGATATATCATGTTCTTGGATTGGAGGAATCAATATTGTTAGAATGGCCATACTGCCTGGGGCAACTTACAGATTCAATGCAACCCCTATTGAGTTACCAACAACATTCTTCACAGAGCTGGAACAAAAAATGTTAAAATTTGTATGGAAACACAGAAGGCCATGAATAGCCAAAACAATCTTGAAAAAGAAGAATGGAGCTGGAGGAATCATGCTCCCTGACTTCAGACTATATCTGAAAGCTACAGTAATCAAGACAGTATGATACTGGCACAAAAACAGACACATAGATCAATGGACAGGATAGAAAGTCCAGAAATACACCCATGCACTTATGGTCAATTAATCAACAACAAAGGAGGCAAGAATATACAATGGAGAAAAGACAGTCTCTTCAATAAGTGGTGCTGGGAAAACTGGACAGCTACCTGTAAAAGACTGAAATTAGAACATTCCATAACATCATGTACAAAAATAAACTCAAAATGGATTAAAGACCTAAATGTAAGACCAGATGCTATAAAACTGCTATAAGAAAACATAGGCAGAACACTTGCAAACATACATTACAGTAATATATTTTTTGAGCCAGCTCCTGGAGCATTGGAATTAAAAACAAAAATAAACAAATGGGATCTAATTAAACTTAAAAGCTTTTGCACAGCTAAGGATATCATCAACAAAACGAAAAGACAACTTACAGAATGGAAGAAAATATTTACAAATAATGTGACTGACAAGGGACTCATTTCCAAAATATACAAACATCTCATACACCTTAATATCAAAGACACAAGCAACCCAATCCAAAAATGGGCAGAAGACCTAAACAAGCAATTCCCCAATGAAGATATACAAATGACCAATAGGCACATGAAAAAATGCTCAGCATCACTAATTGTCAGAGAAATGCAGATCAAAACTACAATGAGATATCACTTCAGACCAGCCAGAATGGCCATCATTGAAAAGTCTACAAATGATAGATGCTGGAGAGGGTGTGGAGAAAAGGAAACTCTCTTACACTGTCGGTGGGAATGTAGATAGGTGCAGCCACTATGGAGGACATTTTGGGGGTTCCTTAAAAAACTGAAAATAGACTTATTCCACTCCTAGGCATATATCCAGAGAAAAATAAAGTTCAAAAAGACACATACACCCCAATGTTCATAGCAGCACTATTTATGATAGTCAAGACATGGAAACATCCCAAATGTCCATCAGCAGATGACTGGATAAAGAAGAGGTGGTACACATACACAATGGAACATTACTCAGCCATAAAAAAGAATTAAATAATGCCATTTGTAGCAATGCGGATGGACCTGAAGACTGTCATTCAAAGTGAAGTGGGCCAGAAAGAGAAAGAAAAATGCCATATGACATCATTTATACGAAGAATCTAAAAATTAGTAAAATTAATAATAAGGACACAAATGAACTAATTATTATTTTGATTTCTTGAATATGTGTAAGCACATTTGACTATCCTTTGTGATTGGATTACTACATTCTGTTGATTCTTATTTTGTAGTTGGCTTTATTCCTTTGATAACTATGTAAGTTTAAAAAGTGCAGTATACTGTTTATATGTATTTACATGCAATATAATGTGTATGTGCAGTCAAACTGTAATAACTCTACATAATAAAACTGGAAAAAAACAATATAAGGACCTGTGAAAAACCACTTTCTCATTAAAGCAATTATAATACTGAAAAAAAGTAGAATCAAATGTTTAATAACTTCAGAAATTAACCACAGGCCTAGAACAATGAAAGGAGCATTTATTCAAGATAAACCACCAAATATCAGAAATAACAGCATGCTCTCCCTCGTTCTATGGTAATCTTGAAAACTAGCAGTCTCCTAAACATGGTAACTAGTTGGCCAAACTAGAAACTGGTAAACCAACTACCTAGAACCACCAAAGTGAGGCAGACCAGAATTGTATTTCCTCAATAAGTCTTATCCCCAGAGCATTGTCAGTATTTAACATATCTGGCAGTTCCCTAGAAAAGCTTCATTCACAGGACTTGCAATTATTTTACTTTAGAGCTCACTCAATGAGGAAAGCTTTACTCCCAGGGCATTTATGAAAAATTATCAGTGATCATTCTTTAACATTGCAGCTGCAAGTGGTGTAAATATTCTGGCAAACAAGCACCTACCATAAAACTTAAAGATCAAGATCTAGGAAATGAGATATTTCTAGGAGGTTTTAAAAAGCTCTGACGTAGTTATGAGAATATAGAGGGTCATGAGCATGTGCAGGGCTGTGCACATGTTCAGATAAAATCTGAGAAGACCCTAATCTCTTACCTTTGGTTGACTTTGAGGCACTTGTGCAGATAAGCTAAGATAGTGTCTAGTCACTGAGCATTCAATTTGTGCTCAACACACACAAAGTTATTTGCCAAAGGATAGAAAGTTTATTGGTTTAAGAAATTTCTAAACAGTCATTACATTATCACTAAACTAACCAAGCATTTGCCTTCAATCACCAAACAAGCAAAAACCAATAACAATGATACCAACAAAACACCAATCATAGCACACTCCGGGTAGAAAAAATATGATTTCTGAAGTTGCTACATTATATTATTTTAAACATCCACTTTTCAAAATAAGTTGCAAGACACTCAAAGAAAAATGAAAAAAAGTAAATAGAAACTCCCTGACGAAGATCAGATGTTAGAAATACTTGATACAAATTTTTAATCAACTATTATAAATTTGTTCAAAATACTAGAGCAAACCATGTCAAAAGAATTAAAGGGAAGTACAAAGCAATGTTTCCCCAAGTAGAGAATACCACTAAAGAGGTAGATACTATATATTTTAAAAAGAACCTAAAAGGGAATTTCTGGAGTTGAAAAATACAGTTACTGAAATAAAAATTTCCCTAAAGGGGATTATCAGCAAGTTTGGACTGCGTACGAATAAAGAATCAGTGAAACTGAAAATAGGTCAATTGACATTATCTAGCCCTGAGGAACAGAAATAGCAATAAAAGAAGAAAAGATGTAAGAACATTAGTAAGCTGTGGGATACCATCAAGCATACCAACACATGCATAATGGAAATCCTAGAAGGAGAGAAGAAAAGGGGGCAGAAAGACTGTTTAAAGAAAACAAGATTGAAAACTTGCAAATGTGATGAAGAACTTTAATCTAAAAATTCAAAAAGTTGAATGACTCTAAGTATAATAACTTAAAGGCAATCCATACCTAGACACATCACAAACATTCAAAAGCCAAAGACAAATATATTATCTTGAAATCAGCAAAAGAAAAATTACTCAGCACAGACAAAATATTCTCAAAACAATCACTGTTGATTTCTCATGAAAAACCATAGAAGCCAGAAGACAGTGGGTTGACCCACTTAAAGTTCTGAAAGGAAAAGACTGTCAACCAGCAAAACTGTCCTTCGAAAGAGGGCAAAAACAAGACAACCCTCAGTATAGACAAAAAACTCAGTAATGCTGCAATAGAACAGAAAAAGGCATAAGACATATGGAAAACAAATAGAAAAATGACAGAGATTGTCGCTACTTTATTCATAATTACATTATGTAATTGGATCAAACACTCCAATCAAATGGCAGAGACTGGCTGGCAGAATGGATTAAAGATACCTAACTCTATGCTTTCTATAAAAGACATTTTAGATTCAAAGACACAAATAGGTTGAAAGTAAAGGGATGAAAAATATTATACCATAAAAATGAGGACCAAAATAAAGCTGGAGTCACTGTACTAATACTAGACAAAGTAGACTTTAAGGAAAAATGTTGCTAGAAAAATGACATTTTATAATGACAGAAAGGTCAATCCACCAAAGAGACTTTTAGTTATAAACATATATTACCAAAATATGTGAAGCAAAACTGTCAGAATTAATAGAAGACACAGACAATTCAACAATAATAGTAGGAAACTTCAATAATTCACTTTCAGTAATGGATAGTTCAACTGGATTTGATATAGTCCCACTTGTTCATTTTTGCTTTTGTTTCTTGTGCTTTTGGCATCATATCCAAAAAAGCGTCACCAAGACCAATGACAAGAAGTGTTTTTCCTATGATTTCTTCTAGCTTTATAGTTTCAAGTCTCACTTTTAAGTTTTAACTCTTTTGAGATAATTTTTATGAGTAGTGTAAAATGGGGGTCCAATTTTATTCATTTGCATATGAATATTCAGTTTTCTGGACACCATTGGTTGAAAAGAATATTCTTTCACCTATTGAGTATTCTTGGCTCTATTGTTAAATATTAATTGAATATATATATATATATATATATATTTATATACACATACATATATACATATATATGCTCATTTATGGGATTGTGATTCTGTTCTGTTGGTCTATTTGTTTTCATGCCAACACCATGCTATTTTTATACTATATGATTTCATTGCTTTGTAGATTAATTTGAAATCAGGAAGTATGATGCCTTCAGCTTTGCCTATTTTTCTCAAGATTTATTAGGATATTCAGGGTCTTTTGTGATTTTATACAAATCTTAGGATTATTTTTTTCTATTTCTGAGAAAAATGCTGTTGAAATTGTGATAAGGATTGCACTCAATCTATAGATAACTTTGAGTAGTACAAACATTCTATCAATATTAATTTATCTGATCCATGAATACAGGATATCTTTCCATTTATGTGTCTTCAATTTATTTCATCAATGTCTTATAGTTTTCAGTGCACATGTCTTTCATATCTTTGGTTAAATTTATTCCTAAGTATTTTTTTATATTATTGTAAATAGAATTCTTTATTTCTTTTTCAGGTAGTTTGTTGTTAGGACATAGAAATATAAGTGATTTTTGTATGCTAATTTTGTATCCTGCATCTTGAATGAATTCATTTATAAGTTCTAAGAGGCTTTTTTAAGTTTTTAGAGTTTTCTTTACATATTATAATTTAATCTGTAAATAGAGACAGTTTTCCTTCTTGCTTTCCCATTTGGAAGCCTTTTATTTCTGTTTTCTTACCTAATTGCTTTAAGCTGGACTTCTAGTACCATATTGGTTAAGAGTGATGAGAGTGGGCCCCCTTGTCTTGTTCAGGATTTTAGAGCAAAGAGTTTCAATTTTTTGCATTTGAATATGAATTTAGCTCTATGAAATATTTAAAGTTAAAAGAATGTCATGTCTAAAATTTACTCTCACATGGTTCATAAAAAGTTATATATGTATATTTTTGCATATACATACAAATATACAGATAAATATATATAGAGAGAGAGCAAGTCAGATAGAGAGAGAAAGAAGGATAAAGCAAACAGTAAAATGTTAACATTTGGGGAATCCAAATGAAAAGTATATGGACATGTTTGCAGTATTTTGCAACATTTCTATAATTCTGAAATTATTTTAAAATCAAAAGTTAAAAATTTTAAATATAATAATTACTGACTATTGATTATTAATAAATATTATAAATTTTATAATAGCTTCTTAAAATAAACACAAATTCACTAAAAAATGATGTCATTAAAGTTTATAACTTATCAACATTTGATACAATAAAAGTGGTAGTAGCCATATTACCACTTCAATTTTTTGTTTCTTATTAAATGATAATTCAGTATAAAATTTTTCCCAAATTCCTACATAGTTATTTTACATAAATATCTGGTAATAATTTTACAAGTTTATAATAGAGAAAGTATTTCTACCTGTTTCTCCCTCCCTCTTTTTCTTCCTTTTTTCTTCTTTTCTCTCTTCCTTCCTTTTTATCCTGCCTTTCTTTCTCCCCTCTTTCTTTTCTTTTTTTCTTTCCTTCCTTCCTTTTTTCTTCCTTCCTCCTTTGTTTCCTTCTTCTCTGCAAGTAAAAATTTACTGAGCATCTAAAAAATCCCCAACAATGTGCTAGATGCAAGATGGGGATAGAGCTGATGGGAGACACAAAAGGAATAGAGGGAGACCAATGGAAAACACCAAAGTAGAGGATATTAAAAACTATTTGAGAGAAAGAAATAATCATTGAAATGGCCACTCACTCACCATTTCTACATCAGAAAATCAGAACCTCAGTTTACCACTATAGGAAGATGGTACCATCCACAAATCTAGGAAGTAAATTAAAAACCTATTTTGGACACAGTAAGTATGATACATTTAGCTTACTACTTTTGAAAGTGGTTTTTTTTTTTTTTTTTTTTTTACTTTTCTGGAAGGCTCTGAACTTATTAAACACTGACCAAATGAAACAGCAGTCTTTAGGCAATGTGGCAAACTGTATACCGTGAAATAATTTTCAGGAATTTCTTTTATTTCAATTATCTATGCGTTTAGATAGCCCCCCTCCACATGCAAAGCAAACATCTCACCTTACTGCATTCTAGGCATATGCAGCCTAAAAGGGCTTACCAAGTCCAGTGCATAGATAGGGACTAGAAACACATGCATTCCAATATAATGAAGTCATAACCATAAAGACATTTAAAAAGTGAAGGTGCAACCATTTCTATAGCTCAGGGCAGCAGTAAAATAATACAATTTGCATGCATTTTTATGATACTGTTTATTCATTTAACTCTTTTGCTCATTAAAATCAAAAGTACTTAGTATAACAACTGTCACCATCTCCTTAGGCTAAAACAACGATTAATTCTGAGAGCTGCAGTCTTTTTGAAAAGAAATACATTCAAACACGGCACAAAACACTCTCCTTTTAAAGTTCCAAGGCGGTTGTATTATAGATGGCAATGAATGTCTACAATTCCACTCTAGAGATAGATTGAAAATTTATATACATGTTCTATTCTTCCTTGATTATTTTAGAAGTATATGAGAGTGAGGGAAGGGGTACCTCCAGACAATGTTAATTGACAGACCAAAATCCACTCATGAATGCAGAGAAGAATCTAGGCAAGATGGAGAAATATGTGAAGCTTGACTTCTTAGCTTTCTTTGCTCTTTTCTTTCATCCATTTACTATTACTACTCTCCCTAAACATACCTTGCATAGTAAAGATATTTTACTGTCTTCTTTCTATGTCTAAAATAATTCATTCAGGTGATCCTAATTCTGATGTGTGAAATAGAATGCTATTCTCTCAGGGTAATTTGTGTTTTAATAGGACAGTTGACATTGCACAAAGAATCTTGGAGGGTATGTGAGTTGTGTTCTGTCTTTGCCACTAAATTGCATTATGGCTTTGGATAAGGCCCTACCCCCATGTGTAATTTGAACCAGACTTGTTTATTCTCAATGAGGAGAATAGTATATAACAATTTGCTTCCCACTGCACATATGCATTCCCAGATGAGACTCACTAGACTAAAGATTTTGAAGGCATTTTTTGCCACTAAATACATAGTGGATATTGTATACTAGCACTCATCCATTTGCATGTCACTCAAATGCTGATTTGTAACTCAAGAAAAAGGTAGAAATACAAATAAGAGTGACATTTCTATAGGGAAAGTCTTGAGCCTGCTTTGATATATAAAAAGCAATTATTTCATTGTGTATATTAACTATTCATTTAATTTATTAACAATAACAATTAACAATAAATGTTATCAGTAACAAAATGCTTATGACATTTCTCACAAATCAATGAGGCAAACCAGTGAATAATAAATAAATAAATAAATAAATAAATAAAGCTGCTGCTCTTTAAGGTGTGTGGTTTTAAATTCTATTAATCTCTAGTGGTGAGAATTTCAAGTTCTAGAACAGGTGAATAAGGAAACTATTTGGGAATAAGGATCTGTCCTGGTGTATTCTAAAGCACTCTATATTGGCACCCTCTTAATTAATATTTGTATGATATTTGTTGTGGCTGTTTGGGGATAAATGGTACAAGGATATATTTTATGATCCACATACTGATGGCTCTTCTTTCCTAGGTTTAAATCACACATCTCTCATTTACTACTTGTGTAACTCTGTTTATCTTATAGAGTTATTGTGAAGATTGAATTAAATAATGTATTGCTACTTACTTCATAGACTCTCTAAATCTGAGGAGTTACACGGAAGAAATTGTGAGAGTTTGGCAAGTAGACAGTAAATGTTGGATTTCTATTTCAGTGATGTAACTAAGCACTTAGTATGTCTAGCTAGGACCAGAAAGTATCATCACTCTAGATTAGGCCAATTTAGTTATGATGATTGACAAGAAACAATGGATCTCAATAAAATTAATGCTTAAATGAAATAGCTCTGTCACCTAGATTTTCTAGTAGTTCTTAACCTTAGTTAAATATCAAAATCACTTGTGTTTTTAAAAAATGTTCATCAGGGTCCAACCCAGACCAATTAAAGTAGAATCTCAGGGAACTGGTGTCTGAGCACCAATATTTTTTGTAAGTCTTCTTGTGTAAGTCTTTTATGTAACCAGGATCGAGAGCCACTGCATTTAAGTACTTCTGCAAAGTTGTCTCTTGACGTAGGTTCCCAGTGTTCTCCTTTATCAGGTCCTTCAGGTAACCTGATAAATAATCAGCTCAATTAAATCAGAATGAAGAGGCCTAGGAATGAATTTCAAATAGTGATATTTCTAGCACTATAAAATCAGAATTTGAGATCTGTCCTGGCATAGTCTTGATGCATTGTCACTAGACTTTTGGAATTATGTGACTTTCCTGGTGCTCCTTAAATCTTGTTATCTAGATGACTCACTGCCTTCTCTATTCATGTGTAAAACTTCAGACCATAACAAAAAGAGGTGGTAAGCCTCACTGGGCTTCCTTGATGGAGAGGTGATTCCCCTGCTTCTCAGTTGTTCTCTCTGGGGGCAGCTATAGAATTCTAATCAAATTCTGTATATGATATTTCAGCAGCATTGGTTCCAGGCTCTGACATAGAATAGCTCTGCCCCTAGGTCCTGAATGATGAGGAATATGAGGTCAAAATTGAACTAATTGCTTTTTAAACAAGGTGTTTTTCCCTATTGTTTGGAATCAGGGAAAATGTAATCTAAGGTTTCTCATTTTAAGAACATTCTAATCTAACATTATGGTAGATTGACTGCAAGAAAATAAGAAGGCTCACTTCTTCAGCCCTCCCAATATTTATGCCCTTTTGCAGTTGATTTTGCCCTAGATATCTTAAAGTGATGAAATCTGGTTCCCCATTCATTACATCTGGGCTGGCCTTCCAATTTGCTTTGGTCAAAAAAATGAAACAGATGCAACAATGTACCAGTTCAGATCCTAGGCTCTTTGCAAATTTCTGTTCTCTATCTTGAAATGCTGAGTTTTCATGAGAACATACCTACAGTAGTCTGATAGACATTAAGAGACTAGAATTCCTAGACAAGGACCAAAGTGACCTGCAAGATGACTGAAGACACATGATCAAAGTCAAGATCTCTCAAACCTGTCTCTGATCAGCAGAACTGCTTAATTAATATGTAGACTAATGAAAAACAATAAACATCTGTTGTTTTAAACCACTAAGTGCTGGGATAGTTTGTTATGCAGTAATAACAAATTGATACAAATATCTTAAGAATAATTAAAACCTTTTCACTCAGAAAAGATATAACATGTGCACAGAGTAGGAAGTATACAACCACTGAGAGGGTTGTTTTATTCCCAATTCTCTCTTCCTCTGGTGCCAGAAATGGACATTTGAATTAAATTTTGTCCTTATTACTCTTTTGTGACTCATTTAAAGAAAAATAATCAGAATTATACATTAAAGTTTCTTTACTTATCTTCATGATCCTTTATAATTAGTTCCACAGGGGAAAAAAGGAATTCACTTTATACACTAGTGGATCTCTGCAGTACTTGGCACCTAAACGTGTTCAATAGATATTTGAATGTGTGAATGAATAAACAGATGTAAAAACAGGTATCTGAAAACAGGAGAAGTGGTAGAAAAATTGTTAATGCTCAGAATGAAGGACAGACGATTTGGGGAAAGTGTGATAACTTCTTGAAAATATTTTCCAGATTTCCATGGGAAAACTAATATCAGTTCTTTGTAGTAACGAATTAATAAGTAGTGAGCTCCTCATTACTTGGGTGTGTCAAGCAGAAGCTAAGTGATCATCCACTAGAGCTTCTGTGAAATGTCTTCATTGAATTGAAGAGTCAACTGTAGAGGATCTTTCCCACTCAAAGTTGCTGAAAATGCCAGTTCTCTGTTAGGAACACCATAGTTAGTACCTACTGCTTGAATGAAAACATGTGGAAGACTTTTTGCCTTACTGACTGCAGCATTATGAGAAACAGACCAATGCAGTAGAATTAAGCCCAAAAGGCTTTGGTGTAGGACAAATCTGGGTTCAATTAATGGCTGTGCCACTTAAAAAAGTAACCTAGAAAATTTGTTGAACCTCTCAGAAATCAGCTGTTGCATCTATAAAATGAGGATGATAGAAATGGGACTTATGGCAAAGGATTATTAAAGGGATAAAGCATTATTCTTAACAAAAATAAAAGTACAGCAAAGATTATTTATACCTCTACTATTATATGTATTTTGATTATCATCATAGCCTGAATATTGAGGAAGATTAAGAAAAGAGAACAGGGTGAGAGCAATTGGGGCATCAGTTTTCCAGTTTGGTGTGAATAATCACTACTGATATAAAGGCACATTTACTTGTGGACTTGCTTGTGCATCAGATTCCCTTGAATACCTTACAATTTATCATGTCTCTTATAAGAATGATACTATCTGGTATGTGGAGTGGCTGTCATAGCAGGCAGGAAATTCTCCATGGGAATCTCTTTCAGCCTCATGAGAGGTGTGTTTTGCTCACGGATTGTGCGACAGGGATCCTCAGCTTATGTTTACCTGGGTTGCAAAGAAGTCATGTGGTAATAGTGACTATTCTTATATAACCAGAATCTAAAGCAATTGAGGACAAGTGATCATAGGCAGACAAGTTACCTAAACCACCCTCCTAGGTTCTATGAACAATAGACTGATGTTGAATTTTTTCTTTAAACAAGATTAGAAAACTTACAACTAGATTCCTGGCTTCCACTCACCCTCAACTCTGAATTAGGAAAAAAATCATATAGCAAAGTATGTCAAGTAGAAATGTGTCTTTACTAAGACATAATACATTCCCTTTTTTTCTCTCATATCAACCATTTCTCTATCTATAGACACCATCCCTTACTCCTGCAACATTCTCCTTTTATCTTGCCTTCACCATACTGGCAGTAATTTCTAAAAAGGAGTTAAAATAACACAGATTTCTAATGTACTAGCCTTATACTAGGTGATTTTGCTGAGACCGAACTCTTCAAGACTGGAGATCATTGGCCTATAAAAGGTGGAAGGGACCTGAGAGATTTTCTTCAGCAGTCTTGAGGTATCATAATTGCAGGAAGATGGTGAAATGTGACACAAGAGGAGTAGTGTAGATAACTGGAGGATGTATATCTCTCCAAATAACATTCAATTCATTTGTTTATAAAAACACTGGTAAGGCCATGTAAAATTATTCTAAAGTCTAGATTCTACTTACTTAGCCTTGACTTGTGGTTCCACAAAGCCAAAATGAAATTTCCTCTAATATTGCAATCCTAGAGCCTGTGACAAGGAGTGTTAGGATAATTTGGGAATGAAAGACCCGCTGTAATTCCTTCAAAGACTCCTCAGAATTTTACAAATAGACCTGGAAATCATATTCCAGTGATTGTTTTGGAGATCACCTAATGAGATCATGCCTAAACACATTTTTCTAAGGGACTTCCTAAAGATCTTCCCTTCCTTGCCACTTCCAAATTCATTGTTGGTTCCCACCACTCACCCCAAATGGATTGTATTTATTCATCTGGATTGCAGAGTCATAATGTGATACTCTTCAGGGAGATGACTGACGTCAGCTGTGCCTCCAGTTGCTCCCTTCAGAAATATGTCCTTTGGAGCTCTAATTTGAATGAACTGTCAGGGATTTGTTTCCCAATGATGCTTAGATGTACTACCCCTTGACCTCTCTGAGTCCTGATTAGCCTTCTTTCATGGATGTGTAGAAGTAGACAGAAGAGGAGATTAAGGATGAAATGCCTATTTTAATTTTGCTTTTTTTTTAAGACAGCCATCAGAGTCATTGTCTTCTATCATGCAGTAATGCATACTTCTCATGATATCCGAGTGTCTAAAAATAGGATCAGGGATAGCAGAATAATTAAGATTCAAGGAAAAATCATGAAGTTGCACTGAGATTCAGTATGTTATTTAATGCCTCTAACAAGGACCAAATTCCAGGAATGACAGAAAAAGTCCTGATGTTTGCAATTAGCCCAGAGATACTAACTCAGAGCTAGTTACAAATTGGCATTTTTGTCTGAGTTCGGGCCACAGACCTCTCTAAGCTGATTTGTAATGGTCTTGCTTCTATCCTGCTGAGTCACATCTGTCAGTCAACATGAATTCACTGCATTCATATTGCATACCCTGTCCTGTGGTAGAGAGAACACCAGAGAAGATAAAATCATCACTCTTACGGAGGTCACGTCTAGGGAGGTAGATAAGAGCAATGCGTATGGAAAGATAATTCTCATTCCTACTCCCATGGAGTTCTACATATGACAATATTTCCACTTATGCATAGTTTCATTAGATTTTTCCAGAGACCCTAGGGTGGGGGTATGTACTAATTTAATGTTGCATTGCTTATAGAGGAATCTGTTGCAATGGTGTTTCCAGATCTCTCCAAGAATTTGCTGTATTATACAGAACTCAAAAGAAAGCTAGTGTGTGTGACAAAGTCAGCACTGGCAATGCCTGAAGTAAAATTTGGTCATATGTGTGCTTTCCCATCAGGCTTGGGTAGCTATTCCAGAGCTCTGGAATATCTGTATGATAGCTGCATTCCCACTAGTCCCACCGATGATCCTATTCCAAAAAGGTGTCCCTTGATGATTATTAATTTTAGGGCTACATTTTCTCCTCTGTAAGTACTGGGTGAAATAGAACTATAAAGATGAAGGCTCAAACACTTCAGAAAGAAGTCAGGTTTTGCCTTCTAGATTTAGAAGGGTCATTTTACTATTGATAAGTTTCAGCTTTGCACACAAGTTCATTTGATGGTTACCTATTTAGCCTGATTGGAAATAGAACAAGAAAGCACTCTTCATCTCTATGCTCCGAGTGATAACACTGACAAGTCTTTCCTCTTTATTCCTATTGTAATATTGTGACCCTCTTGTGTTTAAGTTTTCACCATCACTAATCTCAAGACAGGATATATTGTAGGAGTGCAATGGATCCATGTTGTTTGTCTGATATAGCTCAATGGAATGCAAGTAAGAACAGTGTAAGATCAGTGTAGAAAGTCTGTGGCCACAGACAGACAAAATGCCAATCAGTTACTAGCTATGTCTCTGGGATGATGATGAACATCAGAACTTTTTCTATTATTCCTAGGATTTAATCCTGGTTAAAGGTGTTAAATTATATCCAAAGATGAATTTAGCCATGTTCTCTGTTTTTAAACATTTCATAGGCTAGTAGAGGAGAAAGTTATTGAAATAAATATTACATTTTTAGTTAATCTGATAGCTTTATCAAAAGTCATAAACAAATACCATCAAGGGCCAGGCAGGTGAGGTAAACTAACTAGTAATAAAAAGGGAGTTATAGGGATTGTGATAAAACATAATGTGAGCATGTACTACCTGAAAGCTTTAAATTTACAATTATTTTAATATGCTCTACCTACCAATATATTGTTTGTCATCTACCTAGGATATCAGGACTCTATCTCCCTGAAAGAAAGGAAGCTATAAGCACTAGGGACTGAGTTATATATGCAGAAATGTAACACTGTGATGTTAGTTTCACTAAGCCCAATTAAACTATAAGAAATAAATGCATTGACAATAGCTGTGGAATATTAATATCATAGAGTATGTAGCTAATAAAATTATGCTTTCAAAGAATATTTAATAACATGGGGAAATTCTCACGAGATAAACATTAAAAGGGTCCTGGTAAAACTTGCTCTCTATATATTACAATTCCAATAGATGGACACACTCATGGAAAATAAAAGACTAAGGAAATATACCAAAGTATTTGCATTAGCTTATTTTGGGTGGTAGGTTAGCTAATTTTTTAAAAATTTTCTTCTTTATATTCTTTCATAATTCTACAATAAACTATATTGCTGTTGTAATCAGAAAAAGTCATAATTACACTGTAATGGACATGCTAAACCTGGAGGATAAATAAAGGGATTTTTTAATTTTTAGCAGCTTTATTGGCATGCAATAAATTGCAAATAATGTACTGTACAATTTAATACAATTTTATCATATGTATCACCACAATCAGAATAGTGAACATATTTGTGATCCCCCAAAGTTTACTTGTGCCCCTTGTGGTCCCTCCAATCCACCCCAGCCCCCAGTCAACCAGTTAACTGCTTATGTCACTATAGATTAGTTTACATGCTCTAGAGTTTTATATACATGTAATCATTCAGTGTGTATTCTTTTTTATCTGTCTTCTTTCACTTAATCTAATTACTGTGAAAATCATCCACACTGTTGATTGCACCAATAATTGATACCATTTTATTGCTAGATAGTATGCCCTTGTATAAATGTACCACAATGTGTTTATCCATTCACTTCCTGGCCAACATTTCAGTTGTTGTATGTTTTTGGCATTACAAACTAAGCTGCTATATGTCTTTGCATAGATATATGCTTTCATTTCTTTTGGGTAAAAACTCAGGAGTAGAATTAGTAACATAATAACTGTAAATTTAACTGTTTGAGAAACAATCAAACTGTTCTCCAAAATTGTTGTGTCATTTTACATCCCCATCAGCAGCATATAAGAATTCCAGTTGCTCTGTAAGCTAACGCTTGGTATTATTGGTCTTTTTAAATTTTAGTCATTCTGGTATGTAGTAGTTTTTCACTGTTTTTTTAAATTATTAAAGTATAGTCAGTTTACAATGTTGTGTCAACTTTTGGTATATAGCATAATGTTTCAGTCATATATATATATATATATATATATATATATATATATATATATACATATATATTTCTTTTCATATTCTTTTTCATTATGGATTACTACAAGATACTGAATATAGTTCCCTATGCTATACAGTATAAATTTGTTGTTTATCCATTTTATATATAGTAGTTAGTATCTGCAAAGCTCAAACTCCCAATTTATCCCTTCCTACCCCCTTTCCCATTGGTAACCATAAGTTTGTTTTCTATGTCTGTGAGTCTGTTTCTGTTTTGTTCATTTGTGTCTTTTTTTTTTTTTTGATTCCACATATGAGTAATATCATTTGGTATTTTCTTTCTCTTTCTGGCTTACTTCACTTAGAATGACAATCTCCAGGTTCATTAATGTTGCTGCAAATATTTTATTATTTTTATGGCTGAGTAGTATTCTGTTCTGTAACTATACCACAACTTCTTTATCCAGTCATCTGCCTATGGACATTTAGGTTGTTTCATGTGTTGGCTATTGTAAATAATGCTGCTATGAACTTTGGGGTGAATGTATCTTTTCGAATTACAGTTTCCTCCAGATATATGCTGAGGAGTGGGATTGCTGGATCATATGGTAAGTCCATTTTCAGGTTTTTGAAGGAATCTCCATATTGTTTTCTATAATGGCTGCATGTGTAGAAGGGTTCTTTTTTTTTCCACACCCTCTCCATCATTTATTGCTTGTGGACTTTTGAATGACGGCCACTCTGACTGGTGTGAGGTGATACCTCATTGTAGTTTTGATTTACATTTCTTTGATAATTAGCGATTTTGAGCATTTTTTCATGTACCTATTGACCATTTGTCTGTCTTCATTTGCAAATTGCTTGTTTAGGTCTTCTGCCCAGTTTTGGATTGGGTTGCTTTTGTTTTGTTATTAAGTTGCATGAGCTGTTTGTATATTCTGGAAATTAAGCCCTTGTCAGTCGTATTATTTGCAAACATTTTTTCCCATTCCATAAGTTGTCTTTTTGTGTTGTTAATAGTTTCCTTTGCTGTGAAAAGCTTATAAATTGAATTAGGTTTCATTTGTTTATTTTTGCGTTTATTTTTATTGTCTGGGTAGACTGTCCTAGGAGAACATTGCTAAGATTTATGTCAGAGAAAGTTTTACCTATGTTCTCTTCTAGGAGGTTTAAAATGTCTTGTCTTATGTTTAAGTTTTTAAGCCATTTTGAGTTTATTTTTGTGTATAGTGTGAGAGTGTGTTCTAACTTTATTGATTTACATGTGGCTCTCCAGTTTTCCCAATACCACTTTTTGAAGACACTTTCTTTTCTCCTTTGTATATTCTTGCCTCCTTTGTCAAAGATTAATTGACCAAAACTCTGTGGGTTTATTTCTGGGCTCTCTATTCTATTCCACTGATCCATATGTCTGTTTTTGTACCAATACCATGTTGTTGTGATTACTGTAGGTCTGTAGTATCGTCTGAAGTCTGGGAGGGGTATTCCTCCACCTTTGTTCTTTATCTTCATTATTGTTTTGACCATTCTGGGGCTTTTATGATTTCTTATAAATTTTAGGATTAAAATAAAGGGATTTTAACAAAAGTAGGATAAAAAGAGTGTATGATAGAGAAAGGGGCATCCTCACACATCCAAAATCACATGATCTAGGCAAATGCACAGAGATAAGACTACTTCTGTTTTAATTGTGAGCCTGTTCTATGTGACTTATGCTAAAATGTATGATGACTAGCAGAACCTAAACTCACTTTTATTATCAAAGAGTATAAACTTTTTTTTTAAAGATTTGGTAAGGCTCTCCCTGCTTTGTATATTGGCACACCTTACATCAATTAATAAGTGTATTCTTGATGACATATGTGTGTGTATGCATTGTAGACTCTCCTGCAGGAAAAGAGCTATCTTTAGCTGAGTACTTACTATATACCATATACTGTGCTAGGTGTTTTCCAAACATAGCTTCACTTAATCTATACAACATGTCAGAAAATTAGATGCTGTATTTCACATTTTACAGGTGAGAAAAACTAATTCTCAAGGAAGTTAAATTATTTGCTCAAGATTTTTTATACAGTTCAAAAGTGGCTGAATCTCAATTCACTTCGTTCTGGCCACAATGGGTGCTTCTTCCACTATGCCCTTCAGCCTAAAGTTTGCTACCCAATCTCTGAAACTTGATTTCTTTATCTTTAATATGAAGAGATGACAAGATAAAAGCATAGAACTCTTTCAGTTCTGATATTTATGAATTTGCCATTACAACCAACCTCATAGATCTGTTATGAGGATTCTATGTAAGTACCTTAAAAAAGGCAAAAAGTATGATACAAAGTCAAGGTGTTATTTTACTAAATCAAGTATCATTTTCCCATTAACTTACATTAAAATTTCAGACCTGCCTTATCATTACAGCTGACATATCTTCATCAGACAGTTGCTCGTAAAGTTTTTGCTCTAAGTTTGTCAGGCTCCATGTAAGCACTGATACTCTGTGTGTGTGTGTATGTATGTGTATTGAGATATAAGGGACTTTAGAAAACTGAACAATCTTTTTGTAATGTGAATAGTCATCATCTAATTGAATTTTAATATATGACTTGTTTTTCTAGTTTTTGTTGTTTTACCTAATAGGGCCTGCTCACACTGGACTTGGTCCATGCAATAATGTCAATGGCTACTGGTGAACTCAGGAGTGCTGCTGCCCAGTGATAGCAATGGCAGAGGAATCCAAATGTTAATATGTTGCATATTTCTGGCTTCGTAGTTCTCATGCCCAATTCTCTAGTCTTTAGAGAGATTCCGTGACCTAATGTATATCCTTAATACATTCTTGTTGAGACAGCAACAGAAGGTTCTGTTTGCAACCAAGAACCCTCAGTGATAAAGATGCTCATTAAACATATTGATGGAGATGTTGAGTGGACATTTGTATATCCAAGTTTAGACTTTGGAGCATGAGATATAAATATAGCATTCAGATTAAAAATACAGTATTTGAAGTCTTGGAACAGGGTGATACTGTCTAGAGAGAAAGTACAAGAGAAAGTTCAAGACCAAAACTTAACTATTGCTGAGGTGAATGGTCCAACAAAGATGTATGTACAGGATGGAGTGCTCAGTAGAAGTCAGGAAAAGAAGCAAACAAACAAAAGTATCAAGATAACGGGTGACATGGAAACCAAGAGAGGAAAGTAATGTTTACAGAAGCAATGAGAAATAAAGTGTGCTTAATCATGAGTAAGGTGAAGAGAGGTGTTTTTTGGGTTTGAAATAAAGGCTGAAATAGGTGATGTTAACATACATTTCAACAGGGTCCTAACAGAAACCTTACTGGCTGAGTGGAGCCTTGGAGGACTTCAAGTGGAGACAGTTTCCACAGACAAATTTCTTAGAAAAGTTATCAATTATGTACGTTTGACATTGCCTTAGCTTTTACTGTTTAACAAACAACTGCAAATTCTCAGCAACAGAAAGCAATAAACATTTATTTCAAGTAAATAAATAAATAAATAAATAAGGCCTGCTCAAAGTAGCATAGAGTACAAATGAAGAAATCAGCCTGAAGTAAATGAAATTTTACTTCACTCTGTCAAGATTCTTTAAGATGTCTTTAAAGTATTATCATTGGCCTAGTACTGTGAGGAATCTATATTCATGTTGTGTTTCTGTCTGGAATTTGAAGCAGATTTCCAATGAGTTAATTAAAAAGAAATACCCTTTTCATAGCTATTTCCCACCCTTCCCCAAATGCAGCTTCCCCACAATTTTAACCAAATGGTAGAATGCCAAAAGCCTTTCACTACTGAATTTCTTCTGCTAATTGGGCACAGAATGTTTTCTGGCCTGTGTAAATGGCTTACATATGCAATCTCCAATTCAGCAAGTTTACATTAAAGAATACATATTAAAAATATAAGAAGAGGGTCTTCAGCATTGTGGGGTACATTTCTTATTCTTTAATATATATATAGTTAAATATATATACAACATGTATCTATTTATCTATTTATATATGTAAATTATATGTGTGTATATATATATTCCATGTATTTGGAATAACCATATTTTACATGTTTTGGGAGGAGGGGAACGTAGTGTGTGCTTTTATGGACAGGCTAGAAAAATCATTTTGATCTGTTCATATATTTAAACCATGTAACAATATTTATTGTGACAGAATTTTCAAAAACCAAGAAATATCCTAGCAAGTTTCAACATGGGCAGTTAGAAATAAGTAACCTCTAATATAATACTAGTTCAAAGACAGGATGGCTGTAGCACATGTTCTTTGTTAAACTGATATGAGTTTGATTAGTGATGTTTCAGGTGTGGTTAAATCATGTATTATGATGATGTCATTTTCTGTTTATCTTTTAAATCAGCAACTTTACAATTTTACACATGCTAGAATATTTTTTATTTCACTTTGTCTTAGTCTATTGCTAGAAGAAATATAAATAGTTTAGAAGAAATAAATTCAGGAGTAAATAATTATATTCCTAGAAGTAAATACAGTTGATTGAAACATGTTTAGAATTTATGATAATATATTTTTTCTAACCTATTAATCCATATTGATCATATTTTTAAGGAAAATAATGAGTCGTTCTCATAAAAGTCTCTTTTACTCTTACATGGATTGTTCTCTCTGCTAGCACCTGAACATTTTATTTTCATAAAAGGAATGGTGAGCATTTGGTTTTAGGTCCAAGTATGGAAGTCCCTCTTCTTTTGGCCATTGTGTAAACTGTTTGACATTGTTTTAATTCACAAAATTCAACCATTGCCAAATGATAAGACTTTGCTCCAATTCACATTACAAGCATTCAACATGTTCCAAATCATAAGCTGTATAGTCAGTAATATCAACTGAGGCCAATTTGGATTCCCTGGGGAACAACTCAGAGGGGAGTCATTTGTGTATTGGCAAGGTATCAGTCTCAACACAACTACCCAAAGGGACTTTTATGGCTCTATTCCATATCTTAAGATCTGATAAAATAACAAACAAAAAGTAAATAAATAAATAAAAATAAAAGTATTTAACATACCTGGATGATTGCAGTTATTTAATTTGATTTTTTTCATTGATCTTAGTTGTATATACAATTCTTTGGTCTAGTGAATTGGGAGAAAACCACAATAGAAAGTAAGAGTTGTATTTACTTTATGTGGCTTTCTTTAGATTAACTATGTAATAACCACTTTATTTTTCAGTTCCAGTCACAGCTAAAAAGTTTAGCTCTCCTCTAGAAATGAGTGCAGTGCACTTCAGAAGAAGTTTAGAAACCACAATCAAATGTTTCCCTAGCCATGTTGTGTTAATAATGATGATACCATAATTCTGTCACTGTCACATTCTTTAATTGTAGCAGTTGTTCTAAAAATTGTATTATAAGTAAAAAAGTAAATAAATAGGAACTACTAAGCCAAAAAACTAAATAAACAAACATTTTCATTATTTTGATTTGTTTTAATATTAACTACTTTAAAAATTGATTCTTTTAAGAGAGGAAGCCTGACCAATCCCCTTGATTACAAAATATAGCCCAATCACTGCTTTAGGAGATAAAGTGCAGATGCTCTATAATAAAGGGAGCTGGGACTTCACCTACGTAGTCAGCTTTGTGAACTCGAAGCTGCTTCACTGCTTACAGGGATATCAATTTAGGTGAGACTCACCCCTGGTAGTAATGATAAAAATGTGCTAGAATGTTAAGATCCTATCCTATTGTGCTGACATTCTCAGTGGCAAGTATACAACATACCTTGGGATTGAGGAGAAACGAATTGGTATATTTGAATTCCAGGTGTGAAGGAGAAAATTTATGACATTTTATTGATTACAATTTTCTTTAAGGCTTAGAATCCCTACAGTAATTCACCTAGAGGATCTAATAGCACAGCAGTGTTTTACAAGAGCAAATGACATACAAGAAAACTTGTTTCTGAGGGCATTACTGTACAGATAATCGTACTTATTAACTCACATGCCATGCTTATGTTCGTGGATAAGGCTAATTGGTTGCTTCTCTACTTCATGTTCTCTGATTCTTCCTACATTTACAGTGGCTTCCATAATTTTTGTTATAAATAAAGAAAGGTGGAGCATTATTTCAATTAATCTGCTATACCCCTCCTTCTCTCTTAATACATGTGTCATATACATATCAAACATGCATACTCATAACCCAGTAGACTGCTTTTCAAAATATATTTGCACAATTTATCTGTGTAGATTCTGAATTTGGTGGTGAAGAACTTCCATCTCCAGACAAATATAAGTCCAATTTTCTTGGATTCTAAGTAGAATGCTATGTTGCTTATACAAAACACCTAGGGAAATGCCTTCTGACCCCAACACTAATATTCCTCTTTATTATACCATCTGATCTCATAAATGAACTGAAGAGCATATTAATTTAATGGTTACTATATCTGCTATAAATTAATCACCAATTTTAAAAGGAAATACAGAATTCTAAAAAAGTAATGATTATAACAACATTTTTAACAGTTCAGTCTCCCTCCCTTTGCTCATGTAATTTCAATCATCTAAAATTTCTTCTTCTCTTCCTTATGCAAATTCTAGTCATCACTCAAGAGAATCTCACATTCCACTTATCCTTCCAATATTTATGGATTCTTTCACTTTAAAATAGTCTCTTTTAAAGAAGTGTTGTCTATATAATGAACTATGTGCTATCTTATCACATCTCTATTGCTCTCTTGAACTATTTATTTAAATTTTGTTATGTAAAATTTTACTTATTTGTTTCCTGTCCCCATTAGACTGTAAACACTTTTTTTGTAAAGGGGTCTATTATTTACTTATGAAATTTACTAGTGAGATTTTAACACTTAAGGAATACTTACTATGTGCCAGGCAGTTTGCTGGGGGTTTTCCAAGAATGAACTCATCTTCATATTAAAATGCTTAGCCTAGTATATAAACCTCATATACTCAGTATATCATGGGATAAATTATATGCCTATACCACTATAGAGGGGTGTTTAAGAGTCAGCATTTTATTTATTTATTTATTTATTTATTTATTTATTTATTTATTTATATTGACATATAGTCAGTTACAATGTGTCCATTTCTGGTGTACAGCATAATGTTTCAGTCATACATATATATATATATATTTATTCCTTTTCATATTATTTTCATTTTAGGTTACTACAAGATATTGAATATAGTTCCCTGTGCTATACAGAAGAAATTTGTTTTTTATCTATTTTATATGTAGTGGTTAATATTGGAATCTAAAAAAAAAGGAAAAAGAAGACACTAATGAACTTATCTACAAAACAGAAACAGACTCACAAACATAATAAACAAATTTATGGTTACTGGGAGGAAAACGGGTGGGAAGAGATAAATTGAGAGTTCAAGATTTGCAAATATTAACTACTATATACAAAAGAGTCAGCATTTAAAGTCAGACATTCCCAAGATCAAATCCTATCTCTGCTGTTTACTTGATCAAGTAATTTACACCTACTTACAGGTATAATAAACTGTATAATGCATACAAAGAGACTGACAGATTGACAAAAACATTCTATGGTCTTTTTAAGTAGTAGCTGCTTATTAAAATAACTTTTTGAACCAGTGCAAAACTCAGGGCCATCATTCTGAGTATTAATTCTCACTCTAAAGGGCAATGTTTTTTTAATATTGAGATCAATTTCTCAACTCTAAAACACATTAATTTAGTAGCTACTTGCTGGTGGTAAGGAAACATAAATCCTGAATATTAGCTTTTATATACTTGTGTTCTCTTTCTCATAAAACTGCATTTTTGGATGTAATTTTTTTTATTCTCCCTCAAGTAGAGCATTATTGGCATCAGAAATGGTATTTGAGCTGTAATTTTAAAATGAACATCAGATTTGCAGATATTTCTGCAGTATTATTTCAAAACCCCACATTTCCTTACATCACTGAGCACAGCAACCAGAGAAGAAAAGTGCAAGATTCTGAAAGTAGCATATAGATAACTTGATTATTAACAAAAACAATAAAGTGAAAAAAAATTAGCAGGCTGCTAGACTTTCAGATTCTGAAAATTATTTAATTAAATGCCTGATCTTCCCCCAGCAAAAAGAAATTATCACCACAAGGCATGTCAGCCTAAAGACCATTCTACATTTCAAGTGTATGTGTGGGGGAGAGAGAGAGAGAATCCTTCCATGCATTTTAGTGTTTACTTTACTATATAATGACTTGGCTTTCACCTATGAGGACAAGTAACATCAGAGTATTTCTGATTGCTTGGCAGATCAAGGAGAAGAAAAACAACGGAGACTGAAATGTCAAATGTCTGCTTTTCCCCTTCACATGTGTATTTCAAAACAAAAACCGGGCTTCCAAAATAGGGAAATTTGGTAAGTTTCATATGTACTGCCGCTACCCTGTTTCCAGCTTGTGTTTAGATTGGATCCAAATGCTTCACTGACAGACATGGGGCACATCCAAATAGTTGCTTCTGGATAAAGTTATTTACACTGAAGTTTGACCCACAAGGGCAACAGAGCAGCTAAGTACCCTGGGTGATATTAACAGTCTGCTCTACTTTGATCCAGATCATTTAGATTAAAAAAAAAAAACTTTCTGATAACTTCAAAGCTTCTTTCACCCAGCAGGCATGCTAGTTTCCATGAAAATAGAAATTTGAAACCTATAGCCTTTATATCAAAATATCAGGAAACAAGACCTTAGCATTTGGTCTCCATCTCAAAGGCTTTCTACAAAATTGGCCACATACCATTATCTATTATAGTTATAGGCCAGCAAGGTCACCCAATGTGCAGGAAGCAGAATCATTATTGCATTGTAAGGTCAGTTTTAAAAAGAACTTTGGAGTTAGACTGCAGGGAGGAAGGATTTAATTTGGTCAGACATATGTGTGCTTATCAAGTATGAATATACTTATGTAACATGCATTATACTGTATGTGTTTGTTCTTAGTCCCTTACATATTTTGGTACAGTAAGTGTCCAGATTGTGAGAATATTTTCTCAGTTTTTCTTAGTTTGATTTAAATATAAAGTTTGAGTTAACCATGGATTTAAATTTTTAATGTTTTAACAAAATTTCAGGGAGGGTTGGTAGCTGAGGGGAGATAAATTTATTTCTTAATTTTTGATGTAATGTGAGATTTTTAAGGAAGTCTTCACTGAGTGTAGGGCATTTAAAAGAAATATCATTAAAACTTACTTATATCTCAATACAGTAAGATGTCATCCAAGTCCCATGCCATGTTAGGAGGGGAAAGATTATTTTAAAATAATATTCAATAAAACAATTTCCTTTTGCATGAAAAGAATTAACCTCTTGTAGTTGAATTGTAACACGGAACTTTTCTTTCAATTCATCTTTTTATAGTAATATTGCTTTCTTTAGTATTCAAATGGAAAAAGACAACTTTGAAATCTGAAGGACAGACCTCCCCAATATACGAACTATTTACAAATGAACCTTCATACCACTGCACTTAATAAATGCTTGCTTTTTATGTCATACATGTGATTCAAATTCTTTGACAAAAAGTGTATTTTAACAGTTGTCAGTATCTACAATGAGTACCTCCTCACTGAAGACAAACCTATAATTTGGTAGTAGGAGACATGTTAATATTAAAAACCATGATGTTACTTTCATTTACCTGTGTCAGCAATAACCTTGGAATTACAGCTGTGCCATTGATCTGAATTGCTGCTCATTTTATCAAGAAAATTATTATTTATAGACTCAAGGGAACTTAATACCAATATGAAGTTGAATCTGAGACAAGTAATAGGATGTTTATTAAATTGGGTAAATTCATGCTAACTTTTTATTTTGGGGTTTTGAAGAAGAAAGTTCATTATATATCTGAAACAGGACAAAAGGAAGAGATAGAATTTCTTCATATAGCCAAAAACAGAGGAACAACTTAATTCCAAGCCCAGTGTCCTTTCCCTTGTACTGCAGTTGTCTGACAAGTATGCTGGGAGAATGATGGAGGAGGCAAAACATTTCTCTTGACTAGGAAAATAAAATGTTGCACTAATTTCTTACTTAGAGACCAAATCAAAGAATAATGTTCATCTAAAGTAGCACGAAAGAAACTTTTGAAACAATAAATTATGTTTCTTTTACTTCAGTAAGTGTTGTTATTCTTCACCTACATGGAAAATTTAACTTCCTTCTTTTTAAAAGGGGAATAACAAGATAATACAAATGCTACTGTGCATTTGGAGCATCCCTAAGAAACCCATCAATGTCAATCTTTACACAAAATTTGATATTTTTTTTTCCTTTTCTATGGGAGATTGAAATATTTAAATATTTCTGCACCAGAAATAGTAAGGAGAAATAAAACTTTCTGTCCTTTCTCCTCTGAAGATCTAATTTATTTCAGTGACACAAAAAATAGTAGACAGATTTAGATGTAAGAGTATAAGAATATGTTAATTATATTTCCAGTTGCAAACTCAGAGATCCTTCATTCTACTAAAAATCATAACCAAATTTTAAATCAATAGAGAGAATTTATTCCACTTAGAATCAAAGAGAGATTTCTCAGCTTTTTCTTCTCAAAGTTACTGCCTGCAAGTAGAAGGAAAAAAAAAAGTTTAGAACATTAGATACCAAAATGTTAATACTTGAGTATTTTTAGGTACATCTTTGTACTTGGTACTTATCTGAATTTTCTACATTTTCTATAATGTGTTAGTAAGAGGAGAAAAAGTTATTTTTTAAATTATAGGCCTGCTATTACCATACACTCATTTTCTTTCTTAAATAGGCATCACTTGAACCTTTTAAAATTTGGCATTCTGATTTACAATTTTGAGAACAGTCAGACAGATAGATAGTAAGTAGAAGTGAAAAATCTTTATTCTTCCTTATATTCATTCTAAAATATTTCTTGTACATTTTCGATATACACATCACTTTGTTAGGTGCTATGTGAAGTATAAAGCTGAAAACAGCATAGTCTCTGATCTTGAAGAACCAAAATTCTAAGTGCTTTTACAAATATCTATAATAATCATATGTAATGAGTGTTTGTGGTGTAGGTTAAGTGTTATAAAAGTATACCATGAATATCAAATGAGAAATTTGGATTTTATCTTGTAAGTAAAGAGGAGAGATTGAAAGGTTTTAAATGAAGGATATGATAAATAAACTGATGTCTTAGAAAGATACAATTTCTGGCCATGTTTTAGTGCTGCATTAAAATAGACAGGAGTCTAGACCAAAGAGGCCACTTAGGAGGCTATTGCAATGCGAGGCACCAGAATTACAATAGTGCTGTCAGTGTGCAAACACTGAGAAAAAAAATCAACCAGTTTCAGTGTTTTGTACTGTTGTAGGGTGAGACTGGAGCAGGGCAGGAGGGGAGTGCTGGCTAGCCACAGAGAGGATTGAAACAAAATCATCTGTGAAGTTGTTAACCTTGAAAGACTAGGGAAATATTGTCACTTGATAACAAATAAAATTCAGTGCTTCCATAGATGCATAGGGCTGCTGATGAGTTTCAGTCTTAGCAGACTTAAAGAATTAAAGAAAGGGAAAACAAATTCCAGAAATTCTGTCACTTGGCAATGTAGTTTAACAAAAGGACCCAGGCTAAGGGATTAGGAGCTTAGGGTCATATTTTTAGCCCTATCACTACCCACTTCTCTATGCCTCTCTTTCTCTGTCAGTGGACTGAGTGTAACCATACTTCTCTCACAAAGATATTCGCTGAGAGGTGGGGCAAGTGATTAGGCCTCCTCAGAAGGAAGTAGGCATAGAAATCTCAGCTTCATTATGTTCTGCTCAATAATAAGGGACTCACAGGGAAACAATGACAATGGTTGAAATATCTGAGAAGCAGTGCCTAGAAGAAACAAAATAAGACTCTTTTGTGAGGAAAAAAACTGGTCTTTTGAAAAGGAGAGAAGAGCAAAATCAAAAGGACTCCTTCGTGCCCTCTTGGTGATCTCAAGGTCTGAAATAGTTAATGCATGTCTGTAAGCAACTTTTTTTTTCTTTTCATTCTCAAGGCTGGTTAGACCCATAGCAATATTACAGGAGGTGAACTCATACTCAGGGTTACCTGGAGTAGTGAGTATGAATGAATGGGATCAAACCTAATTAAATGATCTTTGAAAATGGACTTTTGTAAGAACTGCTTGAATTTTTCTCCCTAATATAATTGAGCCTACCTTGTTCTCTATTGATAACTCCATTTTAATTGGTAGCAAAAAATCCAATATTTTATCTTCTAGAATATTACTTAAAATTTACATTAAATTTCAAATAAGTAAAGTCGAGTGAGAAAGAATTTTTTGGGGGTACAAAGACCAAAATAAGGCACTAGGATTGGAGATTTTTTCCACATTCCTTTTATCATAAATTTTTATACTCAATTGTTGATTCTTATAAAGCAAAAATAGGCTGATGAAATTAAATACCCAATGAAAAGTATAAACAAATCATGGAATTGATGCAAAGGAGGCCATTATAACTGAAGTGATTATTTTTAAAATAGACCCCTGGTTAAACTTACAGTCTATCTTTTAATTATCAGATCACTGAGCATTGTTACAGTTCACCAAATTACAGAGAACTCTTAAAAGAAAATGTGATTTCCAAATAAGAGCTGTCAAGTCAAAGTGATTGAGAAATCCAGATGAGATCTATTTTCATCAGCTTGTTTCTCACAGTTATGAGGAGGAAACTGGAGGATGGCAACTTACAATTTCTTGACTGATTTATCAGATCACAAACCAATTTAAAACTCAAAAATAAATCCACAACATAAATTGAGGGAGACTAAAGCTTACTCACTTTAAAAACCAAAGGATTGAGGATAATGAAACGGGAAACTATCTGCAAAGTCAAGATAAGGAGACAAATCAGAAAAATTCAATTAAAAGCATTAAAATAAGTGTTAAAGAAGATAATTTGCACAATGGATTAAAAAGAGGGAAATACACTAATTGAGGTTTTGAAAGTGTTAATGCATATGAGTGGAGATAGAAATCACTCAACAATAACAAAAGCCCCTTTAGATGTTGTTGCAGGTATCTTTCTTTCTCCTTTTCTTTTGACTTAGAAGTAAACAAACTCATTATCTTCCTAGAATAATGCATAAATAAACAAAACACAGCTAAGCAAAATATGAAGATTGAAAGGAGTTTCAGGAGAACATTTTACTTTGGCCTCTTGGACTGGATTTTAAGAAAGAAAAGTCACTCAGACTGTTGTTGCCATTGTTGAGACTCATTTTGTGATCTGAACAAAAGCACCTCCGGATTCAAAGAACTCAGTTATAGTATCTGAGATGAGGGTAATTGTGAGCAAAACGATCTCCCTCAATAGTCCCTTCCCCCTACCAAAAACAAAACAAAACAAAAACAGTACCTGACTCTATTTCTTTGAGAAAATGGCACACATGCATTTCAAAATAAACAGCTTTTTATTTCATAGGGAGTGGGTCACACACAATGAACTCTGATTGCAGAGCTGCCTGTTTGGGCAACTGAAGTCGCAGTCTCAGGGACTAAGGAAGTTAGACTCACTTCTTTTAGTCACACTGTCCTTTCCACAATCTCAAAATAATATCCAGGGTTCAAACTCTACTATTTAGAAAGATTACTAAATAATTTCCTTTCTTCTATTCTCTCACTTAGCAAACCAGCAAAATCCTAAACTAGTTATAAAAATGACCAAGACTGTTGATATTTTAGAAAGTTTTTAAATAGAAAGTTTTTTTAAGTGCTAGTGGTAACTAAATACGTGAAATCAGATGCTAAAGAATATGTTTATTTTATCTGGTGGTACGATTTCTATGTGTGGAAAGTAGTGGCTCCACATTCCTGCACCCCTAAGTGGTAGGCAGAGTGGACTTATTTTAGGGGCACTTTACTTAGGCCAACGGAATGTGGTCCACTTCTACTCAGATAATTTTCCAGGACTCGCTGGCATTCAAAATCCTGAGCATGAACAGTGAAATTTTGGTGACTGTTGTGGTCAGGGTGTGTACTTGTGTGAATGTGTGTGTGTGCATGTGTGTACACACAGGCATGCAGTACATTGTGTTGAGGAAAACTGGCCAATTTTCCCTGGAAGCCAGGCAATCCTCAGACAATGGCAAGAACCAAGGAGGGATCAAGGGACACTTTCTTCCTCTATGCAGCCCTGGAGACTGCTGATTTATCAGTAGTGTTCCAATCAAGGGCTAGATTCAGTAGGAGAGCCATTCTCTCTAGGTCCTTTGAGTTTAGCAGGAGATGGGAGGTACAGGTGAAGGATACAGTGCTTCTTCAGAGCAGTATTGGATGATGAAGTAAAATTTGTGTTTTTTTTCTGAGATTCTTAGCCTCTGATTTAAATGTTTCTTCATTTCTTACAGAGCTTTACTTCATTTTCCTTAATCCATGTTGCCCTATTTTCTGCTGCTTCTCAATAATTCCTATTAAATGACTATCTGGTAATGAGGTTTATTGGTTACTAGGTAGGATCCTTTCCAGAGGAAAACAGGAAAGTGGAGGCAATTAAGGCCTAGAGCAATGAGGTAATGGATTGTGTAGCTGATATTTGAGGCCCCCCAAAAAGCGTATCTCATAGGCATAATTGGCTACTGATTAATCTCTATGAAAGGCTGGTCCTATTTAAAATAATCTTTCTCAACCATTGCAGACTGATACATTTTGGATAAAAAGGGAGTTCAGTGAATTCTTGCTGAGTTGAGGTGACTTAACCACAGACCTAAATATATATATATATGAACCTCCTTCAGATTAGCTGTAATCTACAAAGTAGCAATCATCATGTGACCACTGACTTCTAGACATGGGCCTTGGGGCATCATTTCCACTTAAGATCATCATGCAATATACACAAATTAATCTATATAGCTATTCTCATGGCCAAGGTCCATTGGCCACAGCTTCCTCTTTGGCATGTTTTTGACATGGTGACTAGGTAGCATACTAAATCATTAATTTTGTATCTGTGCCTCTGACCAATGCCTCCACAAAAGCAAAATTGTTTCTATTAATTTTTATTCTCTGGTATTTTGGTCTTTTCTAGCAATCTTGGTTGGAATTTTTAAAAAGTCTTATATTTTTGCTATCTAAGTAGTTGAAAGACAAAAGTAGGAATAGATAAATGGATACACTAGTTGCAAAAAAAATTTTTTCTGGTATGCACAGCACCACCAAATGTTTTCAAGAAATTTTGAGAGAATAAGGAGATAGAAATCAAGATCAAGCTATTTGGATTTTGTTCTATATGAATATCTATCTATCTATCTATCTATCATGTAATTAGCTTACTATCTACTTTCCATCATATATATTTCCTAAAGATTTAAAATGAGTTATTGAAACCACTTTGTGTGATCCTTTAAAGACTATGAAATAAGTTAGTTCAGGGCTTTAAAGACATTTGAGAAGGTGCCTGATTAGGTCATTCATTGATTCACTTATAATTTGCTTTTCAAATATCCAGAAGAAATGGAAATAAAAAAAGAAGACATAGGCTGAATCCTCAAGTCCTCAGAAAATGTATGCATATGCAAGAACTTTATTTGATACAAACTGATTTCTCCCATCAAACCACAATAAAATATTGTTGTGTAAACTGGGAAGGAATGCTAAAGGAGGAAAGACAACAATGACAAGTGGGGTGAAACCTAATAAAGAAATAATTTAACTGTCATTAAGAAGAATTATGTGTTTAGGGAATATTATTTCATCCAAATAGAGGAGGCTTGGCTTGGGGTCCCACTGTCCATATTTAGTCATTCTCTCCTTGGGCACACAAGGGGCAGTCAATCCAAATTACTTGTCCTATACAGCTCTCTCTCTCTGTCTTCTGCTTTTTGTTCGCCTATTCATTTCTCTTACAAAGCCTAGCCTATAGAAGGAGTGGCTTGGGGGTGCCCAGAGGCATCTCAAAACAATGGCTTTGAGTCCTCCGTTTAACTCTTCAACTGATTAATATTCTGTGTAGCCAGAAGCCAGCCTGACTCAGGGCCTTGGCTTAAAGAGCAGATGGATTATGGCCACTGCTATTCAATTGATTCATTATTTAGGCCATTAATTTTCTTCTCACTAAAAACATCTGGCATCTGATGCTTGGGGATAAACTGATATTAGCTGCAAGCAAGTTTAATAACAAGTTCATCATCTATGATTGCAGGTTAAAACCACGGACAAGAGTTCAGAAATTATGCAAGTATTTCCAAAGAAAGGACACTGTATAAGCTGCTTGGTTTAGAAACATTCTCAGACAAAAGATAAATTTTGCTTTGTAATTTTTAAATAAAATTCCACTCAATTTTTGGCAATGTGACATTACCAATCATTTTATATGAGAGAATTAATTATTAAAGAATTTTGCAAAATATGAAATATGATATACATATGAGGATGGATTATAATTGTTATTCCTGTTTAAATTATTTTTGTATCAGATGGTAAGAAGATAGACAAATGAATAACATTATTATTTTAAATTATAGGATTGCTAGAATAGACTGAATATATCTCATTTTTATACCCCATAGTATTCTGTATTTATTGGCCAGATTCTTTCTACTTCCAGATACTACTAAATTATATTTTAATCATTAAGCTTGACCCTTGCCAAAATAGCTGAAGTGTGCCTACTATAACTCTATTACCCTTTCTTTACTTTTTTCCATCTCCTGTGACTAAAACTTCTACCTCTTTAGTGTCTTAGCAGATTTGCCTATTAAAAAACTATCCTGGGGAAAGGTTCTGCTATTAGTCATTTACATCTTAGTATAAAAGTGTTCTCTCTCCTATAAGGGATTCATAGTTAAAGGTTAATGTGTCAGTGTGAAGTGAAAGGACTCTGCCAAAGGAACTTGATTGTAAAAGGACAAATATATGCTTGCACACATGTGTATATTTTTCTGTCATTGATTACTTCCTGCCATCCCTGAAAACACACTTTCATAGGGTGGCTGGTTATTCTGCCTCTGTGCCTAGCTGTCTGTATTGGCTGCAGGTAGGTGTTTGGCACCAGTCTATAAGAAGTCAAATGCTTAGATTTGTTGCCAAAAATAAACAGTTGTGTGGGTGGGCCTAGCAAGACATTCACAACAGACATCTGGCTTGGACCATCCCTGTGGGCTATAGTTTAAACATGTTTCCTCCTACCACTCCTCTGTCCCATGCAATGTCTGCTGGAAAGCTGCCCAAAGGTGAAATTGCTAAGAGGGGTGAATGAGTCTGCAGTGATCAGCCTCAGATTTGTAAACCAGCACATCCCTCAACTCCTAATTCCGTGAAAGCTGAGTCAATGACAAGAGCTATTTAATAGACTAGTAAAGCCCCAATAGAAATGACTGGTTATTTTAAAGTGACTGAATTCTGAGCACATAGAAAAAGATATTTAAATTTAATCAAAGCTAAATGGACTTTTCTCTCAATTCTCTGAACAAAGATAAAGGGGATTTTTGCTTTCCCCCCTCTCCCCACAGTTTGTTTCCTTCTCTCTTACATCTTATGTTTTGATAGATTTTTTTTCTCAAAGAGAAAATGTCTTAGCATGTATAAACCTTTAGAATGCATGATGCAAGATAAAGATGAGAATTGTACCCGTCCTTCAGTGTTAAGTCCAAGGAGAGACACATTAGGAACATTTTAGAAATTGTAGCAACCAAGGTCATTTTCTGAGCCAAAAGTTCAGTCAGTTGGCCATGTTTGTAGTTTGACTAATTTCTCCTTCCCCAGTCCTTCAGCCCACTGTCTACCACTTACCACCCTATTCTCACCCCTTACCACAACTTATGAAATTTTCAGAGTTGTTCAATTACTTTAGAATTGCGGAGAAGTGTATTTCTAAGATTCAGATATTTCACAGACCATTCAGCTGCAAGAAAAGATTATTTGACCAACACAAGTCCATAAGGTTGCTAACTTGTCAAGCTACCAAATAATTATATATTTAATGCTATCTACTTATACTGTGACTTGATATAAGAAAGATTATTTTAACACCAACAAAATGTAAGATGGACAAAATATCAAGTTAAAAACTGTATCATTCAGTTCATTGTTCATATCTTTCTTATTTCACTGTGACACATGTCTTTTGGTATGTAGATGAGAACTTGCATTTGGGAACCATTGGTGTAGACATTACCTAGATTTTCAGTGGGCAGATAAATGTAATTCATGAAATCTATGCCCATAATTTTTATATCCACTGTTTCTTTAAAATGTTTTATGGGTTGCTGAACTCAAAAGGACTTAACACATGTCATTATGTTTAACAAGATTGATATTGCTCATGGATTTTCATAGATCTGTGTGTTCCTGGTGATTTGAGGAGTACTGTATAAACAACAACAACAAAAACAAACAAACAAAAAAACTGTCCCTGATCACAGTGTGCCCTTTTTTAAATTCTTCCATTAAGAATTTAATTCTTGGTGCTAAAAACAAATATTATCTAAAAATTCAAATACCTCTGGAAAGTTAATCTTATACTGTAAAGTGTTATCAGTTGCTTGTACTTTTATGTCACTTTCCTCCTAAAGTTTAGTTCTGCTAAAGGCATTGAAGAAAATGAAAGTTTTAGAGGTCTGAGAATAAAGCTGAAGGACTGAAGGGTATTTATGAAACATGTAAAAGATTGGCAGAGCTCTGAACAGGATATACTTAAAATTTGAGTGTTCAGGCCACCTAGAAGGCAGATTATAAGAGGTATCACAAATGGGAAAACCTTAATCTAAATTCTAATTTTGCCTAGTGTATTAAGACTGTAAACTAAATCTTAAATTCTCCATTTTTACAGTATTCCACTCCCATTATTTATTCTATCTGTCGTTATTCATACCCAAATATTTACTGAATATGTGTTATTAATGAGTACTAGTCTTTATGGTAAAGTAAAGCTTCTCTACCTAAAATACAAGAAGATATGCACAGCTAATTGTAGGTCTACTTAATGAACCTAGTTGGGGATCAGCCTGCCATTGAGTACGATAGCTCTTTAAGGTCACCAAATAGTTCTGTTTCATGTTAGTTCTCTTTGGTTTAGAGGTTCACACCAAATATAACACTGGAAGGGAGGGACCTCTGTTCTTATTGAATTTAACCTCTTTTATCTGCTAGACCTTATGGTGGGAGCACATACACCTATCTCTAGCCAAGTTCAATGAAAGCAGTCTGCCTTATACCTTGCTTTAGTTTCTTGACATTTAGTCACATGTATTACTCTGAAAAATGACTGTTCACCAAGATGAGAAACCCACTTTCAGGTCTCTCAAATGTTCCTTTTTTTTCTCTTTTTCAGAAGTTTACCAACCTGGGGATTCCCATGATTTCTTGGCTTTTCTGAGATAAGTATATTCAATCACACTATGACCCAGGGCCATATTCAGTAAGTTCTATTGGGTACTGGCAATATCTTAATATTTTATCTATTCTAATTAGTACCTGGTATATTGTTAACATTCAATACATGTCTGTTACATATGATGAAAATGAAGATTACACTCATAATGGTCTGATGTAAAACCCTAAGCAGTTGGAAAGAGAAAACATAATCACCAGCTACTGTGTGGTACAGGGTAGTACAGTAGTCATATTCATGTAGTACAAAATGAAACATTGTTTATGATGTGATCCTTCATACTCTCCAGATTTTACTCAATAATCTGAAAAAAAGGAAAAATGAATGCCTTTTCTGGCTGACATTGATTCTCCCAAGAACCTGGAGAATTAAAATGATGGAGTAAAACTTTCAAGCATTAGCTATTCCCCAACTAATTTCCATAAGCTTCATCATTCCTTCAATATCCAGCAAGGATTATGGATGAGCTGTTAATTCCCAATTCTCAAACTCAAATATGACATAACTTTCAAAAGTCCTCTTCTGTTTAAGCCCCCAAAGTAAATGTTATAACATTAACCTTGTTAGTCAAGTTAGGGTTGCCAAATCAAATATAAGACAGTCTGTATTTTTATTTGCTAAATCTGGCAATTACAGAAAGGAAAAATGTGTGACAGTATAGCACAGTGTTTAAGAACATAGGCTTAAATGTGTGCAGACTCTGGTTCATACCCTGGCTTTGACATATAGTAGTTACATAACCTTAGTAAAATCACTTAACATCTCTATGCTTTATGTCTTCAACTGTAAGTGTAGATAATAATTATATTTAGTTTATTGAGTTTCTTAGAATAAATTAGATTATCCATATAAATTAGTTAGTCCATTGCTCAATAACAGTTGTTTTATTTTCATTGACAGTGCCTGCTTCATAATAACTAGTCAAGAAGAACATTCCAAAGAACCCAAGAATTAAAACCCTGAAGTAAACAAGAGACAAAATATGAAGAACTTTAAGAGAGAATTCAGTGATTGCTACTCTCTGGCAGGCTCTGTAAATGGCCTGAGTTCCTAAGCACAAAGGCAGTATAGCAGTGTTTATTTAGTCTTGAGGGCTTTCTTTAAGTATCTGAAGTAGCTAAGTAGAGGCATACTTTGGAGATATTGTGGAATCAGTTCCAGTCCACCACAATAAAGCAAATATTGCAATAATGCAAGTCACATGATTTTTTGATTTCTCAGTGCATAAGAGAAAATATATAATGAAATGGCAATAAGTACATAGTTATAAAATGTCAATGGAATAATTGCTCCAATCAAAAGGTATAAGGTGATGGATTGGGAAAAAAAAAAAAACAAGACCCATTTATATGCTGCTTACAAGAGACTTTAGAGATAAAGATGCACACAGACTGAGAGGATGGAAAATGATATTTCATGCAAATGGAAATGACAAGAAAGCTGGGTAGCAATACTCATATTAGAAAAGGCAGACCTCAAGAAGTCCATGAATGATAAATGCTGCAGAGGCTGTGGAGAAAAGTGAACCCTCCTACACTGTTGGTGGGAATGTAGTTTGGTGCAGCCATTATGGAAAACAGGATGGAGATTCCTCAAAAAACTAAAAATAGACTTACCATATGATCCAGCAATCCCCCCCCGGGCATTTATCCAGAGGGAAACTTAATTCAAAAAGACACCTGCACCCCAATGTTCATAGCAACAATACAATAGCCAAGACAAGGAAACAACCTAAATGTCCATCAGCAGATGACTGGATAAAGAAGCTGTGGTATATTTATATAATGGAATACTACTCAGCCATAAAAAAGAATAAATTAATGCCATTTGCAGCAACATGGATGAACCTGGAGAATGTCATTCTAAGTGAGGTAAGCCAGAAAGAGAAAGAAAAATACCACATGATATCACTTCTATGTGGAATCTAAAAAAAAAAAAGACAAACAAACTTACTTACAAAAGAGAAACAGACTCACAGACATAGAAAACAAACTTATGCTTACCAGGGGGTAATGGGAGTGGGAAAAGATAAATTGGGAGTTTGAGGTTTGCAGATACTAACTAATATATATGAAATAGACAAATGACAAGTTTATACTGTATAGCACAGGGAACCATATTCAATATCTTGCAGTAACCTATGGTGAATAAGAATATAAGAACAAATGTATGTATGTTCCTATGTGACTGAAGCATTGTGCTGTACACCAGAAATTGACACAACATTGTAAACTGACTGTACTTCAATAAAATATATTTAAAAAAGAAAAAGCAGGCTTTAAAAGAAAGTATATAACAAAAGGTAAAACAGGACATTTTATAATGGTGAAAATATCAATACAAGAAGCAAATGTAACATTCAGAAACATATATGCACTTAATATAGGAGCACCTAAATATATAAACCTAATATTAGCAGACATAAAAGAAAAAAATTGAAAATAATACAAAAATAGTAATGGAGTTTAACACCCACTCACATCAGTTGACAGTGCATTCAGACAGAAAATGAATAAGCAAAAATGGTAGTCTTAAATGACACATTAGACCAGTTGTACTTAGTTATCTACAGGACATTCCATCCAAAAACAGTAGAATGTACATTCTTTACACATGCACATGGAACAGTTTCCACAATAGATCACATGCTAGGACACAAAACAAGCTTCAGCAAGTTTAAGAGGATAGAAGTTATATTAAGCATTTTTCTCAATCACAACCATATCAAACTGAAAATCAATTACAGGAGGAAAAATGGGAAAAACACAAATACGTGGAGACTAAACAGCATACTACTTAAAATGAGTAGGTCAATGAAGAAATAAAAAGGGAAATCAGAAAATACCTCTAGACAAAAGAAAATAAAAAGACAACTTTCCAAAATCTGTGACACAGTGAAAGTAGATCTAAGTGGGAGGTATATAGCAATACATGCCTACCTCACAAAACAAGAAAAAACTTAAATAAACAACCTAACTTACCATCTAAAAGATTTAGGAAAAGAACAACAAAGCCTAAAATTAGCAGAAGAAAGGAAATAATAAATGTCACAGAAAAAAATTAATAAAACAGCAAAAAACAATAGAAAAGATCCATGATACCAAGAGGTGGTTTTTTGAAAAGATAAATAAAATTGATAAACATTTAACTAGGCTCAAGAGAAAAACAGAAGGTACCTAAATAAACAAAAATTTAAAAAAATGAAAGAGGAAAACTTACGACCAATATCCCAGAGACAAAAAAGTTATGAGTGAATACAATACAATAAATACTTCACATGCCAATAAATTGGACAACCTAGAAGAAATAGATAAACTTCTAGAAACATACAGCCTCCCAAGATTTAATCATGAAGGAATAGAAAATATAAACAGACTGATCACTCATAGTGAAACTGAATTTGTAATTTAAAAAAAAACTCCCAGGAAACAAAAGTCCAGGACTGGATAGCTTCACAGAAGAATTCTACTAAACGTATAAGGAAGAGCTAATACCTATCCTCAAACTCTTCCAAAAAATTGAAGAGGAGGGAACATTTTCAAATTCATTCTGTGAGGCCACCATTACCCTGATAACAAAACCAGATAAAGACACTACAAAAAAATGAAAATGACAAGGTAATGGCTCTGAAGTATGTAGATGCAAAATTTCTCAACAAAATACTAGCATATTGAATTCAGCAATATATAAAAAATATCTTGTACTCTGATCAAGTTGGATTTATTTCACAGATGCAAGAATAGTTCAATATCAGTAAATCAATCATTGTGATATAGCATATTAACAAGAAGGGTAAAAATTACATGATTATCTCAATAGACATAGGAAAAGTTTTTGGCAACATTCAAGAGCTTTTCATGATAAAAACTCTCAACAAAGTGGATATAGAGGAAATATACCTCAGCATGATAAAGGCCATATATGACAAACCCACAGGTAACATACTGAACAGAGGAAAGCTGAAAGCATTTTCTCTAAGATCAGAAATAAGACAAGGATGCCCACTCTCACCTCTTTTACTCAAAAGAGTATTTGGGGTTCTAGTCACAGCAATCAAACAAGAAGAAATAAAAAAGACATCCAGTATGAAGGGAAGAAGTAAACCTGTCACTATTTGCAAATGACATGATACTATTTATAGAAAACCCTAAAGCCAACTTTAAAAAAACAATTGGAATTAATAAATGAATTCAGTAAAGTTTCAGGATACAACATTAAAATATGGAAATACGTTGCTTTTCTATACACTAATAATGGACTATTAGAAAGAGAAGACAAGAAAATAATCTTATTTAAAATTATATAAAAAAGGACTAAAATACCTAGGAATAAACTTAACCAAGGAAGTCAAAGACCTATACGCTGGAAGCTATAAAACATTGATGAGAGAAATTCAAGATGATACAAAGAAATGGAAAGATATCCTGTGTTCATGGACTAGAAGAATTAATATTGTTAAAATGCCCCTACTACCTAAATAGCCTACAATTTTAATGCAATCTGTATCAAAATAGCCACAACGTTTTTACAGAGCTAGAACAAATAATCCTAAAATTTATAAGGAACCACAAAAGACCCAGAATTTCCAAAGCCATCTTGAGAAAAAAAGAACACAAGCTTGAGTTATCATACTCCCTGACTTCACAGTATACTAAAAAGCTACAAGATTCAAAACAGTTTGGTACTGGCACAAAACCAGACACATAGATCAATGGAACAGAATAGAACCCAGAAATAAATTCACACACTTATTTTCAACTAATCCAAAATGTAGGAGGCCAAAATATACAATGGATAATAAAAAGTCTCTTCAGCAAGTGGTCCTGCGAAAACTAGACAGCTTCATATAAAAATAAAATTAGAATATTTTCTTCTTGTATACAAACATAAACTCAAAATGGATTAAAGACTCAAATTTATGACTAAAATCATAAAGCTCCTAGAAGAAAACAGGCAGAACACTCTGATATAAATTGTAGCAATATTTTTTGGATCTCTCGCTTAAGGCAAAGGAAATAAAAGCAAAAGTAAACAAATGGGACTCAATTAAACTTGAAAGTTTTTGCACAGAAAAAGTAACCATCAACAAAATGAAAAGGCACCTTACTAAATGAGAAAATATTTTCAAATATATGACCTATAAGGGGGTAATATCCAAAATATATAAATAGCTCATATAATGCAATATCAAAAAAAATTAAAAATAAGCAAAATACCTGAATAGTCATTTTCCCAAGGAAGTTATACAGAAAGTCAACAGGTACATGAAAAGATGTTTCACATCACTAATCATCAGAGAAGTGCAAATCAAATCCACAATTGATTCTCACACCTGTCAGAATGGCTACTAACAAAAAGTCAAATAACAAGTGTTAGTGAAGATGTGAAGAAAAGGGAACCATAATACGCTATTGGTGGGAATATAAATTGTTGCAACTTATATGGAAAAATGTTATGGAGGTTCATCAAAAATTAAAAATAAAATTATCATATGATCCAGGAATTCCACTCCTGGGTATATAACTGAAGAAAACTAAAACATTATTTTGAAATGATATATGCACCACAATGTTCATAGCAGAATTATTTACAATAGCCAAGATGTGGAAGCAATGTAAGTGTCCACCAGCAGACGAATGGATAACGAAGATGTGGAATATATATATACACACATATATATATGTATATGTATTCTATTATATGTATATGTGTATATTACTCAGCCTTAGAAAAGAATAAAATTTTGTCATTTGCAAGAACATAGATAGACCTGGAGAGTATTATACCTAGTGAAATAAGTTAGACACAGAAATACAAATACATATATGTTATCACTTATATGTGGGATCTAAAAAAACAAATGAATAAATACCACAAAAGTGAAACAGACTCATAGATACAGAAAACAATCTGTTGGTTCCCCATGGGGAGCGGGAAGGGAGTAGAGGCAAGATAAGGGTAAGTGATTAAGAGGTACACACTGCTATGTATAAAATAATAAATTACAGTGATTATATTATACAGCCCAGGAAATCTAGCCAATAACTTTTGAAGTATAGTCAGTTTACAATGTTGTGTCAAATTCTGATGTACAGCATAATGTTTCAGTCATACATAAATACATGTATATTTGTTTTCATATTCTTTTTCATTATAGGTTATTACAAGATATTGAATATAGTTACCTGTGCTACACAGTATTAACTTGTTTATGTATTTTACATATAGTAGTTCATATCTGCAAATCTCGAACTCTCAATTTTTCCCTTCCCATCCCTTTTCCCTACCTTGGTAGCCATAAGTTTGTTATCTATGTCTATGAGTCTGTTTCTGTTTTGTAAATAAGTTCATTTGTGTCATTTTTTTTTAGGTTCTACATATGAGTGATAGCATATGGTATTTTCCTATCTTTTTTATTAGCCAATGTTTTATAATAACTTTGAATGTAGTATAAGCTATAAAATATTGAAAGACTATGTTGTACATTTGAAATTAATATATTGTGAATCAAATATACTTCAATAAAAATCCAGTTAAATTAAAATTTTAAAAATTTAAAAAAGTTTTTTGATAGAAAATACAAACTACCATTTGAGCCTTCACTGAGTAGTAAATTATTTGCTGGTGGAGAGTCTTGCCTTGATGTTGATGGCTGCTGACTGATTAGGGTGATGGTCATTGAAGGTTGGGGTCTGTGGCAATTTCTTAAAATAAGACAGAAATGAAGTTTGCCACAATAACTGACTCTTTCTTTCATGATTTTTTTCTCTGCAGCATGTAGTGCTACTTGATTGCATTTTATCCACAATAGACATTCTTACAAAACTGGAGTCAATCCTTTCAAACTCTGCCACTGCTTTATCAACTAAGTTTATATAATATTCAAAATCCTTTGTTGTCATCTCAACAATATTCACAGAATGTTCACCAGAACTAGATTCCATCTCCAGAAACCACTGTCTTTGCTTATCCATAAGAAGCAACTCCTTATCCATTAAATTTTAATATGAGATTGTAGCAATTCAGTCACATTTTCAGGCTTCTAATTTTAGTTCTCTTGATATTTCCACCAAACCTGCAGTTGCTTCCTTCACTGAAGTCTTGAAGTTCTCGAAGTCCTTCACTGGGATTGAAATTAACTTCTTTCAAACTCCTGTTAATGTTGGTATTTTGACCTCTTCCAATAAGTCACAAATGTTCTTAATGCCATCTAGGATGGTGAATCCTTTCCAGAGGATTTTCAATTTACTATGTTTAGATCCATCAGAGTAATCACTATCTATGATAACTATGGCCTACAAAATATATTTCTAAATAATAAGACTTGAAAGTCAAAATTACTCATTGACCCATGAACTGCAGAATGATGTTGTGTTAGCAGGCATAAAAACAATATTGACCTTGTACTTTTCCATCAGTGCTCTGGAGTGATGAGGTTATTGTTAATGAGCAATGATATTTTGAAAAGAATCTTTTTTTTCTGAGCAGTAATTCTCAAAAGTGGGCCTAAAATATTCAGTAAATCATGTTGTAAACAGATGTGCTGTCATCCAGGCTTTTGTTGTTTCATTTATAGAGTACAAGGAAAGTGGATTTAGTATAATTCTTAAGGCCCTAGGATTTTCAGAATGGTAAATGAATACTGGCTTCAATTTTAAATCACCAGCTGCATTAGCCCCTAACAAGAGAGTCAACCTGTCTTTTGAAGCTTTGAAGCCAGGCATAGACTTCTCTTCTCTAGCTATGAAATTCCCAGATGGCATCTTCTTCCAATAGAAGGATGTTTTGTCTACACTGAAAATCTGTTGTTTAGTGTCACAACCTAATTAATTATCCTAGCTAGATCTCCTGGGTAACTTGCTGTAGCTTCTACATCAGCATTTGCAAGTTAAACTTGTGCTTTTATGTTATGGGGATGGCTTCTTTCCTTATACCTCATGAACCAACATCTACTAGTTTCAAACTTTTCTTCTGCAGTTTCTTTATCTCTCTCAGCTTTCATAGAATTAAAGAGAATTACGGTCTTGCTCTGGATTAGGCTTTGGCTTAAGAGAATGTTGTGGCTGATTTGATCTTCTATTCAGACCACTAAATTTTTTTCTATATCAGCAATGAGGCTGTTTTGCTTTCTAATCATTTATGTGGTCACTGGAGTAGCATTTTAATTGCTTTCAAAGAACTTTCCATTCACATTCACAACTTGGCTAACTGTTTTGCACAAGAGTCCTAGCTTTTGGACTATCTTGACTTTTGACGTGCCTTCTTCACTAAGCTTAACCATTTCTAGCTTTTGACATGAAGAGAGAAATATGCAACTCTTCCTTTCATTTGAATACTTAGAGACCATTGTAGGGTAGTTAGTTGGCCTGATTTCAATATTGTTGCATCTCAGGGAATAAGAAGGTTCAAGAAGGGGGAGAGAGATGGGGGGCTGACCTTTTGGTGCAACAGTCAGAACACATACATTCATTAACTGTTTGTCATCTATATGGGCACAGTTCATGTCACCCCAAAACAATAGCAGTAGTAACATCAAAGATTACTAATCACAGATAACCATAACAAAGATAATAATAATGAAATAGCTTGAAATGCTGTAAGAATTACCAAAATGTGACAAACTACACAAAGTAAGCAAATGCTATTGGAAAAAAATGGTGCTGATAGAATTGCTTGATGCAGGTTTGCCACAAACCTTCAATTTGTGAAAACAAACAAACAAACAAACAAACAAAAAAACCAAAAAATCACACACACAATATCTAAAAAGTGCAACAAAACAAGGTATGTTTGTTACTGAATCTTACTAAAATGCACTTTGGAACTATATTCTGGTAGCAATGTTGCCATATCTATGTCAGTTTTTCTTTTCCTAAATGGCAATGCAACACTCTAGAATTCAGTATTGTCTGTTTCTTTTCTAGGAGAATAATTTATCCCCTTTTCTCAGCCCTCTCCTTCACGTACTTATACATACATGATAACTTCAGTATAACTGTATTAGTTTACTAATGCTCTCAAAGGAAAATACTAGACTGGGTACCAAAAATGACAGAAACTAATTTTCTTGCAGTTCTGGAGGCTAGATGTCCAAGACTAAGTTGTCAATAGGTTTGTTGTCTTCTGAAGCCTTTCTCCTTGGATTGTAGGTGCTCACCTTGCTGTGTCCGTACATCATATTTCCTCTGTGTGTATGTCTTTATTGTCTCTTTTGTGCCTAAATTTCCCCTGCTTATAAGGACAGCGGTCAGATTGGATTAGGGACCATTTTAGCCTCATTTTAATTTAATCACCTCTTTAAGGGCTCTATCTCTAAAAACAGTCACATTCTGTGGTATTGAGGGTTTAGTCTTCAATATATGAATTGTGGGAGGATGCAATTCAGCCCATAACAACTACCAAAGTACTTCATTGGTTTATGCTTCCCATTGTTTTACATTGCCCAGAAGACAAGAGCATAATTTATACAGAGGAGGCTTTTTAGCTTCTTAGAAAAAATATGCACTATCTTCTTCAAATACCAATGCTGGTTACTACTGAATGGAAATAGCCATTGGACTGGAAAAAATTTAATGCCAGAATAAATAATCTACATTTGATTTAACTTAGGATGCCATTGACCAAATCATATTTTAAAGCCTTTTTTTCTGTTTTGTTTTAAGTAGGTTTAAAATTTTGAGCAGTTTCAGTTTCATAGCAAAATTGAGTGAAAAGTGCAGAGAGTTTGCACATTTCCTTCTGCACCCCCACACACATAACCTCACCCACTATCAACATCCTGCACCACAAACTTACATTTGGTACAATCAATCAACCTACATGGATACATCATTATCACCTCAAATACAAAGTTTCCATTACAGTTCACTCTTGGTGTTATACATTCTAATGTTTTTAACAAATGTATAATGTCATGTATCCACCATTATAGTATCACACAAGCAGTTTCACCTAAAAATCCTCTGTCCTAAAAATTATATCCCTTCCCCCTAACCACTGGCAACCATTCATCCTTGTACTATCTTTTTAATTTTGCCTTTTCCAGAAGGTAAAATAGTTGGAATCTTACAATATGTAGCCTCCTCTTATTTCACATAAAAATATGCATAAGTTTTTGACTCATTTGGTTACATACTAGCATGTATAATTGATAGATGTACAATAAGTGTATGTTTTAATAAGAATTTTATAAGAAATTACAAAATAGTCATATTCTTGAGGGGTTTTTTTATTACATTTTAATAAAGAAATAGCTATCAAGATAATCTATGAAATCCAAAACACCATGCTCAGAATTCATCTATAAAACACATGGGTCTAGAGTCTAAAATCATTGTCTAAAATTTGGACAGAACAATACTTGATATTTATAAAATCTGAGCAAAAATAACCACAGATAGCCTTGTTACTAAAAAAGACCATATTTGAAAAAGTAAATAAAATCAACAAACCTCTGGCCAAACTCACAAAGAAGAAAAAGGAGAGAGCACAAACTAGCAAAATAAGAAAGGAAAATGGAGAAGTTACAACAAAAAAATTGAAATACAGAATATAATACGAGAATATTATGAAAAACTATATGGAACCAAACTAGATAACCTAGACGAGATGGACAAGTTTCTGGAAACCAAAACTGAATCAAGAAGAAACTGACCACTTGAACAAACCGATCACTAGAAATGAAATTGAAATAGCAATTAAAAGACCTCCCTACAAATAAAAGTCCAGGACCGGTCAGCTTCACTGGGGAATTCTACCAAACATAGAAAGAAGAACTCATATCAGTCCTTCTCAAACACTTCCAGAAGATTGAAAAGGAGGGAATACTCTCAAACTCATTCTATGAAGCCACCATCACCCTGATACCAAAACCAGGCAAAGACACTACCAAAAAAGAGAATTATAGGTCAATATCACTGATGAACATAGATGCAAAAATTCTCAACAAAATATTAGCAAATAGAATCCAACAACACATAAAAAAGTTTATACAACATGACCAAGTGGGGTTCATCCCAGGGACACAAGGGTGGTTCAACATATGCAAATCAATCAATGTAATACATCACATCAACAGAAAGGACAAAAACCATATGATCATCTCAATAGATGCAGAAAAAGCATTTGATAAAATTCAACACCCATTTATGAGAAAAACTCTCACCAAAATGGGTATAGAGGGAACATATCTCAACATCATAAAAGATATATATGACAAACCTACAGCCAGCATAGTACTCAATGCTGAAAAACTCAAAAGCTTCCCACTAAAATCTGGGACAAGACAAGGATGCCCACTATCACCACTCCTATTCAACATAGTCTTGGAAGTGCTAGCCACAGCAATCAGGCAAGAGAGAGAAATAAAAGGGATCCAAATTGGAAAAGAAGAGTTCAAAGTGTCACTATATGCTGACGACATGTTACTATATATAGAAAACCCTAAAAGGTCCACACAAAAACTACTAGAGCTGATTGAAGAATTCAGCAAGGTAGCAGGTTACAAGATTAATGTTCAAAAATCAGTGACATTTCTTTACACTAATAATGAATCAACAGGAAAAGAAAGTAAAGAAACAATCCCCTTTAAAATAGCACCCAAAGTAATAAAATACCTAGGAATAAATCTTACCGCAGAGGTGAAAGAATTATACATGGAAAACTATAAACCATTGATGAAGGGAATTAAAGAAGACTTTAAAAGGTGGAAAGATATCCCATGCTCCTGGATTGGAAGAATCAATATTGTTAAAATGGTCACACTGCCCAAGGCAATCTACAGATTTAATGCAATCCCTATCCAATTACCCAGGACGTATTTCACAGAACTAGAAAAAATCATAATAAAATTTATATGGAACCATCAAAGACCTAGAATTGCCAAAGCATTACGGAAGAGAAAGAAAGAGGCTGGAGGAATAACTCTCCCAGACTTCAGACAATACTATAGAGCTACAGTCATCAAGACAGCATGGTATTTGTGCAAAAACAGACATGTAGGCCAATGGAACAGAATAGAGAGCCCAGAAATGAACCCACAAACTTTTGGTCAACTCATCCTTGACAAAGGAGGGAAGAATATACAATGGAATAAAGACAGTCTCTTCAGCAAAAGGTGTTGGGAAAACTGGACAGCAGCATGTAGATCAATGAAGCTATAACACTCCCTTACACCATACACAAAAATCAACTCAAAATGGATCAAAGAATTAAACATAAGATAAAATGCAATAAACCTCCTAGAAGAAAATAGAGGCAAAACGTTATCTGACATACATCTCAAAAATGTTCTCCTACAAGAGTCTACTCAAGCAATAGAAATGAAAGCAAGAATAAACAAATGGGACCTAATGAAACTTACCAGCTTCTGCACAGCAAAGGAAACCATAAGTAAAACAAAAAGACAACCTACGGAATGGGAGAAAATTTTTGCAAATGAAACCGACAAAGGCTTGATCTCCAGAATATATAAGCAGCTTATACGACTTAATAAGAAACAAACAAACAACCCAATCCAAAAATGGGCAGAAGACCTAAATAAGCATTTCTCCAAGGAAGAAATACAAATGTTCAATAGGCACATGAAAAAATGCTCAGTATCACTAATTATCTGAGAAGTGCAATTCAAAACTACAATGAGGTGTCACCTCACACCAGTCAGAATGGCCATCATTCAAAAATCTACAAATGACAAATGCTGGAGAGGCTGTGGAGATAAGGGAACCCTCCTACACTGCTGGTGGGAATGCAGTTTGGTGCAGCCATTGTGGAAAACAGTGTGGAGATTCCTCAAAAGACTAGGAATAGACTTACCACATGACCCAGGAATCCCGCTCCTGGGCATATATCCAGAACGAACCCTACTTCAGGATGACACCTGCACCCCAATGTTCATAGCAGCACTATTTACAATAGCCAAGACTTGGAAACAGCCTAAATGTCCATCAATGGATGACTGGATAAAGAAGAAGTGGTATATTTATACAATGGATACTACTTAGCCATAAAAACCGACAACATATCGCCATTTGCAGCAACATGGATGCCCCTGAAGAATGTCATTGTAAGTGAAGTAAGCCAGATAGAGAAAGAAAAATGCCATATGAGATCACTCATATGTGGAATTAAAAAAAAGTAAAGCATAAATACAAAACAGAAATAGACTGAGACATAGAATACAAACTTGTGGTTGGCAAGGGGGCGGAAGGTGGGAAGGGATAAATAGGATTTCAAAACTGTAGAATAGATAAACAAGATTATACTGTGTACCACAGGGAAATATACACAAGATCTTATGGTGGCTCACAGAGAAAAAAAATGTCTCAATGAACATATAAATGTTCATGTATGACTGAAAAATTGTGCTCTACACTAGAATTTGACACAACATTGTTAAATGATTATAAATCAATAAAAAAGACCATAATAATTTGGGTATAGTTGATAAAATTATATATGTTAAAATATTTTTAAATTTAAAATTGTACTGATGTAATTTAGGCAATTTAAAGTATTTGTATAAACATCTTTATTCATATTAGTTTTAAAATTTTTAAATCCTCTCCTTTTGATCCTCGTATTTTTGAAAGCTAAACAAATTTATAGAAAAGTTAAGTCATTGTCTTCCTAATGTGTAACACTCCTATTTCAAGGTCAAACTGGGGCAAGCATCCAAGTCCCTTGACAAGTCAGCCCTATCTTTTTTCAGTGCTCACTGGTGATTTCACTATTATGAGAAAACTTGATTCCCAAGAACTCCAAGTCTTAGCAGATGTTCTCATTCTTAAATTCATGCAACATAGAAACAGGGGAGGTTATGATTTTCCCCTGGACAAATAGCACCTAAAGGACCTGAAATATATATGTGGAGCTTATATTTTTTATGTAGGAAAAATTATTTTACTCAAAATACAAGGAAACAATGATATATTACTTTGACTTGATGTGAGAATTTTTTATTGAAATATAGTTGATTTATAATATTGTGTTATTTTCAGGTGTACAATATAGTGATTCAGTTATTTTTTCTGATTATATTCTATTATATAGGTTATTATAAAATATTGAATATAAATCCCTCAGCTTTATAGTAAATCACTGTTGTTTATCTAGTTTATGTTTAGTAGTTTGTATCTATTAATCCCATACTCCTAATTAGCCACCCCCACCCTTTTGGTAACCATGTTTGTGAGTCTGTTTTTGTTTTGTATATAGATTCATTCATATTATTTTTTTAGATTTTACATATAAGTGATATCATATATTATTTGTTTTTCTCTGTCTGACTTCACTAAGTATAGTATTCTCCAGGTTCATCGATGATCTTAACTAATTACTTCACTTGATTTCCATGACAGACATAGAAATTATTGGTATATAATTGAAGCACTTTGAAAAGTATTAGCTTTTAAACTCAGTAAGTGAAAGATTTTTAGTTCAATATTATGTGGGCTAGTTTATTTCTTTAAAACTTCAGGCCCTTTATTAAAATATCCCTACTAGAGTCACCAATTGGCAGATTGATTTCCCCAAAATAAAATATCTAAAACAAATCAGAATTAGATTTGGAGAAAATGATGATAGCCCTATCATTTTCACTACAGCAGTAAAATTGTCCATAATGCAGAGCTAATCAGATGAGAAAGAAATGGCCATTAGTCAACTATTACTTGTATGAAGGCTATGCTATTAAATGTTTATGAGTAAAAATGAAACAGATAAATGCCTCATTTTATTGCAGGTAGGTAAGGGGCATAAATATTGTTAACTTCAATGTGTTTTTTATTTCCTGATTCTGACCATTCACTCATGTGACTATGCGCGCACACACACACACACACAAACACACACACACACACACACACTCTCTCTCTCTCATGCTGTCAGTAAGATACATCGATTAACAAGTACATTTACACACCTAAAGTGCTGGAGACAGAGTGAAAATACTTGAGACTTAATAGCTTAATGCATTTTTGAAAACTTGAATATGACAAGTAGATAAGTAAAATTTCCTGTTAGAAATTACAAACGAGAGGATATTCTGCTGCAAGATGTTTTTCCCAATTCCTGTTGATGTTGGGAAAGGATCCTTTAGAGTCATAAAAGATATTATAGTAAGGATGATGTAGATTTGTTTCTTGGCCAAAACCTGGTTAAATATCTCAACATGTTCTTAGAGAACAGCTTCAAAAATGTAACTGATTATTTTTCTCAAAATGACCAAGTAAATATGTATTTTAGAAGATATAGAGCTGAATGTATAAGCCATTTTTCTTAAGTAATGGGACTAAAAATCTTTTGTAGAGGTAATTATTCTATACTTTTTTATTTTTATTTTTTTTGGTTTTATCTTTAGTCTGACTTCAGCCTAGGTAGTTTTATTTCTAGGATTCTGTGGGGCAAGTCTAGGGCAGCAATGATGTAGAAGAAATTGAATTAGGAGGCAGTTGTGCGTTTTCACCCCAGCTTTGAGATCTACATTACGAGCAATCTTTGGCAAGTCACTTTGATTCTGAGTTTCTTCTCCTTTATATATTGGTGATAACAATAGCTACCCTATGGGGCTATTGTGAGGATATGGAGTAAGATGAAAAACTTGAGTGTATACACATAAAAGGCTTCAATTTTTATAACAGTCAGTCCAGTTTTTTTTAAAAAGTATAAATTAAGTTAAACAACCACTTTGATTATTTAGTCTGGCTATACTATAAAGTTAGTGTCCATATGACTAAGTTTCTGAGACTCAAATGAACTTACTTCTCAATTAGGTGAGAAATTTAGCAAAACAATTTGTAAGTCCACAGAAAGTTTATCTTGCCAACAACATTGACTCGTGGATCCAACTGTGATCCTTTCTCTTAGCCATCGCTACCTTCTGCCTTTCAATGAGTTTAAAGAATATAAATATTTCTTTACACCATGCAGACACTTGCAAGTTCCTAGCAAAAAACACACATTCATGGAAAACAGAGGAAATAAAAGATAAAATATATGAAAATTTTCTGTCTACCTTCTTAATTATATTCATCTTAATATTGAATAAATAGGAACTAGATGTGAAGTCCAGATCTCATTAATACTACTACCTAAGATCCTGGTCAATTCATGGGAGAAGTACTTTTCTTCACCCATACAAGTTCATAATTCTGCAAGTCATTTTAATGGTGTGTGTGTGTATGCAAGTATGCCGAACATTTTTCTCTCTTTGTCTTTGCTTATAATTTCAAGTTCTGAAAGTAGATTAAAAGACTTAGATTAAGTTCACAAATTATAAGAAATCTTTAAGTCAGTAGAAGGGAAAAGTTGAAATTGGGCACTGCTTATTATAAAAAAATTAAAATTAAAACATACCTTTGCCTTACAGCTGTGGGAAATCTCAATCAAGTAGGGGGAAGGGAGAAACTTTAAATTTTAACATGAGAAGTCAACTTTCTTAACAGGCTACTGCAAACTCTCCTAAAGAACAAAGATTAAATCTTAACTTGTTGCTTTATTAGGGGCAACTTTCACTGTTTGACTTTTTGCTTTAATAATAAGTAGCCTCATTTCTCTCAGACATCATTACTGTAAAAGATTCTGTAAAAGACAAGCAAGCTTTACAAAGGTTCTAGTAAATCAAAGAGCAATAAACAAACTGAAATAAATGACATGTCAGAGCCATGAAATGTGTCTTATCTTTCACACTTTTCTCCTGTGTTCCTGTTTCAGTAGTGCACTACTTAGGTATAAACCAGTTGATCAGCAGAGAGCTGTTACCTTAATTATAAAATGAAACAACCTTGCTAATGTAGTCTGAAAGCCTTGTTAGTTCACACACACGGACGTGTAGTTCTGAATGAGCTCCAAATTCAAATACTTAGAAAGGCTGCTGCTATCTGATTGTAAAATGAAGGCTTGAAACAGCCTTCAGCTACACCCTACTGATTTGAGTCACCCTGGTTTTATTCCTGCATTTTATTTATTTATTTGGAACCTCAGCCTTTGCCCTTAGGGTGGAGATAAAATGCTAACACTTCTTGGGTCCCAAGCAGCATGCACTTTTGAATAGTTCATTCATGGGGAACCATTTGTTTGAGGAGGCTTTTTGTCTGATTATTAGCCCTGGTTGTTAAGGCTTAGGCAGAGATGTGATGAGCCTTGCAGGAAAAATTAAAGAAGATGTAAACAGTAAATGCAGGCATTTTGCAACATAGCTAAAAATAAATTGCACTACAGGCAATTATGCAAGTTTTACTGGATACATTAAAAACACATTAAATGCACAGCTGTTTTAAGTGTCTTTTAAGCTGATAAATTAACTGTCTAATAAATTGTAAGATTTGTCAGCTAATAATGCTATTTTATCTGCTTTAACATATGCCTTCCTAGTTCATGAAGCATTATTGTAAGTGCCAAAAGGAGATAATGTGCATTTTACAGTGTTATGTCTTAAGTGGAATGGATCATTGGCCATGAAGAAGTGTGTTAATAAATCTCCTAGGCTTTGTTAATTGCACTCAATGAAGTGTCACTGTTAAAACACAGAAGATGTGATAGAGAAAGCTGAACATAATGTCTTTCAGTTTTACAATTAACAGTTCACTAGGCAAATCGACCCAAAAGACCATAATTTGTTGAAGCCTTATTAACTTACATTTTCCTAGTCAAGGTCATAATTGTGGATAGCTTAAAGCTATTTTTTAATGCTCATCACAAAGAACAACCTTGCTGGGGAGAAGGAATGTTTTTCCTCCAAGTGGCATGAGATGCCTACCAGGTTCAAGAAAAATAAAGCAGCACTGAATCAAGCAATGATCTTTTAGAATCATTCACCATCAAGCATGTGTTTGCCCTTGACTTGAGAAAAAATGTTATTTTGTATTGCTTGTCCCAAGGTGGTAAGTAAAGGATAGTAGTGCACACATTATGAAATTAAAAGACACTACTCTTGAGGCCATTAAGTATGAATCCTTTCCCATTAAAGTAAGTAATAATAATAAAATTAAAAAGCTTAGCTGATGTGAAATTAATGTAGTCTTTCCTTTTAAATTCAGCAACAGATATCAATATACTCAATTTGAAAATTTAACAAAAAAACTCTTTCTTATTAAGTTTTGAGAAACTTACAATGAGAGTTATGTTGTTTACATGTTAGAGCAAGAAGTTTTTCCTTTGCCTTTCACTGCTGAAAAATTTACCCTTGATCAGCTTTGATAATCTGTCAGTTTGGAATTCTGGCTCTGCAAAAATAGGAATTGCATCTTTATTAACAATTATTTTCACAGATCATGTGTGGATAAAGCAAAGAGGACACAGTGAAACTACATGCTACTTTTAAAACTAGATGGCTTTATATTTTGGACCATATATTACATGTGTGGTTGTTTTACTATAAGAGTCACCAAAATAGTTAATAATTGAAAAGCAAATTTGAGGCAATTCTAGAAATCCTGTATTAGAGTCTCTACTCAATTTTTGACTAGTTGAGTAATCCACTGTGCTCCAGTTTATTTATCTATAAAGTAAAATAAGAACATCCACATTATAAGGTTGGTGTTAGAATCAAGGGAGAAAATTTATGTGAAAGTACTTCAAAATGCCAAATTAATATTAGTTATTCTTAATTGTCAGTTAAAATATCATTTATATAATTTTTGATATTCAAAGCACCTTTACAACTAGTGTCTCAATCCTTACAACAATCTTTTGAGAAAGATGGAAATATTTCTAAAAAAATATTTTCTGATGAACTGCTTACTATAAGGTACTATGCTACAAGCTATAATTCTATAACCAAGTATGATAAAGAGTTCTTCTCTCTTAAAGGTTATCATGTGGTTGTGTAATCTTATTGATACTATGATAGAGGCAACTGAAGCTCAGGAAAGTAAAGTTACCTTCATAAGGCTACATAGTAAGGTTTGGGGAAAAATCCCTAAGCCTTCAGATATATCAGCTTTAAAAAACCATTGAGGCTGTGAAACAAAGTCCATTGACTGTCAGTCCACATGCTCACACTGCTTCACTTAGACCACATGGAGAATTAAAATTAAATAGGTCAAATATTAGAAACCTTTGTGGGAGTTCTAAATGCCATGTTGATATTTGGACTAGATGGGATGGAAGGGTTACAACAGAAGAATGTCAACTTTTTATACTACATCCAGTAAACTATTTGAGTAGGGCTGCCTTACATAACTTCATTTCTGGTCAGACCACCACAAAGGATTAGAAAGTCCTAATTATCCTCACTACCAATCCTCATTTTGATAGAGTTTAAATGGGATGATTTGATCTGAAGAAGAGATTATATATTTTTCTAAACTGCCCAGTCTTCAAATGAGCTTAAAAGAATTAAAGTGCATAAATCATCACTAGGGAAAGTTTGATTGTTTGGGAGTTTTTTTTCCTCAAACTCAAAAACACTTTGATCACTTTTCTCTTTGAATTGCTGCTTCTACTTCAGATTAGAAACTGCAAGGGAAGAAATACCATCAGCTCCTTTATTGATATCTTGACATGCATAAGTAAAAATTAATTTGCATGAGATTTCTAGGTTGATGGCTGGTGTGCACACAGTTGAGAAAGTCAGAAGTATCTAAACTTCTAAATATAGTCATATCAAAAATGTACCATATTGATTTCAATGTAAGAAGTATGCTTTAAACAAAATAAATTAGAAAGAAATAAATCAAGAAACTGAAAAATTAAAAAAAAATGGTAGAGAAGGATAGAGAGGGAGGGAAAAGGGAGAGAGTGAAAGAAATTTTAAAAATTACTTTAAAAAACCCTCAATTTAGATAAAGCCTAAACATCAGAATGAGCAGCAATCATGCCCTACAATAATATCAGAGCTCAGTAGGAAGAAGAAAGACACTTTCTTGCCTGGCAAGAGCTCACCCAATGAGACAAAGTCATAAAGCAGCCAATAAAAAGCCATGGACTCTTATTTTACTATAATTCTAATTTTATTTTCCCATTTATGAAAGAGTGATCCTCTCCCTGTTACTTGAGGATTTGCACATGGCTTGCCATGGTTGCAGACCTAGAATTGTCATTCTTTGTTGATCTTGAATAAGCACATTTTTCCTAGAGAGATAACTAGCAGTCTACTTTTTTTTTTAGGTCAACATTTTGGTGGCCCATACAAGGATCCAGAGAAGACTCCTGAAGACTCTGAGGTTGGTGAGTAAACAGGTGTAGTACCCACATGAGTCCATTGTTGTGAACTGCTTTTCTCACTGACTATGAAAGTTGAAAGTACACTTTTTTCTCCTTGATCTGGACGTCTTCTCTCTCTCTGTTTTGAAACTGTCCAAGTTTTATTTGGGATCCAATTTAAGATTTCATCCTTTCTACTTAAGGCCTTGTTCTGTATTCAAGTACTTGTTTAGCGCTGTGACCTGATATTTTTAATAAGACTGCTACAACTAAAACTGGCTAGCCTTTGGCCCATTCCTTTTGGAACAGGGCTTGTTCTTCATGGAACTGGCTACCATCAGTCCGGAACAGGGGCCGGTTCATTGGAACAATGCAAATTCAGCCTTTGGCCCATTCCTTTAAAATAGAGGCTGTTCTTTTGGAAACTGTTCTGAACAGCCTTCATCGTGGCCCCTCCAGGACCAGACAGTTCCATTCAAACTGGCTGGTATTAGGCCTATAAGCTATTTAGGCTATTTGAGCTATTTGAAGTATTGGATCTGTTTGAGTTGTTTAAGCCATTTCAAAATTATTCTCTTACTCTTGAGAAAAATTGCTGAGACATGGGATTCTAGTTATCTAACTATTTTGAGGGTATCCCCTTAAACGAGGCCCAGCTGATTTTATGTTTAAAAACAGCAGTCCTTCCTTATATGCATTTCTTACTAAATGAACCAACCTGACCAAAGGCAATTTGGAATATCAATGGCCAACTAAGGGAATTTTTGAAGTGCCCAAACTTAATTAATTGAACAACCGTAACTCTAAACTTTACAAAATTGAATGGAACATTTATTTCAATTGGTATTTTGAGGTTTAAAATTGCTATCAGGAGTCTAAAATTATCTCTCTGCAGCATAAGATTTTATGATTAACTAAGTAAACATCAACTGAAGAAAGATAAAATGGCTTCCAAAACCACATGCTCTTCTTAACTTCTTTGGCTCAGAGTCTGACTATGAGGCTCTCATCTCTCTCCCTCAGTTCCTTGTGCTTAGGCCCCACCTCCAGTGCCATTGTCCTCCTTCCCTTATATACCATCTACTCCCTGCTATAACCTCAGTTTCTACATACAAATTCTCTTGCTGAACTTCCCTTTTTTTCCTGAAACTCTCCTCACCCCTTTTTCTTCGAGCTTATCAGAACCTGTCCTTTTAAAATTAAGTCTTCTCAGGAACCAGAAGCTAAACCCTTAATTTCTTACATTCCTTGAACTAAAATTGAACTGCAAGACATAGCCAAAAACTTTCCAAAGTAACTGAAGATACTCACAAATTGAATGAGGAATTTAATATAGTCATTCACATTTGTCAACCTAGTTTTTCTGAATTCAAACAACTATCAGTTTAAAACATGTGGGGATCATTATAAATAAATATATATGAACTCCATGGCAGTCAGAAGACAAAAAAAATTATTATACATATTCAAAAACTAGAGGAAAAGGAACACAAACATAACATGAAAGAAAACTATTAAACCAGAAGGGAAGAGACTAAAATATTAAAAGATGAAAAAAAAAAAGGAGACAATAACTGCAAAACAACCTGAAAACAAGTAACAAGATGGCAACAAGTACATTATGTATCAATAATCACTTTAAATGTTAATGAACTAAATGTTCCAATCAAAATATATAGTGTGGCTGACTGGATAAATAAACAAGATCCATTTGTATGCTGCCAAAAACAGATGGACTTTAGAGGTAAAGACAAACACAAACTGAAAGTGAGAGACTAGAAAATATACTCCATGCAAATGAAAAGAAAGATGACATAGAAATAGTCATATCAGACAGGTAACATTTAAGACAAAGTCTATAATAAAGGACAAAGAAGGGCATTATATAATGATAAAGAGTTCAATAAAATAAGAAAATGTAACATTAATTAACATATATCCAGCTAATATAGGAGCACATAAATATATAAAACAAATGTTAACAGACATAAAAGGAAAATTTGACAGTAATACAATAACAGTAAGAGACTTTAATAGCCCACTTACTTACATCAATGTATAGATCATTCAGACAGAAAATCAACAAGAAACAGCGGACTTATGACACATTAAGCCAGTTGGACTTAGATATACATACAGGACATCACATCCAGAAACAGTAGAATATTCTTTTCAACTGTATGACAATAGAGGCTGGCCTCAAGAAACAAAACAAAAAAAAAAACAAAAACAAACAAACAAATTTAAAAAACCTGAAATAAACTACCTAATATGCCAAGTAAAAGAACTAGAAAAGGAAGAACAAACAAAGTCCAAAGTCGGTGGAAGGAAGAAAGTAATAATGGTCTGAGTGGAAATAAATAAAATAGAGACCAAAATAAACAAACAAAACCAATAGAAAAGATCAATGAAATCAAGAGTAAGTTTAGTTTAAATAACAAATAAAATTGATGAGCCTTTAGCCATGCTCATTTAAAAAGAGAGAGGACCTAAATTTAAAAAATTACAGAAATATAAACATCATAAGAGAATATAATGAATAGTTATATACCAAAAAGTTGGACAACCTAGCATAAATGGATAAATTTCTAGAGACATATGAACTTCCAAGACTGAATGAATAAGAAACAGATAACCTAAACAGATCAATTATTAGTATTGAAATTGAATCAGTACTCAGAAAACTCCCAGCATGCAAATGTCCAGGATCAGACAACTTCACAGGTGAAATACAACAAACACATAATGAAGAAGTAACACCTATCTTTCCTTAACTATTTCAAAATAATTGAAGAAGGAACATTCCCAAACATAATCTATGAGGCCATTCTTACCTTGTTACCAAAACAAAAGTTAGGAAAAAAAATTTCAGGTTGATATCTCTGAAGACCATAGATGCAAAATACTTCAAGCAAATATTAACAAATTGAATTCAACACTACATAAAAGTAATCATACATTATGATTAAATGGGATTTATCCCAAGGATACAAAGATGGTTCAATATTTGCAAATCATTCAATGTGATACACTACATAACAAAACAAAAGATAATCACATGACCTTCTCAATAGATGCAGAAAAAGCATTTGACAAAATTCAACATTCATTCATGATAAAAACTCTCAACAAAGTGGGTTAGAGGGAACATATCTCAACATAAAGTCTATTTTTGACAAAACCATCATACTCAATGGTAAAAACAAGTAAAAGCTTTTCCTCTAAGATTAGGAATGAGACAAGGATGCTCACTCACACCATTTCTATTTAGCATAGTATTGGAAGTCTTAGCCACAGTAATGAGATAAGAAAAATAAATAAAAGCTATCCAAACTGGAAGGGAATAATTAAACCATCACTACATACAAAAGTAAGCTGAACATGGATTAAAGATCTAAATGTAAGACCAGAAATCAACATTCCTAGAAAAAAAACATAGACAGTACACACTTTAACATAGATATTAGCAAAAACTGTTTTGCTATGTCTTTTCAGGCAAGGGAAATGAAAGCAAAAATAAACAAACAGGACTTTGTTTTAACATTTTTTATTGATTTATAATCATTTTACAATGTTGTGTCAAATTCTAGTGTTCAGCACAATTTTTCAGTCATACATGGACATATACACACTCATTATCATGTTTTTTCCTCTGTGATTCCCTGTGCTATACAGTATAATCTTGCCTATCTATTCTACAATTTTGAAATTCCAGTCTATCCCTTCCCACCCTCCACCCCCTGGCAACAACAAGTCTGTATTCTATGTCTATGAGTCTATTTCTCTCCTGTATTTGCACTTTGTTTTGTTTGTTTGTTTGTTTTTGCTTTTGTTTTTGTTTTTGTTTTTTAGATTCCATATATGAGCGTTCTCATATGGTATATTTCTTTCCCCTTCTGGCTTACTTCACTTAGAATGACATTCTCCAGGAGCATCCATGTTGCTGCAAATGGCATTATGTTGTCGGTTTTTATGGCTGAGTAGTATTCCATTGTATAAATATACCACTTCTTCTTTATCCAGTCACCTGCTGATGGACATTTAGGCTGTTTCCATGTTTTGGCTATTGTAAATAGTGCTGCTATGAACATTGGGGTGCAGGTGTCATCCTGAAGTAGGGTTCGTTCTGGATATATGCCCAGGAGTGGGATTCCTGGGTCATACCGTAAGTCTATTTCTAGTCTTTTGAGGAATCTCCACACTGTTTTCCATAGTGGCTGCACCAAACTGCATTCCCACCAGCAGTGTAGGAGGGTTCCCCTTTCTCCACAGCCTCTCCAGCATTTGTCATTTGTGGATTATTGAATGAAGGCCATTCTGACTGGTGTGAGGTGATACCTCATTGTAGTTTTGGTTTGCATTTCTCTGATAATTAGTGATATTGATTAAAATTAAAACCATTTGAACAGTGAAGGTAACCATGAGAAAAATGAAAAGGCAACCTGCTGCATGGGAGAAGATATTTGCAAACAATAAGTCTGATAAGAGATTAATATTAAATAAATAAAGAGCTCATACAACTCAATATAAAAAATGATTAAAAATGGGCAGAGTACCTGAGTAAGCATTTTTCCAAAGATATGCAATGGTCAAAAGATACGTGAAAAGATGCTCAATATCACTAAATCATCAGGGAAATGTAAATCAAAATTACAATGAGATATCACCACACATCTGTTAAAAAGACAATAAAGAGCAAGTTTTGGTGAGGATGTGGAGAAAAGGGAAATATGCTACACCGTTAGTGGGAATGTAAATTGGTGCAGCCTCTACAAAAAACGTTAAGGGGGTTTCCTAAAAAATTAAAAATAAAAGTATTATATGATCCAGCAGGTCCCTTTATGGATATATATCCAAAGAAAACAAAAACACTAATTTGAAAAGATACAATGGAATATTTCTCAGGCATAAAAAAGATGAAATTTTCCATTTGCAACAACATGGATCAACCTGGATGGAGTACATTATGTTTAGTGATATAAATAAGACAGAGAAAGATAAATACTGTGTGTTTTCACTTATATGTTGATTCTAAAAGTTGAAAGAAACAAACAAATATAATGAAGCATGAACAGTATCACAGATACAGAGAACAAACTAATGTTTACCAGTGGGGAGAGGGGTGAGGAAACGGGCAAAATAATGGAAGGGGATTTAGAAGTACAAGCTACAAGACACAAAATAATTAAGAAACAAGGATGTAATGCACAGTACAGAGAATATTTTATAATAATTTTAAATCAGAACATAATCTATAAAAATGTCAAATCACTATATTGTACACTTGAAAGTAATGTAATATTGTAAGTCAACTGTATATCAATAAAATTTTTGAAAGAAAAAGAAAAAGTCTGGGATAACATAGGGATAATATAAGGGTGAGAAAATCATGTCAGAGTAGGAAGAATCGATAGAATTGATAGAACTTAGAGTTCTGAAATGTTCAAGTGCCTTAATTTTTGTCTTCAGATAGCTGAAGAACTGTTATATACAATAGCAATAAAACCTGTATTACTGCATAACTCAAATTAAGAGAAAACTTTCCAACATTCATGAGAACAAAGGTAGAATTGATTGCCTGGGAAGTTAATAAGTTATCTGTCAATAAAGTTCATCAGGCAAAGCTACTGCAGACTCATTTGTTTAAAATGTTGTAGAGGGTATTCAAGCTTTGCAGGAAGGCAGTGGAGGGTCTTATCTTAATCCAATTCCAGCTGCTATAAAAGTCTACAGACTGGTTGGCTAAATTTTTTTCTTTGTCATCTTTCTGGAGGTTATAAGTCCAAGATTAAGGCTTCAGCATATCTGATGTCTAGTGAAGACCTACTTTTTTTGTTCATTGATGGTACATCCTCACTGTATCCACATATGGTGAAAGGGGTAAGGGAGCTCTCTGTGTCTCTTTTATAGACACTGATCCTGTTCATGAAGGCTCTATTATCATAACCTAAATACCTTCCTAAGGCCCCACCTCCATATACCATCATTTATTTTAACAGATTAGTTTTTGGAGGAAACAAACATTCAGCCTATAACTGATCTCAAATATCCCCTTCTTATTCTGAGTCTATACACAAGTTCCTGCAGGACTGGAAACCTTAAAATGACCTTGGGCAAAATTATGAAAGTAATACATCTTATTTTTCAATACTCCTTTCCTTTACTGGGATCTTTCATTCTTACTTGTGGCTGCCCAATAAATCCCACCCCTTCCTCATCTACCACTATTAGCCAAGGTCTTTCCTGGCAGACCACTTGCACATATGCATTACTCCTTTCCTGGACTACTCCCTAGTCTTCTTTCCTATTCCATTTGGTACTTGTAATTCAGACAGTAATCCAAGCAAAGTGGGTCATAATAGGTTAATGGTTTTATCCAAACAGATAAAAATGTTTACATTCTGTCAGTGACTTCCCCCATGCAGTCAAAAAACCGAGGGATCCAACAGTTCAGGATGGAGTCCAACAAATATTTTCTCAAATGTATTCCCTTGACCAGTGAATCATAACCCAGATGGAAGTCCAGAGACAACCTCAAAATATCTAGGGTAATATTGTGGAATCCTCTTCATCATCAGAGATTCATAAAAAGAGCATAAGTTAAGCTTTCTGGGATGATAGTAATATCTCTGGGTATTGTAGTAGTTAAGGCCATTATATACACATAATCTCATATCAGTGTTTCAAATCTCCATGAGTTAGGTGAGATGGAAATAATTTTACAAATGAAAGACTTGAGACTCTTTAAATAAATGGTTTATATCATCTCTGCCTAATTAGGGTTAGAACAAAAAAAATAAATTCACATATCTAAAGCCATTGTTCAGTTATATTTTCCATGGTGATAATTTTTAAAATTACAAATGAACATTTATTGAGTGCTTAATTTACAACTAGCCCTGTATTATGCAATTCACACACATCCTCATTGAATCTTCTGGAATACATTATGACATGGGCATTATCATGCAGTGTTACAGATGTGGTAACTGAGGCTCATATAATTTAGTGACTTGACCCAGACTACATAATCAGTAAAAAGTAGAGCTAAGATTTTAGGCCAGATTTGTTTGATTATTAAGTCCATACTGTTTTCAAAGACACCATCTGCACATCACATTGACTTTAGCCTAAGAGTTGTTTACTTTTAAGCTCTGCATTTCCAATATGACCTTCTTTTTTAGATCATTTGTTAAATTCATACACAGGATTCATTTATTAGTTTAGAAACTCAGCTATCTAAGCACAAAAAATGGACACTGTTAATTTTTAAAATATCTAAAGCAGATAATACATATGCAAAATGTATAATTAAATATATATTACTTAATATATAATGCATATGATAGAAGTCAAAAAATACAAAAGGGAATAGACTGAAAAGTATGTTTCTCTTTCATTAATGAACCCCTATCCCTGAATTCCCCAACAACCCCACCTCTCATGTTTACTGCTACTCCTTCAAAAAGCAACTACTCTTACCAGTTTCTGATTTATCTGTCCAAGGATATCCTATTATTTTATTCATATAATTGTATGCATGTGTTTCTGTATATGTACACATGTGTATGAATATAAACTTAAATATGAATATGAAACTGTAAATATGTATAGAACACATGAAAATACTTATGGTAAAAGGCAAAGTTGCTAGAACTGGAATTGCTGTGGTTCACAGTATATGCATTTTGTTATTTTGATAGATATTGTCAATTTATCTTCCAAAGAAGTTGCACAAATATAAGTCTGTGCAACAATTTGTCACTTTGTCCATTTCCCCACAGCCTTTATAACACAAGATCAAACATTTAAGATAATGTCAAAGTTATAGGCAAAAAATGGCATCTCATAGGTTTAATTTGTATACATTTCCCTGTTATTGATGTCGTACTTTATTTCATGTTTAAAAGCCATTTTGTATTTTTCTACAGATTGTTTATATCTGTGTTCTTCTTTTTCTGTAGTGCTGTTGGCATTTACTTACTTATTTTTAAAATTTTTGGTATAGTAAGGAAATAGTGCCTTGTCAGAGGTATATTTTACCTTCTATTTGCACCTTGCCATTTGCATTTTTGTCTTTATAGTACATTTTTCAATGCATATAATTTAAAATGTTAAAAGTTACATTTAACTAATTTTAATGGTTTTCAGGAATTTGTATTGCTTTCAAAGGCCAATATTATTTAAATCCATCCCGTAAATATTCTTCCAAATCTTTTATTATAGCCACTTATTAAAGTGAGATTTGTGAATGAACTATGACCAAACCACCTACTCTGATCTCAGAGATACATACTCTAATCCATTGCAAAATTTTAGCAAAGGATTAAAAAGCAATTATAGATACACAAGACATTGACACATTGTAACTGACTATACTTTAATTAAAAAAACCAATTATAGAAATACAGGCAAGATGGATCAAGCTTAATTCAGTCACTTATTAGGATAAACTTAGCCAAAATTTGTGAAACATGGAAACATAGGGTAGACAAAATAAACTTTGGTCAGAATCATGAATGTGAGAAAATGTGGAGACGAAGGAAAGAATTCTTATACCAAATAAAGAAAAATTGTATGTATATCTTATTGTAAATGAATGGTCAGAAATATTGCTGAAAGATGCCAAAGGTTGCATTAACTCTATTTCTCTTGTGGTGTGGCATGTTGCATCAGGATTGGGAGAGACGATAAGCATTGGATGGTGAGATTTCTGCCATGCTCAGACTAATTTACTTCCTCACAGAGAAGTTCATCCTACTGAGAGAACTGTTTTCCAGAGATAAAAAATGGAAGCTCTCACACAAAATTAAGGACACATGAAGCATGCATGTACTTTCCCCTGCTAAACTCTGAAGGGCTTGCCTGTTGGCAGAAATGACCCATTATGACTTAAACAGATATATATCTGCAATATATTGAATAAATGAGAGGCTGAAATTATTTAATCGATGCTCAATATATTTGCCAAAACATTAGGCTTTGAGAAAAGTGAATGCAGTTTTATTTCTCTAGAAAATTTCAACAATTCATTCAATAGATGAATACAAACCCATTTTAATGCAATAGACAAGACACAAAAGATTCAATTTCAGGAATGTGAAGAATGCTGCTTTATTTTGGTATGCTTGGTGGTCTTTGAAAGCCTTTTTTCTAAAGATTGTTAAATTACACATGTTTCTTTCTCTACTCTTCACATCTATTTTAGGATTAAGATAAAAACTGAGATTTAGCTGTATAATTTTGCCTTATCATTCACAGTAAAGATGAAGACCAGCAACTGGGAAGAATGTACATAGTAGCTCCATGAATGGATAAAGTATGTTAAAGCTGAAACAAGAGATGTTTATGAATTTGCATCCCACTTCTAATTTTTAATAGCCTGTCTGATTCTAAACAAAATGTAAGAAAGTGGCTAGAACACTATTAAACAACAAAGAATGAGAACTTCAGTGGAGAATGCATGTCACAAGGAGGCTTATTAGGAACTGACTTAGGCAAAGTTGTTAAATAGTTAAGGTGTATTTTGCTGCCTGCCCCAGCCTCCTTCATGCTGTCACTTGGCCACTCCTGTGACATCATGCTCTGTTACTATTACTTTAATATGTTAGTAGCAGTGAAGCCAACTTCTAATCTGATGATAGCTGCCGTATGAACATTACCCTATGTTGACTGAAATAAATGCACAACCTGAAAGTTGAGAGTTATGTTTTATTTGGCAGGAGGACATAAGCCAGGATAGACAGCCCCTCAGATCACTCTGAGGGACTGCTCTGAAGAGGTAAGGGAGGACCCAGGACATATAGGAGTTTTACAACAAAGACCAGGTAGTTGGAACAATAAAAGATTACTTATTAACTGAAGAAAACCAGGCATCTCAAGTTAAAGAATTTAGTGCTTTTCTGTGTATGGGAGGAAGCAAACATTTGGGCTCATTGAATTCATTCCTTTGACAAGCACCTAGCTGTCTAGGGCCAGTATCCTGTCCTTTCTTATTCTGAGTCCCCTCAGGGTGCACCATTGTGAGTGGCTGCAGAGGCTGGGCTGCAGGCTTGTCTTCACTGGGGGCTGGTGGCAGCCACTGATGATTTGATGGCTTCAGCATTCTTTGTTTACTGATACGGCTTGCAGTATTTTTCATTCACACCTACATAACTGCACTGCACAACATTATAGATGTTATGGAAATGACAGGCCAGTCGAGAAACAAGCACCACTCATAGGGTTGGAGTACTCAGATGTATTACGCCGGTGGGCTCAGAGGGGTTTCTGCTCTGAAGCTCTGAGCACCTTCAAGACGTGCGCATGAGGTTTTATAGGGTAAAGTACAAGCTTGGGGTATTCAGCCAATAGGCATGGAACAGCTTTAGCAGCATTATCATCACAAAGGTGGAGGTGGGGAGGCAGCAAACCAACATTCCAAAGCCAGATATGTATCTTTGAAAACCCAGTTGGCTAGCAAAAAACATGAACAGCAAACCAACACTAATTAACTTAGATTTACAAGTTAGTCCAGCAGAACTCAGATCAGTATTCCGATACTTAGATTTGTGAGTTATCTTTTTAGCCCAGCCCAGCCTCTCCTTCACATTCCTAGACTTGTGAGTTATCTTGTTAGGCCAGCCCAGCTTTTCCTTCACATAGAAACTCAGTCATAGCAAAAGCAGCAATGCTGATCCATAGCCTTAGTTTATGGAATAAGGCCACAGGCTTTAGAATTAAATGTAATCCCCACAACATCTTAGTTTTGTGACATCAGAGAAATATCTAAATCTTTCTGATGCTCAGTGTTCTTTTTTCTTGATTAGGGGTACTTAATTCATGTGGATGTTCAGATAATTAAGTCAGAAAATATATAAAATTTGCCCAAATTGCTTAGCATTTAATGTACACTAAATGTGATTATCTTTTCCTCAGTGCTGTGAGGTGTAACATGTGTAACTTAGTGCCTACCACATAGTGGGTACACAATAAATGATAGTTGAGTCTAAAAGGAATGTGATTATCTGTTTCACACTAAAATATTAAAGACATAGCAATTTAGTTTATTCATTTAGGGTGAAACAGATTATTTCATTTATTCACTTGAAGGAAGAATCCCTTAAGATAATAATAACTTAACTCAAACTCATAAGATTTTAATAATGCATATTCTAGAAATATAACTGAGCAGAGAAATTACTTAATATCAGGCGAGTTTTCCATCCATCCATCCATCCATCCATCCAGTAGTAGCTTATGATCAGAAAGGAGAATCATTGTTATTAAGAACATGGCCTTTGGATTCAAAGTGATTTGGACTCAAGTTCTGGCTTGATCACCTTCCATCCATGTCACCTTAGGTAAGTCACTTAATAGTTCTGAGCCTCAATACATATTATTTTTATTGTTATTAGTTGAGATACAATATTGCCTTTGACATCATCTTTAAATACAGGGTAAAGAAATTCTGTAGTATAAGCAAGCCTCCTCCCCCAGAGTGGATCCAAATGGAAGAAATTACTATCTAGAGTCTGAATAAGCCCAAAAGTGTACATCTCAATTAAAGCACATGTATCAGGAGTTATATATTTGCATCACTGCGTACATGGAGACACATTTCCTGAAGTCTTTTACAAGGAGCTTTGTAATATTGCGCTTTCAAATCATGGTAAGTGCATTTCCTGATGATCATCAGTAAACCAAAATTTGATCTAAAAAGGTGAGGGCATTCTTAACAGCAATAGGATTTCTTTCAGACATTCCTAGTAACCTGAGATTCTTGTACAAATGTGGCAGGACATAATATCCAACAGAAGTATGTACCAAAAGGACCCCATCATTCTGGATTTTCTGCCTTGGCATAGGTCAGAAGCTAATTGTATTTTAAAACATGCATTTCTAATTAAATAGTCTAAAAGCCAAAGGTTTTTCAGAAAGACCATAATTTAGCAACACTATATAGCAATCTTAATGCTCTAGGCTCTAGTGCCTATCTATGCTTTACAACAAACACTTATTGGATTTCCCTCTCACAAACCTCTGCTTTCTGCCTAGTTTTGTGTGAATGTTTTGCTTCTCAAAGGTATAAAATTTGAAGTATTCTTTATAATTAGATCTTTAATGTAAGTAGTCACAAGTTTTGTCAAAACTGGGAATTATCCTGTCTCCATTTAGCAAATAAAATGTGATTAAATAGACAGCATATAGACTAAAATGATAAGAACCTACTTTCAGACATTGTCATCCTGTCAATTTAACTGAAAGACAGGGCATCAAACATAATATTTTCACCTATTGATTGAATAAAAATATGTTGGATCATATTCCTCACTTTGTCTGCAAATGTCACTGAAAGAGGCCTCATTGTTATTTGTAGATAATCACAGCACAGTGATTAAGTACACAGCTTGTTCATGATATGTTGGCACTATCATTGAAGCAATTCTGCAACTTAGTCAGTTCTTTAATTTCTACAAGTTAAGTGAGAAATATGTTATTCCCACTGCACACTGGAGAAACTAAACCACATAAAGGTTGTCTTCTACCTTCCAGAACATCTCTTCTATAGTAGAACTTGAGGCTGGAGACATAAGGATGAATAAAGTTATGATCCCTGCATTAAAGGTTTCCAGAGACTGGTGAAGGAGACATATTTGTAAACAAATGTAAACATATAATAATAACTTTGAAAGTATTATAGTGGGGTTGTACCTCAAGTGTTATGGAACTCTAGAGGAGGAATCATTTTTTGACTTGGTTGAAAATTCTTTAAAGATATGGAGCGAGATACATTATAGACAAAAGGCATAGGATATGCAAAGTGAGAAATGAATGGGGATGTTCAGGGAACATTGTTCAGGGCCAGTTCATGGGCATCTGTCCTGTGTAGCTGCACACAAGTCCCCACTCAGAAGGCCTTATACTTTATTTAATCTGTCATCAGTATTTTGAAATTGTTAATGACTTTTGAAAAAGAGTTTTGCACTGGCCCCACAAATTCTATAGCTAGACCTGGCTGCAGTGAAAGGTGACAAAGGGGAGAGTGTGGAAAAAGGAGGCAGGAAATATGGTAGGCCAGGGTTCATTCATGAAGGTTACTGGATGTTCTGTCAAAGAGTTTGGACTTTATCCTATAGATAATAAAGAATCACTAAAGAATTTTGAGAAGGGTAGTGACATAAGATTTTAATATTCTCCAAATAATGTTATGAGAATGGTTTATATATAGAGAATTAGAGGGTGGGGTCTATTAAAAGAATATTAAATATTGAAGTAAGAGATAATTGAAGGTTTAAAATAAGACAACGGCAGTGGAGATGGACAAAAAACTATTTACTAAAACTCACCGAGTTTGGGACAAAATACCAGAAACACCTGAATTTAATTGTTTTTATGCAGGTCTAGGTATTCTGCTGATGAGGTAGTGATGTTGTGATGAGCAATGAAATAAATAAATATTTGATAAATTACTATATAATTTATTTCATTATATATATATATGCATTGCCTTCATTTTGCTAAAATCATTATCTTTTTTTATAATCATAATTTTCACATAAGTTGTGTTCTGTTGAGAACAGCACTAAATATGATATGATGTCTTAAGTCATGGTAATTTCTAGCTAGTTTTTCATTAATTTTAATTTGGAGAAAACTCTCTCAGCTGTACTAGTAGTAAGTGGCATTGAAAATAAATTTTTTAATGCTTAAGTAATACTTAGATTAAAAAATGAACCACTGTATTAGCCTTTCTTCTATTCTTCATTATTATACAATGTATTACAAGATATTTGAATTTTATCACATAAACTTCCATGCCTTATATTGTGATAGTCACTATGTTAAGTACAATATTTAAATTCATAGAATATTTCATAATTTCTTCTTTCAAAATTTTCAGTGCTAGTGTATTATAATACAACTGATTTTAGCAATATGTTATTCAACTGGTTCAAATTTCTTTCAATCAAGACTATACCTTGACCTGTAATGAACTATAGGCTGTTTTATAGAATAGTTTCTATTGAAAGTAGCTTAGGCAATATTTTTACATGAATCTTTTTTTTCTTATGCTCAAGAATTTTCTTTTCAATGTCGTTATTTTTGGAATGTCACTTTGATCGCATATTTCCATGCAGTTCCTCTCAATACAGAAGAACCATTTTCTCTATTTTAAAATGGTTCATCCTTTTAAGTATGAAATACTCAAATTCAGATCTATTTTCTTTAAGTTCCTGTTAATACGATTAATAACAAGCAACCGTTTCATACTAAATAACAATGGATAGAGCAAATACAAAATTACTTTCATTTTCCACTAAAAACTATAAATTGTTCTTTATTTAAGGATCTTCTGTTGTTTCCATTAATTCTTCTAATGCATTATATAAATTAAATGTAATTATTTTAACAGCATTTAGTCGACGTTCTATCATGTGTCTAAAGATGGTTTTAAGGTTAAAATTAAAATATGTTAAACTATGATGCTCTATCATTGGGAAGACACAGAAATTATTATATATAACCTCTCAGTTAAAAGGAAATGTCATTACTATCCGCACAGTTGAGACTATGCCCCCTGGTATCAAATATAATATGTTCAATATGTGCCCTGTATATAGCACACAAAAAAATTCCTTCTATATTTTCAGCCAAAACTTTGTCTTGTACACCTTTCTTTTTAATCCAAACTTGTTACTATCATTAACAGGCTCAACCTCTACAATCTTTTAAATCCACGCTTAAAGTTGAAAATGATTTATTTTTTACTCCTTCACAAAATCAAAACCTGTATTTTTTATGTTAAATGTTATTTATTCAACATGAATTTTCACTGCTATGATCAAATTTTACTGAATTAAATCTAGTTTTTAAATTGTATATATGATATATTTTCTTACTTTTTAACCTATTATACTAAAAACCTTATTTTCAATTTTCCATCCTAGACAGTGATCATTTATTTAATTCATTTTTATTTATTTTCCAAGTTTTGTCAAAAGATTTCAAAATAATATCCAATAGGTCCAAATTTTTTCTATAAATAGTGTGTACTAGTATGCTTGCTAAATAATGGACATGTATTATTTTAAGAACACCATGGAAACATTCTATATTTACCTTTATTTGTCTTTGTTGAACACTAATTATTGTTGTTTATTCAATTTTTTTCCCTCAGTTCCAGTAGTTGCATGCAGGTGACATTTTGTGTTCTTTTAATTGTGAATCTCACTGCCTCAATGTCATATATATCTTTCTTAACCCAAGCTGATCTTGAGGATTAGTGTAAAATGTACAGTGAGGGTGATAAGATACATTGTTTTTGATAGTAAAATACAAAATCCATTTTCCACAACTTATTTCTCCTCTTGAAATAATTTTGGTGCTAAAAGAAATACTAAATGTTCTTCTATGCTCATCCAATTGGGGAAAATACAGCATTAATTAAAATTTTATTATGCTTTCCTAGAAATATTGTCATCCTGTCATAAGGATACAACAGCCATTTTCCATGATCATAATCCAATGAACATAGTAAAGATTCAGAGGTTTCATATTTCAGTTTTCTAGATTTCATGAATGTAATTTCCTTCATCATCTAATGGGTCAGAGTTGTTGCAATTGTTGCTTCTGAGTTGTGAAATTGATATGAATATTTTTTCTTTTTAATTGGTTTGATCAGTAATTAAATTTCTATATAGCAAAAAAAAATTCAGGATTTCATCTAAGCTGTTCAAATTACAGACTTAATGAGAATAATTTCCTTACTTAAATTCCTTGTTGCATTAGGAATTTACATTAAATAATGTATAATGTCCTTCCTTGTTAATGAATTCTGTGAGAGTCATGCTCAACAAAAGTCTGTTCACTATCATTGTTTCTGTTTTTTTTTTTAATAAACACACAATACTTTTCCATTTCTTTTTTCTTTTTTTTTTATTTTACAATGTAGTGTTAATTTTTCTTTTAATCTTTACTTCTTTGCCATGTTCCACTTTTACACTATCAGTTTTTATTGAATGTTTCTTCATCTTACTAATCTAAAGGATTAAAAATTCAGCTGTATTCAAACAGTACACAATTTGGATATATTTTCCAAAAACGTAAATTTAAGTAAATATAAAATATAAAAATGAAAATATTTTACATTTTCATTAATATTTTTGAAATATTAATGTTCTTTAGAGAAGAGGAATGGGAAGGCTGAATTGCTGTCAGATATGCAATCACTCATCTACTACTATGGTCTCACCAAAGTGGGTATAGAGGGAACATATCTCAACATAATAAAAGCTATATATGACCAACCTACAGTCAGCATAGTACTCAATGCTGAAAAACTCAAAAGCTTCCCACTAAAATCTGGGACAAGACAAGGATGCCCACTATCACCACTCCTATTCAACATAGTCCTGGAAGTCCTAGCCACAGCAATCAGGCAAGAGAGAGAAATAAAAGTGATCCAAATTGGAAAAGAAGAGGTAAAAGTGTCACTATATGCTGACAACATGTTACTATATATAGAAAACCCTAAAAGGTACACATAAAAACTACTAGAGCTGATTGAAGAATTCAGCAAGGTAGAAGGTTACAAGATTAACATTCAAAAATCAGTGCCATTTCTTTACACTAATGATGAATCAACAGAAAAAGAAAGTAGAGAAAGAATCCCCTTTAAAATAGCACCCAAAGTAAAAAAAACCTAGAAATAAATCTAACCAAGGAGGTGAAAGGATTATACACAGAAAACTATAAACCATTGATGAAGGAAATTAAAGAAGACTTTGAAAAGTGGAAAGATATCCCATGCTCTTGGATTGGAAGAATCAATATTGTTAAAATGGTCACACTGCCCAAGGCAATCTACAGACTTAATGCAATCTCTATCAAATTACCCAGGACATATTTCACAGAACTAGAACAAATCATAACACAATTTATATGGAACCACAAGAGACCAAGAATTGCCAAAGCATTACTGAAGAGAAAGAAAGGCTGGAGGAATAACTCTCCCAGACTTCAGACAATACTATAGAGCTACAGTCATCAAGACAGCATGGTATTTGTACAAAAACAGACATGTAGACCAATGGAACAGAATAGAGAGCCCAGAAATGAACCCACAAACTTTTGGTCAACTCATCTTTGACAAAGGAGGCAAGAATATACAATGGAATAAAGACAGTCTCTTCAGCAAGTGGTGTTGGGAAAACTGGACAGCAGCATGTAAAGCAATGAAGCTAGAACACTCCCTTACACCATACACAAAAATAAACTCAAAATGGATCAAAGACTTAAACATAAGACAAGATACAATAAACCTCCTATAAGAATAGAGGCAAAACGTTATCTGACATACATCTCAAAAATGTTCTCCTAGAATAGTCTAACCAAGCAATAGAAATGAAAGCAAGAATAAACAAATGGGACCTAATGAAACTTACAAGCTTCTGCACAGCAAAGGAAACCATAAGTAAAACAAAAAGACAACCTACGGAATGGGAGAAAATTTTTGCAAATGAAACCGACAAAGGCTTGATCTCCAGAATATATAAGCAGCTTATACGACTTAATAAGAAACAAACAAACAACCCAATCCAAAAATGGGCAGATGACCTAAATAAGCAATTCTCCAAGGAAGAAATACAAATGATCAATAGGCACATGAAAAATGCTCAATATCACTAATTATCAGAGAAATGCAAACCAAAACTACAATGAAGTATCACCTCACACCCATCAGAATGGCCGTCATTTAAAAGTCCACAAATGACAAACGCTGGAGAGGCTGTGGAGAAAAGGGAACCCTCCTACACTGTTGGTGGGAATGCAGTTTGGTGCAGCCACTGTGGAAAACAGTATGGAGATTCCTCAAAAGACTAGGAATAGACTTACCATAGGACCCAGGAATCCCACTCCTAGGCATATATCCAGAAGGAACCCTACTTGAAAAAGACACCTGTACCCCAATGTTCACAGCAGCACAGTTTACAATAGCCAAGACAGGGAAACAGCCTAAATGTCCATCACCAGAATACTGGATAAAGAACTGGTGGTATATTTATACAATGGAATACAATTCAGCCATAAAAACCGACAACATAACGCCATTTGCAGCGACATGTATACTCCTAGAGAATGTCATTCTAAGTGAAGTAAGCCAGAAAGAGAAAGAAAAATACCATATGAGATCACTCATATGTGGAATTTAAAAATAAAGAAAGAAAAAGACACACAAAGCATAAATACAGGACAGAAATAGACTCATAGACATAGAATACAAATCTGTGGTTGCCAAGGAGGCTGAGGGAGGGAAGGGATAGTTTGGGATTTCAAAATTGTAGAATTAATAAACAAGATTATACTGTATAGCACAGGGAAATATATACAAGTTCTTATGCTAGCTCACAGAGAAAAAAAATGTGACAATGAATATATATATATGTTCATGTATAACTGAAAAAATGTGCTCTGCATTGGAATTTGACACAACATTGTAAAATGATTATGTATCAATAAAAAATGTTTAAAAATCATGTATTACTATGGTACCTCAAAACTTTTTTGAAATATTAAATATGGCAATATATGTTAAATTATTTAGCATATAATAAATTACTTTAAGACTCATAATAGCAGAATAAAGTTCATAAGAAAAATAGCTAAAGATTCTTTGGCATCATCATCCAAAATAGCTATGGGAATAACACCACACAGGTACGAAGAGGGTATATATACTGTGGCGATTACAATGCAATTAATCTCATTAAGCTTCACTTTTGCTTTTTAGTTATTTCCAATCTCTGTATGTGATGATGGAAAATAACATCCAACATGCCAAATGCAAAATCAACAAAGCCTAAAACTAATTTGTTGCATCTGATTGCGTGTCTTAAGCAAGCCAGTATTCATGGGCCACTGAAATGTATATGTGTGCACTAAGACCAAATATCAATGATGTATCCACCTCCCCCTCCCACCAGTTTACTTCTTTTTTAGAGAATCCATAAATAAAATCAATATAGGTAATTGGTCAGAAAAAATCATTTATTTGTTTTGTCCTATGAGACAAGAAAGCCACTAAGTTAAGAGTTAGTGATGTTCAGGTATGATGAGTGTGCTGTGGCAGTCCATACAGGTCATAATGAGTAAAACTGTCCTCTCACAGCTGAGGCTAGCAGAAAATCTTCCCAGAAGCTCTCTCCTGGATACATATTACATTGTATGTTTTCTCTGGCTCCTTGGATTAGACAAGCACCAGAGAAGTAAGGAAAAATGCAGATAATCAACAGATCTTCAGAATTTTCTGTCTTGACTGATTTGAATAAGAAAAAAAAGTACAAAGGGCAGGAATCTTGCAACTCAATCTAAAATTCACCCCATCCAGTTTTTGCATTAACAAAATTAAATGCAGAGACTGCCTACATTACACTTGCAGAAGTTTAAGGGTTTGGATTAGAAGATGAGTTCTATTACAGTATGGTATTTTTTAACACCATGGCTAACTTCTACATTCAGTGGATACAGTCTGTCTTATGCAGTAAACAAGAAGTTCTGATCTGACTCCAGAAACAAAAGATGTTTTTAAAACATCTGCTTAGCAGGAAGTTGTAAATACTGGAATTCATTGTTCTTTATACTCGAGAGAGGTTTATAACAACAAACAGCTTTAATATCACTGTTGGTAAGGAAAAAAAAAAGCTCTTCTAAAGACACTATCCATATACCTGCACTGAAACAGTCATCTCTCTAAGACAAATAGACTGAGTGGGAAGACGTCTCCAAATAATCCTGGAAAAATTCCAATAAATTTTAATTTTCTGAAATACAGCTCATTTTCATGTTTTCCCATATTCTGGAAAAGTGAAAAATCTACAGTGCTTCTGGGTGAGTGTAACTTGTTAAAATTGTAATTGTTTTCCATAACCTCATCCCACTGTGCTAGTGGAATTAATTTTTAAGTGTGATATCATTAAAGGTTAATAAGTAACAGGTATGAGTCCCATGGATGTCTTAAGAATTCAATGAGATAGCGTAAGTTAGATTATCTAGAATAAACATACTATATAGTAAATGTTCAATATATTTTTTCCTTCCTAAGGTCATTTAAATTGGGAAAGATAATGTTACTCTATTATTAATAATTATTTTAACCACTGTGAGTGAACAAAAATTTAAGGCTTATGAGATTTTAAGAGGAAGTTATAAAATAAAAACAAAGGCAGTTCTTGAAAACCAAAACCCATATATTTTTCTACATGTTTCTTTTCCACTTTCCAGCAACAGTAAAGGAATCTTTTGAATAAATGACCCTTTTGCAGAGCTGACTCAGACTTAGTCTTTCTCAGGAGGCAAAGTTCTTCCTTTTTGCTAACCTGATATGCCAATGACCTTCTAAGCCAGCCAGTATTAAAACTAAATCCACCTAGAAATATTCAGAAACCATGTATTCCTTTACTAGAGAAGAAACTAGGCAGTGGGCACAAAGGAAGAAAACCTAATGAATCTGCTTTTCCAATCTGGGAAAACAAAGATTTAATAGATTTACCTTCCATTTAATGTTTATTGTATTTCCCAGAGACAAGAAGCTACTCACAAATAAATTATTTGAGCTTGGAGGACTTTGGGAGATGTATGCCCCTTCTACTCCAAAAAAAAAAAAAGAAGAGAAAGTTCACCTCTAACCTTGAAGGAAGTACAAATTTGACCTTATTAACAACTTATAACCCAAGCAGGCATACTTTGAAACCACTAGATGACAAATATCTTTCAATATCTGATTAACTCATTGGTGTGCCTGTACTTTTTTATAGACATGCACAGAATATGCCACCTTTAAAATTAATATTTTTGCACAGCTTGCATCATTCACACAGATGCCCTAGTAAGAATAATTAAATATATTCTCCGTGGGTGGATTTCATCCTTTCTCTTTCCCTTCTCCTTCTGTGAAACATCTGTGGATGATCTTTCTAAAAAATAGAGCTAGCTAGTCCACAAACATAAGAAGAAAGTCCTCTGTGCAATATTATATATGATCTGCTGTAATGCTTTTGTTTATTTGTAAAACATGCCACATAGTAATTGATTGACTTATGATGATTTGGGAGTAGGAAATAATGAAATTGGCCCAGGAAGGTAATTTGAGAGCATTGGAATTATGACAATAGAAACAATCCCTGGTCAAGCCTGGGTAGCACTGAACTTAACCCCAGGGTCTATGGTTGCTAGTCTCTCATTGCTCTTCACTAATAATGCTTCTTTATAAAAAGTTATCCTGCAACCATCAATTAAACATTTTTTAAGAATTTTACGACAACCTATGGAATGGGAGAAAATTTTTGCAAATGAAACCGACAAAGGCTTGATCTTCAGAATATATAAGCAGCTCATATGACTTAATGAGAAACAAACAAACAACCCAATCCAAAAATGGGCAGAAGACCTAAACAAGCAATTCTCCAAGGAAGAGATACAAATGATCAAAAGGCACATGAAAAAATGCTCAATATCACTAATTATCAGAGAAATGCAAATCAAAACTACAATGAGGTATCACCTCACACCAGTCAGAATGGCCATCATTCAAAAGTCCACAAATGACAAATGCTGGGGAGGATGTGGAGAAAAGGGAACCCTCCTACACTGCTGGTGGGAATGCAGTTTGGTGCAGCCACTGTGGAAAACAGTGTGGAGATTCCTCAAAAGACTAGGAATAGACTTACCATATGACCCAGGAATCCCACCCCTGGGCTTATATCCAGAAGGAACCCTACTTCAGGATGACACCTGCCCCCCATGTTCATAGCAGCTCTATTTACAATAGCCAAAACATGGAAGTAGCCTAAATGTCCATCAACAGGTGACTGGATAAAGAAGAAGTGGTATATTTATACAGTGGAATACTTCTCAGCCATAAAAACTGACAACATAACACCATTTGCAGCAACATGGATGCTCCTGGAGAATGTCATTCTAAGTGAAGTAAGCCAGAAAGAGAAAGAAAAATACCATATGAGATCACTCATATGTGGAATCTAAAAAACAAAAACAAAAACAAACAAACAAACAAAACAAAGCATAAATACAGGACAGAAATAGACTCATAGACATAGAATACAGGCTTGTGGTTGCCAGGGGGGTGGAGGGTGGGAAGGGATAGACTGGGATTTCAAAATTGTAGAATAGATAAACAAGATTATACACAGGGAATCTCAGAGGAAAAAATGTGATAATGAGTGTGTATATGTCCATGTATGACTGAAAAATTGTGCTGAACACTATAATTTGACACAACATTGTAAAATGATTATAAATCAATAAAAAATGTAAAAAAAAAGAATTTTACTATTCACTTTTCTACATAGAATAATCACCACTCCTCAACATTATCTACACAATTCCTTACCATCTAGAATCACTTTATGGCTCAGCTCAAGTCACATCTCTTCCAGAAAGCCTTCCTTTATTACTTCTGTCCACATTGCCTTATTTTGTTTCAGCACTCATAACACTGATCATCCAAGTCTCACATTTGATTTTTAATATAATATCATGTCTTGATGTTGGCTGATGCTGAATCATAAATTGTCCAGTAGTTATTAATGCTTATTTATCTTGTCTCTTCACAGATGCTGTAAGTAGCTTAAGGACAGGGTTCATACTGTATGCTTCTTTGCATCCCATAGCACCTAGCCTAGGGCCATGCTTGTGATACTCACTTAGTAAACCTATGTTAAATGCATGTAGAATAAACATTATGTTGTCAGAGATAAGGCTTGTTTAATTTTTCTGCTTTTTACAATGTAGTATTTTAGCTGATGACAAGGGTCTTACTTTCGCATAACTTTCCAATTTCTTCTCAGGAATAATATGGGTGCAGAGCCCATTTTTTGAATTGTCAGAGACTATTTACTATCTACTTATTCACAAGCTTTCTGAGATGCTACTAAGTAAAAAGTGTTGACACTAAGAAGCTTGGAATACATGTCTCTGTATATAAACTCAATTAATCTAAGGAGAATATATGTGACAATATACAATGTGGTGGTTATGAATTACAAGAAAAGAAAAGCCTGTTTACAGATCTTTGTCTTCTCTTTATTTTCTCCTGGAAATTTAGGAAAATATCATATTGATTTATACAAATCAAAGACTTGCTCATCATTGGCACTTTCTGTTTGTGCTTAATATTAACAAACATGGTTGATCCCTTCTCCCCTACAAATAAGCTCTAAACTGTAGAATAATTGTGTTAGAATGAACACAATCTATTCAAACTTTCCTAGGAATACATGATACAAGATAGCAAACCATCTGCTGTAGCTTTTTTCAAAAATGGTCCACAGGCTCTGTGCTGCATCCTTATAGACTAGACTATCATATAATGAGGCATTCTAGATACTTTAATAAGTATCCTCTCTTGGAGCATCTTCACAGTGGATATAACTTAATGAATTTAGTTCTATAGCAAATAGTTCTGGAATGAGTTTCCACAGTATAAAGATTGGAAATCCACCATGAAAGTAAAATACAAATTATCATGACATATTTCATTAAATGTGTTTGGAGCTAGTTAATTTAGAGAAAATTGCCAGGACATTGTGGAAAGGAACATGGGGATCACTTGTAAAATACTTGATAGAGTTGTTTTCTCCTTTTTATTATTTTTGTATTCCTTAAAGGGGAATTCATTCCTGATTTTTATATTCTTATCTCTGTTTTAAGATCTCAGGGTGAGGGAGAAGGAGAACTTGTATGTCAAAACTCTTTATACTCTGAAATGTACACAACCTATTAAAGTATTCTAAACTTTCTTTTTAATTTTTCTAGCCTATAGCTTATTGCTCACAGATCATGCTATTATCTAACTGAAAACATCCATGGAGAAAAAAGATAATCAGCAATTTTGCCCATTTTAATTTTGTTTATTAATTAGAGAAAAATCCTAATTTAAACTAGGAAAACACATTATGAAAATACTAAATCACGGTAGTGTTTTGGACTAAAGAAAAGGTTAATTCACAGAAATAAATAATTATATCCAAGAAATGAGACAATTTTAGAAAATAATTTAATGAAAATTAATACATAGATTGGAGAGTATGTATCACTCCATTCTTACTCTGCATATAGTAAGATCATCATCTTGCTATTAGGCTGGGTCAGAGAAGGATATGGCTACAATTCCCTGAAATTCTAAAACTCTAATCTCTATTATTGAAATGTAGAGGAAAAGAGAAATACAGAGTAAAACCATCTAAGATATTGCTTAAAATCCCTAGATCTTTGGCCCTAGTAAACCTTATGTATTTTTAGGTGAATATAAAAAATATAACACAGAAAAATGATAATTCCATCACTATTCAAAGATATAATGTATAACTTATGATTTTTAAAAATAAATGAAGTAACTAAAATGTCTTATCTAGATGCTAGAAGACAGAACAAGACACTTGTTAACAATGTAGAAATAAATGTTTCAATCTAAAAAATTTTGGAAGTATAAAACTATTACAAGTGACTAATACACAAATACATGCTTAATTCTTAATAAATTTCATACAAAAGTGTCCAAAAATCACCACTTGTTGGAAAATGACATTCAAAACAGGAAAAAAATGTTAGTGCCACAACCATATTGAAAATTCAAGAACTGTCAGTGACCTAAAGTTTATTGAATGCACATGTTGGTGACATAAAATGAAGCTTAGTTTAGTTAAATTCAACTTTGGTAATGTTATAATATATTATAGAGCTACACATGCAGGTGCATGAACACACATATCTACAAAATCATACAAAAGTGGAAAATGAAAGTAACTAATGGTAGCCAGTTTACAACTGATTAATTAGACAGATATTATCCACAGAAGATCAAGTAATTATTGCCAAATCAGAATACTAACTATAAATCAATTAAATATAATTGCAAAGGAAGAACATGGGCACACATGTGCAAAGATGAAATTAACAAACACAAGGAAAACATAGTGAAAGTAAAACTTAAATTAACTAAAACTAGCAAACTTTAAGAGCTGAAATTATCTATTATAGATAATAACTTGTACTTTTTCAGTTTTTCAAATTTTAATAAGACTTTTTAAACCTCTCACATAATTTGATCCTCACAAGAACAGTGTAATGTACGTAGGGTTACAATTATTGTGTTTGTTGAACAATTTATATATAAAAAAAGAAAAAAAGCTGAGTTTTAATTAACAAACTTAAAAAAACCTACAATATAAATATCAGAAATATTTGGGAAACAGATGATGACAGTTTTAAAATAACAATTTCATGAGCCTACATTAGAAGGAGCACTATATGTCTTGCTTTTTTTGTTTTGTTTTATGAGGGGGAGGTAATTAGGTTTATTTATTTATTTCTATTTGGAGGAGGTACTGGGGATTGAACCCAGGACCTCATGCATGCTAAGCATGTGCACTACCACTTGAGCTATACCCTCCCCCAGAAGGAACACTATAAAATGATGGCAAACTATGGTAGCATGATGTAGATGGAGTAAGATAAAACTGACTTTGGATTCTGCCTCTGCTACTTATTTGCTGTGTGACCTTAGAAAAGCTATTTAAACTCTTGAAACACAGCTAACTTATTTGTAAAATGGAATTAATAATAACTATACCTGGCCTAGTGTCTGAGACATAGCAGAGGCTTAATAAAATATATTATTAGTATTAGTATTTCCATTATTTACTTGAAAAAGTCCCTCATCATTAAAACCTATCTCCTCTGTGAACCTTTTTCTGACTCATCCCCCACACAAAATTGTGTGCTTATTCTTGTCTTTCCCTTAAGACCTTGCTATTCCTTTATTATCAGACTTTGCTTTATATTCATCATGCTTTTTTTTGGTCTGTTTTTCTCACTAAGACATCTCTTGAGATCAGGGACACACACCACAATGCTTGGCACATGAGAGATGCTCAAAACATTCATTAAAAGAAAATACAATGACTGTTCTCAACAACTTCAAGGATATGTTGAAGTGCCTTTGGGATCTTTGAATGGTACTCAGGTCTGTATGCTGTTAAGTCACAAAAATTTAGTAGTATATAAACAACAACAGAAAACACTGATATTGATTGTGTTATTCATATACCTAAAGTTGCAGGGAATTTTAAATACCTAATGCTTGACACTACATATAATTTATGTTCAAGAAGTATTTGCAGTAATAATGAAAGAGACAAATAAGAAACTCTGAACAGGACCCCAAAGAAGGCCTCTACTTATACTCTTAACAGTCTGCTCCATCACTGAGGTAGAAGGTTATAAGGATGTAGAAGAGAATGTATGGAAAATACTTTAACACAGTGCCTGAAGCAGTCACAGAATTCAATAAGTGGTTATAGGGAGAAAGAATGAAGATGAGAGAGAGAGAGAGAGAGAGAGAGAGAAAGGTAACAAGGAAAAGTATATTTGATAGAAAAGAAAACAAGGGTTCAACCTCAGTTTGGTCTGAGGTGACTGCTATTAGTCCCTTCTCCGTCTTCCTCAAGGGAATTTTAAGAGAAAGTAAAAGCACTTTGTCAATACCAGGACTCATCATGGTTACTATTATGAATGCCACTTAATTGAAGAGGGGGTTTTGAATTAAAGATGAAATAAAAAAATAACTCTTATTTCTTATTAATTAAATACAGTGGAGGAAAAATGCAGTTTTAGAAGGGCTAAAAGGTAATAGATGACAAAATTTGATTGTGAAAGGAAGTATTTGTACACTCCTAAAAATCTTTTAAACAAATATCTGAAAAAAAGACATCAACATCTAATGAGTGCTTCATGTACTATTTATTGATAACTATGATCATTTAATTCGTATTTTAGCCTTCTTTAGTTTTCATACCTTCCTAGGAAGCATTCATTTCTATATGAGCAAGAAAGCTGAAGATGGCTAGGGTAGGCTGGCTTCTGAACCACATCCTAACAGCATTTGTTTCTGCATACTGCACTGTATACTGCAGGCTGCACAAAGAGCAGAAAGCTACAAAATAGAAACTGCATTCTAGTTAATATGCAAAATTTGAAATGGTCATTACAAATATTCTTCAATAGTCAGTAAAAAGTTAAGTACCTTTTGGTTTATGGGGCATTCATCCTTTTTCATGAAGTGCAGAACTGCAATTAGCCACTTCTTTGTGTAATGCTGTAGATGTCCAAAACAGTCAAACCATTAGAATGGGCCCAGATCCTTGGACTGACATTTCCTTTTCCTATCTTTACTCAAAGCAGTTATTTAAACTAATCCAATAATCATTTGCATCGTATCATTAACTCTTTCTTAGGCTTATCTTGGTTGTCTCTATGCTAGATACTACAGTGCACAAAGAAGTAGCCTGGTTTTGTGGAGGAAAATTGTTCAGATACCTAATTCATAGAGTCCTTTCACATCCCTTTAGAGTGCTAATAAAGTTTGTTTCTTCTTTTGCTTTGATATGTAAATGGAGATATTGCTTTCTCTCAGGGGACCCTGGAACTTTGCCAAAGCACATAAGGGTAAGATATCCTTCAGGATGGAAGCTGAGTTTCCTAGTACAGCAGAGAAAGCCAAGTTTGTGTTTGGGCTTCACAATAAAATACTTTCATTAGTAGTTTTAACTTCCAATATAAATGTTTATATATTTACTCAGCCTAGTCATCTTAGTTAGCCTAATAGTTAGAAAACAACAGTTTTGGTGTTCTTTCTTTCTAGGGATGTGTTACTAAATTTATACCTTGCCTTTGAAGGTGTTATTTATGCTTCCTTTGACATGTGCCATAAAAATATCTGTTCTTTAAAGAATGATGTTTATCTAAGCTGGAATTTTTAATATATTTTCAGTTACTTACTTCAATGAAAATAAATGATTAATAGAATAGCAAAATCACTAATATACAAGGAGAAAAGATAATTTCCACCTAGATGTCATGTACATCATATTTAGAAGGAAAAGTGAGGCTGAAAATTTAAGCTAAAATTTTGTCTTTTAATCATAGTTATCATCTATCTCATGACTTTCTTTGTGGTTCTTCCTGCTCATAATAATATAAAATCCATAGATTAAGAGTAAATTATTCTATAGATTTTTATTAATGTCTTATATTATTGTTATCCCTTCTGAATTGATAGCTCTTGATCCATTCTTGATTCTGGACTATTTAATTCATTATAATCATATGTTATAAACTCTAGTAATAGTGCTAAACTTTCATATGAAAGCTGGCATTATATTTGAAACCCTTACCAACTCTATGGTTAAGGCATAGTTATCCACTTTAACAGTCTGAAACTAGATAGTTACAGATTAACTTACATAGAAGTTTCCTATAAATGACACTATATATCACACATTACTAAAATCAAGATTCTTAAAGTATAATTCACTTGGGATGAAAATAAATTCAACAAATTTTCCTTCAAGGAAAAAATAATAATGGTTTTATTTGGCAACATGAGAATAGAACTAGACACATGGTTTGATGGGATGAAAAATAAAGTTATCTATTAACTTATTCCTCTCCACCAACTAACTTTTTCTTTTCTTTTCTTTTCTTTTCTTTTCTTTTCTTTTCTTTTCTTTTCTTTTCTTTTCTTTCATCCTTCCTTCCTACTCTCTTTTTTCCTTTTTTCAGCTTCTTTTTTCTTTACCATTCTTTCTTTATATTTCCAGCAATTCTGTGTGTGTGTGTGTATATATATGTACATATATATATATATATATATATACACATATTATATATATATAATTTCTTTCTATAGTCACACTTTTTCTCTCAAACTTGCAAATTTGAATATTTCTCCCTGGTATTTAATTTACAAGAATCCCTTTGTTTTATAAAATTCCTTTATTCAAATTATAGCATACTTATAGACTTTCTCAACTCTAAAATGTGTAAGCTCATGAAACAATATAAATAAAAATAGCAATGGCATCTGCCTTCCTAATTCTAAAATGATTCAATCTGACATATAGGAAAACATCCTGTATTTAGAAAATTACTGAATTTTATATTTGAAGAGCTCCAGCATTCTGACTGTAGTTTTTTGATTCCTGGACAAAGTAAGTTTTATTTACAACACTTAAAAGAAATAAATACCTCTTTCTGGCCATGCAAAAGCATATTATTAAGTTCAGAAACAAATGATGCAAAGATAATTTTATTGTTCTTTAATTTTTGAAACCTAGATTTTTAAACAAAAGAGATAAGTAAAAATTATGCCAAATCCTCTAAAATTCCTTCCAAAATAATCTGTATATAAATGTATTGGCTAATTCAAGATTATAGTGCATTTTCTTCTTTAAATATATTTTAATATTTTATGAGAAATTAACAATGTGATCACTATACTTAGAAATATGCAGGAAGATGAGTCTAGCTCTGGACATTTGTAAGCAAAGAAAAACTAACAGAAAAATGCAGAAGCCTGAAGAATCACAGAAGTGAATTAATTTGGTTATGGTTATTATGATTATTTTCATTCTTGCTCCCATCATTCATTCACAAAGGTTCAGTTTCAGTTTCATTAAAAGATTACTTTTGAAGAGCGATTGGAAAGAGAGGTGTTAGTTTATTTTCTAGGAAGAAAGGATATAAAGTATATAAAAGTTGAAATTATTAAAAAGAACATACTATAAGTAGTGAATTAAGAACATAGAAGCACTAGGAGATTAATGTAGTTCTCCTGGGTGCAGTTTGCATCAGAAACATCTGGAAATTTAGGGTTAGTGGGCCTTTTTGCAGGCATTACATTCTCAATGGAATATTTTAATTAATTATTTTTTTAAAAAGGAATTCATTTGTTGAATGTCACACTACTTTAAAAAATCAATATTTTAAGAATGTTGAAAGGTAATGTAATTATTTCATCTCTATTAATCTATGTTAAAGACACCCAGATGTTGATTTTCAAAATAAAATATTACAATAAAAACTCTATCATATCTTGCAAAGAACTACTTATTTTAATCAACTTATTTGTCCAATAAAAATGTTGCAAACATTTTTAACACTGAAAAAAAAACAGTTAAATACATAAAACAAAATTTTAAAAAATGAATCGGCAACAAGTCCTTACCTGTCAGTCACTATTGTTATTATATTTTAATTATTAAAAACCTTGCAACATGGCCCCAGTCACTCTATCCTGGGATAACCCATTGTAGTAAAAATGTCATAAAAACAAAGAAAAGCACTTTTATAAAAGAATTGGTTGATGTAGTACTGAAAATGAATAGTCAATGAAACTTCAAAATTGAAAGCTTATCCCATTTGTGATGCAGCCACAAAAAGTGAAGGTGCCTTTTAGGCAGTACTCCTGGTACACTCTAAATTCCTCCAAAAATATGTAACATTTCAATATCCCATTAACACTCTACATTTCTGTTTCCCATCTCCCAGGATTTAATAAAGCTCTTTTTGATGACATCCAGATTTTTCACACTAGATTTATCTTGTATTGAAATTGGGTTCCACAACATTGATTTCCAATCATGATTTCAATAATTGCTCCTTTCAGTACATTTTGAAAGACTCCTTTTCCAAGTCTTCCTAGTATGCCTTACTCTGTTAGTAGTGCTAGTAAATGGCTACCTACATAGTATTCATTGATTCAACAAATTCATTCAACAAACACTTAATGAGTGGCAACTATGTTAAACATAGAAGCATCTCTTAAGTACTTATTCAAAGAATTATACAAGGATTCTGAGATCTCAGGGAAGTTATCAGAATTTACTGTCCCAGTATTTTAACATGATTTCAGTATAAGTTGTGCAACAATAAACACATCTCCTTAGACTCAGTTTTATTATCTGCATAATAGAGATTGAAGTGGTTGATTAAGAGCACTGTTTTTGATATGTTAAGAGGCATACAATATTGGGTAATTAAAATCAGTTTGAGAAGGCATGGCTGGCATTTCTTAATAAAATAAAATAGTGTAGAAAATAGCACAGTATGTTTTAAATTAAGCAGGTTTGTGAAACCTTTATATTTTTATATAAACATGCATATCTATATTGCATAATGGATGTTTACATGTATATTTTTTAGTAAGTAATGGTGTACAGTATATTTTCTTAATGTGGATCATATTAAAAAGAACTTTCAAAGCCTCTGAGCTGGGAGACTGGGAGAATCTAGTTTGTTAATAATCTTTGAATTTTTAATTTTATATTTTATCCAAATATGCCTTCTGGAAACAGGCTTTTTATCCAAGTTAAGGTATCATGTCATTTTATATATTGCATGTGATTAAAAAGCATAATGACTACTGAAGAATTTAGTTTCAGCTGATTAAATTTTACTGATTTTTTTCTTAGTAGAAAATAAAACTGAGTAAATTAGACTGGTTCTGCCTAGATTAATGGAGGAAAAAGAATTAAGCAAGATTCTGAATATGATGCATTGACTATAGAGATGAGTCAGATGAGACATAAGGGAGTGATAATGATGAGGAAGACTTAGCCTCCAGGGGCAGCAAAAGATAGCTGAAAACTCTGGAGTAGTAGAATGTACACCAGACTTTGAGAACTGGGTTCTAGTACTTATTTTTCCAATATAATTTAACATAAATTTAATAATCATAGTAATGGTAATAATGAAAATAGTTAACATTTATGGATCATTAACTATACTCTAGGCACTATTCTAAGCACTTCCACATACTTCATTTTATTTATTCCTCATTATATCTATAAGAGGTAGGCATGATTTTTATCCCCATTGCACAGATGAGGAAACCGAGGCACATAAATTATTTATTCACCATAAATTATGTACAAGACACAGATGCAAAGATGAGTAAGACATGGTCCCTAATCACAAGGAGTTTACTGTGTAGTAGGACACACATGTGAACATAACAGCTAAAAGAGAGTAAAATGTGATACACTCTAACAAAAATTACATAAAAATCACAGTGAGGAGTACAGAAAAGAGAACAACTTGTATAAGACTGAGGAAAGCTTCAGAAAGTTGGTAATATGAGTTCTGGGTCTTGAAGAATGGGAAGAGATTTTCTTGGTAAATAAAGTAGGTAAGATAACTCTATAAATCCATGGATAGGCCCAGAAGAGACCCGGAAGAGGGTAGTGTATCTAAGGATGTCCAACAATATCTGATGAGTCTAAGGATTCTCCCATTCATCCTAGAGCTATACTTTGTGGTCTAGTAGACAAAATTTGAACACTTCGCCATTTGTCAAGCCCTTGGATAAGCAAAAACTGATTCTCCTCTAACCTGCCTTGCACTCTTACTGGCTATGTGATATTGAGCAAATCATCAAATTATCTGAGCCTCAGTTTCTTTCCTATGGGATAGATTTCTTTAATATATACAAGAGATAAGTCAGAGGAGAACCATGACCCACATGAGAACATTTTCTAAAAGACAAGGGCATATATATATGAACAGTTAGTTATGGCAATATGTGGGAAACAGAAGGGCAGATCTGGAATAGAAGTGCCTGGTAGTAATATAGAGAGCTCTTGAAGTACTGCTTATAGATTGCCTTCTTTTAGTTGAAGTGAGGAAGAAAAGTATGACAAAAACCATAATACAGGAGGTGACATTATGGACGATGGCAGAATAGAAAGCACCAGGAATCTGTCTTTCCACTGAGAGAACAATTTTACTGGCAGAATCTGTTTGAAACAACTATTTTAGAACTCTAGAGACTATTTGAATGCTTGCAACTACTGAGGGAAAGCCTGGCTGGTAAATTTTGTTTAACATTGTTCATTTTCCACTCTCATTGTGTTAGTGGCTACCCATCCCTCCCTCTTAGGCCTGTGGCCGGAAGCTCTGAGACTAGCCCAAGATCGTTCTGGTGCACTTTACCATAGCCAGGTTAGGTAATAGGTACTTTGTCCTCCAAAACTGGGGCTCTGTGTTCTGAGTTAAGGATTCTGATTCTGGTCACTGAGGTGAAGGCACAGTAGCTAGCTGCCACAGTTTCCACCCCAATTGGCTAAAGCAGCATCCAAGGGAATTAAATAAGCTGTGCTTGTTTTTTGGACATTCAAAAAAAATTGCATGTATTGGGGGAATGTAGAAGTCCACCACACATGATCTTAGAAAGACAGAGGCTCAGAAAAGCTCCATGAATATATTAAGCTTTCACCTCAGCCTGATCCTTGGCAAAATGATACACTGCAACAATAAAAACAACATAATAATACTTTTAAAAATGCCAGCAAATTGTGGGGAAGGAGGAATCTGATTCCCAGAGTTAATACATTATAAGATTCAAATATTTAACTTTTAACAAAAAGAATCACAAGGCATACAAAGAAATAGGTAAGTATGGTCCATTCAAAGAAACTAAGTAAATTGACAGAAAATATACCTGAGGAAGCCAAGACATTAGAATTACAGGAGAGAATTTTAAAAGAACTGACTGAAAATGGTCAAAGAGCTAAAGGAAGACGTGGACAAAGATAAGGAAACAATGGATGCAAAATAATGAGAATACCAACAAAGAGATAGACATTATAACAAGAACTCATAACAAATTCTGGAGCTGAGAAGTACAATAACTAAAGTGAAAATTATACCACAGGGGCTCAAAAAGATATTTAATTAAGCAGAAGAAAGAATCAGTAAACTTGAAAGGAGGGCAATTGAAATAATTGAATCTGAGGTATAAAAAGAAAAAAAAATAGAGAAAAATGAACAGAGTCTTAGGAACCTGTAGTACTCTCTCAAATGGACCAATATTCACATTGTGAAAACACCAGAAGGAAAAGAGAGAGATAAAAAGGCAGGAAGAGAAGGAGAATCAAGATGGCAGAGTAGGAAGACATAGAACTCCCCTCACCCCAACAAACACATCAAAAATACATCCATGTGTGGAACAATTCTCACAGAAAACCAACTAGAAACTGGCAGAAGTTTCTCTTTTAGCAGAAGAATCAAAGCTGCTAAAAGTACCTCTATGTAACCAGTTAAGATGGGGAATAAAATGGCATTAGGATGGGACTGGCACACCTGGGAGGGATCTGTGAAGGAGAGAAGGTCCACATGGGCAGGCCCTCACCCTGGGAAGCTCCCTTGCTTCTGGGAGGTCTGCTGGGACAGATAGAGGGACTGGAGGGCCTGGATTCTCTTCTCAAGGAGTATACATATGCTGGCTTGTTAGCAATCAAAATGAAGAGAAACTTGTGCTGAAGGCTGCCACTTTACCACACTCCCCAATCTGAAATGCATACTGGATAAGGCTGCTAGTATTTGCAGTGGCGAGGTACTGAATCTCCAGTGGGCAAGCCCAGGGAGAAGACTCAGTCTAGCTGCACAGAGACAGCCCAGAGTGCCTGGGGTGTGGTCCAGGCCAAATCTCAGAGCCCACTGTTAGCACGAGCATTGTGGGGGCTGGTTAAGCTGTGGTAGCCTTTGTGGTAATGTTCACAGAGGGGGCACATCTGGCCTCTGAGCCCATTGTCAATGAGTGCAAAGTTGGGCTGGGCTGAGAAGTGGAGAACATGCTTGGCACACACACTGAGTGGCAACACAGTCTCAGGTGGACAGACCCTGGGGAGGAGTACACTGCAGATTATTTCTCAGCAGGAATTCTTCAGTTCGACCTACACCACATTGCAGCTGAGAGCCAGATCTGGGGCAAATAAGTCCTGGGAGATGCCCCCCACAAAGGCAGCACAAGTCCCAGGCAGCAGCAGCACCACCCAGATTTCTGCAACCACGGTGCCCCAACCCCCAGCATCAGCCCACTTCACACCACAACTTAGCATTAGGTCTGGGACAAGCACAACAAAGAAAGAGACACATCCTTGGATTGGTTCTAGTTGAAACTGCAGATTCATGCATGGGCAGCCCACAGGTATGCTGTGATCATGGGAGGCTCAACTCCTTTGAGACACAGTACACACTCAAAGGCAATGGAGCCTTATTGAACCAGACCCTCAGAGCTTCTTCTCCAACAGCAGGGGAGTAGAGCCCACCTCCAGCAGGGCTGTGCAGCCACAGAGAAAAGAAGAGACCCTGTCCAGCATCCAGTGCAGGCTCTGGATGCAATAACACCAATCACAGCCCCTGTTGAGGGGATAAAAGCCAGCACACTCTGAGGAAAGATGTGGTCAGCATCCATACCAAAAACAGTCCTCATATCAAAAAACTGGGCTTACAGTCTACACAGAGATGACTCCACATAAAAACAGCCCTTCAAAAAAAAAAAAAACCCTTTATGACCACAGTAGGTAACAATTTCTCCTAAATTCATAAAGACAGATAAAGTTAAGTAAAATTAAAAAGCAGAACAATTCCCAATTAAAAGAATAAGAGAACCCCCCTGAAAAAAACAATTGATTAGAACAGACCTCATCAGTCTACTGGACCCTTAGTTCAAAAAAGAGGTAATAAAAATTTTAAAGGAATTTAAAAACATTGATAGAAATGTAAATCACTGTAACAAGGAACTAAAGGAATTAATCAATATTAGAAAGCTCAATTGCTAAAATAAAAACCAATCTAGGAGAAATGAATAAAAGAACAAATAAATGATCTGTAAGATAGAGTAATGGAAATCACCCAATCAGAACAACAAACAGAAAGACAAATAAAAAAAAAAAAGCAACATGTGTGATCTATGAGATAATACAAAGGGAACCAACTATGCATAATAGGGATTCCAGAAGGAGAAGAAAGAGAGAAGGAGGTCAAAATATATTTGAAGAAATTATGGCTAAAAATTTCCTAAACCTAAAGAAGGATATAGATATCTGGGTACAGGAAGCATAGAGGGTCCCAAACAAGATGAACCCAGACACAAATCAACAAGTATCAAAATTCAAATGGCAAAAGTTAAAGGGAAGTTTCTAAAGGCAGCAAGAGAAAGAACAAAGAGTCAATTACAAGGGAACCCCCATAAGGCTATTAGCTGATTTTTTTGCAGAAACTTTACAGGTGAGAAGGGAGTGCCATGACATACTCATAATTCTGAAAGGGAAAAATCTGCAACATAGGATGCTCTACTCAGTAAGAGTACCGTTTAGAATAGAAAGAGAGATTAAAAATTTTTTTCAGACAAGCAAAACTAAAAAAAAAAAAAAAATTCAGTAATACTAAACTTACACTAAAGAACCATTAAAGGGTCTTCTCTAAATGGAAAAGAAGCAAGAATCTTTAGGAAAGAGAAAATCAAAATAGGAAAATAAATACACACACACACACACATGCACACATATATATAAATCAAAGATCGCTTAAATAAACTAAAACATAGATTACAAAACAATCAAACATTTTGTAGCAGTGATTATAAATACAATTAACAGCAAGAGGATAAATGTGAAGATGTAAAATAGGGCATCAAAATAATAAAATGTGGGTGAGTGGAGTAAGAAAATAAAGATTTTTTTAGTAATGTGTTAGCCTGTATGTGGTAGCCTATATGACTACCAGTCTAATGCAAGTAGATATAGTAATGGCTTAACATACATGAAAAACAGGATAACCACAAATCTAAAACATACAATGCATTCACAGAAAACAAAAAGAACAGAACACAGGCATAATACAAAAGAAAACCATCAAACCACAAAAGGAAAAACAAAAAGAAAGGAACAATGAAGAAATACAAAATCAACTGGAAAACAAAGTTTAAAATGGCAATAAATGCATACCTGTCAAGAAATACTTTATATGTCAATGAACTAATTTCTCCAATCAAAAGACATAGAGTGACAGGTTGGATTAAAAAAAAAAAATCCTGCAATGTTCTGCCTACAAGTAACTCACTTCAGGGCCAAGGACACAAACAGATTGAAAGTAAAGGGATGGAAAAAGATATTTTATGCAAATAGAAATGACAAGAAATCTAGGGTAAAAATACTCATATCAGACAGAAAGGACTTTAAAACAAATTCCCTAAAGAAAGACAAAAGATACTATATAATGATAAAGAAATCAGTAAAAGGAAAGAATATTATTCCATTAACATATATACAACCAATATAGGAGCACCTAAATTTATAAAACAAATACTAATGGACATAGGAGAGAAATTGACAGAAATAAAAAAAAAAAGTAACTAAATTTAACACCCCACTGACATCAATGGACAGTTCTTCCATACAGAAAATCAATAAGACAACAAATGTTCTAAATAACATGATATACCAATTGGACTTAATTGACATCTACAGGACAGTTCATACAAAAACAAAACAAAATACACATTCTTTTCAAGAGCTAAGATAGTCCACACACTGGGTCACAAAACGAGCCTCAGCAAATTTAAAAGGACAGAAATTATTTCAAGCATCTTTTCAGACCATAATAATATGAAACTAGAAATCAAGCACAGAAAGAAAAAATGAGAAAAATAAACACAAGGAGATTAAAAAACAAGATACTATAAACTGAGTGGATCAGTGATGAAATCAAAGAGGAAATTAAAAAAAAATCTCCAGGAAAATAAACAAACTAACTTACCATTTAAAATAACTAGAAGAAAAAAAAAAAGGAAAGTCAGTAGAAGGAAGGAAATAATAAAGATCAGAGAAGCAATAAATGAAATAAAGATAGATATAGAAAAATAAAAAAGATCAATAAAAACATGAGCTGTGTTTTGAAAAGAAACCAAAAATCAAAAAGGCAGTCTCACCAAGAAGAAAAGAGAGGACCCACATAAACAAAATAAGAAATGAATGAGGAAAAATAACATCTGATAGCACAGAGATACAAAAAATCATGTGTATGCTCCTAACAGTTTTATGCTAATAAATTGGACAGTCTAGAATAAATGAAGAAGTTTCTAGAAACATATAGCCTGTCAAAAAGAAATAGATAATTTGAACAGACTGAACACTAGAAGTGATATAGAATCTGTGATTAAACAAAACAAAACAAAACAAAATCTCCCTGCAAAAAAAAGTCCAGGATCAGACAGCCTTAGTGGATAATTCTATCAAATTTACGAAGAAAAACATTTACCTCTTATTCTCAAATGACCAAAAAACATTGAAGAAGAGAGAACACGCCCATATTCATTCTATGAAGGTGCTACCACCATGATACCAAAACCAAAGACATTACCAAATAAAAATTACAGGGAAATATATTTAATGAATATAGATACAAAAGTCCTCATCAAAATATCAGCAAACCAAAACTAACAATACATAAAAAAGATTATAAACCATGATCAAGTTGGATTCATTCTAGGTTCACAAGGATGTTCAACACTTGCAAATCAATCAATGTGATACACCACATTAACAGAAAAGAAGACAAAAACCACATGATCATCTCGATGGATGCAGAAAAAGCATTTTAAAAATTCAATATCCATTCTTGATAAAAACTTTCTCTGAAGTGGGGATAGAGGGAACATATCTCAACATAATAAAAGTCATTTATGATGAGCCCACAGCCAACATAATATTCAATGGTGAAAACCTGAAGGCCCTTCCACTAAATTCAGGAAGAAGACAAGGATGCCTACTCTCACCACTTCTATTCAATGTGGTATTTTAATTCCTAGCCTTAGCAATCAGAAAGAGAAATACAAGGTATCCAAATTGAAAGGGAAGAAGTAATACTGTCAACTATTTACAGATAACATGATACTCTATACAGAGAACCCTGAAGAGTTCACACAAAAACTCTTAGAAGCAATAAATGAATTCAGCAATGGAGCAGGATACAAGATATACAGAAATCTGTTTCATTTCTTTACATTAACATGAAATATAAGAATGAGAAAGTAAAACAACAATTTCATTTTAAATGGCTGCAAAAGTAAAATATCTAAGAATAAATTTAACCAAGGAGATGAAAGACATATTTTGAGATCTATAAAACACTGATAAAGGCAACTGAATATAATTGAAAGGAATGGAAAACATGGCATGCTCTTAGATTGGAGAATTAAAATATTCATACTACTCAAAGAAATGTATAGATTTTATGCTATCACTACCAAAATAACCATGACATTTTTTTACATAAGTAAAACAAATAATATTAAAATTTATATGTAACTACAATAGACCCAGAATTGATAATGTAATCTTGAGGAAAAAGAACAAAGCTGGAGGCATAATACTCCCAGACTTCAGAAAATACTACAAAGCTACAGTAATAAAAATAACATGGTATTGGCAGAAAACCAGACATATAGATCAGTGGAATAGAGTAGAGAGCCCAGAAATAAACTTGTACATCTATGGTCAATTAATCTATGGCAAAGCAAGAATATACAATGGAAAAAAGACAATTTCTTCAATAAGGGTATTAAAAATGCTGGACAGCTACATGCAAAACAGTAAAATTAGAGCACTCCCTCATGCTATATACGAAAATAAACTCAAAATGATTTAAAGGCCTACATATAAGACATGACACCATAAGACTCCTAGAAGAGAACATGAAAAAGCATTCTCAGACATCAATCATAGCAATATTTTCCTAGATCAGTCTCCCACAGCAAAAGAAATAATAGCAAAACTAAACAAATGAGATCTAATCAAACTTAAATGTTTTTGCACAGCAAAAGAAACCATCAACAAAATGAAAAGACAACTTAAAGAATGGGAGAAAATATTTATAAATAATGCTACTGACAAAGGGCTAGTATACAAAATATACAAACAGCTCATACAACTCAATAAAAAAATTAAAAAATGGGCAGGAAACTTACATAGACATTTTTTTAAAGCAGAAATGTAGATGGCCAACAGGCACATGGAACGCTCTCAGCATAGCTAACAATTGCAGAAATGCAAATCAAAACCATGATGAAGTGTCACCCCACACTGGTCAGAATGTCAATCATCAAAATGTCTGCAAATAAATGCTTGAGAAGGTGTGTAGAAAAGGAAACCCTCCTACACAGCTGATGGGAATGTAAATTGGTGCAGCCCCTATGGAAAACAATATGAAGTTTCCTTTAAAAACTAAAAATAGAGCTACCTTATGATTTACCAACCTCACTCCTGGACATATATTTGGAAAAGATACATGTGCCTCAATATTCATTCACAGCAGCACTGTTTGTAATAGCCAAGACATGTAACAACCTAAGTGTCCATCAACAGATGAATGGATAAGAGGGATGTGGTATATATATGAATATCATTCATCCATAAAAAGAAGGAATACTGCCTTTTGCAGCAACATGGATGGATCTAGAGAATATCATACTAAGTGAAGTAAGTCAGACAAAGAAAGACAAATATTATATGATATCACTTATATGTAGAATCTAAAAATAATACAAATGAATCTATATACAAAACAGAAACAGACTCATAGCCATAGAAACAAACATGGTTATTAAAAAAAAGAAGAGGAAGTGAAGGAGAGAGAAATTAGGAGTATGGTATTAACAGATATAAACTACTATATATAAAATAGATAAGCAAAAAGGATTTACTGTATAGCACAGGGAACTATATTCAATATCTTGTAATAACCTATAATGGACAATAATCTGATATATATACATTATATATATATATATATATATATATATACACACACACACACACACAGATATATATCACATTGCTGTACACCTGAAACTAACACAATATTGTAAATCAATTTTGTTTCAACAATAAAAAGCATAGAAAAATAATGGTTGAGAACTCTCTAAATTTGTTGATATACAAAAAAACTGAGTAAACGTCAAATAGGGTAACTCTCCAAAAAACCCACAGGAAGAAATATTATAATAAAACTATCAAAAAATAAAAATAAGGAAAGATTCTTGAAAGCAGTAAGAAAGAAACAACTCAGTACCTGGAAGGCATTCTTAATAAGGTTATGAGCCAATTTCTCATCAGAAACCTTGGTGGCAAGAAGGAAGTGGATTGATATATTCAAAGTGTTGAAAGAAAACAAAAACATACTATCACTTGAGGATTCTATATCAGGCAAAACTGCCCTTCAAAATAAGGGTGAAATAAAGATTTCTTGGATTAAAAAATACTTATAGAGTTTATCCTTTTAACACTAGCCCTATCCTGAAAGAAATGTTAAAGGAGTCCTTTAGGTGAAAAAAAAAGAGGACATTTTACAGTAACTTGAACGCATATGAAGAAATAAATATCTCCAGTAAAGGTAAATACATGGGCAATTGTTAGCTAGTGTTATTGTTATTTTAGTTTGTGAGTTTTATTTTAATTTTCTACAGGATTTAAAGGAAAAATGTATAATAAATAATTACACAATATATAAAGATGTAATCTGTGTCATTCACAACAGAAAAAGGGGGAAATGGAGCTCTATAGAGACATCATTTTTATATGTTTTTGAAGTTAAGTTGGTGTAAATTCAAATTGCAGTGTTATAACATTAGGATGTTAAATGTAAGCTCCTTGGTAACCACAAATAAAATACCTGTAAAAAGGAAATGAGAAGAGAATCAAAATGTTTTGCTACCAAAAAAGGCAACTAAACACAAAAGAAGATAATAATGGAGTAAATGAGAGACAGAAAATTCTATAAGACATATAGAAAAACCAAATAGTAAAATGGTAGAAGTCCCATCCTATCAGTAATTTCTTCAAATATAAATGGATGAAACTCTCCAATCAAAAGACCATGATTGACAGATTGCATAGAAAATACTTGATCCAACTATATGCTTCTACAAAAGTCACTTTAGATCCAAAGACACAAAGATTAAAAAGAAAAGGATATAAAAAGATATTCCATGCAAATAGTAATGAAAAGAGAACTTAGGTGGCTATATAATATAAGATAAAATATAATTTGAGTCAAAATTTGTATAAGAAACAATGATTGAAATTATATTTTGGCAAGTGGGTCAATACAGGAAGAATATATAATAATTATAAGCATTTACATGTCTAATAAAAGACCATCAAAATATATGAAACAAAACCTGACAGAATTAAAGGAGAAATAGAAAGTCCTACAATAATAGTTGGAACTCCAATATCTAATTTCAATAACATCAACCAGACAGAAGATGAAAATGGAAATAAAGGACTTGATCAATACAATAAAACAACTAGACCTAACAGATGTATATAAAACGTTCCATTCAACAGGAGCAGAATATACATTATTTATAAGTGTACATGGATCATTCTCCAGGATAGATCATTATTTGGCCATGGAAAAACTCTCAATGTATTTGAAAAAGTAAATATCATACAAAGTATCATCTTTTACCATAGTAAGGTGAAGTTAGAAATGAATAACAAGAAAAACTGGAAAAATTACAAATATGTGGAAATTAACATACTCAAACAAAAAAATGGATCAAAGAATGTCACTAAGTGAATTAACAAATACTCAGAAATGAAAGATATGATAACAAAACATACCAAAACATGTTGGATGCATAAAAAACTGTGCTCAGAAGGAAGCAGTGGGCTGTAAATGACTATTAAAACAAAGAAAGATCTCAAATCAATAGATGAACTTTATACATTAGGAAACTAGAACAAGAAGAGTAAGCTAAATCCAAAGATTTCAGAAAAAATAATAAATATTATAGAAGAAATAAAGAAATGGATAATAGAAACACAATAGATAAAGTAAGAAAACATAAAAGTTGGTTCTCTAAAAAGATCAAGAAAGTTAACAAAACTTCAGCTAGGTTAAAAAGCAAAAAAATGATACAAGAAGGAAGTAACCAAAATCAGAAATAAAAAGTGGGGATATTACAATTATTGACTTTACAAAGATAAGAAGGATTATGCAAGAATAGAATGAACAATTGTACAGTAACAAATTAGATAATCTAGAAGAAATGGGCAAATTCCTTGAAACATCCAAACTATTTTAACTGACTTAAAAAGAAACAGAAAATTATAACAAATCTATAACAAGTTAAGAAAATGAATTAGTAATCAAAAACATCCCAAATGACCTGTGAATTCTACCAAACATCTAAAGAATTAATGCTAACCCTTTTCAATTTTTACTAAATTTTAGAGTAGGGAAAGCTCCCTAACTCATTTCATGAGGCCAGCATTACACTAGTAATAAAGCCAGATAAAGAAATCTCAAGAAAAGAAAATTGTAAGTCAATATTATTTATGAATACAGATTAAAAAAACTCAAGAAAATATTAGCAAATAGAATCCACAGAGTATTAAAAGTCTTAATTACCACAACCAAATAGGATTTATTCCAAGAATGCAAGGGTGAGTCAATGTAAAAATAATAATAAAATAATAATAATAATGTAAAAGTCACTTTAATAGAACAAAAAAGTGCACATGATCATCTCAGTTGATGTGGAAAATTCAAGTTTCATAATAAAAAGCACTCAGAAAATTTAGACTAGAGAGAAAATCCCTCAACATGAAAAAAATGGTATTAATGAAAAACCCATAGTTGACATTAAACTCATTTTTTTTTATTTTTTTGAGACATCAATGGTTTATTGGATAGGGGATCTTAACAAGTGTGAAGTAAAAGGGTCCTGAAGCAACACCCTACTGTGTAGGGCAGGCAATACATGGCAACAACCTTTGCTACTGAAGGAAGAAGGCGGCTACCATTTATAGGGGGAATTGATGTAAGGTTAACTCATCAGTTAGTAGGGAAACCAGTCACCAGGGAAGAGGGCAAGCATGCAGGCAGTTACTGATTAAGCCCTATAATTAAGAAGATTAGATAGTCATGAGTGAAACAGCTGCTGGTCAATCAGGGGATGTATAGAGACCAGAGGAACAGCCATCCTGAATGATCTGACTATACACTCCACGCTTACATACCCTGAAAGACCCTTACAATCTTGGTCTGCCTCTCTTCCACAATATCCCTGCACTGAAGTATGTAGAAGTGTACTGCAACAAAATATCACAAATGCAATGTGGACAGTAGCAGCCAAGGAGTATCGAGAATAGGCCAGACAGTTATTGGGTCGATTTCTTGTGGAAAATCGTTAAGACAGAAAGTTTTCTTCCAAGATTAGAAATAAGACATGCCCACTTTCCATATTGCTATTCAACATTGTACTGAAAGTCTAGCTAGAGCTATGGGACAAGAATAACAAACAAAAGATATCGAAATTGAAAGGAAGTGGTAAAATGATCTCTTTTTGCATAAGACAATTCTATATGTAGAAAATTCCAAGGAGTCTACACAAAAGCTACTAAAGCAAATTAAGAAATTTAGCAGTTTAAGCATACAAGAACACACAAAAATTAGTAAAGTTTCTATACAACAGCAATGAACAATCCAAAAATGAAGTTAAGCAAGCAATTCTATTTACAATAGCATCAAACAATTAGAAATAACTCTAACCAAGGAAGTGAATGTCTTGTATACTGAAAATTACAAAACAGAGTTAAAAGAAATTAAAGAAGATCTAAATTAATGGAAAGATATCCCATGTACTTGGTTTAGAAGACAGACATTATTAAGATGACAATACTACCCAAAGTAATCTAGAGATTTAGTACAATCTCTGTCAAAATTCCAACAGCCCTTTCCTCAGAAATAGAAAATCCAATCATCTAATTTATATGGAATTACAAGAGATCTGTTTAGCCAAATAAACTTGAAAAATAAAAGTAAAGAAAATCTCTGTGCTACACAATACAATCCTGTTTATCTATTCTACATTTTGAAATCCCAGTCCATATATATAGGATCTTGTGGTGGCTCACAGCGAAAGAGAATGTGACAATGAGTGTATGTATGTTCATGTATGACTGAGGGATTGTGCTCTACACTGGAATTTGATACAACATTGTGGAATGACTATAACTCAATAAAAAAATGTTAAAAAAATGAAGAAAATCTACATATGCCAATTTTGAAGCTTATGGCAAGACTGCAGTAATTTAAACTTTATGATTCTGAAAAAAGGACAGAAAAATGGCCAAAAACTATGTGAAAAGACATTCAACATCATTAGTTATCAAGGAAATGCAAACCAAAACCACAGTGCAATATCACTTCACATCTACAGGATGCTATATTTTGTGTAAAAAAATATAAAAGGCTGATGAGGATGTGGAGAATTTGAATAACTTGTGCACTGTTGGTGAAAATATAAAATGGTGTGGCGACTGTGGAAAAAAGTTTGACAGTTTCATAATAGGTTAAACATAAAACTGGCATGTGACCCAGCAATAGTTTACTTTTAGGTATATAAACTCAAGAATTGAAAGAAGGAATTCATACAGATACTTGCCCACTTATGTTCAATTGTTTTGTAGCTGAGTTCATTATTGACATAGCTTCTGATCTCTTCAAGCAGAATACAAATTCCTAGAGGAAAAGATAAGTACTCTTCTCATATCTTTATGCTTCAGATGAACTTCCATATAGTTGAAAGAAAGAAGTATCATAGCCCTTGCTTAGTTGGCAGAAGTGTGCAATGGAAAGAGGAAAGGAGGAAATACGGGTTTGAATTATGGCTTCAAACTTTACTAATACCGTAGCATTTAGCAATTTTGCTTAACCTCTTTCAGGCTTAGTTTCCACAATGATAATATCAATCTGATAGATTCATTTAAAAATTAAAAGTAATTTATATACAGTGATACCTAAAGAATGATAAATTTTTATCATTAAAAGATGATTAAAACTTTTGATAAAGATGGAGGCATAAAGACATTTTTACAAATCTTTTCATTTTTGATAATTTTTATTTTATTTTCTTCAGTTCTAGTCAGTTTACAATGTTGTGACGATTTCCAGTGTAGAGCACAATTTTTCAGTTATACATGAACATACATATATTCATTGACACATTCTTTTCAACCATGAGCTACCACAAGATCTTGTATATATTTCCCTGTGATATACAGTATAATCTTGTTTATCAATTCTGCATATGCCTGTCAGTATCTACAAATTTCGAACTCCCAGTGTGTCCCTTCCAACCGCCTCCCCCCTGGCAACCACAAGTTTGTATTCTATGTCTATGAGTCTATTTCTTTTTCTGGCTTACTTCACTTAGAATGACATTCTCCAGGGACATCCACGATGTTGCAAATGGCATTATGTTGTCATTTATTATGGCTGAACAGTATTCCATTGTATAAATATAGAACTTCTTCTTTATCCAGTCATCTGTTGGTGGATATTTAGGCTGTTTCCATGTCTTGGCTATTGTAAATAGTGCTGCTATGAACATTGGGGTATAAGTGTCATCTTGAAGTTGGGTTCCTTCTGGATATATGCCCAGGAGCGGGATTCCTGGGTCATATGGTAAGTCTATTCCTAGTCTTTAGAGGAATCTCCATAGTGTTTTCCACAGTGGCTGTACCAAACTGCATTCCCACCAACAGTGTAGGAGGGTTCCCTTTTCTCCACAGCCTCTCCAGCATTTGTCATTTGTGGACTTTTGAATGATGGGCATTCTGACTGGTGTGAGGTGATACCTCATTGTAGTTTTGATTTGCATTTCTCTGATAATTAGTGATATTGAGCATTTTTCATGTGCCTATTGATCATTTGTATTTCTTCCTTGGAGAAGTGCTTGTTTAGGTCTTCTGCCCATTTTTGGATTGGGTTGTTTGTTTCTCATTAAGTCGTATGAGCTGCTTATATATTCTGGAGATCAAGCCTTTGTCGGTTTCATTTGCAAAAATTTTCTTCCATTCTGTAGGTTGTCTTTTTGTTTTACTTATGGTTTCCTTTGCTGTGCAGAAGCTTGCAAGTTTCATTAGGTCCCATTTGTTTATTCTTGCTTTCATTTCTATTGCTTGGGTAGACTATTCTAGGAGAACATTTTTGAGATGTATGTCAAATAACGTTTTGCCTCTATTTTCTTCTAGGAGGTTTATTGTATCTTGTCTTATGTTTAAGTCTTTGATCCATTTTGAGTTTATTTTTGTGTATGGTGTAAGGGAGTGTTCTTGCTTCATTGCTTTACATGCTGCTGTCCAGTTTTCCCAACACCACTTGCTGAAGAGACTGTCTTTATTCCATTGTATATTCTTGCCTCCTCTGTCGAAGATGAGTTGACCAAAAGTTTGTGGGTTCATTTCTGGGCTCTCTATTCTGTTCCATTGGTCCATATGTCTGTTTTTGTACCAATCCATGCTGTCTTGATGACTGTAGCTCTATAGTATTGTCTGAAGTCTGGGAGAGTTATTCCTCCAGCCTCTTTCTTTCTCTTCAGTAATGCTTTAACAACTCTAGGTCTTTTGTGGTTCCATGTAAATTTTATTATGATTTGTTCTAGTTCTGTGGAATATGTCCTGGGTCATTTGATAGGGATTGCATTAAATCTGTAGGTTGCCTTGGGCAGTGTGACCATTTTAAAAATATTGATTCTTCCAATCCAAGAGCATGGGATATCTTTCCATTTTTTAAAGTTTTCTTTAACTTCCTTCATGAATTGTCTATAATTTTCCGTGTATAATTCTTTCACCTTCTTGGTTAGATTTATGCCTGGATATTTTATTAGGTTGGGTGTATTTTAAAGAGGCTTGTTTCTTTACTTTCTTTTCCTGTTGATTCATTGTTAGTAAAAGAAATGTAACTGATTTTTGAACATTAACCTTGTAACCTGCTACCTTGCTGAGTTCTTTGATCAGTTCTAGTAGTTTTTGTGTGGACTTTCTAGGGTTTTCTATATATAGTAACATGTCGTCGGCATATAGTGACACTTTTACCTCTTCTTTTCCAATTGTATCCCTTTTATTTCTCTCTCTTGTCTGATTGCTGCAGCTAGGACTTCCAAGAAGTGGTGATAGCGGACAGCCTTGTCTTGTCCCAGATTTTAGTGGGAACCTTTTGAGTTTTTCACCATTGAGTGCTATGCTGGCTGTAGTTTTGTCATATATAGCTTTTACTATATTGAGATATGTTCCTTCTATACCCACTTTTGTGAGAGTTTTTACCATAAATGGGTGTTGCATTTTATCAAATGCTTTTCCTGCTTCTATTGAGATGATCATGTGGTTTTTGTCCTTTCTCTTGTTGATGTGATGTATTGCATTGATTGATTTGCATATGTTGAAACACCCTTGTGTCCCTGGGATGAACCACACTTGATCATGATGTATAAACTTTTTTATGTGCTGTTAGATTCTATTTGCTAAAATTTTGATAAGGATTTTGGCATCTATGTTTGTCAGTGATATTGGTCTATAATTCTCTTTTTTGGTAGTGTCTGCCTGGTTTTGGTATCAGGGTGATGGTGGCTTCATAGAATGAGTTTGGGAGTATTCCCTTCTTTTCAGTCTTCTGGAAGAGTTTGAGAAGGACTGCTATGAGTTCTTCTTTGTATGTTTGATAACAGTCCCCAGTGAATCGTCCAGTCCTGGACTTTTATTTGTAGAGCGGCTTTTCATTGCTAATTCAATTTCATTTCTAGTGATCTGTTTGTTCAAGTGGTCAGATTCTTCTTGATTCAGTCTTGGTGGACAGTATGTTTCCAGAAATTTTTCCTTCTCCTCCAGGTCATCCATTTTGGTTCCATATAGTTTTTCATAATATACTGTATTTCTATGTTATTTGTTGTAATGTCTCCATTTTTATTTCTTATTTTGCTTATTTGTGCTCTCTCTTTTTTCTTCTTTGTGAGATTCACCAAAGGTTTGTCAATTTTATTTATTTTTCAAAAAACCTGCTTTGACTTCATTGATTTTTTTCTGTGGCTTTTTTAAATTTCTATTTTATTTATTTCCTCCCTGATCTTTATTATTTCCTTCCTTCTCTTGACTTTTGGGTTTTTTTGCTCTCCTTTTTCTAATTCTTTTAGCTGGTGGGTTAGATTGTTTGAGATTATTATTCTTTTTAGAGGAAGGCCTGTATTGGTTAAAATTCCCTCTTAGCACTGCCTTTGCTGCATCCCATAAATTTTGTGTGGTTTTGTTATCATTTTCATTTGTCTCAAGGTATTTTTTAATTTCAACTTTGATTTCATCATTGACCAATTGGTTTTTTTAATAACATGTTGTTTAAGCTCCATGCTTTCTTTTTTTTCTCCTTTGTGTCTATGTTGTTGATTTCTAGTTTCATGGCATTGTGGTCAGTAAAGATGCTTGAGACAATTTGCATATTCTTAAAATTGTTGAGGCTTCTTTTGTGCCCAAGTACATGATCAATCCTAGAAACTGTTCCATGTGCACTTGAAAAGAATGTGTATCTTTTTTGTGGGGGGTGTAGTGCTCTGAAAATGTCCACCAAATTTAATTTTTCTATTGTGTCACTTAATTTCTCTGTTGCCTGATTTATTTTCTGTCTAACATCTGTGTAGTGATGTTAATGCGGTGTTAAAATCTCTGACTATGATTGTATTCCCATCAATAGCCCCCTTTATCTCTATTACTAACTGTTTCATGTACTTAAGTGCTCCTATATTGGGTGCATATATATTAATGAGTGTAATATCCTCATCTTCTATTACCCCTTTAATCATTATAAAATGTCCTTCTTTATCTTTATGGCCTTTGTTTTAAAGTCTATTTTGTCTGAAATCAGTACTGCAACACCTGCTTTTTTGGCTTTTCCATTTGCATGGAGTATCGTTTTGCACCCCTTCACTCTCAATATATATGTGTCCTTCTCCCTAAAGTGGGTGTCTTGTATGCAGTATATTGAAGCATTTTGCTTTATTATCCAGTCTGCCACTCTATGTCTTTTGACTGGAACATTTAGTCCATTAACTTTTACAGTAATTAATGAAAGATGTGTGTTTATTGCCATTTTGAACTTATTTTTGCAGTTGATTTGGTATTTCCTCTTTGTTCCTTTCTTCTTCCTTTTCTGGTTTGGTAATTTTCTTTTGTATTATCATGGATTTTATTTAGTTTTTGTAACTCCCTTGTAAGTTTTTGGCTTGAGTTTACCCTTTTTTGTAAGTCTATTAGCCCATTACTATAACTATTTTTATTAAACTGATAGGAACATAATCTGAAACCCATCCTACCATGAACAAAAAGATTTTAAAAAAGAAAAAAAAATAGTCTATATTTTCTTGTTTCTCTCTCCCACGCTTAATGATTTAGGTGTCTCCTTTTACAATTTCATGCTTATTCTATTGTAATTCATGGTAGTTATCATCCTTCCAGTTATGGTTTCTTCATTTCTGTATCATCCTGTGTCTTTTCTTATTTAGAGTAGACCTTTCGATATTTCTTTTAGCATGGATTTAGTGTTGCTAAACTCTTGTAGTTTTTGCTTGTCTGTGAAATTTTCATGTCTCCTTCTATCCTAAAGGATATCCTTGCTGGATAAATTATCCTTGGCTGCATCTTTTTTTTTCATTCAGGACTTTGAATATATCTTGCTATTCCCTACTGGCCTGTAGTGTTTGTATAGAGAAATCAATTGAAAGCCTTATGGGAGTTCCCTTGTAACTCACTCTTTTTTTTCTCTTGCTGCCTTTAGTATCAGTTCTTTATCCTTAACCCTGGCCATCCTGATAATATGTCTTGGTGTGTGTTTCCTTGGGATCTTCTTGTTTGGGACCTTCTGTGCTTCCTGTACTTGGAAATCTGATTCCTTCTTTAGGTTTGGGAAGTTTCATCATGATTACTTCAAATACCTTTTCAATCTCCTTTGCTCTTTCTTCCCCTTCTTGAACTCCTATTGTGCATAGATTGGCATGTTGTATATTATCCCATAGGATCCTTATATTGTTTCCATTTAATTTATTTGTTCTTGTCTCAGCTTTTCTGATTGGGTGGTTTCTGTTGTCCTGTCATCTACATCATTTAATCTTCCCTGTACATTATCTAGCCTGCTTTGTACAGCCTTTAGATCAGATCTCATCTCAGCAAATGTGTTTTCCAGTTTTACTTGGCTCCTCTCTATAGTTTCAATTTCTTTTTTGACATATTTTATATCTCTAAACTCTATCTGTTTCAGTTCTTCATTACTTTGATCACTCCTATTTTGAAATCTTGATCTAGTAGGTCATCAATTTCTATTTCATTGATTGTTCTTTAAGGGGATTTTTCTTGTTCTTTTACTTGAGATTGGTTCCTCTGCTTCTTCATCTTGCTCACATCTGTCTGGCATTGTGGCTTATGGAGTATCAGTTATCTATTGTGGTCTGTAAGGAATTTATTTATCTTTCTAAAGTGTATACAGAAATAAAACAACAATAAAAGAGAGAATTTTAAAAGAAGAGAAAAAAAGACTTGAAAAGACTATGATCAGCAACAGAAGAACAAGAGAAGCAGAATAAAAATCAACTTGAGACATATTTAAAAACCTTAAAAGAAGAAAAAAGAAATAAATATTTGAATACTGAATATGATCAATAACTTGCTAACAAAACAAAGAGATATAAAAATGAAATTGAAACAAATTAAAGTAATAATAATAAAAAAATCTAAGGAAAATTTATAAGACATTAAAAATAAAGATGTATACAAGTGTTTATTAAGTAAAAGTTTAAAAAGGTAAAAGACAACAGAACAGAGAAAAAAGAAAAGAAAAAAAAGAAAAAAAAAAAAGAAAAAGAACTGGATGTGTTCCCATCAAGACTGTGCCCTTGTAATGATTTTGTCAAAAGGCCTTTTTTTTTTTTTTTTGGAGGGGTGGTTTGAGAGTGACTTTTTATTTTATTTTATTTTATTCTATTGATTTATAATCATTTTACAATGTTGTATCAAATTCTAGTGTAGAGCACAATTTTTCAGTTATACATGAACATATATATAGTCATTGTCACGTTTTTTTCTCTGTGAACTACCATAAGATCTTGTATATATTTCCCTGTGCTATACAGTATAATCTTATTTATCTATTCTACAATTTTGAAATCCCAGTCTGTCCCTTCCCACCCCTCGCCCCCTTGGCAACCACGAGTTTGTATTCTACATCTGTGAGTCTATTTCTGTTTTGTATTTATGCTTTTTTTTTTTAATTCCACATATGAGCGATCTCATATGGTATTTTTCTTTCTCTTTCTGGCTTACTTCACTTAGAATGACATTCTCCAGGAGCATCCGTGTTGCTGCAAATGGCGTTATGTTGTCGGTTTTTATGGCTGAGTAGTATTCCATTGTATAACTATACCACTTCTTCTTTATCCAGTCATCTGTTGATGGACATTTAAGCTGTTTCCATGTCTTGGCTATTGTAAATAGTGCTGCTATGAACATTGGGGTGCAGGTGTCATCCTGAAGTAGAGTTCCTTCTGGATATAAGCCCAGGAGCAGGATTCCTGGGTCATACGGTAATTCTATTTCTAGTCTTTTGAGGAATCTCCACACTGTTTTCCATAGTGGCTGCACCAAACTGAATTCCCACTAGCAGTGTAGGATAGTTCCCCTTTCTCCACAGCCTCTCCAGCATTTGTCATTTGTGGGTTAGGTCTTTCTTAAGTATATGTGTTTGTCAAGTCTTCCTTCACTTTGGTTAGGGATGTGGCTGTTGACCTGCTATTCAGAGCCTTCCCTTGTTATTGATGGAGTCTCCTTTTTGTTTTGTGGTTGTCATTGATCCTGTCCTCACCCTTCTGTGTACTCAACTTGCTGCTTTCAGAGGCCCTCTGTTCCCCTGGTCTGTGCTGCTCTCATTGCTGGTTGGCAAGCAGATTGTGCCCCTTCTCAACATTGTGGTCAGGTGCTGCACTCCTGCATGGTAGGCAGGTGAGTCTCACCCCCTTCATATGCCATGGTCAGATGCGCTGGTGCAAGGTAGGCAGGCAGGTCGCACCACTTCCCAACACCTTGGTCAGGTGCTGTGTTCCTGCATAGTAGGTGGGCAGATCCCGCCCTCTCCTGGCACAGGTAGCTTCCTTGCTCTGTGCAGCTGCCTGCTCTGCCTCATGTCCGCACTCCATAGGCGGGCTAGGAAAAGATGTTGGAACAGGACTTGCCCTTGCTCTGTGCCAGAATTCAGCTACTTGTTCATTTGTCTTGGAGGCACAAGTTCTCAGAGGTACCAGGCCAGAAATATCCTATCTGTTTTGGGCTGTAAACATGTCTCTGTCTCACCTATGAGGCTGCTAAGCCCCTAAGCATGAATTCAGGTTTTGACCTCATCCCCACCTGGGTGCTAAGCACCAGAGGATAAGGTGGCTGTGGCTGAGCACCACCTCTCTTCTGAAGACTGGTTCTGTGGGTTTTTAGAGATAAGGGCTATGACACCCTTACCCCCAGGACACACCAGCCATGTTGCTTTTCTTTTCTTTTTTTTTTTTCATATTTTATGCAGGGCCCAGGTTGTTCTGCTCTGTACCCCCTACCAGCCATGGCACAGAACACCCTGCAGTCCCCTGGGGTTCCCTCTGTACAGCCTACAGAGTCTTCTGCCCATCTTGGGCAGCCTGTCCCATCCCCCACCTGCCACTTTGCCTCTAGGGCTGGAGGTTGCAGAGACCCTCTGTGCCCATTTATCTTAGTTTTCTCGGTTAAGGGCTATCCCTTATAGATCCAAGCCTCAGAGGTTCCCCTTCCAACCCGCTGACCTCTCTGTTGGAGAGGGGAAAACCCAGCAAATGAGCACTATTCCTCCTTTGCCACTCTCTCCCCATGAGGCTGGTCCCACACTGTTTTGCGTTTTCTTCTTTCTTTTTTCCTTTTTTCCTACAAGATTCATGGTGTCTTTGTATTTTGAAGAAGGCAATGTCCTGTCAGAGTTCAGCAGGTGCTCTGGTTGGTTGGGTGAGTCCATGGATGTGAGTCTTGGTGTATTTGTGGGAGAGGATGAGCTACAAGCATCCTTCTACTCTGCCATCTTGGCTGATACCCTTGAAACTTATTGAATAAAATTAAAACAAACTGAAAAAATCTCTACCCTTAGTGAAACAGGAAAATTGGTAAAAACTCAAACCATAAATTATAAATTACCTAAAAAAGTTGGGATATGTATGCTGAAACAAAATAGCATGCTAAGCACTTATTAATCACACATTCATTCTTTCAAAAATATGTACTGATTATCTACTTTACCCAAGGCCCTTTGAATACAATGGTGAGCAAAAAGATTGAACCAGCTGTTCTCATCAAGAAACATGCCTTCATGGACCATGAAGAAGAAACATAATTGTAAACTTAAATGCCATCATCCTGAAGGCAATATATAAATATTTTTTTATTTGAGTGATTGAATGTAAAGGTACAGGTAGGACAAAGGAGTTAGAATATTTGCACACAATGCACAAAAGTAAAGTAGGAAAGAAGCATAAGACAATAAGAAGCACAAGAAGAACATGCATTGTAACAAAACCTACCCCCCAAAATGTAAGAATATTGATGGAGAATTCTTTAAAGCCTCAAGTAAATTTGTATATATCATACATATAGAGATAGATATCATAGTTTCCCTAAAGAGACTTAAAACTTTATCAGAAAATGACATTAAAATAAAACAAAATTGGTAGAGTTCAAGAAATAAGAGAAAAAAAATCAAGGAGATTAAAACCAGTAATTAAAACCAGGAATCCCACTCCTGAGCATATATCCAGAGGGAGTCTTAATTCAAAAAGACACCAGCACCCCCAAAGTTCATAGCAGCACTATTTACAATAGTCAAGACATAGAAACAGCCTAAATGTCCATCAACAGATGACTGGATAAAGAAGATGTGGTATATTTATACAATGGAATACTATTCAGCAATAAAAATGACAACATAATGCCATTTGCAGCAACATGGATGTCCCTGGAGAATGTCATTCTAAGTGAAGTAAGCCAGAAAAAGAAAGAAAAATACCATATGAGATCACTCATATGTGGATTTAAAAAGAAAAAGAAAAATAAACATAAATGCAAAACAGAAACAGAATCATTGACATAGAATACAAACTTGTGGTTGCCAGAGGGGAGAGGGGTGGAAGGGACAGACTGGGAGTTTGAAATTTGTAGATACTGACCAGCATGTGATGAATTTATAAGCAAGATTATACTGTATAGCACAGGGAAATATATACAAGATCTTGTGGTAGCTCACAGTGAAAAAGAATGTGACAATGAATATATGTATGTTCATGTATAACTGAAAAATTGTGCTCTACACTGGAAGTTGACACAACATTGTAAACTGACTCTAACTCAATAAAAAAAAATTGGCAGAGTTCAAGAAATAAGAGAAAAAAATCAAGGTGATTAAAACCAGGAAATCTATGATTGAAAACAAAAGAATATGGTGGATTGGCTCAAGGAAATTTTAGAAATCGAAAATTAAGAAATAAACATATACAAATTATCATAGGAGTGTGGCCAAGGTGGCAGAGTAGGACGATCTTGAACTCAGCTTCTCCCATGGGCACACCAAAATTACAACTATTTACAGAGCAAATGTATATGAGAACAGCCTGAAGACCAGCAGAAAATATTTTCCAAACAAAAGTTATAAAGAAGAAATGACAATGAGACAGATAGGAGGGGTGGATAAGTGGTAAAGTCAGACCCACACCCCTGGGTAGGTGACCTGCAAAAGCGAGGATAATCACAATTGTAGAGGTTGTCCCCAGGGACTGAGGGGTTGGTGCTCCACTTCAAACTCCCAAGATCCAGGATCCCACATTGGAAAAAAGAGACCCCAAAATGCCTGTCTTTAAAATATAAAGGGGTTAGTATATGGGAGAATCAGAGGGCTGTAGAATATAGAGGCTGTGTCCTTGAATGGCACATGCAGAGTTTCACATAAACTAAGTCCCAGTGCAGAAGCAGTAATTTGAAAATAGCCTGGGTCAGACCCACTTACTGATCTTGGAGAGCCTCCCACACAGGCAGGAGGCAACTGGGACTCCCTCTGGAAACATAGACACTGGTGGTAGCCTTTTTGGGAAACTTGTTCCACCACAAGGGCACTGTTGCTGACAATCACAATTTTGGAGTCCTCCAATCAGCCTATTAGTGTTGAGGGCTTACCCGCCAACCAGAGAGCTGGTACCAGCACTTGAACTCCCTGGGCCCTGAAGCCCTCTGACTTGGCACACAGCCCCACCAACTAGTGAGTCATTACCAGCCCTAGGATCCCTCAGACCATACAGTTGACTATGCCAGGACCCAGTCTTGCTCATCATAGGAGACAGGGCCAGGCAGACAAAAGGACCAAGGGCCAACCTCATCCACCAGTGTACAAAGAAGAGTTGATCCTGCAGCAACACAAGAGCCCACACAGTGCACATAGGGAGCATCATTAGACCATATAGCTCTGGTGACCAGATGGAAGTGTGATGCTGGACCTCATAGAATGACTCCTACATAAGGCCATTTCTCCAAGATTGGGAAATGTAACTGTACTTAACACAGGAAATAAATGCAGATAATCAAGCATACTAAGGAAACAAAGGAATATATTCTGAATATAGAAACAAGACAAAATTTAGAAAAATAACCAAATAATGTGGAAACAAGCAATCTACTCAATAAAAAGCTCAGGGTAATGATCACAAAGATGCTCAACAAACTCAGGAGGAGACTGAATGGATGCAGCAACAATTTTAACAAAGTGTTAGAAAATATTAAAGAAGAATCAAATCGAATTGAAGAAAGCAGTAACAAATTAAAAATATGCTAGAAGTAATTAACTGTAGATTAGATAATACAGAGGAAAGATCAGGAAACTGAAAGACAAAGTAGTGGAAATCCCCCAAGTTGAACAGAAAAAAGAAAAAAAAAAGTAATTAGTATAGCTTAAGAAGCTTTTGGAACAACATCAAGTTTGTTAGTGTTTTTATTATAGGGGTCCTGGAAAGAAAAGAGAGAGAGTGAGAAAGGGGCAGATAACTTATATGAAGAAATAATAGCTAAAAACTTCCATAACCTGGGAAAGGAAACAAACATCCAGGTCCAGCAAGCAGATTCCCAAACAAAATAAACCCTAAGAGGCCCACACCAAGACACATAAATAAATGTTCAAATTAAGAAAAACAAAAAGAGAATCTTAAAAGCAGCAAGGAAAAAACAACTAGTTATGAACAAGTCCCATCAGACTATCAGCTGACTTTTCACCAGAAACATTGCAGGCAGGACAAACAGCAGTGGCACAATATATCCAAAGTGATAAGAGGAAAAAGCCTACAACCAAGAATACTGTACCCAGCAAGACTAACATTCATATTTGAAGGACAGATAAAGAATTTTACAGGTAAGAAAAAGACAAAAGAGTTTAGCACCACTAAACTGGTTTTATAAGAAATGTTAATAGGATTTCTCTTGTTGCAGAAGAGTGTGTTACAGCTCAGTGTTACAGCTCGGTGTTACAGCTCAGATGTGACAGCAACCTGGATCCGAGCAAGAGACCAAGTAGCACTCAGAGAGTTGGAGAACTCAGGTTTATTATGCCACCGGCTCCAGAGGAGTTAACACTCCAAGCTCTGGACCCCATCTGTAGGTTTACACAGGTTTTATAGGCTGCCAGTTTACACTTTGCAACATCATATGCAAATAAGGTATAACAAAAGTCGACTAATTAGGAACAAGCTTTGCAGAAATGGACCAATCAGGAGTGAGAGAAATAACCAATCAGGAGTGAGCTCCATGCAAATGAAGCACTACAAATGGACCAATCAGGAGTTAGCTCAGGGAACCAATAGAATTTTAGGAGTAAGTTCCACTTTCCTAGAAGTAAGCCATTTCAGAGGCAAAAGTGAGATAAAGCTGCTGGGCCAGGGAACCAGATGGTGCTGGCAGGAGAGTAGTGGCCCTGCCTGGGGGTCCTGCCTGTCTTTTTTTATGAGGCTTACCACCTCACTCTAAGCTGAAAAGAAGACCAGAACCAGAAATATGATCATTATGAGAGAAAAAAATTTGTTGGTAAAGGCAAATTTATAGCAAAGGTAGTAGATCAACCACTTATAAAATTAGTGAAAAGATTAAAGGAAAAAAATTAGAAAATCATTCATAACCACAATAAGTAATTAAAGGATACACAAAACAACAAAAAAAGTAAAATACTATGTCAAAAATGTTAAACATGAAGGAAGGCTTAAAAAAAAAACAAACAAAACATAAATACAAAACAGAAACAGACTCATAGACATAGAATACAAACTTGTGGTTGCCTAGGGGGTGGAGGGTGGGAAGGGATAGTGGGATTTCAAAATTGTAGAATAGATAAAGAAGATTATACTGTATAGCAGAGGGAAATATATACAAGATCTTATGGTAGCTCACAGAGGAAAAAAATGTGACAATGAATATATATATGTTCATGTATAACTGACAAATTGTGCTCTACACTGGAATTTGACACAACATTGTAAAATGATTATAAATCAATAAAAAATGTTAAAAAAATAAAAGTTTCTTAGAATGACTTTGACCTTATGATATCATCAACTTGAGATAATTATATATATACAATAATATAATATATATATGTTTATATAAATAAATTATTTTAATTTATGATTATTAATTTTTAATTAATTTTAATAAATTATTTATATATATATATCTCATGGAGATCAAAACCTGAGAACCTATAAGAGACATAAATTTTAAAAAAAGAGAAAGGAATCTAAACATAACACCAAGACATAGCTAAGTGTCCATCAATGTATTAATGGATAAAAAAAGATGTGGTATTATATATACAATGAATTATTACTAAGCCATAGAAAAGAAATATTGCCAGTTGTGACATCATGGATATATCTAGAGGGCATTATGCTAAGTGGAATAAATCAGACAGAGAGAGACAAATACTGCATTATCTCACATGTGGAATCTAAAAATAAAAATACAAAACACAATGAAAACAGACTCATAGATACAGAGAACAAATAAGAGTTTGTCAGAAGGGAGGTGATTTGGGAGGGTCAGCAAAATAGCTAAAGGGGATTAGTATGTATAATCCTACAGTTATATAGTAAATAATCACAGGGATGTAATAAATAGCATGAGAAATATGGTCAATAATAGTGTAAAAATTTGTATGGGGACAGATAATAACTAGATGTATCATGGTGATCGTGTCCGAATTTATGCAAATGCCATATCATTATGTAGCAGATCTGAAACTAAAATAATACTGTACATCAGCTATATAAGCCTAGCACTGAAGTATTGCTATTCAAATGATGAAATCAAAGCTCAGTTAAACCATTTGTCTAAGGTTATAACACCCATTCTTGTCAGAGACAAGGGTAAAATGTATGGCTGTGTGATTCCAAATCTCTTTATCTGTTCTGTGTACCACACTGCCTTTTATATTTGGAAGGGGCTCCTAAGCCTTAAAGTGCACCTGGTCAGAGGATGATGCCTTAGGTTGTTTTGATCTGCCTAAAGAAAAAATAAAGGTAATGGCAGAAAAGTAAGAGTAATCAAAGAAAGCCAAATTATGCACCAGTCTCATTTTAGCTATTCTCCTGTGTGCAAAGAAGCTGATAGTGCTCTCTCCCTAAGTGTCAAAGTAGTCTCTTAAGGAACCTGCGATGTTTTGTTAGCATTTTGATTCCCATAGCTGCTCCCAAAGAATATTTGAAGTGGATGGATTTAATAGAGAAGTTTGCTAATTATTTTTGTCTTTGCAACTCCTTGAAATATAAATTTCTTAAGACTACTTTAAACTGTCTGCATGTATTTAGACATAGTTTATTAACTCAAGCTAATATATACAGATTGGGTCTTTGTGCATTTTACTGGAACTTACTTACTGACTTTTTCTACGTCAAAGAAATGGTGAGCATTCCAGGCAGTGTTATTGTTTGAAAACTCAAATTCTTACTTTCCAATAGTCATAGCACCTACCTGCCTCTGCTAATGCTTCCATTTACCCTCCCAGTCAGAAATGAAGTTAGCAACAGATAAAGAGAGGTGCATTGCATCATTTGCACTTAAAAGCCTCTTTCCTTCATTTGTAATCAGAAGAATTGAAAAGATCTGAAAGGGAAAGAACTAGTGGGCAGCTGTGAGAGCATTTTTTAAAAAATACATATGCTAAGATCTGATTATTAATGATGCTTTACAAGACCTACATTTCCAAATGAGAGGATTCTTTCTTTTCTCCACAAGGAGGAGCATCCCTTTATTGCTATTCTTAGACTTTTGGAGACTCTGAGGTCATTACTTGATATGGAAAGTTAATCTAAGTTCTGGAGAAGTATTTGAGAAAAAAGATTAAAAATACAGACAAGCTGCCATTGGCATCAAGGGCATAAGTCTTTTAATCCACAGAGCCCATTCCCTTTAACATCACACAGTGTTTTACAGTTATTAAATGCTTTTCAAAGCACCATTATACATAATGATTTAATCCTAACTAAAATATTACTTAATAAACATGGATATGTATTACTCCATAGACATTATTAAAATGTTATTTTAACATTCTCTGAGGGAGAATATTCCTTCATTAGATAGAATTGTGATTACTTAGAAAAATATTTTGATAATCAAGTTTAGTGGCAGAAAGTAAATCCTTAAAGACAAAGAAAAGTAAAGACTTTGTTTTTCTTGAAATATTAATGGAATTTTGGGGGCAGGACACAAGAGAGGAAAGGATTTGGTGAAGACAGGATTGAGACTAAGTAATAAGATTAAAGGCTGAGTCTGAAGATAAAACAAAATGTCCAGTGAGAATTTATGATGACTGTAATGATTAAAGACTTAGTAAAAATGTAAATTTCTTTAATTCAATATTAAGTTGATTGCTACACTTCAGTAAATATGCTTCTCACTTGAACAGATTTTATAAGCTTATTTTAGGGATCATAGGAATTAAGGTAAAGTCTAGCATGGGACTACATTGCACAGAAAAGGGAAAACACACTTAGAAAAGTGAGGTGCTCTGTAAATTGGACATATTCTACAGATTCAGGAATTCTGAGGCAGAAATGAGTAAGAGAAATATAAGAAAAATGAGTATACCCTGAGCTATAGAAAAAAAATTATGGAACCCCTGTATGAAATTTGAATCAATGTAATCTAAATTCAAAGGGATCAATGACTACAGCTATTATATAAAAAAAATTTAGACAACGAGTTTAATCAATGTGTCTAAGATTACATACCGAGTAAGAGTTGGTACTTATACTTGAACCCAGCTGAGTCTGGTTCTATATCTAATTCTCATTGCATGGTACCAGAATCTTCCACAACAGAGCAACTAAGTACGCCATATTTTAAAAGTCTGTGGATACTTACTCATTTGCTAGTTTCTTGTTTGAATATTTGATCAGAAAATGCCAAAATATGATGAGAAAAAAACTGAGAAAACAAATCTAGTGACAGTATAAATTAAAACAACTTGGAAACAAAAGAATTTTAAAGCATGCTGTGGTGCCTATAATTATATCAGACAAAATAGTCTTTAATAAAAAGACTGTAATAAGAGACCAAGAAGGTCAGTGCATACAGATTAAGAGGTCAATCCAACAAAAGGATATAACATTTGTAAACATTTTTTACCCAACAGTGGAGACCCTAAATATGCAAAGTAAATATTAACAGACCTAAAGGAAGAAATAGACAATGTCAGCCGAGGGTGGCTGAAGTGGGATTTGAGGAGGTGAGCGGCCCAAACGTGTGAAAAACGTGTGAGGAGTTGCCATACCGCAAAACAGACTGCAGCAGGAGCCAACATGGAGTGAAATAGCACTTTATTCTATTGCCACAAGGTGGTGCGTGCAGTCCGTGGTGCACTTGTCCTGCTTTTGTCTATTTTCTGCCTGCACATGTGCAGTGTCATTTTCTCTGTTCATGAGGCTTACAGAGCATCATTAGTGCATGAGTACTTCTACTTTCTTCGTTCTAAAACTTATATAACCTGCACATGCATACAATCATCATTTACTTTATACAACAAGCATGTTGTGACCTCGGCCTTGGGCCCCATGGCCTACTCATTCAAGGACATCAACATTCCATCCCTTAGGTCGTGGGGACCTTGGCCCACAGGGCAGAGCACTGTGCCCAAAGACCACAACAACAATACAGAGTACAGCATACAACCATTAAATAGGCATCTATAATAGCCAGGACAGTTAGGCTCCATCTCCAGGAAGAAGTCAAGGATGACCAATTCTTAAGGGGGTCTTGAGTTACATGACCTATATGGTCTAATTCCTGATCTATTTCTTGTAGTGCCTTAGTTACTTCCTTCTGGTGATCTGATATATAGATACAACATTCAGTATGTAACATAGCACATGTGCCACCTTGGCTTGCAGTGAGAATATCTAATGCCATTCTATTTTGTAAGACCACCTTCCACATTTGAGTGGTCTCATCTAGCAACTCCTCTATAGCTTTTCTAGTAACATTCAGTACAGCTGATATGTGCTGAGCCAAAGTCTCTATTTGCAGTTTTACACTGATGGGTCTGGTGTCAGGCAGGAACAGGGCCAAGGGATAAAACCACCAAGCTGCACACTTTCCCCAGTGCCACTGGGTATACAGCAGATCCCAGTTTGTGGGGCATTCTGTTAAAGTGGACCGGATATGTCCAGGCAAGTAAACTCTACCCCATGTACAGCGCCCTGTCCATTTAGCGGTGAGATAAGAAAATCTGTGGGTGCCACATACCCACAGGTACCCTGGTGGCAAGAAATTGGTGGGTTTTGTGCCAGTTAAATGTCATCCACCCCACCAAGTGGTGGCATTTACATTATAAGTATTGTTGGCACATAACTCTTCTGGAAGCCACCCCACCGTGAGGTTTGGAACCACTGCTCAATACAAACAGGAGAGCTTCAATTTCTCACTTTTACATGAACACTATTCATCCATCCCCCCCATTCCATACAGTCCTTCCAACTGGGGGGGCATTGCCTTACTCACTACTGTCTGTTCAATAGTCTGCCACCACAAGTCCCAGGGCAATCTTGCTGTCCTATTGGTGTTTCACTGAACCAGTATGCTCCAATTAGCTCTGGACGTGGGGTGGAGGTGCCATGGTAATCCATCTCCTGCGTCTATGGGAAGTTCAGTACAGATTCAACAGTGAGAGGTGTTGTGGACTCCCACAAACGTGTGAGCCCAGGAAAATATGGTATTCGCTGTTGCCCTGGACTAGAGGATAGAGCAGAGGTGGACCCAGTGATTGGCAAATCTCTCCCTTCTGGGAGGATTCAAACCACTTTCTCATCTTGTGAGTGTACAGTGGCAGGAAGGGCTGTTCACCCTGGGCGGTGGTACCACACCAATCCGCCCATACTAGGTTGGTTACACTCTGGAAGTGCTTCAGAAGCTATCAATGGAATTGCCCAAAGCCATAGGGCTTCTGCTCCTTTAAGTAGGGACACTCCTGTTTTCCCTACGGTGACCTGTACATCAAAAGGCCACTCCCCCACTCATGGAGATATCTGCAGGGCTTTCTTTAGCCCGTCACCCCATGGTTCCAAAAGGGCTAGCCAGGGCCCTTCAGTCTGGACCTGATTCTTCCACTTCCAGGTGTCCTGTTGTCCCGAGTTCAACACCCTGGGGGCACGTAATATTAATGCATTCCCCACCATTAAGACATTGGAGGCATCCTTCATGGATCCAACCCTGAGCCTCTGAATGGTCCCTTGCAACAACTTTTCCAGTAGGCTCATATCTGTACGGTGAGGTTATTCATTCAAAAGATATACTGCCGGCAGCAAGACACTGTTCCAGCCTTGCCCTTGCATTTTGAGAGCCCTCAATGTATCCTTTAATAGGCCATTGCATTGTTCAATAATTCCTGCTGCTTGGGGATGTTAAGGTACATGCAATGTCCAGTTAATATCATTTTCCTTGGCCCATTCTTGGATCTGTTGGGCAGTAAAAGGGGTCCCTCTATCCCTTTTTATTTCTAAGAGAGTCCCATAAAAGGCCTGTAAGACTTCCAATACTGTAATAGTAGAGTCTTGTGTAGCTCTGGGCACATGGTAAGCAAAACCTAGGCCAGTAGTGGTGTCTACCGCTGTCAGCAGGTACCCTAAGCCAGTACTAGGAGCAAAGGGGCCTATGTAATCTATTTGTCATACCTACAATGGCTGAATTCCCCATGCAATCTTCCCCATCCGTTGGGGCCATCACCGCCGGTGCAGGTGGTGCTTAGCATACCCTGGGCAATGACGCATGGCATCTTTGGCTTCACTGTGGCTCAGATGCGGGTCCCACTGGTCAGCTACTGGCCTCATTGTATATGAGCCTACATGACCAAGTTTCTTATGGAGCCAGGGACCTATGTTGAGTCTTGGAAACATGACCTGTACAGGGCGAAGTTGGGCTAGTGCATCAGCAGCATTATTGCCTGGTGCCAAGGCTGGGCAGTGCCCTGGTACATGGTAAATAGTATATTGACCTTCTTGGCTTTTATCCCATAACTGTTTCCACATCTGTTGTCCTAGGGGTCGGTGCCCAATCTTCCAGTCTTGCAGGGTCTATTGGTATATCCACAATGTGAGGCCTCGATACACGGCCCAACTATCTGTGCAAATCTGCAAGGGGCTAGGTTCATTCATCAACACCATCCATACTGCCCATAACTCAGCCCATTGGTTAGATTAGTGCAGTGCTACTGCAACCCAAGTGGGCAGACTGCCCTCACAAGATACATCTGTATACCAAGCAGTTCCTGGGGGTGGCCCTTTCCCTTCACAAAAGGGACTGGGCACAGGGTCCACCCCTTGTTGTGGGAGCATCTGTATGTCAGGCACAGTGAATCTCACAGGCCCTAACACCTGCTGCAACTCTGCAGCCAAGGGTCTAGCAGTGTACTGGGCTCTCTGTTCCAAATAAGCACCTCAGTTCATCAGAGTTGGGGTTTGGGCAGTTCCCGATCGGGGTTGCTTTGCCCATGTCTGTACCCATACTGCAATAGGGTATGTGGTCTGCACTTGGACCTCTTTCTTTCCCGTCAGGGATTCAGTGGCTATCAAAGGTGCATAAGTTGCTGACAATCGTTTCTCAAATAAAGAAGATATTCAGCCCCTTTCCACAACTGAGACCAGAATCCTATGGGCACTTTCCGTTGCCCATGCTTTTGCCATAAGCCCCAACCATATCCATCATTGTCCACATGGACTGTCAACCAGAAAGGGATGTCTGGATCTATAGTTCACAGTGCTTGCGCTTGGGCCACTGCCCTCTTAGTTTCAACAAATGCACATTTGGTCTCATCAGGCCAACTCCAGACTTCTCCCTTCTTAATCAGTTTATACAGGGGTTTGGCTATTTGGGCCAAATGAGAAATAAATACCCGCTAGTATCCCAGAAGACCTAAGTAAGTCTATAACTGTTTAACTGTTTCAGGGAGGGAATATGCCTGGATTTTGTCTATTACTGCTTCAGGCAGCACTTTTGTCTTACCCGACCAGACAACACCCAAGAATTTGACCGAATATTCAGGTCCTTCCATTTTGTCCTCATTCATGGCCCACCCCTGGCCCACCAGGGCTTCTCACAGCGCTGTGGCACTGGTTTCCAAATCTGAAAGAGAATCAGAAGTTAGCATTATGTCATCTATATAATGGAGTAAACAAACAGTATCTGGTTTGTTCCACGTAGCCAGGCCCTTGGCCACCAGACCATGGCACAGTGTGGGGCTGTGCAGATATCCCTGTGGCAACATAACAAATGTCCATTGTCTACCTTCCCAGGTGAAGGCAAACTGTTCTTGGCTCTCAGGGGCTATATCTATAGAGAAGAATTCATTGGCCAGGTCAACCACATAGTGACAAATACCCAGTTCATGGGACAGCCAGTTCATCAAATCTGTTATATTTGGCACAGCGTGTGCATGGGTGGAATGACTTTGTTCAGTTCCCCGTAGTCCACTGTCATCCTCCAGTAGCCATCTGATTTCCGCACTGGCCACACTGGAGAGTTATATGGGCTATGCGTTGCCCAAATTATACTGGCTTCCTCAAGCTTCAGAATAGTCTGTCCTATTTCCTCATAGCCTCTGGGCAATCGATATTGCCTGACATTCATCACTCGAGTGGCCTGTGGCAAAATCAAAGGTGCATGATGAGGATGCCCCCATGTGACTGTTTTCACCACAAGAACTCCCAGGCGAAATTTCCCTTGAGTCATCTGTATTTACAATCCTTGCAGAATGTCTATTCCCAGAATATACTCAACTACTGGGAAAAAATGGACCCTATATGCAGCAGGGGGCAAGTGGCCAATGCCCAAATTCAGAGTAAATCATTTAATGTGCATTTGCTTGCTTCCATATTCTTCTATATCAACCCACAGTCCCTGAAAATGTTCCAGATTTCCATGCACCAATGTAATTTCAACTCCTGTATCTACTAGTGCCAGTACTTGTTTATTTGTGGGGGACCAGTCAGTTCAACATGTGGCCTCCGGTTGTCAGGGTATCCCATGTCCTGAATGCCTTGGCCTTCCTCCTAGTCTGGGAGAAAATCAGCAAGGGCCACCTCTTGGGCCTGATGGGAGGTCAGCAACAGAGTATATTGTTGCTCAGGCTGTAATTTCTTCCATAAGGTCATTGTAACTTCCAATGGCTGGCCATCTAAGTTTACACAGTCCAAGTCAGCCGCCAGTAAGTCATACCATATCTACTGGTGATCTAACTTTTGGGGCTCTCCCAAAATCCAAGCATTCCCCTTTTTTCCTCCTCCGTGTGAACTTCCCTTTTTGAGTCACTTCATGGGAGGAGGTCTTGGATTCGCCTTGAGTCTTGGCAGCCCATACCCCCTTTCAGTGCACCTCTACATCCCCCAGACAAGCCAGAACCTCAGTTACCTCATGTATGGGGTGATCTACATACAGTGCTAGTAGTGTCACCATAGTCCCAAACATTCCTGCTGGGCCATAGCCAAAATCAAATCTTTCATCTGAGCTGTAAGGAGCTCATCATCTGGACTACAGAACTGCAAAGCAAACATCATTTGGCACATACCCATTTCTCAGACAACTTGTGCTAAATACAAATACGTGGTCCATTTACTTATGTGTTCAGGCAAATCCCCTGCATTGTCCCACACAGTGCATGCAGCAGCCATCAACCAGCTTATCAACGCATGGTTGCCAGCATCAGGATTAGACTGAGGAATGGTTTGCAGCCTTTACCATAATGAGGGGATGGTTTTTATGCTGGCCAGCTGGCCCATCTCTTTCGGAGATAGCTCAGTCTGGTCAGCCCCATCATCCCAAAGGCATAATAGCCACATGGGGATTGACTCACCCAAATGCTGCTTGCATTGCTTTGCCAGGTCTTGCAATTCCATTGATGTGTAAGACTTATAGATGGTTTGTCCTGTCACTCGCCACAGCCCCACAGGAGCTCCCCTCTGAGCTATGGGCTCCTCCAGTTCCACCTGCTGCCTCACCACGGGCCATAGATGCAGCAGAATGGTGGGAGGGGTCGGACTTACTGCTCTCAGAGATGGTAGGACAGGAGCCATGCAGACATAACTGCACTCAGAGGCGCCAGAGCTAGGATCATCTGGGCACCTTTTGGCTGTGCTGAGTCTCTGCTTGAGTTCCTCTTCCCTGCACTATAACTTGCGTATGCAATTCTCTCATGTCTCGGTTAGCATGCCAAAAAAACTGATGAGAACATCGAGGCCACCCTCCCGGCTGCCTCTCGGTGGGCTAATTGGATATTATTTTCCAACAATTCTAGCACCCTCTGGACATCATCTGGCCAGGGTGCCACTGTGTCTCAATCCTAAGGCTGAGCCCACTCCAGCAAATAGGCTGCCACCGGATACCATAGAGAGGTAGGGGGCCACATTGATTCCATCCAAACATCCCCATCAGGGGCAGGGTTTTCAGAGGGGGCACTCCCTCATCCTGCTCATAGCACCAAATGTCAGCTGAGGAGGGCTGAAGTGGGATTCAAGGAGGTGAGGGGCCCAACCAGAAAAATGCATGAGGAGCTGCCATATCACAAAACAGACTGCACTAGAAGCTGACATGTAGCAAAACAGCACTTTATTCTGTTGCCACAAGTTGTGTGCACGCTCCATGGTGCAATTCTCCTGCTTTTATCTATTTTCTGCCTGCACATGCCAAGTGTCATTTTCTCTGTTCATGAGGCTTACAGAACACCATTAGTGCATGCATACTTGTACTTTCTTTGTTCTAAAACTTATATAACCGGCACATGCATACAATCATCATTTACTTTATACTACAGGCATGTTGTTGTGACCTTGGCCTTGGACCCCACGGCCTTACTTCAAAGACATCAACAGAAAGCAATACAATAATAATAAGGGATTTTAATACCTCATTTTTACTATTGGATAGACCATCCACACAGAAAAAAAATCTATTGACCTTAAATGATACATTAGACAAGATGGACTTGAAGGACAGATATAGAATATTCCATCCCAAAGCAATAAAATGCACATTTTTCCCAAGTGAAGACAGAATATTCCCCAAGAGAGACATATGTTAGGACAAAAAACAAATCTTAATAAATTTAAAAAGACTGAATTCATATCAAGGATTTTTCTGACCACAATGAAATGAAACTAGGAATCATTTACAAGAAGAAAACTGGGAAGTTGACAAATATGCGGATATTAAGCAACATGCTACTGAACAAATGAGTCAACTAATAACACAAAGTAAAATTAAAAAAAAATAACTTGAGACAAATGAAAACTGAAATACAAAATACCAAAACTTATGAGATTCAGCACAAAAAAAATTCTAACATAATTGTGAACTGCCTTGTTATAATTATTTATGTTGTATCCCTAACTAAATTCCAATGGCATTTTTCACAGAAATGGAATAAACAATTCTTAAGTTTATATTAAACCACAGAAAACTCCATATAGCCAAAACAATTTTGAAAAAGAATCACAAAATTGGAGGTACCATATTCCTTGATTTCAAATTATTACAAAGCTATATTAATCAAAACTGTATGATACTGGCATAAAGATAGATACATAGTTCAATGGATCAGAATAGAAATCTCAGAAAAAAACCTATACATATATGGCCAATTAATGTACAACAATAGAGCAAAAAACATACAATTAAGGAAGAACAGTCTCTTCAATAAGTGGTGGTGTGAAAACTAGACATCTACATGCAAAAGAATAAAACTGGACCAATATCCTACACCATACAACAAATAACACAAAAGGGATGAAATCTTGGAGGTAAGACCTGAGACCACAAATCTTCTGGAAGAATACATAGGTAATAAGGCTCATAACATTAGTCTGAGCCTTGATATTTTGAATTTGACACCAAAAGCAAAGGCAACAAAAGCACAAGTAAACAAATGCAACTACATCAAACTAAAACACCTTTGTACAGCAAGGAAACCATCAATAAATTGAAAAGATATCCTATCAAACGTAAGAAAATATTTGCAAATCAAATGTATGCAAAATATATTAAAAACTCATACAATTCAATAAAAAACAATTTGATTAAAAATTGACAGAGGATCTGAAAAGATGTTTTTCCACAGAAGATGTAAAGATGGCCAACAGGTATATGAAAAACTACTCACCATCACAAATTATCTGGGAAATGAAAATCAAAGCAACAATGAGACATCATTTCATACTTGTTAAAATACCTACTATCAAAAAAAAAATCCAGTAAACATCAAGTGTGCACTGTTGGTGGAAATTTAAATTGGCATAGTAACTATGGAAAACAGTATGGAGGTTCCTCAAAAATTCAAAATATAGGTACCATATGATCCAGCAATTTCACCTCTGGGCTTTATTCAAAGGAAAGGAAAATACTAACTCAAAAACATATCTGCAACCACATGTTTATTGCCGCATTTTGTACAATAGTCAAGATATTGAAGCAGTCTAAGTGTCCATCAAAGAATGAATGGGTAAAGAAAATGTTATACATATATATATATATATATATATATATATATATATACATAATTATGCCATAATAAAGTAGGAAATCTTGCCATTTTTGAGATCAATATGGGTGATCCTTGAGGATATTACATCAAGTGGAATAAATCAGACAGAGAAAGATAAGTATCATATAACCTCACTTATATATGGAATAGAAAACAAAACAATAAAGAAAAAAATTGAACTCAGATACAGAGAACAGATTGGTGGTTGCCAGTGATATCGGTTGTTGGTGGGAGAAATAGTTAGAGGTGGCCAAAGGGTACACATTTCCAGTCACAAAATAAATAAACCATGGTGATGTAATTCACAGCATGGTGAATATAATTAATATTTTACTGTATATTTGAAAGTTGCTAAGAGAGTAAATTGTAAAAGTTCTCCTCACAGAGGAAAAAAAATTGTAAGTATGCATGGTGATGGGTGTTAACTAGAATTATTGTAGTGATAATTTTGCAAACTATACCAATATTAAATCTTTACATTGTACACTTGAAACTAATATGTTATATGTCAATTATATCTAATTTGAAAAATTCTAAAATATATTTTTACTTTTCTTTTAAAAAGCAAACATTAAAATTGTAGAAATATTTTATTATTTGAATGACCAAATAATGAAGATGTCTTTCTTACAGATTTTGCAATTATACACACTTCAAAAAGAATAGAAGGAAATAAAGAAAAAGCCCTCCAAATATTTACTCTGCCACTTCTCCATGACCCACTGTATGGAGTAGTATATGAAGATGTGAAAGCAATGATGTAAAAAATTTGCCTTTCAAAATAAGTGTCACTTTGATATTGGTCTTCAGTCAAGTACATCATTTGGTTGTTCTCCCTGGACAAATCCTCCATTTCCTCCATTTCTTCAGCCTCATATTTGTGAACAATATGTTTTTTTGGTTGACTTTAGAACAACATATTAATTAGCTACACTAAATTCTTATCAGAGGTTTTCACTGATTTGTGTTGGTTTATATTTTCTTATAAAGGAGGATTAAACAATCTCTAGAAAATATTTAATTATTTAGGTAAAATATATTGATATTTAGCATCCTTATTTTATGAACAAAATGAAAGGATTGAGAAGTCATTTGTTTAATATCCCTCATAAAAGTTGTGACTGATGGAGTAAAGAATCAATATGATTCATTCCTACATTTTATTCTTAAAGAATTTATTTTCAAAAACCCACTGGAAAAAATAACTCACTGGATAAATGAAATAATCACCTAACAAACAAAATTACTTTGGAAATCCAGAGTTATAAAATAACTTTATGTCTTGGTCCTTATTATCCAATCCATTGGAAGAATCACAATGTGTTTGCTGTTAGAACAAACCCAAGATTCCTTAATAACTTTCAAGATTTTTTCTTCTGAATACCAAGCATGGAAGAGATAATTAAAAGAAAATGGAGAAGGAAAAGAAGAAGACAATAATGAAGAAGAAATATTTTCCTATATCCAAAATGGAGTAATAATGGCATTAACAAAGACCATCCAAATCAAATAATTTTCAGGAATTACTGTTTGTGACACAGAAAAAACAAATGTTTAGAAATTATTTTTTTGGTGATTCATTGCCTATATACACAGGAAACTTAGGCTTTCACCATCTTAAAATACTTGTCATATCCCTGTGGGTTAGACATGACTTGTCATAAAACTCAGGATGACAGAACTCTGTATTTTAAAGGATCAATAATAGATGAGTGTAGTTTAAATAAAGAACAAAAGTATTTAAGGTATATGCTTTGGTCATTGTCCTGTAGCTATTCTTATAGAGGTACCTCCTATAATAAAATATATAACACGTTGAAAAATAAAAGTTTAAAGAAAGCTACAAACTCAGATCTTGAAAAATCAAGTTGTTAGGGAGGGTGATATTCAGTTTTGTGTCACTTTGCTAGGCTATAGTATCCAGTTATTTAATCAAACACTAATCTAGGTGTTGCTATGAAAGTATTTTGTAAGTTTGGTTAACACATCTACAATCAGTTCACTTTAAGTAAAGGAGATTACCTTGGACAATGTGCATGGGCCACATCCACTCAGATGAAAGGCCTTAAGAACAAAAACAGAGGTTTCCCAAAGAAGAAATTATGCCACCAAGTCTGTAGCATCAGTTCCTCTCTGTTTTCAGTCAGCTGTCCAGGCCCATGAATTCTAGACTTGCCTGTTTCTGCAATCACATGAACCAATTTCTTTAAATAATTCTGTCTCTGTCACCCTGTCTTTCTTTCTCTATGTCTGTCTGTCTGTCTCTCTACATATATATGTATGTGTATGTGTGTGTGTGTGTATATATATATATCTCCAATAAATATCCTATAAACAAATTCTGAAAGCTCTGAGTTGGTCTACACACTAATACCTAAGGTACTAACTATGCCATTGTTTAGATAAAATGGATCAAATGGGTGTGTAAAGAGTTTCTGAAGTGCAAGCTATGGTAGTCACCCAAGGAGATCTCAGACTTGAGAAATCACTTTAGCTTAAGTCTTTGGTTGGGTCTTTAAGGATTTACTGTCTTTGTTAAGTACTGGCTATAGTAACAAACAAATCTCCAAATTTCAGTGACTTAATTAAACAATATATTTCTCCCTCACATTAGGTGAGAAGGCTCTCTTGTTCCACTCTGCTTCAAGCTTTGCTTCTGAGATTTTCTTTTCATCTCATAGCTTAATCCATTTTGAATACAGTAGTTTCCCATTATCTGTGAAGTATACATTCCAAGATCCACAATGGATGCCTGAAACTGGCTTATATGTGTGTATATATAATTTTTTTTCCTACACACTAATAACAAGAAGTTAGCATAAACAGCATGCATACACTGGACAAAAGGATAACTCACAATCTCAGAGGAACAGAATGGGATAGCAGGGTGAGATTTCATTATGCTATTCAGAACAGTACACACTTTAAAACTAATGAAGTGTTTATTTGTAGAATTCTCCATTTAATATTTCTGGACTGCAGTTGACTGCAGGCAACTAAAACCATGAAAAGTGCAATTTCCAGCAAGAGGAGACAAGTGTATTGCCTAGAACGTGTTGATAGAAGACATTTTCACATATTGATGTATTGGGAAGTCATTGTGACTTATACTTGATTTGGCTGGAAGTTTATGCTAACTAAAGCAGTCTGTCTTATGGCTTGTTAAACATGCATTGTATATCTACTTTAACCCTTAAAGAAAAGAATGAACTTGAATTTTCTAAGCTGTATCAGACATAAAGACACCACCAGCCATTCTCAAAACAATGTCTGCTAGCAGCTACCAGCTGCAAACTTACGGTCTCAAGGTCTCCTTTTACAACTATGCAAATATTTTGGAACCCAACCAATCCTTGCCTAACAAGCACCCTTACTTTTTTCTAGTTCATTTATTCTTGATAAGCAACTTATGTAATTTTGCTGTTTTTGCCTTTATAAGCTTCCCCAATTTTGTATTCCAGCAAAATGTAATTCAAGTGCTTCTTGAATCTGTGTCTCCCAGACTGTAGTCCTGAGTTTGGCTCAGATAAGGCTCCTTTATACTCCTGTTATAGATTGTTTATTTATCATTTCCATTGGTAATTTCATAAGCCAGATGTTAGTCACATTGCCTCAGCTGAATCACAAAAGAGACTGGAGGATATAGTCTTCCTGTGTCAGAGAAGAGGATATAAGATTTTTGAGATATTAGCCAGTTTCTCTGGAACAACTGATCAGTTTTGGGAGGAAGGAAAGTTACAGGTGACATATCTGCAAAACAGAATCCTTTAATGCCCTGAAAGCCTTTGAAGTTAGAAAGCACACCAAGGAGTATTGTGTCTGTTTTTTGTGTCTATCATATTCTAGACAAACTGCCATCACTACCCTCATGAAGGCTGGTTTTACTTCTCCAAGGCATTCAATTTACTTTTTCTATACATGTTTTTGAAAGATACAAAAATAGTTTAATCAAATCAATTAGTTGTGTCTATCCAGAAACCAATCAAACCACATATGTATATTATAGTGTAGATTTTCTAGGTTATATATAAAATGTATGCATCAAACTAAGTCAAAGGATTTTTGCAATTAATTTATTTGATTTAGAAAAAAGAAAAAAAGTTGTAGGGTTAAGAACCTTTTAATATTTTTTTCCAATAAGTAATAAAACAGGTAAAGAAATTTGATTGCTAAATGGAATATATTGCTTGTAAGAATATATTAATAAACAAACTCCACACTACTTAAAGCTGTTATTCAGAGTTTCAATGCTATGAATAACATTATGAGTTCCATTCTTCCTGTGCCTGATAAAAAGATAAATATCCACATATTTCATGTGTCTGAATAACTGGACTCAAGGAAAGATTAATTCCAGATTCCATTTCTTAAATTCCAGTCTAGACTCCACTGAGTTTGTAATGTAAGATGAAAAAATGCTTACAGAATATGTCAAAAACTTTGATATGGGCATGCAATAGGACAGTTTTCAGGGATATTGGGTTTTAGCATCTCTTTTCTCTCTGTGGACGTTTGACACTAGGAAACACTTAGGTGATGTTTGCATTTGTATGTTCTGATCTATTGGGCAGAGTATTAGAATTAAAAGGCTTCACTTATAAGTCTGGTTTCTGATATGAGCAGCAAGCTCTTTGAGGCTGACTCACACAGAAGCTAGTTTGAGGCAGTATGTGACCTGAAGGCACCATACAGCACTAAAATCTTAACTCTGGTTTAAGTGCAAACACGAACACATTTTCATCTATGCAATCATTACATTAGGACACAAAACACTTTGACCCCAGTTTTTTTTTTAAGCTTACAGGCCAAGACTGTATACCAGGGCTAACCTTGTAAGTTATTAGAAAAGTTTCCACGTGTGATTCTCGTAGTATTTGGAAAGTCTCCCAGTCCATAATATCTTCCTCATTTGCCTTTCACAGGAGCCAAAGTCTCACCATAACATACTTATTCCTTTAGGATATGAAGGATTAGCCTTTCAGAATTCTCAGTGAAATTAAAGTCTCCAGGAAGAAGGACCAGACTTTCTAATTTCCTTCTTTGTAACCCTAGTGCCTCAATATATTCCCTGTGAAAAGGGGATTCCATGGACAAATACATTTGGAGACATTGCTCACTATTCCCCACTCTCCATTCCTCCACCAAGATTCACAAAATATCTTAGCATATTAAATCCTTTGAAAGATTTTTCAGTACAAAACCAACCAAAAAATATCAAATTATGTTCACCTTTTTTTAAAACTCAGCATTTCCCAACATATTTGATTTTGAAAATTCAGCATTTCCTAAGCATATTTGATCTTGAAATCTTTTCTTTTCTTCAGAAAATGCCCACTAACAACAACCTGATGAAGTAATGTTTTGAGGAATACACTAGAGACACCCTAATATGAAGCATTAGTTGCTGAGTCCTCACATTTTTTTAAGTTCATATAGCATGAAGTCCTGGTAAAATGAGTTCCAAGAAAATTATCTGGGTAGGGGTGGCAAAGATTGTCAGGATCAGGATAAGAACTCAGAAGGGAATACTAAGAACAATGCTTAAAACATATCCATGCCTTTTGGGCATGTTTTCCTCAGACTAGTGGTGAGAACAGTCATTATTTGCAATATGAATAGAGCATGATATTTATTTTTCTTTATTTTCAGAATATTCATAGAATTGTACAACCATCACCACAATCTAAATTCATGTTTGCACCACACCTCACACCATAAAAAAAGCTTGTGCCAATTAGCACCTATTTCCTACCCATCTCCCAAGCCCTAGACACCTAAATAACCACCCATCTACATTCTATACCTAAAGATTTACCTATTCTGGACATTTTGTATAAATTGATTTATACAATGTGTTGTCTTTTGTGACTGACTTTTTTTACTTAGAGTATTGTTTTCAAGGTAAATTCTGTTTCCTTATTTTTAGCTTATTTTTGATCTATTTATATTCTGAGTTCTTCACTTTCTGGTTCATAGTGTTTTCTTTTTCATTTTTGTCATGACTCCTTTAATGTTATTTATGTTTTTCTCTTTTTATTGAGGCATAATTGGCACATAACATTGGCAATAGGATTGTCTATAATCTCATCATCCAGAAATGCCTACTTTTAATATTTGATGTATTTACTTTCAACATTGTATAGACCTACATACAAATTTGAATTCATACACAAAGACAGTATATATAACGTAGTGGATATTATAACATATTTACAGGTTTACATCTCATTTTATTCACTTAACATTATATTGTGAATAGTTCCCCTATGCTGTTTAAAATACTTCAAAAATACTATTTTAATTTTTAAATTGCTGCATGATAATTAATGGTATACACATGCCATAATTTATTGAAACAATTGTATTTTCTTTTCTTTTTTCTCTCATCTTCTTTGTTTCAGCTTTTATGAATTATGATAGATGAATAAAAATTGTATATATTTGAGGAGCACAACTGGATGTTTTGATGTGCATATACATTGTGGAATGATCACCACAATCAAGATAATTAACATATCTATCACCTCACATAGCTGTCATTTCTTTATTTTTTTACATTTTCTTGAATGATTATTATATTTTAAACTATTTTTGGCCTTTTATAAATGTTGCTTACATAAACTTTAATCAAATTATTGATTGAACATACTGCATAGAGTTTTAGAAGTGTATTTATTACTGGGAAATTTTGAAGTCTTTTATGTATTTTGCCAAATTCTCTTAAGTCGATGTGGAGAGTTGGAAGTGGAGTTGAAAGGGGAAAGGAGAAGTTAAGTTATCCTCAGCTATGGACACTGAAGGACCTTGTTAAAGGAAGGGAATTTGGCAGGGTATTACAACATCTTGCCTGCAACAGAAACTCAGTTTTCCCCTAACATGTAGAATTTTCTTGCAAATTAATAAATTGTTAGTTGAACACAGTAACACTTAGCTGAAGACTATATTTCTAAGCCTCACTTGCAGCAAGGTGTGGCCATGTAGCTAAGTACTGGCTAATAGAGTGTGAGAAAAATGAGGTGTGAAATAGCTGGGGGTTTTTCCTTAAATAGAAAAGTATTCCCCCTCCTTTCACCTTTTCTCTTTCCTGCTAGATAGAATGTAAACACAAACATGGTAGTGGGAGCTGAAGCAGCCATTTTAGATCAAAAGATGGAAGCTGCATTTTGAGGATGGTGATGCAACAATGTAGAAGTATCCTGGTTCACTAATAGTTGTGGTTGGCCGTACCAGCCCTGGATTACCAACCCAGAATTTGATGAGAGAAACACAAATCTATATCTCATTTAAGCAATTATAATTTTGATTTTGGATCTCTATTACAGCAGGTGAGCCAACATCATAATTAACACTTCCCATGGCTAGCTATGGGCTTTATTCCACAGTTCTCTCTCCAGAGACCCACAAGTTAAATTGCCCTACCTGCAGAGCTATGCTCAGGGCAAAGACTCTTTGGAGGACTCTCTGTTGATACAGCACAAAGAGATGACAAAAGAAAAACTCAAGAGTGAAATGTTGCAAAGGTCTGGTGTTCTCTGACAAGAATGGGGTTTGTGCTTATTCATGAATCTTATTTCTTTCACTTTCATAAATCATAATTTGATGTTCAGTCTCTAATCCCCTACCTAAAGTAGATTGTGTGTTAACATAGAAAGCTGCTATTTTGATTAAAGCTGATGATACATAGAGCTAATGTTCAATTTCCTTCTTTCAAAATTATCATAGATTAAATTTGACCATGGCCTAAAATAGATTCTTAAAAATATGTTGCTATACATGTAAATTTTCACTTTCTAAAACTCATTTTTATGGACTTGCTAAAGTCTCAATGACTTTAATGCTTTTGAAACTACAAAGTCTAGAAGATCAGAGTGGAAAGTCCAGCTGTTCTCAACTCCAGCTGTACATTAAATTTATCTGGGCTAGACTTTTAGACCATAGTGACATCAAATCCACACTCCCCAAAACCAAGTAAATTGGTTTTGAGGAGGGAGTTGAATCAATAGCAATTTTTTAAAGTTTCACATAGAACTTTTCAAATTGAAGTATACTTAATGTATACTATTTTATAAGGTACAGGTGTACAATATAGTGATTCACAATTTTTATAGGTGATATCCCACTTATAATTATTGTAGATATTGATTTTATTCTCTGTGTTGTACAATGAAAACTTGCAGCTTATTTTATACATAATTGTTTGTCCTCTTTTTTAAAAAATTATTTATTTATTTATTCTTATTGAAGTATAGTCAGTCACAATGTGTCAATTTCTGATGTACAGCACAATGTCCAGTCATGCATATACTACATATATTCATTTACATATTCTTTTTCATTAAAAGTTATTATAAGATATTGAATATAGTTCCCTGTGCTATACAGAAGAAACTTATTCTTTAATCTATTTTTATATATAGTGGCTAACATTTGCAAATCTCAAACTCCCAAATTTATCCCTTTCCACTTCATTTCCCCAGTAACCATAAGATTGTTTAATATGTCTGTGAGTCTGTTTCTGTTTTGTAGATGAGTTCAAAATGTCCTTTTTTTTTTTAGATTCCATATATGAGTGATAGCATATGGTATATTTCTTTCTCTTTCTGGCTTACTTCACTTAGAATGACAGTCTCTAGGCTCATCCATGTTGCTGTAAATCATTATTTTATTATTTTTTATGGCTGAGTAGTATTCCATTGGATAAATGTACTACAGCTTCTTTATTCAGTTGTCTCTCGGTGGACATTTAGGTTGCTTCCATGTCTTGGCTATTGTAAATAGTTCTGCTATGAACATTGAGGTGCATGTATCTTTTCAAATTAGAGTCCCTCCTGGATATATACCCAGGAGTCAGATTGCTGGATCATATAGTAACTCTTTTTTCAGTCTTCTGAGGACTCTCCATACTGTTTTCCATAATGGCTGCACCAAAATATATTCCCACCAGCAGTGTAGGAGGGTTCCCTTTTCTCTACACCTTCTCCAGGATTTATCATTCATGGCCTTTTAAATGATGGCCATTCTGACTGGTGTGAGGTAATACCTAATTGTAGTTTTGGTTTGCATTTCTCTGATAATTAGTGATATTGAGCAGTTTTTCATGTGCCTATCAGCCACTCATATATCTTCATTGAATAATTGCTTGTTTAGGTCTTCTGCCCATTTTTGTATTTGTTTGTTTGTTTGTTTTTTTCTTATTAAGTTGTATGAGCTGTTTGTAAATACTGGAAATTAAGCCTTTGTCAGTCACATCATTTACAAATATTTTCTCCCATTCTGTAGGTTGTGGTTTGGTTTTGTTTGTGGTTTCCTTAGCTGTTCAAAAGCTTAAAAGTTTAATTAGATCCCATTTGTTTATTTTTGTTCTTATTTCTATTGACTGGGTATACTGCCCAAGGAGAAAACTGCTAAGAGTTATGTCAGAAAACGTTTTGGCTACATTTTCTTCTAGGAGGTTTATAGTATCTTGTCTTATGTTTAAGTCTTTAATCCATTTTGAGTTTATTTTTGTGTATGGTGTGAGGGAGTGTTCTAACTTCATTTATTTACATGCTGCTATCCAATTTTCCCAATACCACTTGCTAAAAGACTTTCTTTTCTCCAATGTATATACTTGTCTCCTTTGTTGAAGATTAATTGACTGTAGAGTCTGTCAGTTTATTTCTGGGCTCTCTGTTCTGTTCCATTGATCCATATGTATGTTTTTATGCCAAAACAACACTGTTTTGATTACTGTAGCTCTGTAGTATTGTCTGAAGTCTGGAAGGGTTATTCCTCCAGCTTCATTCTTTTTCTTCAGTACTACTTTTGCAATTCTAGGTCTTTTATGATTCCATATAAATGTTAGGGTTATTTGTTCTAGTTCTGTGAAAAATGTTCTGGGTAATTTGATAGGGATCATGTTAAATCTATAGATTGCCTTGGCCAGTATGGCAATTTTAATGATATTTATTCTTCCAATACAAGAGCATGGGATATCTTTCCATATCATTAAGTCATCTTTTATTTCCCTAATCAGGGTTTTGTAGTTCTCCATGTATGTATTTCATCTCCTTGGTCATATTTATTCCTAAGTATTGTATTGTTTTGGATGTCATTCTAAAAGGCAGTGTTTCTTTACTTTCTTTTCCCGCTATTTCATTGTTAGTGTAAGGAAATGCCACTGATTTCTGTATGTTAATCTTGTTTCCTGCTACCTTGCCAAAATCTTTTATCAGCTCCAGTTGTTTTTGTATAGAGTTTTTAGGGTTCTCTACGTATAGTATCATGTCATCCACATATACTGACAATGTTACTTCTTCCAATTTGGATCCATTTTATTTATTTTTCTTGCCTGATTGCTATGGCTAGGACTACTGAGACTGTGTTGCACAGAAGTGGTGAGAGTGGGATCCTTGTCTTGTGGGAAGGCTTTTAGTTTTTCACCATTAAGTATTATGCTTGCTGTGGGTTTGCCACAAATAGCTTTTATTATGTTGAGATGTGTTCTATGCTCACTATGGTAACAGTTTTGTCATAAATGGATGTGGAATTTTATCAAATGCTTTTTATGCATCTGTTGAGATGATCATGTGATTTTTGTCCTTTCTTTTGTTGATGTGTATCACATTGATTGACTTGCATAAGTTGAGCCATACTTGTGTCCCTGGGATGAATACAACTAGATCATGCTATATGATCTTTTTTATGTGTTGTTTGATTCTGTTTGTTAATATTTTGTTGAGTATTTTGCATCTATGTTCATCAGTGATATTGGTCTGTAATCTTCTTTTTTGGTAGTGTCTTTGTCTGGTTGGTATCAAGGTGATGGTGGCTTTATAGAATGAGTTTGGGAGTACTTCTTCTTTTTCCATATTTTTGAAGAGTTAAAGAAGTACAGGTATGAATTCTTTGTATGTTTGATAGAATTCCCCAGTGAAGCCATCTGGTCCTGGCCTTTTATTTGTAGGGAGTTTTTTTTTTTTATTACTAATTCTATTTCATTTTTAATGATTGGTCTATTCAAGTGATCTATTTCTTCTTGATTCAATCTTGGTGGACTGTATGTTTCCAGAAACTTGTCCATTTCTTTTAGGTTGTTCAATTTGTTTCCTTATAGTTGTTCATAGTATTTTATTTGTTTTGTATTTCTGTGGTGTTGGTTGCAATCTCTCAATTGTCATTTCTTATTTTGTTTGCCTTCTCTATCTATTCTTCCTGGTTAGTCTGGCTACAGGTTTGTCAATTATGTTTACTCTCAATAAACCAGCTCTTGGTTTGTTAGATTTTTTTCTATTTTTTAAATCTCTATTTTATTTATTTCCTCCCTGATTTTTATTATTTCCTTCCTTCTGCTGACTACATTCTGATTGCTCTTCTTTTTCTAATTCTTTTAGTTGATAGGTTAAGTTGTTTACTTGATATTGTTCTTCTTTTTTGAGGAAGGCCTGATCACTATGAACATCCCTCTTCAGACTGCTTTTGCTGCATCCCATAGATTTTATGTGGTTGTGTTTTGATTGTCATATGTTTCAAGGTATTTTTTAATTTCTTATTTGATTTCATCATTAACCCACTGGTTTTTCAGTAGCATGTTGTTTAATCTCCATGCTGTCATTTTTTCTCCTTTGTTTTTCTGTGATTGATTTCTAATTTCATGGCATTGTGGTCAGAAAATATGCTTGAAATAATTTCTATCCTCTTAAATTTTTTGAGGCTTCTTTTGTGCTGAAGTACATGATCTACCTTAGAGAATGCTTCATGAGCACTTGGAAAGAATGTATATGCTGCATTTGGGGGATGTAATGCCCTAAAAAAACCAACCAAGACCAACTGTTCTATTGTGTCATTTAAATTCTCCATTGCCTTATTGATTCTCTGTCTGGAAGACCTCTCCAATGATGTTAATGGGGTGTTAAATTCTCCTACTATGAATGTGTTCCCATCAATTTCTCCCTTTATGTCTCTTAGTATTTGCTTGATGTATTTAGGTGCTCCTATATTGGGTAAATATATGTTAAAGAGTGTGATATCCTCACCTTGTATTGCTCCTATAATCATTATATTGTATCATTTCTATCTTTTTTTTCTTGCCTTTTTAAATCCTATTTTGTTGAAATCAGTATTGCTGCTCATGCTTTCAAGTCATTTCCATTTGCATGAAATATCTTTTTCCACCCTTTCACTTGCAATCTATGTGTGTCCTTCTCCTTAAAGTGCATCTCTTGTATACAGCATATTGTATGTTCTTGTTTTATTTTCTAATCAGCCATTCTATGTCATTTGATTGGACAATTATTCCATTGAGATTCATGGCAATTATTGATAGATGTGTGGTTATTGCCATTTTGAACTTAGTTTTCCAGTTGACTTGGTATTTTCTATTTGTTCTTTTCTTTTTTTGTGTGTGGTTTTATAATTTTCTTTTGTATTATTATTATTATTATTATTATTATTATTATTATTATTATTATTATTACTTTGTTTCGTGACTTTATTTTATAGTTTTGATTTGTGATTACCCTGTTTTTAATTATATTAACCCATTACTATATTTGTTTGCTTTAAACTGAGAGTCATATAAGCTCAAACACATCCTAAAAAGAAAAAGAAAAAGAGAGAGAGAAAAAATCTTTATTTTCTTGCCCTCCTCTCCCACCTTTAAGGATAGAGAGAGTATCCTATGTTGCACCCTTTTCTCATTCAGAATTTTGATTATATCTTGCTGTTCCCTTCTGTTCTGCAATGTTTGTGTTGAGAAATCAGTTGAAAGTCTTATGGGGGTTCCCTTGTAACTAACATTTTGTTATTCTCTTGCTTCCTTTAGAATCATTTCTGTATCTTTAACCTTGACCATCTGAATTATAATATGTCTTTATGTAGATCTGTCTGGGTTCTTCTTGCTGGGGAACCTCTGTGCTTCCTGCACTTGGATATCTAATTCCTTCTTTAGGTTTGGGAATTTTTCAATCATGATTTCTTTCAATGCCTTTTCAATTCCCTTTTCTCCTTCTTTGCCTTCTTGGACCCCTATTATGCATAGATTTGCATTCTTTAGATTATCCTATAGGTCCCTTATGTTGCTTTCATTGGTTTTTGCTTGCTTTTCTGTCTGCTGTTCTGACTGGGTGACTTCTGTTACCCTGTCTTCTAAGTCACTTATTCATTTGTCTGCATTGTCTAGTCTGCTTTTGACTGCTTTTAGCTCAGTTCTTATCTCAGCCATTGAGTTTTCTGTTTTTAATTGGCTTCACTTTATAGTTTCAATTTCCTTTTTATTCTATTCTGTGTTTCTATTTGTAGTCTTTTTTCCTTTAGTGCTTTTATCACCCCCTTTTTGTAGGCATGATCTAATAGACTATCAAGGTCTATTTCATCTATCATTCTTTCAAGGGATTGCTCTTATTCTTTTAATTGGGAGTAGTTCCTTTGCTTCTTCATTTCACTTACATCTCTCTGGCATTATGGATTATGGAGTAGCATTTATCTATCTGAAAGATTGTTTTTTTAAAGAGGAATCCTTCTGTGTAGACCATGCACCTTTAATAATTTTGTCACGAAGTCTGCTTTTAGTATTGATGTTTGTCACATCTTTCTTCTGTGTGTGTTGGCTGTTACTGATTTGATTGGGAGGGTGTAGCCAGTGTTGTGGTGACCAAAGCCTGCCCTGGTTTTTGAGTGGGGCCTCCTTTTTGTTCTATGATTGTCACAGCCCTGACAGGAGCTGGGTCTGTTCCCCTTTTGTTGGAATGGAGGCTTCCAAACCAGTTTCTGAGCTGCAGTGTGTGGTAGGCAGGGTTGGAGCACTTGAAGTACTCTTTGTTCACTCTGCCCTTGTCCCTGCTTTCACCATGGAAATGCCAGTACTCTGTTCTGGTGTCCCCCATGTTCTCTGCCCTTAGAGCTCCCAGTGCAGTTCCGCCGACTTCTGGGTCACACACCTGAATCATGGTGCACTATTGGGTCAGATTCATCCCTAGTGCTAAAAGCTGCTCCTTAACATGCCCTGCTGAGTGAACTCTGTTTGTTCATCTTAGAAGCCTGAGCTAGTAAAGCCCCACTGTGTGCCAGAACTCCACTCCTTGCTCATTCATCTTAGAGGTGCAGATCCACGAAGGCACCTGTGGAACAAATCAATTCCCTCTATCTGAGGCTGTGAACAGATCTTTGTCCTGCCTATGAAGTTGTAAAGCCCCTGGATATGGATTCAGGCTTCAACCCCACCCTCACCTGGGAGATTTGCACCTATGGCCAAGCTCCACATCTCTTCTCTGGAGAATGGGCCATGAATGGTGCCATGGGCCAGTAGAGACAAAGACTATGCCCCAGCTGCATTGCACCCCTCCTCCCAACATGCACCAGCAGTGTTTCTTCCTTTCTTTCTAATTTTTTTTGGGGGGGACTTGGGCTAATCTGTTCTGAATACACTCCCAGCTAAGGCACATAGCACACTCCAGTTCCCTGAGGTTGCCTTTGCACAGTCAGCCCCAGCTCTCTACCTGGCTTGAGCAGCAGGTCCAGCCCACCCCTGCCAACTGACGTCTAAGTCCAGGGATCACAGGGACCCTCTGTGCCTGTTTCTCTTAGTTCTGTCAGCCAAAGGTTACTGTGCATTCCTCTGAGCCTCAGAGGTTCCCCTTCTTTCCCTGCTGTCCTCTTCATTGGAGAGGGTGTGTCCCAGCAAGAGTACCATTATTACTTTGCCACTCCCTTCCTGCAGCACAGGTCCTGCACTAATTTCCTTTTTTTTTTCTCCTTCCAGATTTGTGAGGAATTTTGTCTTTTGAAGAAAGCAGTGTTCTGCCGAAGTTCAACAAGTGTTCTGAGTGAATGCATGGGTCTATGGATATCTCTCTTGGTGTATTTGTGGGAGATGGTGAGCTAAGAATGTCCTTCCACTCTGCCATCTTGGCTGCTCCCTCCAATAGTTTGTCCTCTTAATCCTTTAGCCCTATATTGTCTCTCTCACTTTCCATTTCCCCACTGAAAACCACTAATCTGTTCTCTGTATATGTGAGTTTGTTTTTCTGTTATATTCACTAGTTTGCTATATTTTTTTAGTTCCATACATAAGTGATCTCATATAGTATTTGTCTTTCTCTGTCTGACTTATTTCACCTAGCATAATACCCTCCAAATCCACCCTTGTTGTTGCAAATGGTAAAATTTCTTTTTTTATGACTGAGAGTATTCCATTGTGTGTGGGTATACATATATCATATCTTCTTTATCCATTTTTCTATCGATGGATACTTAGTTTACATACAAGTATAAGTTTACATAACTTGGCAATTGTAAATAAAGCTGCTATAAACATTGAGGGGTATGTATCTTTTCAAATTAATGTTTTAGTTTCTTTCGGCTATATACCCAGGACTGGATGTGCTGGGCCATGTGGTAGTTCTATGTGCAGCCACAGTTGGAGACCACTGATCTAATCCAACCCTTAGTTGTATATTCAAAATTCTACTCACATGTTTCTGAAGTCTAGCTAGTTATATGGACTATTAATGCAGTTCAAACCCTTTATTGTATAGATAGGAAAATTATACAATTAAAAAAAGGTACAGAAAGAAGAAAGGACAAAATCAAGTTTGGCATAGGTTCAGGTTTAGAAGCCAATATAAGAAGAAATTTTCCAGTTTATTACTCATCTAATCCTAGCATGCTATAGAAGAATCAGTGAAAGTGTTACCAGAAAAAGGAATGCTAGGGGAGAAAAGAAAGTTAGTGAAGCTGAAGTAATTACAAGGAGACTCTAAGTTAAAATGACATGTAACTTTAATAAGACTGATAGGAAAGAAAGATAATAGAGACATTTATTCCATTGATCTTTTCCTACATCACCTACTATTTCCTCACTAGTAAGGGGTACAAAAGGAACATAACAGAAGATTCCTACTTTCAAAAATTCATAGATATGTGATAAGACCTCAGCAATGAAGCTTCAAGGGGAACTGTGTCAGAGCCATCTTTGTCTTTTTGTTGCTAAATGATATGGCTGGCATTTAATAGGTGCTCAGTGTTAACTGAAAAATGAATATATGCAAAAGATACAGTAAACATAATGGAAGCTTAGTAAGAGTAGAACTGACTTCAGGCTGCAGTAGTCAGAAAAGAAACTTCATGGAAGAGGGATTGAGGACAAGGTGGCTTTGTCTAAGTATAAAAGAAAGGAGTAGGTAATTTAGAAGGATAAAACATGCAAAAAGTATGCATAAGAGAATTATGATATGTATGATTGGCACAGAGGAGGTTAACTGGCTGGAATAGAGTTTATTTTGGGGATCAGTTAAAACTACTTGCTGAGGTCAGATTGTAGAAAATTTTAAACGGTGCTCCATTGAGAGTTGGATCCTGAGGGAAACTGGTGGCCATTAGTAATTTTTGAACAAACAGATGATCTAATGAAAGTGGTATCACAGGACATCAGAAGAAGGATATCTTCAACAAATCGGGACTTCATAATGATCCTCTTCTACTGAGAAAGGATTTTCATCTAGACCAGCTCTACTTACCTGTAGAAAAGTAAAAATACTGCTGACATGGAACAGTTAGAGTTCATAACTGCCAATACATAAAACAGTTACATTGCTAAGTAAGGGATTACTGTTAGGTATCATACTTGAACTTTTATAAAGTAGCATCCTCAAGAGACTGTTAATGAGGTCAATTATCTTTGGGGTTTAGCAGAATATATTTTTAGAAGTAAGACACAATATAAAGCAACAAGTGACTAAATTGGTAACATTTTTGTTTGGTTATCATTCAGATCTCTTCCTGAAGGCCAGTAAGTTTCTCTTAAACACTTAGGCCAGTTCTTAACAAGACTAGTATTCTCATCATGATATTTTCTTGAACTTGAGCTAGGTGCATACATTTGAAGATGGGAACATGGGAAATTACTAAATTATCTGACACTGGAGAGATATTACAAGAAAATTCTGATATTTCACTGCAAAATATTGCCAATTATGGAAGCTGTCAATTTAACAATAGGCTTATTCACTATGGTGTTTGATTAATGTGAAATTATTCAGTTGGCTACCTTGTAGTTGGCCTATTTTTGTGTCCAATTAGTATGCTAATAATGGTAATTATGTTCTATACTGCATGTCTCATCACCTAGAGGGTTTTTAAAATGATAAAATAATGAGAATAAACAAGCTGATGCTGACATTCAGTGGGCCATTCTAATTACTTACTGAGAGCACGCTGGGGAATCAACACTCAACCAGAGAAAATGATTCTTGCTTACTTTGTTAAAACTACTCTTTCCAGAGACTGTTAAGACTTTGCTGCTGTTCTCTTTATTATGAAGAAATTTTATATCCCACCTACTTTTTATTTTTATGTTTATTTTCTATACTTATTAAAAACAAGATAATAAAATAATATTCATTTTTGGTAACTATAATTTGTAGTAAGTCAGAAAAACAAAGAATGGATAATTGCTTACTTGTGCACCTTTGCATCTAATAACTATTTTTTCTCTACTGCCTATAAAGAACAGATTAAAACCAAAACAAAACAAAATTCCTCTACTGACATCTCTTTTTGTACTTAGAGGTGTACTGTAAAAGGTGATCACTTTTGCTAAATTCTCAACAAGACAGCCAAACACAGTACTATGCAAGAGCTTTTCTCTTCAAAAACATAAAACAAAAGCTCTCTTTTGTTTGGCTAATTAGCCCTTATTTTAAGATAGCTAGATGATCTATATTGTGCAATAAGTATGGAGTTATAAATCAAACTTTTGTGACAATTTATAATTATATTATTATAATTCAAATTATAAGATGTAAAAATTAAATGTATAATTGATAATTGATAGCTTTATGGCTTTCAAGAAAGATCTGCAGTGTATCATGGAATTTATCTTCTGAATCATTTAAAGTTAAACTTATGGTATGGACTTCCACAAAGTAATTTAAAATATTGCACAGTCTCTTTCCAACTGTCCTTAAGAGAATATAGCAAAGAGAATTCCATTACTTGGAAGCTTCATGGTGAGGTAGAAAAAGCACTAGACTAAACTTCTAATTCCCTACTCATCTGATGAGAAATTATAATATTAAGCAAGTTCATCATGTTCCTGATACTTAGTTATTTCAATTGCAAAATAAGAGGGTTGAATTAGAACAGATTTTCTCAAATTGTGTTCTATAAGTCTATTTTACTCTATGTGGTATGTATAAATTTTATATTAAAAAGTGTTTCTGTGGTCAAATACATTTTGGAAATGCTGGATCAAACCCAGGTAAATAGATTTGTTTACTGAAGGACTTTTCAGAGTATTTAATGTAATAATATGCCTTATGGTTATCCAATTTAGGGTGATATCATGTACAGCATTCCTCAATTTGATCATTAAAGTACATTTATTTATCAAATGACCGTTATTATCTCATGGGCACTAGTGTTCTGCAAAGTATAGTTTGGGAAATATTGGACTACACAATTCTAATACTTTCCCTCACTAGACTATAAACTCTATGACGGTAGAAATAATACCTGTCTTGTAGCTGCTACAGGCTAGGTGTTTGTATCAAGCATAGTACTTGAATATAGTATATGCTTAATAAATATTTGCTGAATGAATTAATAAACGAACAAACATATATATATATATACACACACACACACAAATATTTGCATACATACATTGTTTCTTTAAGTTCAGCATATAATGGGTAGGGAATGATTTTGGGGTCTTGGTACCCTCTTCTGTTGTAGGCTGCCATTTCCCATTGTTCTTGTCCTAACGCCCATGTCTTTAACCTGCAGTGAAAGCAAAGTAACAGGCTCTTCTCATTGTCATTTTAAATCTCATTTCTTATTGAATGATTAAGAATAATAATACAGCTACTACTTATTGAGCAATGACTAATTGAGCATTTGGCCCTGTGCAAAATGTTATGCCTGTATTAACAATTTGAATCCTTTCAACAACTCTACGTGAAATGTATCATTTTGACTTTTTTTTTACAGAATTAAGTGAATGTCCCACAGCAAGTGGCAGGTCTAGATTTCAAATAAATGTTGATTTCAGAATATGAGCTCATAACTATTACATATCTTACTATAATGTCACTTGACTTGTGCAATATCCCAACACTTATTGATGAAAAATTGTTTTATAATATCTGGGACCTAACTCTGGTCTGGTAGATCTATGGTGAATCAGATTGATTCCCATCTAGTTGACCTCCCATGATCCTCAGTGCTCATTACTGCTATATCAACTACCACAACACAACTTATAAGTTAACCCTAAAAATACACTCATTCCAAACTTTGATACCTTGATTGCTTCCAAGCACTGCATACTACCCTATGTAGTAATGTTAGTATTATCCATATTTTTACTAATATGCAAACTGAAAAAACTTTCTATCACCATCCTACTTGATAAGGTAAAGATAGGCCTTTTCTTTTAGATCTACATCTGTCTGTATGTGTCCAAAGTAGGTATCTTCAACTAATATTTGATACGAATCTTATTCCTTCTTGGGAGCTGAGATTATTCTTATAAATCATATGTAGTATTCAGTGTGACATAGTTACACAGGAATGTCCTAAACTGCAAATTAATATTTAATTGTGTGATATAGAAGATAAGTGTTATGACTTTATTAAATTAACATCTGCTAATTGTAGCACAATGTGCCAGATGGTGAGCTTGGTTAAACAAAAAAACACAGTAGAAATTGAAATAAAGAAATTTATTACCCACAAGTCCTTGAGGAAGTACATGGCATGCTTCAAGGGGCAACAAGGGAAGGTCAAGGGAGGGTGCAGGCAGAGAGAGAAACGGGACCTGAGACACATGCCTTTATTAGGGTCCATGGAAGAAGTGCTTTGGGGTTCTTTAGATAAGGTCAACTTGGTCAACTTAAACCACAAAACTAGGTTTTTGGTAGTTCCATAGGTCTTATGGAAGGGGCACATAAGGGGAAGGACCTGGGAGACCAGGGAAACTGTTGATCACAAGGGCTGTTGGGAAGTTGTATCAAGAATTTATATTTTCTTGTGACTTTGCAGGCTGTTTATCTAGAGCATGAACTTACATAAGGAGGGTAGTGTCAGTTTAAGACGCCTTCAGGATGCTTGGCCAAACAAAATGGATGCTGAAACAGCAGTACCATGAAGTAGGTTAGCTAAACTCTTGGCAGTAAGCCTTTCCACTAAACAATTGGGGGACTTTTTTAGTTTAGCAGCCATTTCAGTTTGCTTTCTACCATAAAAAAGAGCAGAATATGCATAAAAATCCTCAGAACCTATATTGTGAAAGTATGATAAATAAAATAAATATAATAGAAAACTCAGGGAGGAGTGACTTGGTTAGACAAAGAGCTCCAGAACCCAGAAAACAAAGGGGAAAAAAAGCTATTCTCATAGCTACCAAGAAAAAGAAGAAAATAAATTTTTGCAGGGGCTATTGGAGTTAAACAAAATTATCAAGAATTAGTAATAAAAAATCTATACTTAAAATGAACTTGAAAAAAATCACATAAGTAAAGATTTGAAATCTACACTGAAATACAATTCATTAAGCTCCCTAAATAGGAAAGGGATCATTTATAGCACAAATTGTATAAGACAAAAACATTGCAGGGAACACAGAAGATCAGAAGAACATGGTAGAAGTTGACCCAGGAGATAACAGAACAAATACTATCCTCATAGTCATGCAGATAACTTTTTTTCTTGATCTTCAGTGGCAAAAAACTAACTAGAAGTTTATCTCAAAAAGTTACTGTGTAGATTTCATATTCATATTGTAGTTAATCATATGGTACACAGAATATATTTGATACCACAAGAATGAAAAATTTTATCAAATTTAAGAAACTTTGTTTGCTTTTTCCATAAAGTCCCAGTGCTACTTAGTTACCTGTACCAGGAAGACCTTTCCAAAGTAAACTGAAGTCAATATTCCTGTGCCCAAAATAGAATAAACAAACAATCAAATGAGCAGTGCCTCTTACAGCATACTATTTTATTTATTTCTAGCTATGCATGCACACGTTACAAAGATTTGTCTTTATTATCCCCTTCCTGCCACAGAATCTGACATATTGGGTTCTCAGTAAATCTATTTGAATAAATTAATGAGTTATTACATTAGTTTACCCAGCAAAACCAAGTCCTTCACAAATGTTCTCTCATTAGATCCAGCATGGGAAAAACTATAGGAAACAATCTGTCTGCTGTTAGACATCTATGTATAGCCAGCTCTGTGTTGTCTATCTAGTCTTTTATTAATTGGAAAGCTTCATTAGCTGGCACTTCCACATTTCAATAAGAATTGATGTTCATAATGATGACCCTGGAGTACTGAAAGTCCTGAAGTGTCTTCTGAATCACCAAAGAAAGATTCAATTATGCTTAGTATAGGTTTTGTGTTAATTATATTTCTTGTAGTCCAAGGCTTTGAAAACTGACAAGTTGGCTATGGTAAATATGTTTACTTTCTATTAGCCAAGGTATTTGATTAGCTAACTTACTCCATAGTTCACCCAACCCAGAGTAATGATAAAAAAACAGAATGCTGTTTTTTTTGTGTGTTGAGAAAAACTATGGTACTAAAACACAGTAATATTTTTCCTGTAACATAAATATTACACTATTTTTCAAGCAGTTAAATATTTTCTATGTATTGTTTGTGAGGGAACAGAACTCAAATGACAATTTGCTGTTCTTGAGACAAAATAAAAAGTAAATGAGATTTTAACTAAACAGAAAAATCTTCATCGAAATTTTCTGCTTTGTAGAATATATGTAGCTATGGTGCATATTGCAAATACTGATTAAAAACTATGCTTAAAATAATGGAAATGGAATGTTTCCAATAATCTCCCTCATCTAAAGATAGAGTAAACTGGAAGCTTATCATACATTTTGTGCTTCTTAACTACCCATTTGATTGCTTTTACTTTTAAGACTTTCCGCATTCATTGTCCACTAGCCAGGTGGCTTTCTTTTCACAAGAGTGACACAGGAGGACATTGTCTCTACACAAAGATGGCACAAAATTCTGCATGGCATTTGAAAACAAACAAGCACAAAATCTCTTTTTTGGAGCTAAGGTGAATAAAAGGGGCATAATGAAATATCACCAAATCTATTTCAAATGCTTCAAAAGAATAATAATATATAAATTTTCACTAAGAAATGCATTCATTTATTTATTGATAACAAGAGGAGAGCTCTTCTATATTTGGCATTTACTATTGAAACCCCATGGCTATTGGAGGAAGAATTTTGTGTGCTAAGATCCACTGAGAGGTTTCATGCCCTGTGCTTTGTCCCATCATTATCTAGTTCAGTAATCACACCTCTTTTCATACTATACCTGGCAATTCTTCATGCTTGGGCATGAGAATGGTTTGCTGTTATTCTTACCTGACAAGTGAGTGCTGAGATGCTCCAGCCATTGCCAAGAAAGAATCATTCATTTTACAAATTATCATAGGAGTAGAAATCATAGACACTTTGAATGAAAAGAGCTTTTATTTAGCCTGAAAAGACTATTAACTCTGAAGGATGAGTTCTCATCCAAATTTAATCCAACGATTCTTATAAAATAAGTAAAGTTATTGTATTTCTTAACTTTTAAAACTTTACTATGATCTTAATGACTTCTTCAGGGTTTCCAAAATTTGGTATATCTACCATTGATGGTGTGAGAGATGATTTTTAGAAGATACATGACCATTTTATATGTTAACAGTTATAATTAAAAAGTATATTTTTTAGAAAAAATATTACTTGTGCATCAAACCTATGTTTTCATGGATATTATTAATTAGTATAAATTTAAATTGGAAACCAGTTGACTCAAAGTCAATTTAAAGAAAATATAAAGTTAAAAAGAAGAGTGGTATTTAAAATACAGCAAAATTTACAAGAGTGGTAAATAAGTATATAAATAGGTAAAAGGAGTTTGTTTATTCATTTATTTATTTAAATATCTTTTCAACATTTATCAACAGGGTCATATATTTTTGTATAATTTGTTCTATATTAATAGAACCAGTACAAGAACCAAAACAAAACAAAACAAAAGTTAAAACTGATCACTGAAGCTAAAAAGAGGTCTAAACAGGGGTGGCATCTGAATTAATTAATAACTGATACTCAGAGAAGCCTTGCTACTCACTGTCAGGGGACAAGTAGCATGCAGTTGTCTGGAGGCTTGTTAGAGACTCAGAATCATGGGCCTCATTCTAGACCTAATGAATCAGAACTTTCATTTTAATAAGTTCACCAGCTGACTTTATGCACATTAAACTTTTAGGAGCATTGTCCTAAAGGAGCAATTCTGAAAGTGGACCAGGCAACACTGTGGGTTACTTGACACTTTCAGGGGGTACGCAAGGTTAAACCTATTTTCATAATAATACTAAGATGTTATTTGCCTTTGTTGTTGTGCTGACATTTCTAAATAGTGCAAAATCAAATCAAGGCAGTGGCACCAAATCATACCAACAGTGATTGTATTCTTCACCACTAAACATTTACAGAAAAGAATAAAAAAGGATTTAAAAAATATCCTGATTAAACAGGAAAATTGTCAACTTTATTAAATCACCACCTCTGTAAATATATTTTTAATGTTCTGTGTAATGAAATTTCAAATACACGTAAAGAACTTCTGCTACATAACAGTGCCAGGGTTATCCCAAGGAAGTTTACTCTTGAAACTGAGTTGTAAACTAAGCTAGCCACTTTTTTGTTTTGAAAACTATTTTTAATGAAGGAAAAACTGAAAAAAAAAACTATTCAGTTGTATATATTTGCAGCCTTTTTCAAAAATAAAGTGAGTGAGTGAGTGTCTTTTACAGGAAAATAACTGACAGTATTTGTTGTCAATGATAAAATATGAGCTGTTAAGCAAAAATTAGAATTTTGGAAAACTTGTACCTGCCAGATGAGTTTGACAGTATCCCAATAATTAAAGAATTGTCTGATCAGATTTGGTGGTGTTAGTAATTATTGTGATTTTTGGTGGGCATTTTAGAATAAAACATGTCAAATCCACAAAGGCCAGTGAACCAGTATTTTCCAAATGACCAGTGATTGATGTTATGAAATCTTGCAAGGGTTAAAAGATTGACTTAAAGTACAAGACAGACCAATTGACTTTAAAGTAATAGAGTAGAGAATATTCACTGATATAGTTTTAGATTCTGTATTTTAACTGACAAGGCCAAAAACAGACCTTTCCATCACATTTGAACCTGTTGACAGGCCATATACAAACCCTCTCTTTTTTTTTCCCTAGTTAATTTACCATTCTTTGCCTTACATCATTAGCTAAGATTAGAACCCTGTCCCCTTAAAATAGCTAGAAACATACATAAACATTTCATGTTCAGCTAACTGAGACTTTTCCTGGGTTCAAAACAATCCGAACAGTAAATCCATCCCATCTGTAACTTCTCTACTCTTCCCAGTAAGAGTCTAAAGCAAAGTGCTCCACTGAGATATGCTCATCTTCAGATCTTCCCTTTTGCAATTAGCCTGAATGAAATCAATCTCCTTATTTGTCTAGCTTTTGTTTTTGACACAACCACTAGAAGCTACCTTTTGTACAGTTTAGGTCTATATAAAAATATCCACAGTTATCTTAAAAGCCTATTAAAATATCCCTATGTTTTACAACCATATCTGTGTGAACCAGGTTTTTTTCTCCTATATTTCAGCCAAAACAATACATCACACAACACACCAATTGCAGAACAAATATGAGAATCTAGCTATCCTAAAGCAAGAGAGATACTAAAGAGTTTTGCAAAATTCTAAAACAAAGCCACTCTTCTCATTACTTTTTATTTGGAAAAGTAGTTTTTAATAAAAAATGTACTATTTTTAAATATATAATGGATTTATTGCTGCAAGTTTAAAATAAATTAATCAATTAATTATTTTAAGAATCTGTCATTTTCCAATTTCTAATATAGTAAATATTGATAGAATGTTTAGGGACACTAACTGAGACTGAAATGTTTAAGAATCATTTACTTGAATCTCTGTAATGAAGTCTTCGGGGCTCAATGTTGTTCTAGGCATTACCCCTTACTGAAATATGTTAAGTTTACTGGAACATGGTAAGGTCTGGGTGGCCCTCATGTAGAGCAGTTAGCAGGGGATATCAGGAGGCTTAGTGTGGCTTTTTCCAAACAGTACTAAAGTATTTCAACATTTTAAAAAACTTCTGTAGCCTTAGAAGTATATGACAGCTAAATATTAGCTCTTGCATAAAAACTGTTCAAGTAAGCAGGAACTGTTTTTAAGGCACTGTGGATATGGTGGCTTAGAGGTTATAGAATCCTCCAAAAAAACCACTTTCCATTTATAAAAGTACTATTCAATAATTCAGAATTTCCAGAACAATTTGTACAGTTTGACAAAGGAACAAGGCATCTGAGCTAACATTGAGACTGTCAGTTTGATTTTAAATTCCTTCAAGTCAGGCATCATATCTTCTACTTATTAATATTTTTTCTCATAATGCTTACTAGTAATGCATTAAAGAAATAAGCATTCTGTGTTTACTTGTTCACTGATTCCTTTTGTTTTCTATGATTTTTCTTTCATCCTCTAACCTCATAAGCCTTTGCTGAACATACTATTAAAAATGTTGTAGTATATATGTATGATTTCAAAAATTACCATTTAGTCAGGACAACTTTCTCAAAAATACTCCTAATCCCATGCTTTATGACTTAGTGCTGTAGTTTCTTCTCATTTGTTTAAGCCATTGAGGAGAAAAAAATCCTTGTTATTTATACTAAACTTCATGGAAACTTTCTAAAATTTCTAAAATTCTTCAGGGTTCTCTTTTACTAGCCATTTTAGACTTACATCATTCAAGTAGTCTAACATTATTTTCTCTGCTCTGTACTTTTTCAACTTATACCTAGAAATACAGCACTAAAACATTTTATATTTTCCAGAAAATTTCCAATTTCACATATTTTTCTTGATTGTTATACAAATGAATTCAACAGAATATACATTATCTCAGATTACTCAAACTAATTTTGGCTTAGAAAAATATACAAAATGAAGCTATAAACTTCTGTAGTATGAGACTTAGCTTGAGCCATGCCACTATTACCCTAGTTGTTTATTTGAAAACACATCACTCTTTACAAGAAGCCAACTAGCAAATTATCTCCCTCTCATCAATAGCACTAAAATTATAGCATCATGCCTTCGGAGATTAAAGAGCTCAAAACGTCATGTCCACATGCACACAGAGATAGACAAGCACAACCCATACAAAATTTACTTACAACTTAATAAATCATATGCACCCACTATGTTTCTGTTTGACTCATATAAACCATATATAGTGCTCAGCAACCTTGGAAATTAGTTACACGTTGATCAGAACAAAGAGGCAAGTTAAATAGCAAAATTGTGAATAATATTAGGATCATGAATACTAAGAGAGGATCCATGCAATAGGTAGCCCTTAAAGCATATAATCTACCATCCAATTTCTCTTCTGTCTACTCTCTTGATTTTTGTGTGTATATACATACATGTATATGTATGTGCTCACATTTATATTCATACGTACGTATGTATAATATATACATTTATATAAATATAATGCATACATACATATATATGTATGCATGTATATACTTCAACAGATTAACCAGACAACCTATGTTACCATATTGATGTTTTCCTTTTTAATAGACTTAATTCTTTTAGTGCAGTTTCAGGTTCACAAGAGAATTGAGCAGAAAATACAGAGTTCACACATAGCCCTTCCCACCCACATATATATACTCCCCTCCCCTCAACATCCCTCATCAGTGTGGCATATTTGGTACAATCAATGAACCAACATGGGCACATTATTATCAACCAAAGTCCATAGTTTAAATTAGGGTTTACTCTTGATGTTGTGTGTTCTCTGGGTTTTGACAAATGCATAATGACATGTAGCCACCACTATAGTATCATACAGAATAATTTCATTGCCCTAAAAATCCCTTGTGTTCCATCTATTCATTGCTCCATCCCTCCCTCTCCCCAAAACCCTGAAAAACATGATCTTTTTATTGTTTCTGTAGCTGTGCCTTTTCCAGAATGTCATTTAGTTGGAATTGTACAGTTTGTAGACTTTTGAGACTGGCTTCTTTCATTTAGTAATATGTCTTTTAAGTTTCTTCCATATCTTTCATGGCTTGATAGCTCATTGCTTTTTTTTTTTTACTGCACATATATTTTAAATTTACATATATGTACTGCTCATTGTTTCTAAGAGAGTTTAGAGCTTTAGCTTTTTAAATTTACATAGTTATCAAAGGAATAAAGCCAACCAAAAAATAAGAATTAACTCAAAAAGATACATACACCTTGCTATTAACAGCAACATTATTTATAACTGCCAAGATATGGAAGCATCCTAAGGGCACATCAATAGTTGAATAGATAATGGAGATGCAGCATATATACATACATATATATATATATATGTAATGGAATACAACTCACCCATTAAAAAAGAAGGATATTTTGCCATTTGCGGCCCTTCATTCACTTTTTTTTTTCACTTCAAAAACTAGAATTTTATAATGGGTAGAGACATTTCCATTACATCAAAAACAACAAAATACCTAGAAATAAACTTAACCAAGGAGGTTACCTATACTCTGAAAACTGAAATGACTCAAAGAAATGGAAATATTTCTTGTGCTCTTGGGTTGGAAGAATCAACACTGATTTTTTTAATATAATATTACAAGTAATACAAATTTTTTGAAATAACACACAATTTAAAGTTTATCATGTAGTCTTTTTTTTCCCTTGGTTAAGATTTAGTTCTTTGTCTTTCTTTTTTTAAATTGGGGTTAATTAGGTTTATATACATATATATATTTTTTTAATGGAGTTCGTGGAGACTGAACCCAGGACCTCCTGCATGCTAAGCATGCTCTCTACCACTGAGCTGATCCTCCCCCCATACTTCCTTGTCTTCAAGGCCCAATGCATCTTGACCCATTGATATGCCTTCCACTTCCTAACCACAGAAACTGAAAATAATTTTCTCACTTAATTAGCTAGGATGAACAGAGGGAAGATTAAGTGGTAACTTCGTATAGAAACATAGATATAGAAAAATAACCCAACTAAATAAAAGTTTTGGAGTAAGAGAAATTAGGTAGTGATAGAGATGAAGAATTTTGGAAGATTTTAAATTATTAATTCAAATTATTTTATAAATATAGGGCTATTTATTTTATTTTCACTCCAGTGAATTTTAGTAACTGTGACTCTCAATAAAATGTCTATTGTACTTGTTATCAAATTTGTAGACATAGAGATGTTCAGAGTTTTATTTTAACATCAATTTAATGTCCATGTGATCAGAAGTAATATTTCTTTCACCTCTGATATTGGCAAATTGTGTCTTTTTGCTCTTTTTATCTGGTTAATCTAGTTAGAAATTTATCAATTTTATTGATATTTTCAAAGAATAACTTTTGATTTCATTTAATTTTCTACAGTTACTTAATTTTTATTTAATTGATTTCTTCTTGGATTTGTATTTGCTTTCTTCAGGTTGCTTTAGTTGAAATTTGTTATTCTTTCTGTATTTTCCTAAGGTGGAAGATTAGATGTTGATTTTTGATCTTTATTCTTTCTAATTCACGTTTTTTAAAATTAACAGAAGATTTCAGAATAGTTTTAGCTTTACAGAAAAATTGACTGAAAAATACAGAGTTCCCCAAAAAATCTCTATCCCTCACTCTTCAAATACAAAGTGTTTCTTCTATTATTGACATCTTGCATTATTGTGGTCTATTTCTTAGAACTGTTGAGTTGATATTGATGCATTATTATTAACATACATAGTTTACATTAAGATTTACTCAAAGTGTTGTACATTCTATGGATTTTGACAGTTGTATAATGACATGTATCCATGGTTGCAAAATCATACAGAATAGTTTCACTGTCCTAAAAATCCTCTGTCTTATTTATCTTTCCCACTCCACCCCCCACTTCCAACACCAACACCAAAAACTCTTGGCAATTACTAATTATTTTACTGTCTTTATACATTTTATATTTTCAGAATGTCACACAATTGTAATTATACAGAATGTGCTCTTTACAGGTTTGTTTTTTTCTTTTAGTAATATGTATTTAAGGTTCTGCTATGTATTTTCATGACTTGATAACTCAATTATTTTTATTGCTGAATAATATTTCATTGACTGTTGTACCACAATTTGTTTGCTCAGTCAACTATAGAAGGAGGTCAGACTTTCTTCCAAGATTTGGCAATTATGAATAAAGTCAGTATAAATATTTGTGTACATGTTTTTCTGTGAGCATGAGCTTTCAAGATATTTGGTAAATACCAAGGGGTAAGATTGCTGGATTATGGAGTAAGGGTATGTTTACTTTGTAAATGCCAAACTGTCTTCCAATGCGTCCACACCATTTTGCATTCTCACCAGCAATGAATGAGAATTCCTATTGCTCCATATGCTCACCAATATTTGGTGTTATTGTTTTGGATTTTAGCCATTCCAATACATGTGTAGTAGTATCTCATTGATGTTTTAATTTGCAAATCTCTGAGACTATATGATATTAAGTATTTCTCATATACTTATTTGCCATTCATATCTCTTCTTTCTGAGGTGCTCTGTTTATATGTTTTGGCCATTTTTAGTTATGGTTGTTTCTTATTGTTGAATTTTAAGAATCATTTGGATATCAGTCTGGTCAGTTACATGTTCTGAAAATATTTTCTCCAAGTTTGTGGCCTGTGTTGGATTCTCTAAACTGTGTTTTAAATAGTACACATTTTTTTATTTTAATGACCTAACTTCATTATCAATTTCAACTTGTCAATTTTCTATTTTATATATCATACTTTTGGTGCTATATCTAAAAAGTCATTGTAAAATCCAAGGGTACCTATATTTTCTCCTATGTTATTTCCATGAGTTATCCAGATTTGCTTTTTACATTTAGGTCTGTGATCTATTTTGGATTAGTTATTGTGGAAGTGTCTAGATTCATTTTTTGTATGTGGATGTCCAGTTGATCTAGAAACATTTTTGAAAAGACTGTCCTTTCCCACTGAATCTCCTTTGCGCCCTTGTCAAAAGTCAATTGACTATTTTGTGTGGGCTTATTTCTGAGATCTCTGTTCTGTTCTATTTATTTGCCTATTTTCTGACCAAGACCACACTTTCTTTTTTATCGTGTCTTTATAAGTCTTGAAATAAAATAGTGCCAGTCACCCAAATTTATTCCTCTTCTTCCATATTATGCTGGCCATTCTGAGTCTTTAGCCTCTCTCTACAAACTTTAGAATTAGTTCATCAATATCCACAACATAAGTTGCTGGGATTTTGGTTGGGATTGCATTAAATCTATAAATCAAGTTGGGAAGAATTGACATCTTGACAATACTGAGTCTTCAATTCCAGCATGGACTATCTCTCCTTGATTTAGCTTTACTTTTTTTTTGAAATATAGTCAGTTATAATGTGTCAATTTCTTGTGTACAGCATAATGTCCCAGTCATGCATATATATACATACCTTTGTTTTCATATTCTTTTTCATTAAAAGTTATTAAAAGATGTTGAATCTAGTTTCTTGTGGTGGTTAACATTTGCAAATCTCAAACTCCCAAGTTTATCCCTTCTCATCCCCTTTCCCCTGGTAACCATAAGATTGTTTACTATTTCTGTGAGTCTGTTTCTGTTTTATAGACGAGTTCATTAGTGTCCTCTTTGATTTGATTTTATTCATTAGAGTTTTATCAGTTTTCTCATATAGCTCTTGTATATTTTTAGTTAGATCTTTACTTAAGTATTTCATTTTGGGGGTGTTAATGTAAATGGCATTGTGCTCTTAATTTCAAAATACATTTGTTCATTGTTAGTACACAGGAAAACAATTGCCATTTTTGTACATCAACTTTGCATCCTGCAGAGACTCTAAAATTTCCTTTTATTTCAGTATTTTTGTTGATTATTTGTGATTATCCACATAGACCATCATGCTATCTGCAAATAAGCACATTTTTAATTTTTTTTTCATATATATATATGTATATATGTTTCATTTCCTTTTTTGACTTACCGAATTAGTCATGACTTCTAGTACAGTCCTGAATAGGAACGGTAAGAGAGGACATTCTTGCCTTTTCCTGATCTCAGTGGAAAAGCATCTAGTTTCTCATCTCTAAGTATTATGTTAACTAGATATTTTGTAGATACTCTTTATCATGTTGAGGATGTTCCCCTCCATTTCTAGTTTGCCACATTTTTTATTATGAATGGATGTTGGATTTTGTCGATTTTTTGAACCATTATTATCATAATATGAATTTTCATCTTTAGCTTGTTAATGTGATGTATTACATTAATTAGTTTTGAAATATTGAACCAGCTTTACACACTGGATCTGGATTACATCCTGCTTGGTTGTGGTACTATATACATATATATATAAACATATAATATTTATAATATAATAATAATATAATTATTATAATTATATATTGTATATCTATAATATAATATAATATAATATAATATAATATAATATAATATAAAATTGGACCTTGGTTACATTTTATTGAGGATTTTTGCATCTAAGTTAATGAAATATATTGTTCTGTGCTTTACTTTTCTAGTAAAATCACTAATTTTGGTGTTGGTGTAATGCTAATCTCATAAAATGAGTTATAGAGTGTTCTCTTTGCTTTTATTTTCTGGAGAGAAAATTAGACTAATTTCTTCCTTGAATATTTGGTGATATTCACCAATAAATTTATCTGGGCTTGGAGCTTTCAGTTATGGAGGGTTATTATTGATTTAATTTGGTAGATAAGAGTCCTATTCAGAGGATTTTTTCATCTTGAGCTTTGGTAGACTGTGTCTTTCAAGGATTTGGTTCAGTTCATCTAGGTTATCAAATGCATGGGCATAGAGTAGTTCATTTTTTTTTTAATTTTTCCTTTTGATGTTCATGGAATCCATAGTGATATCCACTCTTTCATTTTGATATTAGTAATTTGTATCCTCCCTATATTTTTCTTAGTTAATCTGTTTAGAAGCTTATTGATGTTATTGGTCTTGTAAAATACGCAGTTTGGTGTTTCATTGATTTTCCTTATTGATCTCCCATTTTCAATTTTATTGGTTCTGCTCGAATTTTTATTACTTTTCTTCTGTAAACTTTGGATTTAATGTCCTCTTTGTATTCTAGTTCCCTAAAGTAGAAGCTTAGATTACTGATTTTTAGATCTTCTTGTCTAATATATACATTCAATACTAGATATTTTGCTCTAAGTACTGCTTTTGGTGCATCCAATAATTTTGATAAGCTGTATTTTAATTTTCATTTTATTCAAACATTTTTAATATATCTTAAGACTTCTTCTTTGACCCCTCTGTTATTTAAAATGATGTTGTTTAATATCTTAGTACTTCAGGATTTTCCACTTACCTTTCTGTTATTGGTTTCTAGTTTAATTTAATTGTAGTGTAAAAGCTTACTTTGTATGATCTACATTCTTTTAAAACTGATAAATTTTATTTTTGTTCATTTTTCCCTGGTTTATTCATTCGTCAAACATTCATTGACTGTCCATAATGTGCAGGTGTTGGGTATATAGCACTTAACACAATCTCTATTCTTAGGGCCACACCATCTGGTAGGGATAAGCTAACACAGGAAAACAACACAGTATGATCCTGTGATGTCAAATGATAAATGCTGGAGAAGGTGTGGAGACAAGGAAGCCTTCCTACACTGCTGGTGGGAATGTAGTTTTGTGCAGTCATTATAGAAAACAGTAATGGGGATTCCTCAAAAAACTAAAATTAAACCTACCATATGACCCAGCAATCCCATTTCTGGTTATATATCCTGAGGGAACTCTAATTCAAAAAGATACATGCACCCCAATGTTCATAGCAGCACTATATACAATATCTAAGACATGGAAGCAACCTAAACATCCATCAACAGATGCCTGGATAAAGAATATGTGGTACATTTATACAATGGAATACTACTCAGCCATAAAAAATAATATAATGCCATTTGCAGCAACATGGATGGACCTGGAGATCGTAATTCTAAGTGAAGTAAGCCAGAAAGAGAAAGAAAAATACCATATGATATCACTCATATGTGGAATCTAAAAAAAAAAAAAAAAAGAGGACACCAATGAACTAATCTACAAAACAGAAATAGACTCACAGACATAGTAAACAGTCCTATGGTTACCAGGGGAATGTGGGTGGGAAGAGATCAATTTGAAAGTTTGAGATCTGCAAATGTTAGCCACTATATATAAAAATAGATAAAAAATCAAATTTCTTCTGTATAGCACAGGGAACTATATTCACTATCTTGTAATAATAACCTTTAATGAAAAAGAATTTGAAAATGAATATATGTATGTATATGCATGACTGGAATATTGTACTGTACACTAGAAATTGACAAATTGTAACTGAGTATACTTCAATAAAGAAAAAGTCATGGTTAGTTGGATAAGTATTGTGTTAAACCTGTGATTGCTTGGGGTTGTTTGGCCATTTTAATAATATTCTTCCAATACAGGAGTATGTTATTGCTTTCCATTTCTTTGAATTAACTTTAATTTCCTTCATCAGTGTTTTATAGTTTGCAAGTTATAGGCCTTTCGGCTCCTTGGCTAAGTTTATTCCTAAGTATTTTGTTTTCTCGATGCAATTAAATTTTTTTTTTATTTTCTATTTCTATTTCATTTTTAACATATAGAAATACAACAGATTTCTGTATATTAATTTTGAATCCTGCAACCTTACTGAATTCATTTATTAGTTCTAATAGTTTTGGGGTGGAAACCTTAGGGTCCTCTGTATAGATTATTATACCATCTACAAATAGTGATAGTTTTACCTCTTCACTTCAAATCTGGATACATATTATTTCTTTTTATCATCTGTTTGCTGTGTCTAGGACTTCAAATACTATGTTAAATAGAAGTGAGAGTGAGCATTCTTGTCTTGTTCCTAAATTTAGTGGGAAGATTTTCAGGTTTTCACCATTGAGCAGTATGTTGTTTGTAGGTTTGTCATAAATGGCCTTTATTATGTTGAGGTATATTCCCTCTGTACTCACTTTGATGAGAGCTTTATCATAAATGGATGTTGAATTTTGTCATATGTTTTTACTGCATCTACTGAGATGATCATGTGATTCTTGTCTTTTGTTAATATGGTGTATCATATTGATCAATTTGCATAGGTTGAACCATATTTGTGACCCTGGAATAAATTCATGTTGTATAATCATTTTTATGTATTGTTGGATTCGCTTTGCTAATATTTTGTTGAGAATTTTTGCATCTATATTCATCAAAGATATTGGCCTGTAATGTCCTTTTTTGGTATTGTCTTTGGTTTTGGTATCAGGATGATGGTGACCTCATAGTATGAGTTTAGGAGTATACCCTCCTCTTCATTTTTTGTTATAGTTTGAGAAGGATAGGTATAAGTTCTTTATATGTTTTGTAGAATTCCCCCATGAAGCTGTCTACTCCTGGACTTTTGTTTGTAGGAAAATTTTTATTACAGATTTATTTTCACTTATAATGACAGATCTGTTCAAATTGCCTGTTTTTTTCTTTTTGACTCAGTCTTGCCAGACTGTATGTTTCTAGAAATGTGTACATTTCTTCTAGGTTGTGTAGTATGCTGGCATGTAACTCCTCATAGCATTCTCTAGTAATTTTTTTGTATCTCTGTGGTATTGGTTGTTATTTCTCCTCTTTCTTTTCTTATTTTGTTTATTTGAGCCCTCTATTTTCTTCTTGGTGTGCCTGGCTAAATGTTCATCATTTTATTTTATCTTTTCAAAAGCCCAGCTCTTGGCTTCATTGACCTTTTCTATGGTTGTTTTTAATTTTATTGCTATTTATTTTCTCTCTGTTCTTTATTATCCCCTTCCCTCTGCTGACTTTGAGGTATGTTTGTTCTAATTTTTAAAAATTCTTTTAGGTGGTAGGTTATTTTGGTTAGTTGAGATTTTTCTTGTTTCTTGATGAAGGCCTTATATCACTATGATCTTCCCACTTAAAACTGTTTTGCAGCATCCCATAGATTTGGAAAGTGGTTTTTCATTTTCATTTGTCTCAGGGTATTTTCTGATTTCCTTTTTTATTTCATCACTATTAGTTTTTTAGTAACTTTTTTTTTAGTCTCCAAGTTGTCATTACTTTGCTGTTTTCTTTCTGTAGTTAATTTCTAGTTTTATACAGTTGTAGTTGGAAGAAATGTTTGACTTAATTTCTATCCTCTTGAATTTGTTAAGGTTTGTTTTTTGACCTAACATGTGATCTATCCTAGAGAATGTGCCATGTGCACTTGAAAATAATGTGTATTCTGCTTTTTTTGAATGTAGTTGCTTGCAGATACCAATTAAGTCCTCTGTTGCCTTATTTGTCTCCTGTCTGGCTGATTGGTCCATTTTTGTCAGTCAGATGTTAAACTCTCCTACTATTATTGTATATTGTCAATTTCTCTCTTTACATCTGTCAGTATTTGCTGTATATATCTAGGTGCTCCTGTATTGGGTACATACATTTTAATGAGATAATATCCTATTTTGTATTGAGCCCTTCATTATTATACAATGCTATTCTTTGTCTTTCATTATAGCCTTTGTTTTAAAGTCTATTTTGCCTGATATGAATATTAACTACCCCCACTTTATCATCATTTCCATTTGTATCAAATATCTTTTTCCATTTCCTAATTTTCAGTATGTGTCTGCCATTGACCCTGAAGTAAGCCTCTCATAGGCAGTGTATTGAAGTGTCTTGATTTTTATTCAATTAACCACCCTAAGCCTTTTGATTAGAATATTTATTCCATTGACATTTAAAGTAATTATTGATAGGTATGTATTTATTACCAATGTACTCCTTACTTTCCAGCTACTTTTGTAGTTCTTCTTCATTTATTTCTCCTTCTTTTTGTTTCTCCTATTGAGGTTTAATGATTTTCTTTAGTATGCTTGAGTTCCTTTCTTTTTGGGTTTTGAGTATTTATTGTAGCTTTTTGATTTGTAGTTACCATGGGGTTCATATAAGTTGATTCATAATTATATCTATTTGCTTTAAACCGATAATCATTAAAGTTCATTTTAAAAGGTCTACATTTTTTACTCTCCTTTGCTACAGCTTGTGTTTTTTATCTCATATTTTACATCTTCATGCTTATCCCTTAACTGTTTATTCTAGTTTTGTTGCTTTTACATTTTTTTTCTTTTACATACTGGTTTATGTAAGTGATCCTCAGTCCTTACTATACATTTGTTTTTCCTACTGGGATTTTTCCTTTTCCATTTACAGAAGGCCCTTCAACTTTTTTGGGTTTTTTTTTTTTTTTTTTTTTTTTTTTTGGTAAGTTTGGTATTCCTGAATTCTTTTAGTTTTTGTTTACCTGAGAAATCCTTTCTCTCTCCTTCTATTCTAAATTATAATCTTGCTGGGTTGAATATCATAGGTTGCAGGTTTTTCCTTTTCAGCACTTTGAATATTTCATGCCACTCCTTTTTGGCTTGCAAAGTTTCTTCAGAAAAATCAGCTGATAGCATTATGAGGATTCCCTTGTTCATGACTCTTTGTTTTTGTCTTGCTGCTTTTAGAATCCTCTCTTCTTTAACATTTGCCATTTGGATTATTATATGTGATGCTGTGTGTCTGTTTGGGTTCACCTTGCTTGGGAGCATCTGTGCTTCCTGTACCTGGATATCTATTTCCCTTTTTGTGTTTTGGAAATTTTTAGCCATTTTTTTTCAAATATATTTTTGATCCCCTTCCTTCTTCTCCTCCTGGAACTCCTGTAATGTGAATGTTGGCACATTTTATGTTATCCCACAGATTTCGTATGTTGCCTTTTTTTTTCTGTTTGTCTTTCTGTTTGCTGTTATGATTCAGTTATTGATGTTATTCTATCTCTCAAATCATTTTTGCATTCTTTTGTGTCATTTAGTCTGCTATCCATGCTACTAATGTGCTTTTAACTCAGAAATTGAATTATCTATTTTTGCTTGGGTTTCTTTATTGTTTCTAGTTCCTTGTTAAAATGACCTGTGGTTAGATCTATTCTCTTTTCTAATTCAATTAGCATTTTTATTTTCAACTTTTGAAGTCATTGTTTGGTAGACGGATTATCTGTGCTTTATTATTTACCTTTTTCAGGTTTTTTCTCTTGATCTTTCAAGGTAGAGTAGTTCCTCTGCCTTTTTGTTTTACTTAATTTTCTCTGTCTTTATGAATTTAAGTAAAACAGTTATCTATTGTGGTCTTAAAGGAGGTTTTTTTTATGTAGAAACATCCTTATGTAGACTGCATTTTCCCAATGTCTTTGGTGTAAGGGTTGGATTTTATGTGGACACCAGTCACATCTCCTTAGGGTGTGCTGGCCACTGTCACCTTGATAGGTGATATGGCTAGTGTTGGGGAAGCTAGAGCCTGTTTAGGGTGTGAAGTGGGACTTCCTCTCTGCTCAGTGTCAGTCACCTCCCTGTCAGAGTTGGGGTCTGCTCCCAAGTTGTTGGAGTTGAAGCCCTGAGGGTTGGACTCAAGCTGGCTCTATCTCCTTTAAGTGTGTACTTTTCCTTCTCCCTGCACTGGGAATTTTGCCCAAAGGAGGGGAATGTTGAAGTAAGTGGGGCTCACATGCTTGTTGAGGTCTGATATGCTGCCTTTATAGGTCTTTGACTACTCAGAGGCAACACTAGATTGTATCTTTTTTCTCCTTTTGTTGTTGTCCCAGATCAATGTAGTGCTAGGTTGTGGCATGGAGTAGGTAGGGCTGGAGCATTAGCTTTGCTGGGACTGGAGATAATGGCATGGTAGTTGCAGGAATTAAAGTGGATGTGCTGCCACAGAAGTCTGGTCTGCTTCTGTGGATCTGGCTGCCCTACATCCAGTGACAAGCTGTGGCATGGAGTGCAGGGAGCCAAGGTGTTCAGTCAGCCCCAGTTATGGAACATAGTGATGCAACAGCTACTAGGGTGGACTTCTTTCCACACTGTCTCCAAATCAATACCCATGCACTCCTCAGAAGTGGGGTCTAGGCTTCCTCAGCCTTTCTATCTGTCCCAATAGTTATCCAAGCATCCCAAGGGATTTTTGTCCTCTGCATAGGAAAGTAGGACTGGAATACAGTCTGTGTCTCATCTGGTCACTACCCGGAGCAAGTATCTGCCTGTGCGATCTCCCTTTCCCTCTTAGTCTCCTCCTATGGGCACAGATCCCAATCCAATGCTTTCTACCTGTTCTACCAGATTATGTGGAAGTCTTTCTTGCACCCTTAGTTGTATAGTTCTTCTGCCAGTTTTCAGTTTGTTTTCCATGAGAATGTTCCACACGTAGATGTATTTTTGATGTGTTTGTCTTCCCAATCCACCATCTTGATCCCCCTCCTAAAGTGTATTTATGTCCATAAATATAATCTATATTGTTTAATATTTCTTCTGAGGTGAGAAAAATGTATATTCTGTTTTATTAGATATATTATTCAATACATATCAATTATGTCCAACTTGACTGATATTACCTTTCAGTTCAATTATTTCTTGCTGATTTTCTACCAGCTAGATCTTTTAACAACTTAAAGACAGGTGTTGAAGCCAACAACTACAGTAGTGGATAAGTTTATTTATCCTCTCAGTTCTATCATATTTTGCCTCAAGTATTTTGATCCTCATTTGTTAGGTGCATTCATATTTAAAATTGTTATGTCTTGAAGAACACACCTTTTTATCTTGTTCTAGGCTATTTTTTTTTATCCCTGATGACTTTCATTGCTGTAAAGTCTTCTCTTTCAGAAACTAATATAGTTACTCTTGCTTTCTTTAAGTTGATGTTAGCATGATATACCTATACTTTCAATCTATCTGTGAGTTTATAGTTAATGTGGGTTTCTTTTAGACAATATATGATGTGTTTTATGTTTTATCTTTTATGATAATCTATTTTAATTGGTGTATTTTGGTTGTTGTTTAAAGTGATTATTGATTTCTATCATATCAGTGTATTAATATCTACCATATTTCTTAATATTTTCTGTTTTATATTCTTGTTTTTGGGTTTTTTTTCTTTGTCTTCTGCTAGTTTTCTGCCTTTTGTGGGTTTAAACTGAGCATATTTTATGCTTCCATTTTCTTTTGTCTGCTAGTATATCAATTATAATTTAAAAAATAATTTTCCACTGGCTTTCCTAGAATTTGCAATATTGATTCAAAACTTATCTAAATCCACTTTCAAATAATAATATATTGCTTTCCCAATAGTACAAGTACTTTATAACAGAGTATTCCCTCATTCTTCCTCCCATCCCTTATATCACTGCTGTCATTCATTTCATTCATCCATAAGCTATAATCAACTTATATGTTGTAATTATTATTATCTACACATTGTTATTGGTTAGATCAATTAAGAACACTTTTTTCAATAATTTTCTTTATTTCTTCACTAATGTTTTTCCTTACTTTAATGTTGATTCTTGTTTCTGATTTATATATATATCAGAAATATATATCACCAAGGCAGGTCCCTTGGTGACAAACTTTCTCAATTTTTGTTTGAGAAAATATTTATTTCTTCTTACTTTTCAAGGATAATTTCATGGATAAATAATTCAAGGTTAGTGTATTTTTTCAAGACTTTACATATTTTATTCTATTCTCTTCTTGCTGGCATGACTTCTGAAGAGAAGTTCAATGTAATCTTCATTCTTGTTCCTCTATAGCTAAAATGTTTTCAATTTCATTTTATTTTAAAAAAGTTTTTCTTTATCTTTGATTTCCTACCTTTTAAATAAGAAATGCCCAGGTGTGTGTATGTGTGTGGTTCTTGTTTGTTTGGTTGATTTTTTTTTCTTTATATTTAACTGGTTTCATGTTCTCTAAACTCCCTGTATCTCTGGTTTGTTGTCTGTCATTACTTTTGGAAAATTATCAATCATTATTTATTCAAATATTTATTCTGTTTCTTTCTTTCTTTCTTTCTCATAAGAAGATGGCAGCATTTCTAGGAAAAACAGTCCACAAAAGTATGTCGTCCCCAAACTGCTGCCCCCAGTAATTTCTCACTATCACGCTGCTCTGCGTTCATCCTTCAGTCATTCACCAAGATTATCATTTAACTGTTCTGTCCTTATGGTATTCCCATTATGTAAATCTTTAATGATTGCTTCACAGTCCTTGGACAATTTATTGTTTAACAAATTGCTTTCTTTCCTTTTATTTGGAGAAGTTTTTATTTACATATCTTCTAATGCTGATTTATTCTTCAGCCATGTGGTGTCTAATAATGTGTCCAATGTACGCATTTCTCATTTCTATAATAGTACCTTGATTTTTAGCGTTTACTTTTGATTCTTTCTTAAAGTTTTTAATCTCTATGCCTATATCGCACATCTGTTTTTGCATGCAGTCCACTTTTTCCATTAAAGTCTTTAGTATGTTAATATAGTTATTAATTTATAATTTTAAAATTTCTGCATATCTGAATCTTACTTAGATGCTTACCTTATCTAATCAACTTTGTTTGTTTTGTTTCATTTTTTGTCTTATAGCATGTCTTGTAATGTTTAGTTGAAAGCATAACATGATTAACCAGTTTAAAGCAACTGAAGTATGATAGGTCTTTAGTGTGAGATTTTATGTTAATCTAGTTAGGGTTTTGTTTGTGTTTAATATTTATTGTAGCTATCAGTACTAGAGGCTTCAATTTCCTCTAGTGCCCTTGTTTTTCATTCCTCTTTTGACTTTGAGGATTCCCTATGTACTGCCTCACTGAGAGTGCCTGTTTCTTGCAACACTTTTAGTGGTACTTCACCATTGTTTTACTGGAACTGTCTTGAAGTGGTAATAATTTGCAGTAAGGGGATTACACTAAAATTTTCAGATTAAGTTCTAGTCTTTTAGTAAATCTCTGTGTTCAGGCTGTGGCCTTAAAAAATATTTATTTTGCTTCTGAAGTCATTACTTTTCCACCCATTTCCTTCTCCATTCCCTCTGCAACATTTCCAATCTATTTCTTTGAAGCTCTGACTTTGTTGCCTTGTTTTTCCACTCCTTAAGATAAAACAACAAAGCTTGAAGAGGCTGAAATTTGGAGAAACTCCACTTCCCTAGCTGGGATAAGGTTTCAAAACTGTGCTCTAGCAAAGCCCTTTACTCCCTAGAGTACGATTTTGTTATGAATAAATCTTTGGATGCTTCCCAATAATATGCCTCCCTTTCCCATCCAGGGCTTTAAGAAGATTTTTCTTGCTTTCTCATAAGAAGATGGCAGCATTTCTAGGAAAAACAATCCACAGCAGTATGTCATCCCCAAACTGCTGCCCCCAGTAATTTCTCACTATCAAGCTACTCTGTATTCATCCTCCAGTCATTCATCAAGATTATCATTTAACTGTTCCGTCCAGTTTATGACTATAGTGGCTTCTGCTTGAGGTAAGCCAATTTCAGTTGCTGCATATCTCTGGATTACATGTCTAAATGTAATGTCTAAATCTCAAGGTTGTGATTTTTTCCTATAATCTATGTCTGATGGTTCAAGGAATGTGAATTTTTTTCAGTTTGTCCAGATTTTTTCTTATTGTGAGGACAATGGCGACACTTCCAAACTCTTTAGATAATTGAAATAGAAAGTTAATGAAGCATTTAGAAAAACTGAGCTTCCCCTCCATGTGATCAAACCATGAAGGGTTGGCTATTAACAGTTTATTCCTGCTTTTGCTTAAAAGTACTTTCAGTGAGACAAAATGGAACATCCATAACATTACTCAGCATTCTTTCTGTGTGGGTAGTTGATGGAGGTTCCAAGGACATCTTGATTATTAAACTATACACAGGCTCTGTACTCTTCATTTTCAATTATAAAGTACAAAAGTATCTGAAAATAAAAGTTTTGCTTTTGGTTGTCTTTAATAACTATGAAACAAAAATTCATTTGGCAGCAAAATCTGGCAAGAGGTGACACGAATTTTTATTTTGAATACTCATATGTTTGGTTAGATACATATTAATGTGTTTTGATTATGGGATCCTGCCTTTGACTCCAGTTGAAGAATTAAGTAATATACAATATATACTCTGTAAACTTTTCAAAATGCAAAAAATAATTTGCATTCAAAAACTATCTGGCCTAAAGGGCTTTGTGTCTGTGTTTCATAAAAAGTTTAATATACTATGAGCTATTTTCCTATGCTTTTAGTATTTCATTTGAAATGGATGGGTTATTTTGTCATTTAATGAGTTTTATATTTTCAATTGAGTTAATTCTTTTCATGGGAGATCTTAACATTTGAGAAGTTTGGAGCATAATTGAAATAAATATCTAGAATTCTTACCAACCTAAAGACATGTCTTTCAGAATATTTTCACCTAAATGGAAATTCCTTTACTCCAATCCTGCTTGGAACACTGGACTACCAGATTGCTCTTCATCTGAGATAGAATCTTGTCCAGTCCATAAGACATGTTCACCTGAAAATGGCAAACCTCTTCAATGGCCATCATCGAGTCAGCAAGGGTAGATCAGAATGCTAAACCTTCCTCTAACCATTTGCCAATTTCATGAAAATCAGCTATGCTTATATATTTGTAATGGAGTTACCAGCATCTACAGCTACAGAATAGATTACTGTTTGATGCTAGAATACTTATTTACACTAACTTTCAGGGAGAAATGCTACTATTACAACATGATTTTCTGAGCCATAAATTGCTAACATTTTGCAATAAAAATTAGACAATTTTCCCTATGGCAATTAGCACTGCAATTAATGTTGCTAACATGTCTTAAAATAAATTAATTTTATGGCAATGTCAAAAATGCTCTAAGAAAACAACACACTAAATTTTCTGTTTTAACATCACAGTCAACCTTGAAACCTATACTCTTTATTATATTTTGTGTTTATTAATTTCTTAGTCACATTTAATCAAAGGGTTGTTTTAAACATGATGTCTTTGTTCCAATTAATCACTGTGTCATATTGGTTCTACATTTATAAAAATCTTTTGAATCTATCCTTAAAATGACTACTCTGTTTCAAGCTATCTTTATTACTCATCTGGATTATTACTTAGCTTCTTAGATATTCCTTTCATATACAGTCTTGATCCCTTCTATTCCACTCACATTGCCACCATAGTGATCTTTCTAAAACATAAATCTGACCAAGTAACCACCTTAATTGATATTCTTCAATAAGTCATAGCCTATGGCATAAAATTTAAGGTTCCTATGCTAGTATTCAAGGCTCTCTTTGATCTACTATGTGTACCTCTCAAAAGCCAATCTTTTTGTGCTTTCAAGGTATTTTTTTAATTACTCACTTTAATGCAAATTATATGAAGGCAAAAACTCTTGTTCACTGTTGTATCACTTGTACAGAAGTTACAGCTGATTATTAAGTAGTGGCTCAATATTTGTTAAGTATGCAAATTATTTCCTGCTTCTCCTACAGCATCAAATGCTTCACCTTACAGGGCATTCACATCAGTATATAAATGTACTCCAATATTTCACATATTTCAAAAGATCATTAGTTGACACAACACGCTCTTCTATCAATTCTGAGTTCTCTTATTAAAAAGTTGTCTACAAGTATTTAAACCACTCTCTAACTTTATTTATAATTCTTTATCACACTAGTAACTATGTTCATCCTTATGATTTTACCAGAACTGCTATCATCAAGGTCATTAAAAACATTTACTGCCAAATCAAAAAGATACGTATCTTTTTTCCTGTTATTTGACCTCACAGCATTTAGCACACTCCTCCTTTTAAAAACATTTGTTAAAATTTACTTTTGGAGTAACACATTATTTTTACTGTTTACTAAGTGTGCATTTTCTAAGAATCCATCAGTTTACTTATCATAATAAAAAAATGTAATATTTATCAACACTTTACTATTTGTCTGATGTTATGTTAACCACTTTATGCATATTTTTCACTTCATACAAACATATTGGGGAAATACTGTTATTATCTCCATATGAGGAAACTCTTGCTTGGGAAATTTAGAAGTTTTCCAAGGTCATACAGCTATCAAATGTGGGAGCCACAGTTAATAATATTAACCTTGGCTTTATTATCACCCTTGGTCTCATTTTTCATAGTGTAAGAACATTAACAATGAAAAGCTTTTGTAATTCTCAATTTAAGCTGCCGTTTTTCATGTGACTATATGACACCTGTTTCTTTGTGAGAAAGTATCTGACAACCACAGTCATGGCCGTGTTTTATAAATGCATGAATAACAGAAAAATAAACACAACTTCATTTTATAGAAAAATGTTTTTGGATTGTTTTGTTTAGTAACATTAGAATATCAGAAAAATCTGTATGGAATTAATCTCAATCAAATTTCAAAAATTTTCCATTATTAATTTGTCCCTTTTGGAGGATGGTATATGGCGCATTCTTTTGTCTTGCCTCATATTATAAAGCACCTATCTAAATGTCTGTCATAAAAAAAAAATCTCAAGAAATGTTCAACAGAGAGCAGAAGAGTGGACATTCTTTTGTCTGCCCATGAGTTCTCACTTTTAGAAACAGCACTGTTGTCACATTCAGTGTCTTGCTTAGATTTGTTCGTTTTAAATTTGTGAGTCAAATGTGTGATGCCACCTTTTTAAAGACCATTTTTTATAGTCATCATCTTTAGTCCAAAAGGGCATATGACCTTAGTTATACCAAGCAGATTGGTTCCCTATAAATTTTTTAAATGAGGTTAGTTTGGATTGAGTTTCCGTTATGTGCAATCAAGAGTCCTAACCAATACTGGAATATATTGTCTAATCTAATATAAGTGTTCATGTTGTGTTCATTAAAACATTGCTTTATATAATACATTTTCAAAATGTATCATGCATTTTTCTGTATATTGTAGTACATGGCTTTCATTATTTTGTGGCTTGGACACATTATCCTGTTTGGATGGTTATTCAAGACAAATAACATGACTCTTATTTCATTTTTAGGCCAGTGAAAATGATAGGATTTGCAAATGATTCCATAATCTTGCTTCTTCTCAGGCTCTTTTTTATAAGAAACTCCTCTAACTAAGAACTTAGAGATCCAACATGTTTAACCAAAAAATATTTTCAAAATATTAGTCAAGATCTATCTTTTTCAAAATTGTGATTTTCATGCATTTATGAAAATTGGAAAATGATTTTATAAATATAACCAGACTGAATTTCTTTTTTAGAATGGGGAATGCCTTGATACAACATCCTGAAATATAGCATGTGATAAAATTCTTTAGGGTACACATAGTATTAGTACACTATAACAAGGATTCATTTGTATCTTGCTTCAACTAATACCCATTTTCTGGAACTCAGTACTTTCAAAACAGTTAAGAAGTTGTTTTTTTTTTTTAAGCAATTAATAGGAGTAATTAGATCCTGTTTGATCTATGAAGCCTTGTTAAAGTGATATTAATGATGGTATAGCTGATCTTATGAGCGTCACTCTTGAAATATAAGATTCCTGTTGAGGCTTAAAACATGGAAACATTTGAAGAAAGTCCACAATTACAAATTCAAATAATGTGTATTGCTTTTGTCATTAAACCTAGGCATTTGAGGCCATATCAGTTTTAAATTGTAGTACCTAATGATGGAGCAGGTTGACATTCTGTGGCAAATTAACATTTTCTTTTTACAAGATGGTGCAGCAAAAAAAGCAAAAATGCATACTAATTGATAATATTCACATTTTGTATACTTCATGTGAATAATAAAATACACTGGCTTCCTAGGAAAAATACAGATGAAAGAAAGGCAAAAAAAAAAAAAAAACTATACAACCAACAGGTTATGTAAAAAAGCTTTTTATAAATGCTTACTTTTCATTAAAATTTTTGAATTAAATTATAATCCATTTCTTCCTTTTAACGTTCTTTTATGTTTTGTTTTTATATTCCAAGGAAACATGGACTACTCACCTTCTCATGCATTTTCACTTGTAAAAGGGCTAGAAAGTGGATTACGCCAGTATCATTCAAACTTGTTGGATCAACAGAACTACATTGGAAAATTTTAAAAATATATATAGATATCTGGGGCCTACTCTTGGAGATTTTGATTCAGAAGATCTAGAGACAAACTCCAAAGTATTTTTCACACTCATGAATGGTTGATACAAGTGGTCAGTGTCATTTGAGAACCAATAAAGTAGACCAAATTTATGATCTGTTTTAATCCTGTTTTAAATATTTTAATATTTAACATTTTTGAGATTAAAATTTTAAATCAGAAAATCATTTAGTTCCCATTAAGGGTCTTTTCTGACTTCTGTCATTAATTATTAAAACCTACCAATCTTTCTCTCTTTCTTTCTTCCTTCCATCCTTCCTTCTTCCTTCTAATTTCAAACAGTGTAGCTGATTCAACTGATTGCCTACCAAGCATTCAATTGCCCTTTCTTTTGTGCTAGCAGAATCCTACTTTTGTGCCAATGTCTATTAAATAAATACTAATTAATCTAAACATGTTATATTTAACTCATTCTAGTTGCCAAAAATTAGTTGGTGGTGTATTAGTCATTTCTAGATAATGGAACTTGAGGGGAATTCTGCTGGAGGGCTCCTGGGAAAAGTCGCTTTGTTTTTAAAAGGAGCATGGAAAAAAGATTCAACATGCTTTGGCTGTATAACACCCTATCTGTATGTGAAGACTGAAATTGTGATTACCATTTTGTGAGTATGAGGTAAGCAAAGCTAACACACTGTTGAGGACAGTGTGAAAAGGTGAAAAGCAAAAGCCTCTCACTCCCTAATGGCATCATTGACTAGTTGAATTAAACATTCTTGGGGCTATTCGCCTCTGGATTTGTGAGATAATAATAGCTTTACTGTTGTTGTTTAATTTACTTAAACATTTCAGTTGTAATAATCATAATGATTCTTTGGAACAATATCTGGGAATTCTAACAATATTTTTATAATTGTTTTCATACCTCTAACGAATGGCAAAATCTCTATTATGTGAGTCTATAACATGGTGTGTGTCCCTATATTAGTTTCTGACAGAGACCGTAACAATTTGTCACAAACTTGGTGGCCTAAAACAATAGTAACTTATTCTCTCACAGTTCTTGAGATTGGAATTTCAAATAAATGGAAAGTCTTGGCTCATTCTGGGACTCTAATGAAGAATCCTTTTATTTATTTACTTATTTTTGACTCTCTCCTAGGTTCTGGTGGTTGCTGACAATCATTTGTATTCTTTGGTTTGTGGCTGTATCACTCCAATCTCCGCCTTTGTCTTCACTTCACTGTCTCCTTTGTCTATCTGTGTCTTCTCTTCTGTATGTCTTATAAAGACACTTGACATCACACATAATGATTGTCTGGATAATACAAGGTGATCCATTCATCTTCAGTTTATGGGAATTAGGATGTGGACATTAATTTTGGAAGCCACCATTCAGGCCACTAAAGTCTTAATAATATAATTTTGTGCCAGAATACCTGGATTACTATTTTAGCTATACCTGTAATTGGTTGTGTTAACTTGAATGATTTCCCCTTCACCCCTGCTCTTTGGTCCTCAGTTTATTCATCTGTTCAAATGAAAAAAAATGTACTTAAGTATCTCTAAAATCCATACTTCCCCTAAATTTCTCTACTATGATATTTTTCATGGTGTTTTATACCACAAGAAAAGTACCCAGAGATGTACCCAATAGAAACTTGTCTCATGAGATTCTAAAGGTCAGGGTTTTAGCACAAAATTGACATGTGTCTGAGAAGGGTCAAATAGAAGAAAGAAACAAACAAAATATTTTACAGTTTTATCTCTGGTAGTCAAGCATGGTGGAAGTCTCATGGCTTTTTTCATTATTATGGTAAAAAAAAAACCACAACATAAAATTACCATCTTAACAATTTATAAGTTTAAGTGTATAATTCAGTAGTGTTAAGTACATTCAAATTGTGGTGAAACAGATTTTCATAACTTTTTTATCTGGCAAATAAAAAACTTTATACCCATTAAACAACCTCCCATTTGACCCTCCACTGAGCTACTGGTAATCATCATTCTATTTTGTTTCTATAAATTAAGTTACTTTAGATACCTCATATTAGTACATATTAGTAGAATTATATAGTATTTTTGTTTTTTGTGTGTAAGAAGCTTGTTTCATATAGCATAACGTCCTCAAAGTTCATCCATGTTGTAGCATATGACAGAGTATTCTTCATTTTAAAGCTGAATAGTTTATTTTATGTATAAGCTATATTTTGTTTATGCATTGATACATCAATGGTCATTTGGGTTGTTTCCACCTCTTGACTATTGTAAATATTGTTTCTATAAACATGGGTGTGTAAATATCTTTTCAATGATTTGCTCTCAGTTATTTTTGATGTATACCAAGAAGTGGGATCACTGGATCACACAGCAGTTCTATTTTTTAATTTATTTAGAAACCTCTGTACTGTTTTTGATAGTGTTTATACCATTTTATAATCCCATTAATTATTGTAAAGATGTATGACAGTATAGCAAGATGGTAGAGTAAGAGAATGTGGAACTCATCTTGTCCCAGAAACACATCAAAAGTAAGTCTACATGTGGAAAAATTCTCATTGAAAACTGGAAAGTGACAGAAAGACATTAGTACAACCAAGGCTGTAAGATACACACAAAATCAAGTAGGAGGGGAAGAGAAGTGATCAGGTTGTGACATGTGCCCCTGGGAAGGGACTTGGAGGAAAAGGGAGATTATACCATAGAGATTTGTGAGTGAATCACTTATTTGGGGCCCCAGTCCTGGGGTCCTACACTGGGAAGATGAGCTTCTTTAACTGGTTAGAGGGCCACTGGGACTAACAGGAGGGCTGTGGGAAGCCTGAACTCTGTTCATGAGAAGTGCACACACACTGACTTTCCTCCAAAACAGAGTGGAGAGAGTGGATTGAAGACTTCTCTAGTGGCTGCCCAGTTTCATGTGACTGCCCTGGCACATGCCCCACACTGACCTAGCAAATGTTCCATCTCCACTTACTCCACATCACATCTCTGCACTGGAAATAAGGCTGCCACAACTAAGGAGAGAGATTGTCCATGGGATGCAGAGGTGACTCAAACCTGGGATGACATCTGGGTGGGGCAGGGCTGCCACTGTTGGCACTCAATCAGGCAGCACATAAGAATTAGCCTGGATCTCAACCAGTGGCTGGTCCATAACAGCCTGTGCTCTGATACACCTTGAGAATCCACTTGAGCACTGCCTGCCTTGTAGTGTGGCTCCACGACAGGGCAAGAGTGGCAGAGGCCATGGGAAGTAATCAGCTATGAGGGACAAAGGGAACCGAGATCCAAGTCTGCATCTGAGCAAGGTAAGAGTGATAATTTCTGGTGCCTGCACAGGCAGCAAATCAGTGGCAATGCAGACCTCTGTTGGCAGCTGATCCACCATGGCCCAGGTCTTGTCATGAGCCAGGAACCTACATGGACTCTTCTTGCTTCAGTGCTGCTCCCCTCTGGGGCATGAATTCTGGACCTGGGATGGGGAAAAGAACACACTTCAAAGGAACAGACCCAGTTAGAAATCAATCTGTAGGGCTTCTGCCAAAGAAACTTTGGATCTGAACCTGCACCCAATAAGGCAGTGTTGGACACTGAGCAAAGAAGTAGGCCTGCTTTATACCTGGATGCAACCCTAACCCTTCCATTTCCAGCCCCGCTTCCTACAAAGATGATAGCTGCCAGTACACCCTTGTTAGAGCAGGCAGCTGGCTATATATGAGTAGAGAAAGGGGGACATAGACCAAATGGCAAAAATTGGGCAGAAAGGATGGGTACAAGCCAAATGCAGGAAACCATACATCATGCAAGCACCAGAGATCCCTGAGCAGAGAAAGAAAAGCAGGAAACTTTGGGCTGATAATGGGTCATAAGTTTTGGGATGATGAGTGGCCTGGAGACTGACAAAGAAAGGTGAGAAAAGGCAGGAATTTCCAGTGTCCAAATGTAATCTTTTGCTCATTATGCCCTCATTTCAAAAAAATTAACCTTGCAGATTAGAAGTACCCATCATGCACTGACACCCTGACACTTCTGATACAAACTAAATAAGGACAAAAATCCCTCCTCCCTTTGGGAAGATGGAGTTGGGATGATAATCAGGGAATATGACCCCAAACCCTTTCCTCCCCAGTGAATACTCCTACCATTCATTTTTACACCCTATGTAAATACCTTGCCAAAGAAACACAGGGCAGCTGCTCACCTGAGCCTGCCCACTCTCCCCTTGAGAGTGTACTATCCATTCTTTAATAAATTCTCACTTTACTTTTTTTAAACACTACGTCTTGTCTCTGAATTCTTTCTGGGATGGGACAAGAACCTGGAACACTGGTTGCATCTACCAGCAACACCCTGGCTGCACCCTAAACAAATCTAGTTTCCCAAACCAAAGGGACTAGGAAAAAACAATCTGTATAGGAATGTTCCCAAATAAGGACACCACTTCAAGGCAATAGTTAACCGTTTTACCTAAATTCATAGAGATAGAGAAAATTAAGCAAAATGAGGAGGCAGAGGAGCTGGTCTCAATTGAAACAATAAGAGAAAACCCTTGTAAAAGTAAATAACAAAACAAAAGTAAACAATAAGATAAAGAATTAAAAACACTACTAATAATAATGCTAATTAAATTAAGGAAAATAGTAGATAAAAACAGTGATTTTAACAAGTAAATAAAAATGTAAAAAAGTCCAATCAGCAATAAAAACCTTAATGACTGAACTGAAAAACACACTGGAAAGAATAAACAGGTGACTAAGTGATACAGAAGAAAGTAAATAATCCAGAAGATAGAACAATGGAAACCACCCAATCAGAACAGCAAAAAGAAAAGAAATAATAATAAAATGAAAAAAATTTGAAAAGACCTTTGGGATAATATCAAGCATACCAACATTCACATTATAGAGGGTCCTAGAAAGAGAAAAAAGAAGGTGATAAAAAAATATATTTGATAAAATTATGGATGTAAACTTCCAGAAACTGAAAAAGGAAACAGATATTCAAGCACAGGAAGCACAGAAGATTCCAAACAAGATAAACTCAAACAGACCCACACCAAAACATATCATAATTAAAATGACAAAAGTTAAAGATAAGGAGAGAAATCTAAAGGCAGCAAGAGAAAAACAAAGAGTCATATACAAGAGAATTCCCATAAGGCTATCAGCTGATCCAGAAATTTGGCAGGCCGTGAGGGAGGTGCATGTTATAATCAGAATGCTAAAAGGGAAAAACCTGCAACCTAGGATAATCTACTCAGAAAGATTATCATTTAGAATGGAGAGAGAAATAAAGCCCTTCTTAGGCAAGCAAAAAAAAAAAAAAAAGGTTCATCAATATTAAACCTATCCTAAAAGAAATGTTAAAGGAAATTTTATAAGTGGAAAAGAAGTATGAATCTATAGGAAAGGGAAAATCCCACTAGGATAGACAAATATATAACAATGGCTGACGAACAACCACTTAAATAAGCTAGTATGAAGATTATATGCCCCCAAATTATAAGAACAACAAGAATTGCAATAAACATTTAAGGGATAAACATGAAAATGTAAAAATATCATATCAAAAACACAAAATATGAGGGAGAAAAGTAAAAAAAATGTTGATGCTTTAGAATGTATTTGAAGTTAATTGACTACCAGTTTAAAATATGTAGACATAGTTATAGGACAATAGGTATGAAATTCATATTAATCACAAATCAAAAACTTGCAATACACAAAAACTAAAAAGAAAGGAACAAACGCACAATTATTAAACAAATAATCAAATGGAAGAAAGAACAAGAAGAAATGAACAAAGAACTAAAAAAACCTGGAAAATAATTAATAAAATATCAATAAGTACATATCAAAAAATTACATTAAATGTCAATAGAGTACATGCTCCAATCAAAGGACATAGTGTAGCTGATTGGATTAAAAAACCAAGACCTATCTAAATGCTGTCTTTAAGAGACTCACTTCAGAGCTAATGACACACAGAATGAAAATGAGAGGATGATAAATATTTCATGCAAAAAGAAATAACAAGAAAGTGAGAGTAGCAATGCTCAGATTTCCAATTTGGGTAACTGGATAGGTACTGATATAAGGAACATTGATAAGGATCTCATATCAGATGAAACAGACTTTAAAACAAAGGCTATAACAAAAGTCAAAGAAGTGCATTATATAGTGATAAAAGGATTAATAAAGGAGAGGTTGTTACACTCATTAACTTACCTGCACCCAACAGAGAAGCACCTAAATATATAAAGCATCTATTAAATATATAAAGGGAAAATTGACAAAAATATAATAAAATTGGGGACTTTACTACTTCACTTATATTGATGAACAGATGATCCAGTAGAAAATCAATAAGACAATGGTGGTTTTGAATGACTCAATAGACCAGTTGGACTTAACAGATATCTATAGGACATTTCATCCCAAAACAGCAGAATACACATTCTTTTCAAGTGCATATGGCATGCTCTCCAGTACAGATCAGATGTAATGCCGAAAAAGTCTCAACAAAATTAATAGAATACAAATGATTAAGCATTTCTTCCAATCACAATGGTACGAAACTTAAAATCAATTAGAGAAAGAAAAACAAGAAAAACAGAAACACCTAGAGAGTAACGAACATGCTACTAAACAACAGATGGGTCAATAAATAAATAAATAAATAAATAAATAAATAAATAAATAAATAAATAAATAAATAAATAAAAGAAACAGAAACTACCTCAAGACAAATAAAAATGGAAACACAACATTCCAAAATGTATTTGATGGAGCAAAACAGTTCTAAGAGCAAGGTTTATAGCCACAGAAACCTACCTCAAGAAACAAGGGAAATCTCAAATAAACAAACTATGTACCATTTAACAAAATTCGAAAAAGAAGTACATACAAAGTCCAAAGTTAGCAGATAAAAGGGAATAAAAAAGATTAGAGAGGAAACAAATAAGATAATGATAATAATCAGGATAGATCAATGAAACCAAGAGCTGATTTATTGAAAGAATAAACAAAACTTATAAACTTTAGACAGGCTCATGAAGAAGAAAAGAGAGAAGACCCAAATAAACAAAATAAGAAATTAAAGAGGAGAAATAGCTGATATCACGGAGATACAAAAAAATTGTAAGAGAATGCTACAGTTAAATGCCAACAAATTGGACCAACTGGACAAAATGGCAAATTGCTAGAAACATACAATGTTCCAGGACTGAATCAGGAAGAAACAAAAAATTTGAACAGAGTAATCACTAGTAATGAAATTGATTGTGTGATAAGAAAAACTCCCAGCAAACAAAATCCCAGGAACAGATAGTTTCAAAGGGGAATTCTACCAAACATTTAATTTATTATTATTTTTTCTATTCTTTTTATTTTTATTTAGTTTTGATTTTTACATATATTTATATATTATTGAAGTATAGTCAGTTTACAATGTGTCAAATTCTGGTGTACAACACGATGTTTCAGTCATATATGAAAATACATATATTCATTTTCATATTCTTTTTCACCATAAGATACTACGGGATATTGAATGTAGTTCCCTGTGCTATACAGTATAAACTTGCTGTTCATCTTTTTTTTATATAGTAGTTATTATCTGCAAATCTTGAACTCCCAATTTATTCCTTCCCACCCCCTTTCCTACTGGTAACCATAAATTTGTTTTCTATGTCTGTGAGTCTCTGTTTTGTAAATAAGTTTTTTTGTCTTTTTCTTTTTTAGATTCCATATATGAGTGATATCAAATGGTACTTTTCTTTCTCTTTCTGGTTTACTTCACTTCAAATGACATTCTTCAGGTCCATCCATGTTGCTGAAAATGGCATTATTTTGTTCTTTATTATGGCTGAGTAGTATTCTGTTGTATAAATTTATCACAGCTTCTTTATCCAGTCATCTGTTGATGGATATTTAGGTTGTTTCCATGTCTTGGCTATTGTAAATAGTGCTGCTATTAACATTGGGGTGTGTGTATCTTTTTGAATTAAGATTCCATCTGGATATATGCCTAAGAGTGGGATTGCTGTATCATATGAGGTGACACCTCATTGTAGTTTTGATTTACAGTTCTCTGATAATTAGTGATATAGAGCATTTTTTTCATGTGCCTATTGGCCATTTATATGTCTTCACTGGAGAATTGCTTGTTTGGGTCTTCTGGCCATTTTCGGATTGGGTTGTCTCTTTTTTTCTTATTAAGTTGCATGAACTGTTTAAATATTCTGGAAACTCAGCCCTTGTCAGTGTCATCTTTTGCAAATATTTTCTCCCATTCTGTAGGTTGTCTTTTTGTTTTGCTTATGGTTTCCTTTGCTGTGCAAAAGCTTGTAAGTTTAATTAGGTCCAATTAGATATTTTTGCTTTTATTTCTATTGCTTGGGTAGATTGCCCTAATTCAGAATGGCCATCATTCAAAAGCCCACAAAAGATAAATGCAGGAGAAGCTGTGGAGAAAAGGGAAACTTCCTGTACTGTAGTTGGGAATGTAGTTTGATGAAGCCATTATGGAAAACAGTATGGATATTCTTCAAAATACTAAAAGAATCTATCAAATATTGAAAAAGAAACTAATGCCTATCCTTCTCAAACTATTCCAAAAATATGATGAGGATGGATCACCCCCAAATTCATTCATTGAATCCACCATTACCCTGGTACCAAAGCCAGACATAGACTACTATAAAGAGAAAGTGACAAGCCAAAATTTATGATGAATACAGAAGCAAAAATCCTCAACAAAATGTAAGCAAACCCAATCCAACAATATATGAAAAGGCTCATACACTGTGTTAAATTAGGATTTATTCCAGGGATGTGAGATGATTCAATATTAGCAAATCAATCAATGTGATATACCATGTTACCAAAAGAAATGATAAAATCACATAATCTTCTTAATAGATGCAGAAAAATCATTTGAAAAAAGTCAACAGCATTCATGATAAAAACTCACATTAATGTTGGTATAGAGAGAATGCAGCTTAAAACAATAAAGATTGTTTATGACAAGCCCACAGCTAACATCGTACCTAATGGTACAATGTTAAATGCTCTTCTTCTATCAGGAACAAGACAAAAATGGCCACTCTCACCACTTCTGTTTAACATAGTATTTGAAGTCCTTGTCTCAGAAATCAGAAAAGAAAAAGAAATAAAAGGCAGAAAAATTGAAACTGAATAAGTAAAACTATCACTATTTGCAGATGTCATGATACTATAAATAGAAAACCTAAAGTCTTCACCAAAATATTGTTAGAATTATAAATGAATTCAGGAAAGTTACAGGATATATAATTAACATACAGAAATCTGTTGCTTATCTACACACCATTAATAAACTATAAGAAAGAGAAAATGAAAAACAATATTGCTCAAAATCACATCAAAAAGAACAAAATATCTGTAATAAACTTAGTCAAAGTGGTGAAATATTTATATTCTGAAAACTATAAGCCTTTGATGAAGGAAATTAAAGGTGATACAAAGAAATGGAAAGTTATCCCATGTTCTTGGATTAGAAGAATTAATATTGTTAGTGTCCATACTACCTAAAGCAATCTACAAATTTAATGTAAATCTCTATAAAAATACCCATGACATTTTAAACAAAACTAGAACAAATAATCATAAAATTTACATGGAACCAAAAAGACTCAGAGCTGCCAAAGCACTATTTAGAAAAAATTTTGAAATCCCAGTAAAAAGAACAGAGATTTAGGTATCATGCTTCCTGACTTTAAACTACACTACAAACTACAGTAATCAAAACAGTATGGTACTGGCACAGAAACTGATACATAGATCAACTAGTACATAGAGAAATAAACCTTCACACCTAAGGTCAATTAATCTATGACAAAAGAGGCAAGAATACACAACTGATAAAAGACATTCCCTTCAATAAGTGGTGTTGGGAAAACTGCAAAGCCACATGTAAGAGAGTGAGAGTACATGAAAAAAATAAATAAATAAACCCAAAAGGGATCAAAGACCTAAGTGTAAAACTGGAAACTATAAAAATCCTAAAAGAATATGGACAGAACACTCTTTGACAAAAAACCATAACAACATTTTTTGGATCTGTCTCCTATAGCAAAATGAGTAAAACCAAAAATAAACAAATGGGAACTAATAAAACTTAAATGATTTTGCACAGCAAAGGAAACCATCAACAAAACAAAAGATAACCTAATAAATAGAATATGCTATCCGATGATATAACTATCAAGGAATTAATGTCCAAAATATAAAACAGCTCATATAACTCAATATAAAAAAAAACCCAAACAACCCAATTACAAAATTGGCAGAATTCCTTAAGAAACATATTTCTTTCCCAAGGAAGACATACAGATGGCTAATAGGCACATGAAGATATGCTCAATATCACTAATTATTAGAGAAATGCAAATCAGAATTACAGTGAAACATCACTTCACATCTGTCAAAATGGCTATCACCAAAATGTCTTCAAATAATGAATGGTGGCAAGAATGTGAAGAAAGAGAACCATTGTACATTGTTGGTGGGAATATATCTTTGTGCAGCCCCTATGGAGAAAAAGCATGGAGGTTCCTCAAAAATGAAAATCAGAACTATCATATGATCTTGGAATTCCACTCCTTGCTATACATTAAAAAAATAAACATCAATAACAAGAAAAAATTCAAAAAGATACATGCACCCCAATGGTCCTAGAAACATTATTTTCAATAGCCAAGATATGGAAGCAACCCAAATGTTTATCAACAGACAAATGGATAAAGAAGATATTTGTGTGTGTGTGTGTGTGTGTGTGTATATGTATATGTATACATATACACACATATACATACGATGAAATATTACTCTGCTCTAAAAAATGAAATTCTACCTTTTCCAGCAAGATAAATGGACCTAGGGAATATTATGCTTTGTGAAATAAGTCAGACCGAGAAACATAAATACTATATTCTATCATTTATATGTGGAATATAAAAAATCACACAGATGAATATACATACATAACATAAACAGACTCACAGATACAGAAACTAGTGGATACCAGTGAGGAGAGGGAAGGGGAGGGACAAGATAGAGGCATGGAATTAACAAATACAAACTATACATAAAATAGGCAAGCAACAAAGATATACTGTAAAGTACAGTAAACTATAGCCATTATTTTGAAATTAAGTGGAGTATTATTTGCAAAAATACTGAAACACCATTCTGTACACCTGAAAGTAATATAATATTGTAAGTAAATCAACTATACTTCTATAAAAATAAGAAATATAACAGCATGATTTTGATTTGCATTTGTCTAATTATTAGTGATGTTGAGCATCTATTCATAATGTGTGTCAGCCATTTGTATATAATATCTGGAAAAGTTTCTATTCAAATAATTCACCCATTTTTAATCTGGTTATTAATTTTTGTCATTGTTTAGTGTTTTATATATTCTGGATCTTGATTCTAATTGGATATATAATTTGCAAATAGTTTTTTCTATTTCATAGGTTGCTTTATTATTTTATTGATTGTGTTCCTTGATTCACACATTTTTTTTATTCTTACTTGTCAGTTTTTACTTTTGTTGCTCTGCTATTCATGCCATATCTAGGAAATCATTGCCAAGTCCTAAGCTTTGAACCTTTTCCCCTATATTGAATTCTAAAAGTTTTATAGTTTTAAGGCTTACATTTAAATCTTTATTCAAATTTGTGTTGATTTTGTTTAAAAAGTAAGATAATATTTCAATTTCACACCTTTGCATGAGGATATCCAGTTTTTCCAAAATTTGTAGAAGAAACTAATTTTCCTATATAGTGGTCTTAGCACCCTTGTAAAAATCATTTGACTAAGTATGCAAGACTTTATTTCTGTATTCTGTATCATATTCCATTGGTTTACTGTTTGTCTTTATGCAGTATCAAAATGATTAAAATAGTTTTGAAGTAAATTTTGAAATTAGAACTTGTGAGACTCGCAACTTCATTTTTCTTTTTCAAATTCATTTTGACTATTTAGTATCCCTTGAGATTCCACATGAATTTTTAGATACATTTTCTATTTCTGCAAAATATTAGTTAGAATTTTAATAGGGAATTGTGTTGACTCTGTAGGTTGCTTTGGGTATTATGTATTCCAAACCAAGAACACAAGATGTCATTCCACTTATTTGTTTTCTATAATTTATTTTATCAGTGTTTTGTGGTTTTCAGAATACAAGAATTTCACATGTCAGTTAGATTTTTTTTAAGTATTTTACTGTTTCTGATCTATTGAAATGGAATTTCTGGTTAGGATTTACAATACTGTTTTGGAATAGAAGAGGCAAGAAAGGGCAGCATTTCCTTGTTCACAAATTTATAGGAAAAGCTTTTAGTCTTTTATCATTGAATACAAAGATAAATTTAGGATTTTCAAAAATGGCCTTTATAATATAGTTTCCTCTGTTTCTAGTTTATTGCTTGTTTTTAACATGAAATGGTTTGAATCTTGTCACTTTTTTTTTTCTGTATCAATCTAGATGACCATGTGGTTCTTGGCCTTCACTATGTTAATGTGGTGTGTCACATTGATCATTTTTTGCATTTTTGAGCCATCCTTGCATTACAAAAATAATCGCCATTTTGTCATAATCTATAATATTTTAATGTGCTGTTGAATTTACTTAGCTGGCATTTTTTAGGATTTTTGTGTCAATAATGATCAGTAATATTGTTCTGTAGTTATTTTTCTTATAGTGTCTTTGTTTGACTTTGGTGTCAGGATCAGTCTGGCCTCATTGAATGAGCTTGGAATTGTTCCCACCTCTTTCCTTTTTTAGAAAAGTTTCTGGAGGGTCGCTATTAAGTCTTGAATATTTGGGAGAATTCTTTAGGGATGCCATCTGGACTTGGATTTTTCTTTGTTGGGAGATTTTTGATTATTCATTCAATCTCCTTATTCATTACTAGTCTATTAATATTTTTTATTTCTCCTTGATTCAGACTTGGTAGGTTGTGTGCTCCTATGATTTTATCAGCTTCATCCAGTTTATCCCATATTTGGTATAAATTGTTTATGTAATTTTTATGCATATATTTTTTATTTCTGTGTTATCAGTAGAAATGTTCACTCTTTTATTTGTGATTTTAGTTATTTGAATCATCTTTTTATTGCTCATCTAATCTAGTAAGAGTTTGTCAAATTTGATTTTTCCAAAACAAATCTGTTTTATTGATTATATTGTGTGCCTATTTTCTATTTCACCTATTCCTGTTTTAATACTTATTATTTTCCTCCTCTTTCTAACTTTGGGGTTAGTTTGTATTTCTTCTTCCAGTTCCTTGAGGTGTAAATTTAGATTGTTCATTTGAGAGATTTCTTCTGTTTAATGTATGCATTTACAACTATAAACTTTCCTCTAACACTGATTTTACTGCATTCCACAAATTTTGATATGTTATGTTCTAATTTTCACTTGCTCAAGATATTTTCTAATTTCCTTGTGAATTATTTGATCCATTTGTTGTTTAAGCATACATTGATTAGTTTCCATATATTTATGTGTTATCCAGTTGTCTGTCCTATTGATTTCTAATTTTATTTCATTGTGATCAAAATATATACTTTGTATGATTTCAATCTTCTTGAGTTTGTTAAGTTTTCTGGCCTAATATGTGATCTGTCCTGAAGAATAATGAATGTGTTATTGAGAAGAATATAGATTTTGTCCTTGTTGGGTAGAGTATTCTGTATATATCTGTTTTGTCTAATTGGGCTACATTGATTATCTAGTCCTCTAATTACTTATTAGTTTTATGTCTGGCTGTACTATTATTGGAAGTAGAATATTGAAGTTTGCTACTATTATTGTGTTGCTGTCTTTTTATCCCTTCAGTTCTATAGTTTGCTTCCTAATTAGGAGCACTGATACTTGGTGCTTATAATTGTTATATTTTCTTGGTGAGATTGCATGTTTATCATTAAATATTATTCTTCTTTGTCTCCTTTAACAACTTTTCACTTAAATTCTATTTTGTCTGGTATTAGTGTAACCTCTCCTGGTCTCTTTTTGTTACTATTTGCATAAAATATATTTTGCCATCTTTCACTTTCAATTGATGTGTGTCCTGAGATCTAAAGTATCTTGTAGGCAGCATACAGATGTATTTGGTCTATTTAAATCTATTCAGCTAATCTATATACTTACATTTTCACTGAAAGTAATCATTGGTAGAAGACTTATTATTGTCATTTTGTTCATTGTTTTCTGCATGTCTCTTAGCTTTTTTGTCTCTTTTTTTCTTAATGCCTTCTTCTACATTGAATTGATATTTTTATAGTGATATACTTAATTTCCTTCTCATTTCCTTTTTGTATATATTCTATAGATATTTTCTTTGGGGTTACTATGCAATAACATAAAATACCTTAAAGTTACAGTATTATGTTTTAAACTGACAATTTCAATTGCATACAGAAGCTCTCATCTTGTACACCTTTATCTCCCCACTTTGTTGTTGATATCACAAATTAAATCTTTATACAGTGTAGGCACAGTAACATATATTTATAATTTTTATGCTCTGCCATTTAAATTCTATCCACCAAAATTACAATAATGGAGGTTATGGGATTTGTCCAAGTTTTTATCTTTACCAGCGATACTTATTTTGTATCTTTATTTTTTGACTTCATATTGCTGTCTACAATCATTTTATATCAACATGAAACACCCCTTTCCCAATTCTGGTATAGCAGGCTTAGTGGTAATAAGTTACCTCAGGTATTTATTTAAGAGAAAGTCTTACTTTTCTCTTTTTGAAAGGACATTTCTTCTGGATATAGTATTCCTGCTTGACAATTTTTTTTTCAGTTCCTGAATACATCATCTTATTTCCTTCTAATCTGCAAGCTTTCTGCTGATAAATCTACTTATAATCTTATGGAAGCTCACTTGTATGTGACAAATCAATTTTATTTTAATGCTTTTGAAATTATCTCCTTGCCTTTGAATTTAGAGCATTTGATGATATTGAGTCTCAAGTGATTCTCTTGGATTTATCTTGGTTGGAGTTCATTGAGCATCTTGAATATGTATTTTCATTTATTTTATCACATTTGGAATGTTTTTAGTCGTTATGAAAAATAAAACTTTACCTCTTTCTCTATTCTTCTGTGATCATTAGAATGTGAATCTTAGTTCACTTAACAATATTCCATAAGTCCCTTTGGGTTCTCTTTGTTTTTTGGGGATTTTTTGTTGTTGTTCTTTCACTTGATGATTCCCAGTGACCTGTCTAAAAGTTTTCTGATTAGTTCTTTTGAGTGATCAAACTGTTGTTGGACTCCTTTAGTATATTTTTCAGTTGAGTTATTGTATTTTTCAGTCTCAGAATTTTTTTTTTATAGTTTCTATCTTTTTGTTGATATTCCAATTTTGTTGCTACATTGTTTTTATGATTTCGTGGATAATTGTCTATCCATGTTCTCCTTTAGTCCATTGAACATCTTTTGACAGTTTTTAAAAATTATTTGTCAGGAAACTCATAGATTTTGGGTGGTTTCCGAATTTTTGTTTTTTTTTTCCTTTGATAGGGCCATGTTTCTGTGCCCTTGTATATCTTGTAATGTTTTGCTGTTTTTTGCATTTGAAAAACAACCACATTGCTTCACATATGTTATCACAAATATGCAAATTAAAACAAGGGTGAGATACCAGTACACAACAATTAGAATGACCAAGATCTAGAACATTGACAACACCAAATGCAATTGAGCATATGGGACTATAGTAACTCTCATATATTACAGGTGGGAATTCAAAATGTTGCAGCCACTTTGAAAGGGAGTTTTCTAGTTTCCTACAAAACTAAACATACTCTTACCATGTAACTCAGAAATTATACTCTTTTAAATTTACCCAAAGGAGTAGAAAACTTATATCTACATAAAAACCTGCACACAGATGTTTATAGCAATTTTATTCATAATTACCAATGCTTGGAAGCAACCAAGAAGTCTTCAGTAGGAGAATGAACAAACTAAATTTTTGCAGACAATGAAATATTATTCAATACTAAAACAAGTAAACTATCATGGCATGAAAAGACATAAAAACATAATGTTAAATGTATATTACTAAATGAAATAAACCAAGCTGAGAAGGGTATATACTGTTAGATTCCAAATACATGGCATTCTGGAAAAGGCAAAATTATCAGACAATAAAAAGATCAGTGGTGGTTATGGTGGTGAGGAGGCATAGATAAATAGGCAGATCACAGGTACTTTTTCAAGTAGTGGAAATAATCTGTATAGATTTGCTCCAACCCATGTAAATTACAACACATAAAGTCAACCATAAGGTCAACTATAAACTTTGGGTGATTAAGATGTGTGAATGTAGATTCCCCTTGTTAAAAAATGTATCATTCTAGACAGCAATGTTGATAACAGAGAAAGCTACACATGTATGAAGCAAGAGGTGTATAAGATATCTCTACTTTCCTTTCTATTTTATTTTAAACCTAAAAGTTCTTTAAAATATACTGTCAAAGAAAACAAAAACACATCTTCCAGTCTTTGCACACTGTATTTATGCAGAAGTTCTTCACCAATCAGCTGGACTAGAGAGTCTAAGATGTCTCAAATATTTTATATGTTGCACCTTCTATTGTCTGCCCACCAAACTCCAGGCCTAAAGCACTGCATACTCTCCTCTCTTTGCAGCAGTTTCCAATCTTTGGCACTGGACTGGTCAGTGTTCTGTGTGAAGCAAAAAATAAAAAAATCTGTCCAGCAGGCCCCAGAGAAGGCAAAGTATTAGACATATGGCCCGTTCTTTTTTTTTTTTTTTTCACCTTGAAGAAGAAGCCTCAGTGTGAAGGCTTTCTTCTGGTTGCTAGATTATGCCACCTAAGGGGAAGGTTGTGGATGTGTACACTGAATTTTGTTGAAATCCCTTCTTGGTTTTATAGTAGCCTATGTGCCAGAGCATTTCAACTAGTCCCTAAGATTTCACCAAAGGATCTGTCCATGTATTATTGTTAACTTGGTGTCTCTTTGAGGGAAAGAAGGCCTATAGCTTCCTAGTCTGCCATCTTGCTGATGTCACCTACTCTCTTGGAATGTTTTAAAGCTTTTGTGGAAATTCAGGAAAAAGTGTAGGAAACATAGCTGCACTTAAGTTTTGAATCTTCTGAATGTTGGCTATCAAAGAACACTGGAAATTCTGAACAGTGATTTAGGGTTGGCTTGACAGCAGTGAGATCTTTACTCTCTTAAGACTTATGACAAAAGTAGTATGAAGTACTCCGAATTCTATAGCACTAGAACTAAGGATATGTGATTTTTATGACTAACTTTCATAAGGTAACCTTGGGCAGGCCAAAATTCTTCTGGGCCAGAGAAGATGTAACAGACTTTAGAGTCTGGTAGATTAGGCCTTGAATCTAGTCTGCCTCATTTGGAAGTGTGTGGACTTGAACAAGTTTCTAAATACTTTTTCAAGTCCAGCATTTTTTATTATCATTTAAAAGTTTATGTAGAGTTAAAGTGATCTTTTTAGTGCACAGTCCTGTGTATAATATTACATCAATAGATTCATGCAACTCCCACCACAATCACTATAGAAAACAGTTCCATTATCCCCAAAATCTCCCTCATGTTGTCCCTTTGCATTCAAACCATCCCCCTATATATACTTCAGGAAAATCACTGATCTGTTTGTTCTTTGTCATTTTAGTTTTGCATATTCTAGAAGTTAAGTTTTTATACATTTACCATTTGAAGGATAATTAAGTTCTCTTTAGATTTTGGAAATCATTAATGGAGATGTTATAAACATTCATGTATAGGTTTTTGTTTAGACATATATTTAAAAAATTATTTGTTAAATACCTCACAGGAATGAGATTGCTGTGTCATAAAGTAAGTGCATTTTAACTTCCTGCATAAGAAATATCCAGCTTAATTCTGTATAGTAGCTGTGCCCTACCACATTCCAATCAGAAATGCATAAAAGTTCCAATTGCCCCTAATCCTTAATAACACTTAGTATTGTCAGATTTATTTTAAAATCGTAACAATTCTAACATGTGTAGCATATTAAATTCGGTCTAAGGCTTGCCATTTTAAATTTTTTGAGTTATAGTCAACATACAATATTATATTAGTTTAAGTATACAACATAGTGATTTGATATTTTTATATATTATAAAATGATCACTACAAGTTTTGTTACCATCTGTCACCATTCAAAGTGGTTACAATGTTATTGACAAAATATTTCCCATGTGTACATTATATCCAAATGACATTTATGTTACAGCTAGGAACTAGTAACTATTGATCCCCTTCACCTATTTTTTCTGCCCTCACACCAGTTTATCCTCTGTAACTATGACTCCATTTTTGTTTGGTTTGTTTTGTTTACTTATTTTGCTTTTTAGATTCCACATGTCAATGAAAACATGTGGTATTTGTTTTTCTTTGTTTATTTTAATTAACATAATATTCTCCAGGTACATCGACTCTACCACAAATTACAATATTTTATTCTTATTTATGGCTGAGTAATATTATATATTATATTATATATTATATATATACCACATCTTTTTCATCCATTCATCTATCAATGAACACTTAGAATGCTTCCATATCTTGGCTGTTATAAATAATGTACAATGAACATCCAGGGGTACACATATCTATTAAAATTAGTGGGGTTTTTTTTGGAAAAATACTCAGAAGTGGAATTGCTAGATTTTAAGATATTTTATTTTTAGTTTTTTAAATAAGTTTCAGACTGTTCTCCATAGTGGCTGCATCAATTTACATTACTGCCAGCAGTGTACAAGCAATCTCTTCTTTCTACATCCTTGTCAAGATGGGCTGTTTCTTGTCTTTCTGATAACAGCAAACTTGTCAAGTGTGAGATGGTATCTCATTGTGATTTTGATTTGCATTTTCCTGATGATTACTAATGCTGAGCATGTTTTCAAGTGTATGTTGACTATCTGTATGTCTTCTTTGAAAAAAAAAGTCTATTCAGGTTGTTTCTTTTTCTGCAATTGAGTTGTATGAGTTTTTTTTATATATTTTGGATATTAGCCCCTTATTGGACATGTCATTTGCAAATATCTTGTCCCATTCAGTAAGTTGTCTTTTTATTTTTGAAGGTTTCCTGTGTTGTGCAAAAGCTTTTTAGTTTCATGAAGTCCCATTTGCTTACATTCACTTTGGTTGCCCTTGCCTGAAGGACATACCCATAAAAACATTGCTAAGACAAATGTCAAAGTACTTACTGTCTATGGTTTCTTAAAGTAGTGATATGGCTTCAGATCTTATATTCAAATCTTTAGTCCTTTCTGAGTTTATTTTTGTATATGGTATAAGAAAGACTAGTTTTATTTTTTTGTATGTTATTTGTCCAGTTTTCCAACACTATTTATTAAAGGGACTGTCTTTTCCCCATTGTATGTTTTTGCCTGCTTTGTCATTGATTAATTGATATAAAAAATGTCTTTATTTCTGAATCCTCTCTTCTGTTCCACTGATCTATGTGTCTATTTGTCCCAGTCTGAATCTTGTTTATTTAGTCTCTTAAAATTATTTGTTTCTTAAAGTAAGTATTTTTGATGAACCTAAATTTATCATTTTTTATTTTATGTGACTTTCCTTTTTTTTTTTCTTTGTTTTATGAGGGGGAGGTAATTAGGTTTATTTATTTATTTATATCTGGAGGAGTACTGGGGATTGAACCCAGGACCTCGTGCATGCTAAGCATGCACTCTACCACTTGAGCTATACCCTCCACCCATTTTTTATTTTATAGATTTTTGTCTTAGGTGTCATATTTAATAACATTTTGACTAACCTTAGGTATGATATTCAGCTTGAGGTTAATTTTTTGCATATGAATATTGGGTGTTCAAAAATGATCTTTTAAAAACAAGATTATACTGTATAGCACAGGGAAGTATACACAAGATCTTATGGTAGCTCACAGAGAAAAAAATGTGACAATGAATATATGTATGTTTAAGTATAACTGAAAACTTGTGCCCTACACTGGAATTTGACACAACATTGTAAAATGATTATAAATCAATAAAAAATGTTAAAAAAACTATCATTACTTTACCTATTTGAATTTGTGCCCTTTAAAACATTTATTGGTCATATTTGTTTATGTCTATTTCTGAACTCTACTCAGTTTCATTTATCTATAAGTCTTTCACTTTACCAACACCAGGTCTTGATTACTGTAGCTGTATAAGTCAAAATGGCCATCATTCAAAAGTCCACAAATGACAAATGCTGGAGAGGCTGTGGAGAAAAGGGAACCCTCCTACACTGCTGGTGGGAATGCAGTTTGGTGCAGCCACTATGGAAAACAGTATGGAGATTCCGCTAAAGACTAGGAATAGACTTACCATATGACCCAGGAATCCCACTCCTGGGCATATATCCAGAAAGAACCCTACTTTAAAGACACCTGCTTCCCAATGTTCATAGCAGCACTATTTACAATAGCCAAGACATGGAAACAGCCTAACTATCTATCAACAGATGACTGGATAAAAAAGTGGTGGTATATTTATACAATGGAATACTATTCAGCCATAAAAATGGCAACATAATGCCATTTGCAGCAACAGGGATGTCCCTGGAGAATGTCATTCTAAGTGAAGTGAGCCAGAAACAGAAAGAAAAATACCATATGAGATCGCTCATATGTGGAATCTAAAACAAAACAAAAAATGAACATAAATACAAAACATAAACAGACTCATAGAAATAGAACATAAACTTGTGGTTGCCAAGGGAGCAAGGAGTGGGAAGGGACAGGCTGAGATTTCAAAATTTGTAGATCCTGACAGGCATATGCAGAATAGATAAACAAGATTATACTGTATAGCACAGGGAAATATATACAAGATCTAGTGGTAGCTCACAGTGAAAAAAATGGGACAATGAATATATGTATGTTCATTTATAACTGAAAAATTGTGCTCTACACAGTAATTTGACACAACATTATAAAATGACTATATCTCAATAAAAAAAGACAAAATTGGTTACTGTGGGTCATCCAAATTTCTTTTTTTCTTTTCAAAATTGTTTTGGATGTTCTAATTCTTTAGTTTTATATATAAATGCATAGTTTGTCTATATCTATGAAAAATTCTGCTGAAATTTTGATTGAAATTATGTGAAACCTATACATCAATTAGGAATGAATTAAAACTTTAAATGTATTGATTCTTGCAATTCTTCCATAAACATGATATGCCTTTCCATTTATTTAGGTCTTTTTTGATATCTTTCATCAGCATTTTAGAATGTTCACTTTACAGGTCCTGCATATATTTTGTTAGGTTTCTATGTAAGAATGTAATTTATGGGGAGAGCTATTGTAAATGAGGTTTCATTTTTTAAAATTATTTTCTATTTTTTAATTAATCTGTTTGGAAGTATAATTGCTTTTTATAGAGTTGATTTTGGATCTTGCAGTCTTTCTAAAGTTACTTATCAGTTCTATGAGCTTTTTTGTACATTTCTTGGGATTTCTGTATATGTCTGTACATTCCTTTTATTCCTTGTACTCACCTTATTGTGCTGGTAAGGGCTTCTAATACTATGTTGGATAGGAGTATGATTTATAACTTTTTTAAAAAAAATAGACTTTAATTTTAGAGTAGTTTAAGTTCACAGCAAAACTGAAAAGAAAATACAGAGAATCCCCACATATTCCCTGCTCCCCACCCCAAAATAACCTCCCCATGTATCACCAGCCTTCACTACAACAGTGCATTTGGAATAATCAATAAACCTACATTAACACATCATTATTGCTCAAAGTTCATAATTTACATTAGGATTCATGCTTGGTGTTCCAAATTCTGTGAATTTTGATAAATGAATAATGACTTGAAGCCACCATTATAGAATTAAACAAAAGAGTCGCATTGCCTTAAAAGTCTTCTCTGCTCTGCCAGCTAATCATCTCTCCCCTTATAACTCTTGGCAACCACTGATCTTTTTACTGTCTCCATACTTTTGCTTTCTCCAGAATGCCATATAACTGAAATCATACAGTATATAACCTTTCATACTGGCTTATTTCATTTTTTATTATATATAGATATTGTATTGCAGTATAGCCAGTTTACAATGTTGTGTCAATTTCTGGTGTACAACATGATGCTTCAGTCGTACATGAACATACATATATTCATTTTCATATTCTTTTTCACCATGTTACTATAAGATATTGAATATAGTTTCCTGTGCTGTACAGTATGAACTTGTTATTTATCAATTTTGTATATATTAGTTAGTATCTGCAAATCTCAAACAGCTTCTTTCATTTATTAAAGTACATTTAGGTTTCCTCCATAACTTTTTATGACTTTAAAAAACTCCTTTCCTTTTTATCACTGAGTCAGATTCCATTGTCTTAGTGTATAAGAGTTTATCCATTTACCTGATGAAGTGCATTTTGGTGGCTTCCAACTTTTGGCAGTTATGAATAAAGTGGCTATAAACATCCATGTGCAGGTTTTTGTATGGGCATAGAATTTTAATTAATGTGAGTATATGCAAAAGAGTACAATTGTTGGATCTCATAAGAATATGTTTGATTTTGTAAGAAACTGTGAAACTCTTCCAAAGTAAATGTACCATTTTGAATGATGAAATGAGAGAAGCTCTCACTGAATGAGTTTGTGTTGCTTTACATTCTAACTAGCATTTGACATTGTCAGTATTTTGGATTTTGGATATTCTAACAGGTGTGTAGTGAAATCCCATTTTTTATTTTTTACTTTGCAATTTCCTAATGACATATTATGTTGAATATTTTTGTGCATATTTGCATTTATGTATCTTCTTTGTTGAGGTGTCCATTCAGGTCTTTGGCTCATTTTTAAATCAGATTGTTCTTTTTTTTTTTATTTTTGAGTCTTAAGTGTTTCTTGTATATTTTGAATAACATTTCTTTATCAGAAGTGTCTTTTGCAAATATGTTTTCCCAATCTGTGGCTTGTTTTTTCTCATTTTCTTGACATTGCCTTTTGTAGAGTACAAAGTTTTAATTTAATTGAGGTTAATTTATTAGCTAATATTTTCATGAACCATACCTCTGATGTATCTAAAAAGTCATCACTATACTCAAAGTCATCTAGGTTTTTATTTATATATCAGGAGTTTAATAGTTTTACAATTTTTGCGTTTAGTTCAATGAATCAATTTGAGCTAAATTTTATGAAGACTATAAAGTCTGTGTCTAGATTCTTCTTCATTTTATTTTTATTTAAAGCAGTTCCCCAATCCTTCTAGCTCTATTTCTTGGGAAGACTATCTTTTTCCATTGAATTTCCTTTGCTTCTTTGACAAAGTTAAGTGGACTATAGTCATGTGGGTCTATTTATGGGTTCTCTATACTGTTTATCTATTTAAGTATTTTTTTTGCCAATGCCATATTCTTTTTATTATTGAAGCATTATAATAAATTTTGATGCCTGGTAGGGTCAGTCCTCATGTTCTGCTTTTCTCTTACATTATTGTGTTGGATATCCTTAATCTTTTGTCTCTCCATATAAACTTTAGAATCACCTTGTTAATATTCACAAAATAACTTTCTGGAATTTTAATTGGGATTGTGTTGAATCTATGGTTTAATTTAAGAGGAACTGATATCTTGACAATTGACTCTTCTTATCCATAAATATGAATATATTTCCACTTATTTAGATGTGTGATTCTTTTCATTAGTTTTATAGTTTTTCTCATATAGATGTTCACAAAATTTTTAGGTTCATACCTAAGGATTTCATTCTTTTGAGTGCAAATATAAATGGGTAATGTGTTTTCATTTGTATTTTTTGTGGTTATAAAGGAAATTTATTGATTTTTGTGTATTAAATTTGTAGTCTGAAATCCTTTTTGTAATTATTTAACAGTTCTAGGATTTTAAAAATTCATTCTTTGATATATTCTGTGTAGAAAATCATGTCATTCTGTTTTTCCCTATTGTTGAGAGTCTTTATTAAGAATGGGAGTTACTTTATTTACGCTTTGTTTTTGTTTGTTTGTTTGTTTTTGTTTTTGTTAGAGAATACAGACTTGTGGTTACCAGGGGGGTGGAGGGTGGGAAGGGATAGACTGGGATTTCAAAATTGTAGAATAGACTACACTGTATAGCACAGGGAAATATACACAAAATGTTATGATAACTCACAGAGAAAAAAATGTGACAATGAGTGTGTATATGTCCATGAATAACTGAAAAATTGTGCTGAACACTGGAATTTGACACAACATTATAAAATGATTATAAATCAATAAAAAATGTTAAAAAAAAAAGAATGGGAGTTACATTTTATCAAGTAATTTTTCTGTATCTGTTAATATTATCATGTGCATTTTTTAAAATTTTAGTCTGTTGATGTGATATATTATATTAGTTAATTTTTGAATTTCAAACCAGTCTTGCATACTAGGATAAATCTTGCTTGATCATAGGGCATAATTATTTTTATAAATAGATGAATATGATTTGCTATTATTTTGTTGAGAAATTTGGCACCCTCTTTCATAAGAGATTTTGATTGGCAGAGTTTTTTTTTTTCTATAGTGTCTTTGACTGTTTTTGGTTTTAGAGTAATGTCTCATAGAATAATTCAGAAAATATTACCTCTGAGTCTACCTTTTGGAGGATATTGTAGATAATTGGTATAATTTCTTCCTTAAGTGTTTGGTAGAATTCCCCAGTGAACCTAAGTCTGGTGCTTTCAATTATGGAAAAGTATTAAGTATTGATTTAATTATTTAAATATATATAAGCCTATTAAGACATCTTTTTCGTTGTTTCATTTTGTCAGACTGTGCCTTTTACAAAATTATTCCATTTTTTTATCTAGATTATCAAATTTGTATTATAGAATTGTTCATAATTTTTTTATTATCCTTTTGGTGTTCAAGGAATCTATAGTGATGTAATTCTTTCATATTTGGTATTAATAATTTGTGTCCTCTATTTTTTTCTTAGTTAACCTGACTAGAGACTTACTGATTTTATGGGACTTTTCAAAGAACTAGTTTGGTGTTTCATTAATTTCACTTGTTGATTTCCTATTTTGAGTTTTATTTATTCTGCTCTAAATCTTATTATTTACTTTCTGTTGTGAACTTTGGATTTAATATTTTCTTTTCTAGGTTTATAAAGTGGAAGCTTAGATTATTAATTTTATATCATTCTCCTTTTCCAATATATACATTCATTATTAGATTTTGTGCTAAGCATTGCTTTTTATGCATCCCATTAATTTTGATAACTTGTATTTTAATTTTTAGGTTTTTTAAAAAAAATTGAAATATCTCTTGAGACTTCTCTTTGATCTTTGTGTTATTTAGAAATGTATTGTTTAATCTCTGAGGACTTTGAAGTTTTAAGCTTTCTGTTATTGGTTTCTAGTTTGATTCTATTGTTGTATGTAATATCTTTAAAATTTATTAAAGTGCATTTTAAGTCCCCAAATATGTTTTTCTTGGTGAATATTCCCCAGGAACTAAGAAAAATTTGTATTCTGCTATTGTTGGAAAATTATTCACCATATATCAATTACTTCCAATTTAGTTGACTCCAATTATTCTTCACCAATTTTTTTGTCTCCTGGATCGGTTAATAACTGAACAATGGGTATTGAACCACCAATTGCAATAGTGGATATGTCTATTTTCTCTCTCAGTTCTATCAGATTTTATCTTATGTACTGTGATCCTCATTTGTTAGGTGCATTGATATTTAGAATTGTTATGTCCTCTTGAAAAATTAACTTTATTCTTTGTTTTTTGTCCCTCTATTTCCCTGATGACTTTCCTTGTTTTGAAGTCTTCTCTGTCTGAGATTAATATAGTTACTCTTACTTTCTTTCCTGTTAGTATTAGCTAAGTATGCTTCCCTCATTCTTTTACTCTTTAAATTTTATTTTTATTGAGATACAGTTGATGCACAATATTTTATGTTAAGGTGTACAACATAGTGATTCATAATTTTTAAAGATTATAGTCCATTCATAGTTATTTCAAATATTGGCTGTATTTCCTGTGCTGTACAATATTATCCTTTTATAGATAAAAGTTGTACCTATTAATCTCCTACCTGTATATTGCCCCATCTCCTTCCATCTCCCCATAATCTACCTTTACCTTTATATTTAAAGTGAGTCAACAGCATATAGTTGTGTCTTGTTTTTTATGCAACCCTGACAGTCTCTGTTTTTTAATTGGTCCCCTCATCTCTTGTGTTATTGCTGTCCATCATTTCACTTATACATAGCATACATATATGTGTGAATACATTGTTGCCATTATAAATTTAAACTAAATGGTTCCTGCTGGATAAATGAACAAAATAAGAAAGATATGTCTTTATTATATTATTTTATTTTATCTTCACTTATTCTTCTTTCAGTGCCCTTCCTTTCATTATGTAAATCTGAATTTCTGATCCATAAAAGTTTTATTCTTCCTGAAGAACTTCTTTTAACATTTCTTAGAAGGCATGTCTACCGATGACAAACTCCTAGTTTCCTTGTCTAAAAAAGTTTTTTTATTTCTTCTCACTTTTGAAGAATAATTTTACAAGGTATAGAATTTGAGAGCATTGAAAATATTTCTCTCAAATTTTTAAATACTTCATTCCATTTTCCTCTTGCTTGTGACATTTCTGATAAGACAAATGCAATTCTTATCATTGCTCCTCTACAGGTAAGTGTTTTAATCCTCTGGCTTCTTTCAAGATTTTTAAAAATGTATAATTTTCTACAGTTTGAATATGATATTCCTAAGTGATTTTTTTTCACATGTTTGGTGTTCCCTGAGATTCCTGAAACTGCTGTTTGTTGTCTAACATTAAATTGAAGATTTGCACAATTATTATTGCTTTAAATATTTCTCCCATTCCTTTCTTTTTTCTCCTCCTCATATTCCCATCATGTGTATGTTGCACCTTTTTAAGTTGTCCCACGGTCCTTGAAAATTCTGTTCTTTTTCCAAGCCTTCTTGTTGCATTCCATTTTTGGTAATTCCTATAGCCATATGCTAAACCTCAGAGGTTCTGTATTTAGCTCTGTCTAGTCTGCAAATAAGCCCATCAAAGGCATTCTTCATTTTTATTATGATGTTTTTGATCCCCAGCATTTCTTTTTGTTTCTTAGGATTTTCATCTCTGATTGTATTTTTCAATTGTTCTTGCATGTTGTCTACTTTTTTTTAAATCATGGCCCTTAGCATATTAATCAGAGTTGTTATCAACACCTGGTCTGATAATTTCAATATAACTGTAATATCCTTGTCTGGTCCTGATGCTTGCTATGTCACTTTGTTTTTTCAGTATGCTTTATAATGTTTGATTGAAAAGTGGGCAGGATGTATCAGGTATAAGGAATCATAGTGAATAAGCCTTAATAATGTAGTGGTAATGTGTGATGGGAGGGGAAGCCCACTACAGTCTTATGATTAAGTCTCAGTCATTTGGTAACCTTGTGTCCCTGAATTGTAAACCTCACAGTGCTTCTCAGTTATCCCCTTCCTTTAAATGAATAGGATAGCTAAAGGGTACTGGACTTGAGTATTTATTATCCCCTGGATAGGTCACCTCTAATACCCCAGCAGATTAGGCCCTGGGAAAATAGTTTCTCCTGAGGTCCAGCTTTGGTAAGGACAGAATGCCCTCATATATTTCAAAGCGGTTATTTCTCCCATCTTACTGCCAGAAACATATGGAGACTATTTCATTTTTTACTTTGCCAGAGCTCCTGAGATAAACGCAGAGCAGTGTTCGAGCCTCCGTATAACTGGGTTTACCTGGAGTTTTTAATTATCAGCTTTGTCCATACTGAGCCTCCAGCAATTTGTCAATTACAGTTTAGATTTTCCAACCCCAGTACTGGTTCCTGTGGTTAGTTTTGCTTGTGGGTTTCTGTTCTGGCAATTTGTGATTCTCTGTATTTTCCTGTCTTATTCTCCAATTAGGGTGGCAGTGTTCTGCTTTGTCACCTCATTTCTTTGTTGGACCTAAAAATTTTGACTTTTAAGTTTGTTCAGCTTCTTCACTGTTGTTAAGATGGAGTGGCAATTTCTAAACTCCTTACATGATGGGCCAGAAAACAGTATCATATTAATAATTTTTCAAATGTTAAATTAGCCTTGAAATTCTGAAATAAAACCTATTTGATTGTGGCATCTTATCCTTTGTATGTGTTGTTGAATTTGATATTGTCATCTTTTGTTGAGATTTTTTAACTTATTTGTAAGGGATACTGGTTTATAGTTTTCCTTTCCTTTCAAACTGTCTTTGGTTTTGGCATTGTGCAATAATGACCTCATAAATGAAGTGTCAAGGGTTTTCTTCCTTTTTATTTTTTGAGATACACTGTGTAGAATTAGTGTTATTTCTTCTTCAAATGTTTAGTGGAAAGTGCCATTGAAAACTATATGAGATTGGAAGTATTTTTGAAAGTTTTTAACTATATATTAAAATTTTAGTAGGAAAATTAAGATTCTCTATTCTTTGGGTATTTTATAGATTTCAAGGAATTCACCTAATTTGTACAATTTATGTCTGTAGTAGTTTTCGTAGTATTTTATTATGATATTTGTAATGTCTTTGTGGTCTGAAGAGATAGACACTCTTTTATTTCTAATATTGTAATTTCTCTCCTCCTTATATTTTTAAATCAGTATTTCTAGATGCCTATCAGTTTTATTGATCTTTACACAGGACAAACTTCTAAAGACTGATGACAATGGTAACATCAAAAATGTAATGGAAGGATAATTAAAATGATAGAGACTTTGTGTGCAAAGTTAAATTGTTATCAGCGCAAAACAGACTTTTGCATCTATAAGATGTTTTACGTAAACCTCATGAAAACTGCAAAGTAAAAGCCTTCAACATATACAAAAAGATACAGAGACGGCAATCAACTCATACCACTATGAAAAATAATCAATTTAGAAAGAAAGAAGAAAGGAAGGAATAAAAGTGGAATTTTAAAATATTCAGAAAGCCATTAATAAAATGACATTAGTAAGTACTCACTTATCAATAATTACTATAAATGTTAATGGATTTAATCATCCAACTAAAAGCTATAGTGGCTGGATGGATGAAAGAACAGAACCCAACTATATGCTTCTTACATTAGACTCAGTTTAGATTTAAGGACACAGATAGGCTCAAAGCACAGGGATGGATAACTATATGTATATCAGACAAAATAAATGTCAAGCCAAAATTCTAACAAGAGATAAAAATGATCATTATATAATGATAAGGGGGTCAATTAATCAACAAGGTATAAAAATTATAAATAACTACGCACCCAACATCAGAGTACCTAAATATATTAAGCAAATACTAACAGATCTGAAAGAAGAAATTTAAAAAATAATTTCTAGTGTTAGTAGGGGAATTAAATACCCTGTTTTCAACAATGGATCAATCATGCAGACAGAAAATCAACAAGAAAGTCTTGGACTTGAAACATACCTTAATACAGGACAGAAATAGACTCACAGACAGAGAATACAGACTTGTGGTTGCCAGGGGGGTGGAGGGTGGGAAGGGATAGACTGGGATTTCAAAACTGTAGAATAGATAAACAAGATTACACTGTATAGCACAGGGAAATATACACAAAATGTTATGATAACTCACAGAGAAAAAAATGTGACAATGAGTGTGTATATGTCCATGAATGACTGAAAAATTGTGCTGAACACTGGAATTTGACACAACATTGTAAAATGATTATAAATCAATAAAAAATGTTATAAAAAAAAGAAACATACCTTAGCCAGTTGAACCTAACAGAGACATGCAGGAGAGTATTCTGTCCAACAGCAGCAAATTACACATTATTCTCAAGCACAAATGAAAACTTCTCCAAGATAGGTTAAAGATAGGTCACAAATAAGTCTTAGCAAATTTAAAAAGAGGGAAATCATACCAAGTATCTTTCATGACTACAGTGGTATGAAACTAGAAATCAATAACAGGAGGAAAGCTGGACAGTTTGAAAAAAGTGGAGATTAATAATCAAGCTCCTGAGCAACCAATGAGTCAAAGAAGAAATCAAAAGAGATATTAAGAAATGTTGTGAAACAAATGAAACTGAAAGCACAACATATCAAAATCTACTGAATGCTTCAAAAGCAGTTTTAATTGAAAAGTTTATAGTGATAAATATCTACATTAAGAAACAAGACATAATTCAAATAAACAACACCAGATTACAGCATAATGAACTAGAAAAAGAAAAGCAAACTATGCCCAAAATTAGCAGAAGGAGGGAAAAAAAGGTCAGAGCTGAAATAAATGAAATAAAGTCCATAAAATCAATAGAAAAGCTACATGAAACTAAAAGTTGTTTCCTTTTGGAAAAATAAACAAAATTGACAAAACTTTAACTAGATTATCTCTGGAAAACTGAGAGGTATTAAAAAATAAAATTAGAAATGAAAAAGAAGACAACATTATTAATTGCACAGAAATGCAAAGATCATGAGAGATTACTAAGAAAAATGCTAAGCCAACAAAATAAATAACCAAAAATAAAATAATAAATTACTAGAAATATATAACCTATCAAGACTGAATCATGAAGAAAAAAGAAAATCTGAACAGATAACTATCTAGCAAAGAGATTGAATCAGGAATCCAAAACCTCCCCCCACCAAAAAAGTAACCCAGTATCAGATGTTTTTAGTGGTAAAATTAACCAAACATTTAAGGAAGAATTGAGGTCTATATGAAACTTTTTCCAAAATTGGAAGAGAAAGAACACTACCAGATTAATTTTACAAAGCTAGCACTATGTTAATATCAAAGCCAGGTAAAAATGCTACAAGAAAACAAAGTAACAAACCACTATTCCTGATGAATATAGATACAAAACTTCAACAAAATACTAGCATACCAAATGCAAAGCCACATTAAGAGGATTATTCACCATAATTAAGTGGAAGTACCCATGAGATATGAGGGTGGTTCAACATACAGTAATCAAATATGTGATACAACACATTAATAGAATTAAATAAAAATCATATGATCATCTCAATATAAGAAGAAAAAAAAAGATTTGAAAGAGTACAACACCTTTCAATGATATTATCTCTCAACAAAATGGGTACAGAAGGAATCCACTTAAATCCAGTAAAGTCCCTGTATGACAAACCCACAGCCAATATAATATTCAATGGTGAAGAGCTGAAGGCTTTTACTCTAAGATCAAGAACAAACCAAGGGTGCCTTTCTCACTATTCATATTCAACATGATACTTGAAGAAATATCCAGAGCAATCAGGCAAGAAAAGAAATAGAAGGCATACAAATAGGAAAGGAAGAAGTAAGATTTTTTCTGCATATAGATGATATGAACTCCATATAGAAAATCCAAAAGACTCCACCAGTCTAACTGTCACAACTAATAAAAAGATTCAGCAAATTAACAGGATACAAAGTCAACATATGGAAAACAGCTTCATTTCTATACACTAACAACAAAACACCTGGAAAAGAAAGCAACCCCTTTCACAATAACATCACAAACAATAAAACACTTAGAAATAAATTTTTCCAAGGAGGTGTAAGATCTGTACACTGAAGACTTGAAAGAAATTGAAGAAGACACCAAAAAAAAAAAAAAAAAAAAGGAAAGATACACTATGCTAATGGATTGGAATAATTAATATTGTTAAAATGTCCATATTACCCAAAGTAATCTATAGATGTACTGAAATCCTTATCAAAATTCCAGGTGTTTTTCACAGAAATAGAAAAAAAGTATTTGTAAAATTTTTGTGCAGATTCCAAACACCCTGAAGAGCCAAAGTAATCCTTAGACAGCAAAAACACCAGAGGCATCATGCATCCTGAATACAAACCATACTACAAAATTGTAGTAAGGAAAACAGTATATTACAGGCCTACAAAGAGACACATAGATCAATGGAATAAAATTGGGAGTCGAGAAATAAACTCCCACACACATGATCCACTACTATTTGACAAAGGAGGCAAGAATACTAATGGGGAAAGAACAATGATGTTGAGGAAGCTGGATGACTACATTCAGGAGAATGAAAGTGGAACCCTGTCTTACAGCACTCACAAAAATTAATTCCAAATTAAAGATTTAAATTAAAATTCTGAAATTTTAGAACCCCTAGAAGGAAACATAGGAAAAATCTCCTTGACATTGGTCTCAGCAGTGATTTCCTGGGTATGACATCCAAAGCACAAGCAATCAAATTAAAAATAAATAAGTGGGACTACATCAAACTACAAAGCTTCTGCACAGCAAAAGAAACAATCATCAAAATGAAAAGTCAACCTACAAAATGGAAGAAAAGGTTTGCAAATCATATATCTGATAAGAGGATAATAGCCAAAATTTATTTTAAAAATTCATAATAACTCAGTAGCAAAACAAAACAAAACCTAACAACCTGATTAAAAAATGAGTGGAGGAACTGAATAGATGATTTTCCAGAGAAGACATACAACTGGCCAACAGGTACACAAAATGGTGCTCATTACTACTAATCATCAGGGAAACGCAAATCAAAACCACTACGAGATATTATCTCACATATGTTAGAATGACAGTCATCAAGAAGTCAAGAAGTATGTGTTGGTGAAGATGTGGAGAAAAGGTAACATTTGTGCAATGTTGGTGAGAATAAAAATTGGTATAGTCACTGTGGAAAATATTATGCATGTTTCTCAAAAAGTTAAAAATAGCACTGTCATGTGTTACAGCAATCCCACTTCTGGTTGTATGTCCAAAGGATTTGAAATTAGGATCTTGCAGAGAGATCTGCACTCCCTTATTTATTGCAATATTACTCACAAGAGCTAACACATGGGAACAATCTCAGTGTCTGTAAATGAATAAATCAATACAGAGTAATGGAATATTATTCAGTCATGAGAGAGGACATTCTGCTATTTTCAACAGCTTGGATGAAACTTGAGGGCATAATGCTAAGTAAAATAAGGCAGACAGAGAAAGACACATACTGTATGATTTCACTTAAGTGTAAAATCTAAATAAAAGTCAAACTCAGAGAAACAAACAGTAGAGAAGTGACTACCAGAGGTTGGGGTGGATGGGAGAAATGGGGAGATAATGGTCAAAGAGTAGAAATTTTCAGCTAAGATTAATAACTTTGGGGATTTAATGTATAGCACAATGATTATAACTAATAATACTATATCATATACTGAAATGATGCTAAGAGAACAGATCATAAATATTCTCATCACCAAAAAATGGTAAGTATGTGATAGAATGGAGGTAATAGCTAATAGTATGGTGGTAATTCTTTACATTTTATAAATGGATGAAAAGAATATATTCTATACCTTAAATTTACACAATGCTGTGTGTCAATTGTATCTCGATAAAACTGGAAAAATAAATTAATAAACCATAGAACAAATTTCTGATTTAATTGATTTTTCTGTATTGTTTTCCTATTTTTAATTTTATTGGTGTCAGGTCTAATCTCTATTATGCCATTTTATTTTATGATGTTGCTTGATTTAGACATATTTTGATCTTATTTTTCTCATTTTCTAATATGGAAACTTAGACTGTGGATTGGAGTCCTTCCTTCTTTTCTAATGTATCTATTTACCATTTACATATTGTTATAGTCACTTGAGATGCATTCCACAAATGTTAATGTTCTTAAATTCAGCCCAACCTGTGAATTCAAAATTTAGTTATTGTATTTTTGTTTCCAAAATTCCATTTGGTTATTTCTGTATCTTCTCTATCTCTGCTGAGATTTCTATCATTCCACTTGTTCAAGTATTTTTCTTCCCTATTTTTAGAACTTGAGTCTAATAGCTGCTTTGAAATATTTGATAACAAATGTAATATTCAAACTCTTGATTGCTGTCTTTTGATTGCATTCTTCCTTTTTAGATGTTGAGAGTTTAATAATTTTGCATATGTTATGTAATCTTTATTATATCTTAGACATTTTCAATATTATGCTGTTTTACTCTGAGTCTTGTTAAAGTCTATACAAAATATTTATATTTTTATTTCATATTTATTTTTATCAGTGTATTAATTTGTTTAGGGTCAAGATATGAGTTTCCACCCTTCTTCTCTGGCCTATGATTTCAATATCAGTTCAGATTCCAAAACATTTTATACCTATTCATATCTGTCACATATGTGTTCAACCCAGTAGACAATCTGGGACACAAATGGTGGTATATTTTGTAGTTCACTTCTTATAGTTTTGATATTTGTTTTGAGCAAAAGGTCTCACTTACTTAGCTTGGGAGCAAGAACAGTAGTTCATACAACAAGTTTATGGGATCACTTTAATAAACTCCCCTCTCCATGATCTCCTGAGATTTTCTAGCTCTTAATGATCTTTCTTCTTTTACTTCTAGCCATTAATTAGGGGGCTTTTAGTATCTCCACCATGCTTCACAACTCTGATAACAGCATCTCTCTTTGAGGCCAACCTGTGAGAGAAAATTTTCAATGAGAATCACTTACATGCCCTTCAGATCACAATTCCTCTGGCCATATAGAATAGCTTCAGTTCCTCACCCTTGGAATTTTAGGCACCTGACCAAACACTACTATCAATATCACTCAGATCTTGGAATTTTCTAGGAGTTTGGGCAGGAAAGAACAGAAAAAAGCAAAAGAGTGGATTTCTACTACTTTATGACTCATAGAATATCTCTTTATTGCTTCGTGGACCAGAAATAGAATAGTTTTGGAGCTCTTTCTCTCCCAGTTCTTGGTTTCAGAGTGCCGTTGAGTCCAAATTGAGAGATACCAAAGGAGGGAAAAAAGAGAAAAGTCTGTTTACTCAGTGGTACTTCAAGTTTTTTTTTTTTCTTTTACTATCCAACTACTACTATTTACTTTCAATCTTCAGAGACCTAATCCATGAATTCTTTCCAGGATTTTGTCACATTCAATAAGAGAAACAGACTGGATTGTGCTTATTCCTTCTTGACCACAACTGGTAATTCTATTCCTTCCTTAAGCCTCAGTTTCTCATTTCTCTAATGAGTATAGTATTTGTAAATATAAATAAATAGTAGTTGTAAAGATATGTATCATGTATCACACAGTACATGAATTGAAGGAGTTATAATAATTATATATTTTCTTCCTTTGTAAAGCAAAGGTATTGAGATAGAATATCATTTTCTCTTTTAACATATTTCCACCATAAAATATATCATATATATGTACAAAAAAGCACAAAAAGCTTATATGTATAATTAAAACTAAAGAATGTAGTTTGTTTTATAGTGTATGTCACCATGGAAAATACCATTAATAGACTTTTCTTTTACAAACACAAATAGAGATGTTCATTAATATATCAGAATCTTTGTTTACCAGTTATCTATTTAGTATCTACTAAATACAATCCACTTTGACAATTGCTAGGAGTGTAAGGTTTAAAAGAATTGAAGATCTTGGTGCTTACAAATGCTCACTTATGTTTTGGAATACTTCATTAAGATAAATTACTCTTTTCTGAGACAATAGTCCAACCTAGATATGTTAGTAGACAAAAAAATTTTCCTTGAAAAAATTTTTGGACTACATAATTTCAAATTCCAAGTCTAACATTTATTACTTGGAATTAAGGACAAATCACTCAATTTCTCTCTGTTCCTGCTTCTTTGTATTTAAATGAATTAATAATAAAGCAATACTTATCTCAAAGGTTTGATGTGAGAATTACATGAAATAATGAAAGAGTTGAATACATGTTAGGTCTTATTATTTTGAAAATTCATTGTGAAAGTAAACACTATATTAGACATACATACTGTTCTTTGGTCTCCTACCCCATTTTTTAGATAATTTTAGGTAACTTTTTCCTCAGCATTTATCTGTTATTAACAGAAATAAAACAAATGTCTATTTTAAGTGACAATACATTTCACAGAAAACTTGATTAGACAAATAAAAATGTTCTATGTTATAAATTGCATTATTTCTAGCTATTTGTCTTGCATTTGTTGCTGTACTACAGTACAGTACTACTAAGACTTTTTACAGGCTAGATAACTTTGGAAATATTAAGTCCTATGAGTTTCTTTAACTGTAAAATTATAATTATATCAATTTTATAAGCATATAGGTGATAATTTACATACTAAATAGTTTTGAGCAGCTACCATATGCTAGATACACTGTTGGACCCTGGATATGTGGAACATACAGAGTCACTGCCTTCATAGGACTTATATTCTGGAGAAGAGAGAGACATTAAACAAATCATCACAAAGTAAAATAAAAATGTAAATTCAATTTCATGAATATGAGAAAAAAAGTGATATGTGATGAGAGAGTAAAAGTTGAGGTTACTAAATTATATGAAAGAATAAGTTAGTTTTGAAAAATTATATTTAAGTTTAAACCATAAATATGAGTAGCAATTGAACTTTAAAAAAATGGGTTAAATGTGTAACAGGATGAGAGAATTTTATTTGTGAGCATTGAAGCAGAAAAATAATTGACTTCTTCTGGAAACTTACAGAAGGTCAAAATAGAGCATATTTAGTGAGGAAACAAAAAGTGAACATAAAGTTATCAATATAGTCAAAGGCTACTTAATCCACAGGGTCTTATAAACTATCTTAAGGACTTTGAATGATGCAATAACAAGTATTTTAAACAAGAAAGTGTCATGGGTAAATGAATGTATTAAAAAAGGTTTCTTTAATTGGTCTTGGGAAGAATGGATTAAAGAAGAAAATAATGAAAATAATGAAATAATGTCCACAGCTCAGGAAATAATGAGAAATTTTTTCAGTCAATTCATGGCTGTAGCAATGGAGAAGAGATGAATTTATACAGATATAGATATGGATTTTAGGTAGAATTAATATTAATGGCTGGTGGGTGAGACACAAGAAGTTAAAGAGATACAGATACCGAGGATGACCTCAATATTTCAGGTCTCAACCACTGTGTGAATAAATGTGCCATTTTCTGATAAGGTACAATGATGAGGAAGAAATATTTGTTAGGAGAATATAAACTACTTCAGATAGTTCCCATCACATAATACAAACTCAACAAATGATAGCCATTTTCATTGTTCATTCATTTATCCAATCATTGTACAAATATTTCTTGACCTCCACTTTGTGAAAGACATTTTGTTAAACTCTGGGTATATAAAAATATTTTTAAAATAATACAGTTCCCTTTATTAACCACAATTGCAATAACTTACATTAGTATTGCATTTTACAGTTACAGAGCATATTCATATACTCCTTACTCACATATCCCTTAAGATATTTATTGATTGATTGAAAATGACTAACACAAAAATTGATATTTTCTATTAATTACTACCACTTGTTCATATCAACTGGTGTATACAATCATGCAACTTCTCAATTGTCAATTTAACAGTAGCACCCTATACTCCATGAGAGAAATATACATCTTGGTAACTGTCCCTATCTCATCCAAGTGTAGATGCTGATGTCACAGTGAACCTATATATTTTTAAATCACCTATATGTGAAAGAAAAAAACAAGTATTTATAAACTAAGACAAATTCTCATGCAAAAATTATTTCCAAGTCTACAAGATTGAACCTAATACATATCACATTTATTTTGAATACAAAGTCAATTAACAAAAATAAATTCTATTTCTGTATACTAACAATGAACATATGAAAACTGAAATTGAAAAAACAATACCATTTGTACCATTTATAATTTCTTCAAAAATTTAAATTTTATAAAACATCCACAGGATCTATATATTTAAAATTATAAAAACTGTAAAAACAAATCAAATAAAACTGAAATAAATGAATAAACATGCTGTGTTCATGAACTGAAGTATATGACATAGTAAAACTTTCAATTATCTTCAAATTTATCTATAGATTTAGGGCATTTGTTGTCAAAATCCAAGAAAAGTTCTCTGTAGACATAAACAATATTCTTTTAAATTTTACATTAAAACCCCAGGGTCTAGAATACCTAAATCAATTTTGAAAAAGAAAATAAAGTAGAAGAAATCACCTGTACATGTTATTAAGGTCTTCTATGTAGACACAGTAATCAAGAGCATATGATATTGATGGACAGATGCATAGATCAATGGAATAAAAGACACAGAAGAAGACAAACACGCATAAGTCAAACTGATTTTTGACAAAGATACAAAGCCAATTCAATGGAGAAAAGATAGCCTTTTTAAACAAATAGTGCTAGAACATTTGACAATCTACAAGAGGAGAAATAAAACATGAACTAAACCTCACACATTGCACAAAAACTAACTCAGAATGTATCATGGATTAAAATGTAAACAGAAAACTATAAAACTTTTTAAAAGCATAAGTGAAAGTCTTGGAATCAAGAACTGGGCTAAGAGGTCTTAGTCTTGACACCACCAACAAAAAAATCCATAAAAGGAAAACTCTATAAACTTGAATTAATTTAAAAACATTTGCTCTATAGAAGACCCTGTGAAAAAGATGAAAAGACAGCTACAAAATGGGATAAAGTATTTGTCAGCCAGGGGGGCTGATGTGGGGTTCTAGAAGGTGAGTGGCCCAAATGAAAAAATGCATGAGGAGTTGCCATACCACCAGACAGACTTCAGCAGGAGACACCATGGTGTTAACAACACTTTATTCTATTGCCACAGGGTGGTGTGTGTGCCCTATGGTGCAGCTGTCCTGCTTTTATCCATTTTCTGCCAGCACACATGCAATGTGAATTTCTTTCTTCATGAGGCCTACAGAATATCTCTAGCTCATGTGTACTTCTATTTTCTTTGTTCTAAATTTTACATAACTGACGCATGCATACAGTCATTATTTACTGCATACTACAAACATGCTCTGATCATGGCCTTGGGTCCCACGGCCTTAACTCATCTCAAGGCCACTGACAGTATTATAAAAATACATGTCCAACAGACTAGAATTTATAACATATAGAGAACTATCAAAACTTAATAAAACAAACAACAAAAAAATCCAAAAAGAAAATGGACAAAATTCATGAAGAGGCATTTCACCAAAGTGAGTATATGGATGGAAAACTAACACATAAAAATATATTAAATTCTGTTAGATTTATTAGTTTATCAGAATGCCAAAATGAAGTACCACAGTATGACTTAAACAGCAGAAATTTGCATGCTCATAATTTTCGAGTCTAGAAGTCTTGAGATAATACTTTGACAGGGTCGGTTTCTTCTGAAGCATCTCTCCTTGGCTTATAGGCATCGTCTTCCCTGCTTATGTCTCTGTCTGAAACTTTTCTTATAAGCGTGAGTCATATTGGATCAGGGAAAACCCATATGTTCTCATTTTGCCATAATTACCTTTTTCAAGGCCCTATCTCCAAATACAGCTACATTCTGAGGTACTTGTAGATAGGAATTCAACAAGTGAATTGTGAGGGTAGGAGACACAATTGAACACACTACATTAGCCATTAGGGAAATGTAAACTAGAACAACAATGATATATCACTAAATATCTAACATAATAGTTAAAATTAAAAATTGTAACCAAATTAAATGCTGAGGAGGACACAAAAATCCTGGGTCAATCATACATTTCTGATGATAAGGTAAAATGGTACAGTCATTTTGAAAAAGAGGTTGGCAGTTCCCTTAAAAAAGTAAGCATTTAACAACGATAAACCCCCAAAATTGAAGTCCTGGCACTTATCCCATAGAAATCATAATTTTTGCTTATCAAACACAACAACCACCACAAAATTGTATATGAAAGTTTATAGCAGCTTTATTTGTAATAGCCAAAAAACTGGAAAGAAACCTCATGTTCATCAATGACTAAATAGTTAAATAAACCTGATATATCCATATCATGGAATACTACTCAACATTAAAAATGAACAAACTATCAATATTACAGTAATTTGCAAAGGACTCAATGATGTTTTCTTTAATTTTAAAAACTATCTAAAAGTGCACAGACTGCATGGTTCCATTGGAATAATATTCTTGAAAAACATAAAACTATAGAAATCAGCAGAAATGTATTGGTTGCCAGCAGAAGAGGATGGTGGTTGTGGCTATAAAATGGCAACACAAGGAATCATTGCAGTGAAGGAAGTGTTCCATGTCTTGAATTAATTATCATTTTGGCAATGCACCATAACTTGCAAGATATTACCATTAAGGAAAACTAGCTGAAGGGTACATACAAATTTGGTGTACTATTTTTGCCAATAGAAGTAGATCTGTAATTATCTCAAAATATAAGTTGAATTAGAAAAGACAAAACATATCAGAAAAATTGTGGATTTTTTTCATACTTATACTCAAAAATTTTACTGTCAAAGTTTGATAACATTATATAAACTGTGGAAGAATTTTTATAGTAACAAACTCCAAAATAAACTTTAAAAGGCAATTGCATTTCTAGTCACTAGCAGTGAATAATTTAAAAATTCAATTAATAAAATTATTCTATTTTAATATCATAGTAATTCAATACTTAGGGATAAATTTAACAAAAAGTAGAAGACATGTACACTAACAATTACAAAACATTGGAATAAATTAAAGAAGACCTAAGTAAATGTAAGAAAGACCCCATCATCATGGATCAGAAGACTTAATATTGTTAAGATGGTAATATTCCCCAAGTGGATCTACAGATTCAAGGCAATCCTTATCAAAAATCTCAGCAGGCACTTTTGCAGACATATACAAGATAATATTGAAATTCATATGGAAATGCAAAGGATTCTGAATAGTCAAAATAAATCTTGAAAGTAAAGAATAAATTTAGACATATTCTTCCCAATTTCAAAACTATCCATAAAGCTACAATAACCAAAATTATGTGATATTGGTACAAATGAGACATGTAGAGCAATAGAATAGAATTGAGAATTGAGAAAAAAAGCTTACATTTATGATAAATCAATTTTCCACAAGGGTACCAATCAAATGGGAAACTATTAATCTTTTCAACAAATGCTGGAGAACAAAGAAATATCCTCTACTTCAAATGATATGTAAAAATAACTCAAGATGGATCAGAGAACTAAATTTACATGTTAAAGGTATAAAATTCCTCGGTGAAAACATAAACATAAACATTCATAACATTGGATTAGGTAATGCTTGTTAAATATGACACCAAAATAATAAGATAACAAAAGTATAGACATTTCTGCATACACATTTCTCCAAATAATATATGCAAATGGCTAAAAGCACAGAAAAAAAAATGGCTCAACATGATTAGCCACCATGGTGATGCAAATAAAGACACAGTGAAGTATTGTGAAGGTTGAGATACATTTCACATTGAGTAGGATAATATAATAAAAACGACAGATGATAACAATTGCTCATGAGGATGTAGAGAACCATCATACATTGATAGTGGGAATATAAAATGATGCTGTTGTTTGGGAAAACACTTTGACAACTCTTTAAAATGTTAAATATAGAATTATTTGACTAAGCAATTCCACTCCTAGATATATAGCCAAGAGAATTGAAAATATGTTCATATAAAAACTTGTACATGAATATTCATAGCAGAGTTATTCTTAACAGCTAAAAGTAGATAAAGCCCAAGAGACCACCAAATTATTAATGAAAAAAATGTGTATATCCATACAGTGAAATATTATTCAACCATAAAAAATGAATACTGATTCATGCTAAAACATGGATGAATGTGGAACTGTTATGGCACAGAATTTCTTTTGAGGGTAATGAAAATATTCTGGAATTAGTTATGATGATTGTACAACCTTGTGAATATACTAAGCCCACTGAGCTGCACACTTTAAAATGAATGAATTTTATGATATGCTAATTATATCTTAGTGAAGATGATAACAAATAATGTTGTAAGTGGTCATAAGGTGAAGGTCATAAATATAAACTCATAAGAAGAATAAAAGATAAATAAATGCTTCTAATTCTATGTGAATGGGTACTAATAGTGGCTTGGTTCAAAATTCCAAGCTAGAGAAAAACCATGGACTGTTAAAATGCTGTATCAGAAGCAAATTATATGGAAATAAGGACAACATGCTCTGGAAAATTGTTAGATGATATATTGTCATCATAATGAAGAAACTCATAAAATTGTGCAGATTTTGAACAAAATTTTTGCATGAAATTTATAAGTGGAAAATATATAAGTGAATACTTTAATCAATGTAATAAAAAGTTAATGACAGATCAAGGGATATAACAAGGAGTGATGTCAGCAAAGTTTTAGGCTAGGAAGTTCCAAGTTTTCATTCTCCTAAGAAAACACAAAATAACCAACATTCTATAACAAGCTAAAATGATGTTATAGAAGCACTGGGAAGCAGTGAAAAATCTGAAACAATCATGTGAAAATCCAATAAAGAAAAAGCCATATTAGAAACAGAAAATTTAATGGTGGTTATACTTGCCCTTACCCCACACAATTTCTTGGCCCAGAGGAAGTAAAAGCCTGAGTTCCAACACCTCCCTTGAACTGGAGGGAGAAAGGGAGTTCTTAATTTGAATGTTCTGTCCTATCTAGGGGCTGCCTGAAAGTTTGGCAATTGTCACACAGCTGGTAGCTCAGGGACCAAAGTAGAGGGCATGACAACAAAGCTGCAGGGTATTATAGATCCAAAGATACTTGGAGTAAGACATTAAATCTATAGACATACAATAGACCACTTAAGACACCAAGGAGAACCTGGGGTGAGACTTTTTGTGAAATTAAGATGTTCAAAAGCACTCATGTATATTGGAGAATTGTATAAGCCACATTCAGGTCTAGGCAAAGCATATGTTCAGAGAAAACATAAGAACTTAGGCTTTCACCTCAGGCCAATTCCAAAATTCAGAGCACACTTAACTAATTAGTCAAGAACTATACCAACATAAAGCCAGTCTGCAAAGATTGGGAGACCTGTTTTTTATTAAAACGTACAATTTTCAAAAACAGTAACAGCAACAACAGCAACAGAAAAACCTCACAAACCATATAAAGAAGCAGAAAAACATGGCCCATTCAAAGAAAGAAAGTAATTTGGAAGAAATCATCACTGAATAAGCAAAACATCTAACTAATTAGAAAATGACTTTGAAACAATTAATTTAAATATGCTCAAAGAGCTAAAAAGTATAAAATAAGGGCAAACAAGTAAACAAAATCAGAAAGATGACAAATGAGTAAATAAAAATATCAAAAATAGAAATTATAATAAGGAAAAATCAGAAATTCTGGAGCTGAAAAATATAATAAGTCAATTTAAAAACCAGAAAATTTTGACAGTATTTTTGATCAGGAAGAAGAAAGAATTAGAAAACATGAAGATAGGACATTTGAAATTATTGAATCTGAAGAGCTAAAATTTATACAATAAAAAGAATGAACAGAGCATAAGGGACTTTTAAAACACAACCAAGCAATATATGCATTATGGGAATTCCAGAAAGAGAAGAGGAAATAAAAGCGACAGGAAGATTTTATTCAAAAGAATAATAGCAGAAGATTCCCCAATTTTGGTGGAAAACATGAATCCAAGAAGACAAATCCAACATGCTCAGTGAACTCCAAATATTAAAACTTAATAAGACCCACATTGAAACACATTCAAGGCAAATTATCAGAAGTCTAAGACAAATGAAAAATCTTGAAAGCAGAAATTAAAAGCAACTTGTCATGTACAAGGAATCATCAATAACACTAGCAACAGATTCCTTGGCAAAATATTGAAGCCTAGAAGGCAATAGGATAGTATATTTAACATGCTGAGGGGAAAAAAAAAAGTCAACCAAAAATTATATAGGAGGCAAAACTGCCCTTCAAACATGAGGGAGAAAGTAAGACATTCCCAGATAAATAAAAGCAGAGGGAATGCATTAACACTAGCCCTTATCCAAAAATGCTAAAGGGAGTCCTTTGGGTTGAAATTAAAAAGAAAATAAGAAGTAACTCAAAGACGTGTGAAGTTATCAAGGTTTCAGTAAAAAAAAAAAAAAATAGTAAAATACAATGGCCAATATTACTGTAATTTTGTCATGTAACTATATTTTATCATTCTACAAGATTTAAAATACCAACATATAAATATAATTATAAATCTATGTTGATAGTTACAAAATGAAAAAAAGAATTTATCATATCAATAATACACAATGAAGGAGGGGGAACTGAGCTGTATAGGAGTAGAATTTTTGTATATGCTTAAAATAAAATTACTTGAGAAGAAAATCAAACTGTGTCACTATAAAACTAAACACAAAAGAAGGTTATAATGAAGGAAGTGAGGGTCAAAAATGTATAAACATACAAAAAAAACCAAACAAACTAAGAAGTGGCAAAGAAAGTTCTTTTCTATAAGTATTTACTTTAAATTGAAATGGATTAATGTGTCCAATCAAAAAGTTTGTATTGACAAAATAGATTTTAAAAATATGATTCAACTGTATGCTGTCTACTAAAGATTCACTTTATAGCTAAGGACTTAAACATATTGAAGAGGAAAGGATGAAAAAAGATATCACATGCAAATACTAATATCTGATTTAATATAGTTTCAGATAAAACTGTAACATAAAACAAAGACATAATGCATTGATAAAGATTCAATTAATGGTCTTCCAATTTCTTGTTATGCACATAAAAAGCTTGAAAGTGTTCACTTCATCCTAGCAACAAGAATAGAGCTGAACTGATGGAAGAACTTTTTTTTTTTAATTTCTTAGATCTGTAAGAGAAGGGAAGGCACAGAACAACAAACTTTGACACAGAAGAGTGAATACAGGGAGTCAAGGATTATCAGAGCAGAGACTCAGAAGCAAGAACTGTCAAGGGTAGCAGTGCCAGGATAAAGAAACTTGAACTGTAAGTGATGAATTTCTGGAGGCAGAGTGTGATCAAATCAGGTAGTTAAAAATTCCAGGGGGGTGTGATGTCAGTATCACGGTCATATGTCACCCCTTGCTTTTGTTCCCTGTTCAGCAATGCAAATTTGGCATACATCTATGGACAAATGTGCCTTTGAGGGATCTGCAGAATCCAGCCCCATACACCAAGGGGCCTGGGAGGAACCTTGCACACCTATACATCAGATAATAGGCAAACAGACCTTAGTCCTGTTTATAGACCCTGTAGTGGACTATAAACTATTTCTAGCTTCCCTTGGCCATGAGCTTACATTGCCTGGAAAGTACTAACTTAGGCAATTGCTTGCAGATGAGAGAGTCTTCATGGAAATACAGGTTTATAGAAGATAATTTCCACATGCCATTCAACCAAAAATATGAATTTGGATGTACTGGAGTTGGTAAAAGAAACAGTTTGACTTTACCCACATCACACTGTCCCCAAGGTGGCCCAGCTTAGGGTCAAGGAAGATCTGTCTTGGCCCATAATTTATCCTGTGGAGGAAGGAGAGAGTGTGAGTTAGCACCCAGATTCCCCTTTGACATGATATTTCCAAAGAGGCTTATTTCAGTCTCATCCCATCTAAAGCACTAAATAAAGAGTTCCATGACTAGGGAGCAAAAAGAGTCTGAGAAGGTTGCAGGTAAGACTCTTCAAGGGTGTTGATGAGATGTGGATCTTAGTTGGGTTCCATCAAGAAGCCCACCCATGAGTTAGTGGAAACACCTCTCCAATATATCACACAAACTGGTCCACAGACAATTCCAGTGCTCCACATGCCTTACCTAATCATTCTTCCACTCTGTAGATGGCTCCCTCTGTGTGATCCTGATGTCAGTGCGAACAGGCTTCAGCAGATGGCTAGTGAGAACATACAGAAAGTTGGTCAAATCTACAGGCCAGAGAAAGAACACCCATTTGACATGCTTGAGCTTTAGCACCATTTTTATGGAAAAAAAAAAAAAAGAGAAGCTGTCAACACTGAGCCTGATGTGTTACAGAACACAGAGAAGGAATACAATCTTAAGAACACTGCCATAAAGGGGAGTAAGAAATGTATAACAGGTGTATATTTCACCCCTGATGGCAGATAGTAAAGACTGGAAGAGATGACTGGTACTTCAAATGTGAAGACAGCAAAACAAATCTCTATGGAGCATGAAAAAGCAAGGAAACATGATACTAAAAAGGAGATCACCATGATCTGTAACCAAACCCAAAAACATAGGGATCTCTGATCTAATATATAAAGAATTCAAAATAGTTGTTTTAAGGAAACTCAATGAGCTACAAGAAAACACAGAAAGACAATGCAACAACATCAGGAAAATGGTACAAGAATAAAGTGAGAAGTTTAACAAAAAGAATGCAATAAAAATGCAATAGAGAACATTAACAGCAGTCTTGAAAACTAGAAGAAAGAATTAGTGAGACTGAACAAAGAAATTTTGAAATTATCCAGTCAGAGGAAGGCAAAGAAAAAAAGAATGAAAAAGTGTGTTGAAAGCTTACATGAGCTATAGTATATCATTAAAAGGACCAATTTGTGAATCTTTTGAGTTCCATAAGGAGAGGAGATAGAGAAGTAGGCAAAAGGTCGTTGTAGTAGTTGTTGTTTTTAATAAAGAATGACTGAGAACTTCTCAAATCTGGGGAGTGATTTGGATATCTAAGTTTATAAAACATATAAGTCACCAAATAAAATCAACTTAAAGAGTTCCACCCCAAGACACATTACAATAAAACTATTAAAAATTAAAGAAAAATAGATGAGCTTAAAAGCAGAAAGAGAAAAAAAAAAAAGCTTATAAATTATAAGGGAACTCAGAGAAAGCCATCAATGGATATCTCAGTAGAAACCTTACAGAACAAGAGAATGGGATATTATATGCAACAAGCTTAAAGGAAAAAATCTGCGAAGCAAGCATACATTGCCTAACAAAGCTGTCTTTCAGAAGTGAAGGAAAGGTAAATATTGTCCCAGAATATGAAAACTGAGGAAACCCATCACCACTAAACAAGCCTTACAAGAAATGTTGAAAGGAGTTAATAAGTTGAAATGAAAGAACACTAATTACTAATGTGAATACATATAAAATATAGAACACCTTGGTTTAAATCTGTAATCAAAAGACATAAAATTGCTAGATAGATTTAAAAAATAATTAGACCAAACTATATTCTGCCTACAAGAGATTTAATTAAAATTTAAGGATAAAAATAAGCTCAAAGTGAAGGGATGGAAAATCATATTCCATGCAAGTGGAAAACAAAGGAGAACAGGGCAAGTTATACTTACATCAGAAAATATAGACTTTTAGCCAAATTCAAAAATCATAAGAAGAAAAACAGAAGGCAATATGTAATGATAAAGGTGTTAATTCATCAAGAATATATAATTATTGTAAATGTATATCAAATATATAACATTGCTGCATCTAAAATATATTAAACAAATATTGATATGAAAGAAAATATAGAAAATAATACAATAAAATATGGAACTTCAATAACCTACTTTCAAAAATGAATATATCATCTAGATAGAAAAACAACCAGGCAACTTTGGACTTGGACCATGGTTTAAACAAATGAATTTAATAGATATATACAAAACATTCCATCCAAAAGCAGCAGAATGCATAGTTTTCTTAAACACACATGAAAAATAGTCCAGAGTAGGTCATATGTTAGGCCACAAAACAAGTTTAAGAAGTTGTTGTTGTTTCTAACTTTTATTTATTTTTATTTTTATACTTATTTTATTGAGTGATAGTCATTTTACAATGTTGTGTCAAATTCTAGTGTAGAGCACAATTTTTAAGTTATACATGAACATGTATATATTCATTGTCACATTTTTTTCTGCTATGAGCTACCACAAGATCTTGTGTATATTTCCCTGTGCTGTACAGTATAATCTTGTTTATCTATTCTGCATTTTAAAATCCCAGTCTGTCCCTTTTCACCCCCTGCCCCCTTGGTAACCACAAGTTTGTATTCTATGTCTATGAGTCTATTTCTGTTTTGTATTTTTTTTTTCAGATTCTTCATATGAGCAATCTTATATGATATTTTTCTTTCTCTTTCTGGCTTACTTCACTTAGAATGACATTCTCCAGGAACATCCATGTTGCTGCAGACGGCGTTATGTTGTTGGTTTTTATGGCCGAATAGTATTCTATTGTATAAATATACCATGTCTTCTTTATCCAGTCATCTGTTGATGGACATTTAGGCTGTTTCCATGTCTTGGCTATTGTAAATAGTGCTGCTATGAACATTGGGGTGCAGGTGTCATCCTGAAGTAGGGTTCCTTCTGGATATATGCCCAGGAGTGGGATTCCTGGGTCCTATGTTAAGTCTATTCCTAGTCTTTTGAGGAATCTCCATACTGTTTTCCACAGTGGCTTTCCTTGCTTCACTCTCCCACTCTTAATGAGTTAGATGTCTTCTTTTACAATTTTGTGTTTATTCTTTTTGTAATTCATGGCAGTTATCTCCTTTCCAGTTATGAGTTTCTCATTTTTGTAGCATCCTGCTTCGTTTCTATTTAGAGTAGACTTGTCAATATTTCTTTTAGCTTGGGTTTAGTGTTGCTAAACTCTTTTAGTTTTTTTAAATAAAGAATGACTGAGAACTTTTCAAGTATCTTTTCAGACTAAAGTTATATGAAACTAGAAATCTATAACAGGAGGAAATCTGAAAATTCACAAATATGTGAAAATTAAGCAACATGTTCCTGTACAACCAGTGGTTCAAAGAATAAATCAAGATGGAAATCACAAACTATCTTGAAACAAGCAGAATTAACACAACATAACAGTACCTATGAAATGCTGAAAAAGTAGTTTTAAGAAGGAAGTTTATAAATAAAATAAAATATAATAAAATTCTGCATTAACATGAAAGAACTTGGGGACGTGCAAAGATGGCAGAGTAGAGAGACTCACAGCTTGCCCTCTCCCACAAATACACCAAGGATTACACCTATAAATCCATTGAATCACACAGAACATCAACTGAACTCTGGCAGAATACCTCTCACTTCAAAATACAGGAGGATTTTCACAAAATCTCGTAAGAGAAAAAGAAAAGTAAAGAAAAGAAAACTACTTCAAGACCAGTCCTGCAAGGAGGGAGTGGCAAAGAAAGAAAGGCACCCTCATGCTGGGATGCCCCCTCTTCAGCTGGGAAGTCAGCAGTGACAGAAGCAGAGATTCTGAGGTTTGGAGGAGAAAGTGGCAGCTGCTTGGCAGGCAGAACTAAGAAAAGCTGGCATGGAGGGTCCCTGAGATCCCAATCCCTAGATGTGAGCTGGCAGAGACAAGCCAGGACTGGGTGCTGGAGATAGGTGACAAGCCTGGTAAGAGGGCTGGGGCTTACTGCACAGAGGCAGCCTCACAGGACAAGAGAGCAGTGTGAAGTCTGGCTGGGGGTTTGTGTGTGACAGAATAGCCTGGATCCCCATAAAAAAAAAGCACCAATGTTGGTCTGTGTGTGGGGGTGCAACACAGGCACACCATAACTGCTGCCTCCTCTTGGCTCCATTGGTGGTGCGTTCTCATGAGAAGAGAGATGGGGCTTCATCATAGCCATTGCTGCCACCCAGAGGTGGGGTTGAAAGCAGAATTCATATCCAGGGGCACTGAAATGTCACAGAAGGTATTGAGATTTGTTTATAGCCCCAGGCAAAGAGGGTGCATTTGCTCTGCTGATGCTTTGTGAAATTGCACCTCTGGCACTAACAGGCAGTGAGTTGAGTTCTGGGGCACAGCAGGGGCAAGTATGGGTATTTACAATATGCTTACACATCCTATCATATGCAGAGGTGGGCCTGGGGTCTGCCCTGAACCTGTGGTGCACCACGGATTCAGGTGTGTGACTGCATGCTCACTACAGCAGGTCATAGCACTTGACATTGGTGGATCCGCACTGGTGGTTCATGAGGCCCAGAAATCAGGGGACACCAGAGCAGGAGACTGACATTCCCACAGCTAAGGTGGAATAAAGGCAGCATCAACAAAGAGTACTTTGTAAGTCTGCATAGCAAATGACAGGCAACACAACAAAGGGCACTTCCCAGTGAACATCTCCTGTGGAGGTATACTCTGTGACTTTTCTTACCAGCTGAAGCAATTCAAACCTGCCTACCACAAACCATAGCTCCAAAATGGGCATAGAAGCCTCTCTTCTGGCAACAGGGGAGCAGACCCAACTCTTGTCAAGGGTTTGACAACCACAGAACAAAAAAGGAGGTCCTGCTCAACAACAATCAGGGCAGGCTCTGATCATCACAACACCAACTTCACCCACAAATAAAGGGATAGTAGTCAACACACACAGAAGAAAAATGTAGCAACCATTCATACTAAGAATAGGCTTCTAAAAACAAAACTAATAGATGTACACAGTCTACAGAGGAATGATCCTACTTTAAATTAAGAAAAAGAAACCCACACAAAAAAAAAGCCCTTCAAGATCACAGTAGACAACTGATAAACCTAAACCTATACAGCCAGAGAGATATAAGAAAAATTAAAAAAAAAAAATAGAGGAACCACTTCCAATTAAAAGAACTAGAGAAGTCCTTGAAAGAATGATCAATGAAATTGACCTCAACAGTCTACTAATTCATGACTTCAAAAATGGGATGATAAAAGCACTGAAGGAAATGAGAGACTTTGAATAGAGACAGAGAATACTATGAAAATGAAATATGAACTGTAAAGAGGAACAAATTAAAAACAGAAAAGACAATGGCTGAAATAAGATCCATGCTAAAGGCAGTCAAAAGCAAACTAGATAATGCAGAGGAATGAATAAGTGACTTAGAAGACAGAATAACGGAAGTCATCTAATCAGAACAGCAGACAGAAAAGCAAGTAAAAGCTAGTGAAAGCAATATCAGGGCACCTATATGATAATATAAAGCAAGACACAGCAGGGGCAAGTATGGATATTTACATAATAGGGATCCCATAAGGAGAAGAAAGAGCAAAGGGGATTGAAAGGTATTTGAAGAAATCATGACTGAAAACTTTACAAACCGTAAGAAGGAAACAGGTAACCAAGTACAGGAAGTACAGAGGGTCTCAAACAAGAAGAACCCAAACAGACCTACAACAAGACATATAATAATTAAGATGACCAAAGTTAAAGACAAAGACATAATTCTAAATGCAGTAAGAGAAAAACAATGAGTTAATTGTAAGAGAACCCCCATGAGGCTTTCAGCTGACTTCTCCATACTGATGGCCAAAAGGGAGTGGCAAGATATATTCATAGTCCTGAATGAGAAAAAGCTGCAAACTGGGATACTCTATCCAGTAAAATTATCCTTTAGAGTAGAAGAAGAAATAAAGAATTTCATGGGAGAAGGGGCAAGATGGCAGAGTAGAATGACACTTGTAACCCACCCTCTCCCACAAATACACCAAGACTGATATCCACAGACAAACCCATCCAATCAGAATACCTGCTGAACTTTGACAGAACATTGCCTTCCTCAAAAGATAAAATATGCCACTAATCTGGTAGGAGAAAAGGAAAAAAATAAAGAAGAAAAAGGAAAATAGTGCAGGACGGGTGCCACAGGGAGGGAGCAGCAAAGGAGGAATAGCACTCATTCACTGGGTCTCCCTGTCTCCAACAGATAGATTAGTGGGGTGGAAGGGGAACCTCTGAGGCTTGGATCTGTATGGAATAGATCTTGACTAACAGAACTAAGTTAAACAAGCACAAAGGATCCCCATGACCTCCAACCCTAGACACGAACCAGCAGGTGTGGGATGAGAAAGACTGCCCAATCTGGGCAGAAGACTCAGGATTACTGTATAGAGGCAACCTTGGGGAACTTCAGTGTGATGCACACCATTGATGGGAGGGTATACAGATTGGAACAACCTGGGTACCCCATAAAATACCAAAAAAAAAAAAGTAAAGCAACACTGCTGGTGTTACCTGGGGGAAGGGGTGCCATAGCCTTTGTCTCTGCAGATCTGTGGCACCATTACTAGCAGGTTCTTGGGAGATAAAAGGCTGAGCTCAACCACAGCCACCATATCCTCCTATGCTCAGTGCCCAGGTGGAGGCAGGTTTGAAACCTGAATCATACCTAGGGTCTCCACAACCTCATAGGCAAGAGTGAGATTTGTTTACAGCCTCAGGCAGATAGGAATGTTTTGCCTTGGTGCCTCTGTGAATTTGTACCTCTAACACAAAAGAACAAGGAACAGATTTCTGGCACAGAGCAGGGGCAAGGGCTGCTGCAGCTGTTTTCTCTGAGCCCACCTAAGAAGCATGGACGCAACGTGGAGTGGGGAGCTGCACTGAGTGGGGGCATGACCTGCCCGCCTACCATGCATGAATGCAACACGGAGACTTGGTGTTGGTAGGTGAGGTGACCCACCTGCCAACCAGGATGGGGAGCAGTGCAGACCAGGGGTGCGACCAGAGGACCTCTAGAACCAGCAAGCAGAGTTTGTGCAGCAGGGTGAGGGCAGGAGTGACTACAACCACAAAACAAAAGGGAGGCCCTGTTCAATACCTAGGACAAGTTCTGGCTACCAGATCACCAGCCAAACTCTCAACCAAAGTGATAACAGGCAAAAGGTACAGAAGGAGGACTTGGCAACCACCCATACTTAGGAAGACTCTCTTGAAAAATAATTAAAAGTGCACAGTTCCATGGGAACACATCCATTTTTTCTTTTTCTTTTACTTTTTAAATTTTTATTAAAAAAATGCTTCTATTTTCTTAATACCTTCTAAGACTTTCTTTTAAAATATTTTTATTATTATTTTTAAATTTGTTTCAATTTTATTTTTATTTTTCTTTGTTTTGTTCTTCTGTTATAGATCATACTCTGTTTTCAAATCTTCTTTTCTTCTTTTAATTTTTTAAAAAATTTTCTCTCAATTTGATTTTTATTTATCTGTGTTTTGTGCTTCTGTTATTGATTATAGTCTGTTTTCAAATATTTTTTCTTTTTTTAAGTATTTTAAAATTTGTCTCAACTTAATTTTTATTTCTCTTCAATTTGATATTCTGTTATTGATTATAATCTGTTTTTAAATCTTTCTTTTTTCTTTTAAATCTTTTTTAGTTGTATTTCCACATCCACTTTAGATAGATAGATAGGTAGATAGATAGATAGATAGATAGATAGATAGATAGATAGATAGATAGACAGACAAACAAACCAAGCAACCCCTTAAGGACCACAGTAGATGACAGATACTCCATAAGCCACAGTACCAAAGAGATATAAGTAAAATGAAGGAGATGAACTTCCCCCAAATAAAAGAGCAAGAGAAATCCCCTGAAAGAACAATCAATAAAATAGACCTTGATAGTCTACTAATCATGATTTGAAAAAATGAGTGATCAAAGTACTGAAGGAACTAAAAGACATGTGCTTAGAGACAGAGAATATGTCAAAAAGGAAACTGAAACTATAAAGAGGAGCTATTTGAAATTGGAAAACACATTTGCTGAGATGAGAGCTAAGGTAAAGGCAGTAAACAGTAGGCTAGATAATGCAGAGGAATGAAAAAGTAACTTAGAAGACAGGACAACAGAAAACACCCAATCATACAGCCGAAAGGAAAACAAATAAAAACCAATGGAAACAATATTAGGGACCTATGGGATAATATAAAGCATGCAAACCTACACAAAATAGGGGTCCTAGAAGAAAAAAGAGCAAAGTGGATTGTAAAGGTATTTGAAGAAATCATGACTAAAACTTCCTTAAACTTCCCTAAACCTAAGAAGGAATCAGATATCCAAACACAGGAAGCACAGAGGGTCTTAAACAAGAAGAACCCAAACAGCCCCACACAAAGGCATATTATAATCAGGATGGCTAGGTTTAAAGATAAAGAAATGATTTTAAAGGCAGCAAGAGAAAAACAAAGAGTTAGTTACAAGGGAATCCCCTTAAAGCTTTCAGCTGATTTCTCTACAGAAAAACTACAGGCCAGAAGGGAGTGGCAAGATATATTCATAGTCCTGAATGAAAAAAAAAAAAAAGATGCAACCTAGGATACTTTATCCAACAAGGCTATCTGTTAGAATTGAAGGAGAGATAAAGAACTTTGCAGGCAAGCAAAATCTAAAAATAATTTAGCAACAATAAACCTATGCTAAAAGAAATATTGAAAGGTCTACTCTAAATAGAAAAGAAGCAGAATGCTACAGAAAGGAAAAATCCATAATTGGAAAGGTGATAACTACAATGAATTACAACAGAATAAACATGAAATTGTAAAAGAGGACACCTAAATTATTAAGGGTGGGAGAGGGGAGCAAGAAAATATAGCTTTTTCTTTTTTTCTTTTGTTTTTGTTCTCGGCAGGTTGGGTTTGAGCTTATATTACTACCTGTTTAAAGCAAACAGATATATTAATGGGTTAATATGTGTACAAAACGGAAACCACAAACCAAAAGCTTACAATAGAGTCACAAAAACTAAAAAGAATCCAATATAATCCAAAAGACAATTATCAAACCGCAAAAAGAAAAAGAAAGGAACAAAAAGGAAATATCAAATCAACTGCAAAGCTAAGTTCAAAATGGCAATAAACACATCGCTCAATAATTACTGTAAATGTCAACTGAAGAAATGCTGCAATCAAAATATATAGAGTGGCACACTGGATAAGAAAAAAATAACCTATAAGATACTTCATACAAGAGACTCACTTTAGGGAGAAAGAAACACATGTATTGAGAGTGAGAGGATGGAAAAAGATATTCCACACAAATGGAAATGAAAAGAAATCAGGAGTAGTAACACTGATTTCAGGCAAAAAAGATTTTAAAACAAAGGCCATAAAGAAAGATAAAGAAGGACATTGTATAATGATTGAAGGAGCAATAAAAGATGAGGATACTATACTCATTAACATATATGAACCCAATATAAGAGCACCTAACTACATAAAGCAAATACTAACAGATATAAAGGGAAGAATTGAAGGGAATACAATCACTGAAGGAGACTTTATCACCCCATTAACATCACTGGACAGATTTTCCAGAAAGAAAATTAATAAAGCAACAGAAAAATTAAAGTTTGCAATAAAACAATAAGACCTGGTTGATAATTTCAGAACATTACATCCCACAGAAATAGAATATATGTTTTTTTTCAATGCACATGGAACATTTTCTAGGATAGATCATGTACTTTGGCACAAGGGAAGCCTCAAAAATTTTAAGAAGACAGAAATTATTTCAAACATATTTTTATGACCACAATGCAATGAAACTAGAAATCAATTACAGAAAAACAAAGAAGAAAAAAATGACAGCATGCACAATAAACATTTTACACAAAAAACGAATGGATCAATGATGAAATCAAAGGAGATATTAAAAACTACTTTAATAAAAATAAAAATAAAAACACAAGCACACAGAATCTATGACATGCAGCAAAGGCAGGGCCAAGAGAGAAGTTTATAGCAGTGCAGGCCTTCCTCAAAGAAGAAGAATGATCTCAAATAAACAACCTAACGTCTTCTCCCATTCCGAAGGTTGTCTTCTTGTTTTACTTCTGGTTTCCTTTGCTGTGCAGAAGCTTCTAAGTTTCATTAGGTCCCATTTGTTTATTCTTGCTTTTATTTCTTCTAGGAGAAAATTTTTGAAATGTGTATCAGATAATGTTTCGCCTATGTTTTCCTCAAGGAGGTTTATTGTATCTTATCTTATGTTTAAGTCTTTGATCCATTTTGAGTTGATTTTTGTATATGGTGTAAGGGAGTGTTCTAGCTTCATTGTTTTACATGCTGCTGTCCAGTTTTCCCAACAGCATTTGCTGAAGAGACTGTCTTTATTCCATTGTATATTCCTGCCTCCTTTGTCGAAGATGAGTTGACCCAAAGTTTGTGGGTTCATTTCTGGGCTCTCTATTTTGTTCCATTGGTCTATATGTCTGTTTTCGTACCAATACCATGCTGTCTTTATGACTGTAGCTCTACAGTATTGTCTGAAGTCTGGGAGGGTTATTCCTCCAGCCTCTTTCTTTCTCTTCAGTAATGCTTTGACAATTCTAGGCCTTTGATGGTTCCATATAAATTTTATTATGATTTGTTCTAGTTCTGTGAAATATGTCCTGGGTCATTTGATAGGGATTGCATTAAATCTGTAGATTGCCTGGGCAGAGTGACCATTTTAACAATATTGATTCTTCCAATCCAAAAGCATGGAATATCTTTCCATTTTTTAAGTCTTCTTTAATTTCCTTCATCAATGGTTTATAGTTTTCTGTGTATAATTCTTTCACCTCCTTGGTTAGATTTATTCCCAGATATTTTATTACTTTGGGTGCTATTTTAAAGGGGATTGTTTCTTTACTTTATTTTTCTGTTGATTCATCATTAGTGTAAAGAAATGCAACTGATTTTTGAACGTTAATCTTGTAACCTGCTACCTTGCTGAATTCTTCAATCAGCTCTAGTAGTTTTTGTGTGGACCTTTTAGGGCTTTCTATATATAGTATCATGTCTTCTGTATATAGTGACACTTTTACCTCTTCTTTTCCAATTTGGATCCCTTTTATTTCTCTCTCTTGCCTGACTGCTGTGGCTAGGACTTCCAGGACTATGTTGAATAGGAGTGGTGATAGTGGGCATCCTTGTCCCAGATTTTAGTTTGGTGCAGCCACTATGGACAACAGTGTGGAGATTCCTCAAAAGACTAGGAATAGACTTACCATATGACCCAGGAATCCCACTCCTGGGCTTGTATCCAGAAGGAACCTTACTTCAGGATGACACCTGCACCCCAATATTCATAGCAGCACTATTTACAATAGCCAAAACATGGAAACAGCCTAAATGTCCATCAACAGGTGACTGGATAAAGAAGCTGTGGTATATTTATACAATAGAATACTACTCAGCCATAAAAACCGACAACATAATGCCATTTGCAGCAACATGGATGCTCCCGGAGAATGTCATTCTAAGTGAAGTAAGCCAGAAAGAGAAAGAAAAATACCATATGAGATTGCTCATATGTGGAATCTAAAAAACAAAAACAAAAACAAACAAAGAAACAAACAAAAACAAAGCATAAATACATGACAGAAATAGACTCATAGACAGAGGATATAGACTTGTGGTTGCCAGGGGGGTGGAGGGTGGGAAGGGATAGACTGGGATTTCAAAATTGTAGAATAGATCAACAAGATTATACTGTATAGCACAGGGAAATATACACAAAGTGTTATGGTATCTCACAGAGAAAAAAATGTGACAATGAGTGTGTATATGCCCATGTATGACTGAAAAATTGTGCTGAACACTGGAATTTGACACAGCATTGTAAAATGATTATAAATCAATAAAAAATGTTAAAAAAATCTAACATACCAACAAAAAGAATTAGAAAAAGAAGAGCAAAAAAAAGAAAAAAAACACACTCTAACTCAGCAGACGGAAGGAAATAATAAAGATCATGAAGGAAATAAATAAAACAGAGATTTAAAACACAACAGAAAAATAAATCAAATCAAGAGCTGGTTTTTTGAAAGAGTAAACAAAATTGACAAACCTCTGCCCAAGCTCATGGAGAAGAGAGAACAGAGAGCACAAACCAACAAAATAAGACAGGAAAAGGAAGAAATTACAAACAATTCCACAGACATAAAAAAATATATCATGTGAGAATACTATGAACAACTATATGGAACCAAAATGGATATCCTAGAAGAAACGGGCAAGTTTCTGGAAACACACAGTCCACCAAGACTTAATCAAAAAGAAATTGACCACTTGAAAAAATAAATCACTAGAAATGAAATTGAATTAGCAATGAAAAACCTCCCTACAAGCAAAATTACAGGACTGGACGGTTTCACTGGGGACATCTATCAAACACACCAAGAAGAACTCATACCAGTCTCTCTCAAACTCTACCAGAAGACTGAAAATGAGGGTATACTCCCAAACTCATTCTGTGAAACCATCATCACTCTGATACTAAAATCAGACAGACATTACCAAAAACAAAAATTACAGACCAATATCACTGATGAACATAGATGCAAAAATAATCAACAAAAAGAATCCAATAAGACTTAAAAAAGATCATACACCTTGATAAGTTGGGTTCATAAGGATGAACATAAGGAACATAAGGATGGTTCGACATATACAAATCAGTCAATGTAATACATCACATCAACAAGAGAAAGGACAAAAAACACATGATCCTTTCAACAGATGCAGAAATAGCATTTGATAAAATTCAACATCCATTTATGATAAGAATCCTCAATAAAGTGGGTATAGAGGGAACATATCTCAACATAATAAAAGATATTTGTGACAAACCTACAGCCAGCATAGTAGTCAATGGTGAAAAACTAAAAATATTCCCACTAAAATCTGGGACAAGACAAGGTTCTCCTCTCTCACCACTTCTATTCAACATAGTCTTGGAAGTCCTAGCTACAGCAATTCAGCAGGAAAAGGAAAAAATAAAGGATCCATATTGGAAAAGAATAGGCAAAACTGTAACTATATGCAGACAGCATGATACTATATATAGAAAGCCCTAAAAGTTCCACACAAAAACTACTAAACTAATAAAAGAATTGAACAAGGTAGCAGGATACAAGATTAATGTACAAAAAATCAGTTGCATTTCTTTACACTAATGATAAATCCACAGGAAAAGAAAATAAAGACAGTCCTTTTTAAAATAGCACCTAAAATAATAAAATATCAAGAAATAAATCTAACCAAGGAGGTGAAAGACTTATACATGGAGAACTATAAAACATTAATTGAGGAAATTAAAGAAGACTTTAAAACATTAAAAGATATCCCATGCCCCTGGATTGGAAAATTCAACATTGTTAAAATGGTCATACTGCCCCAGACAATCTAAAGATTTAATGCAATACTTATCAAATTACCCATGACATAGTTGAAAGAACTAGAACAAATCATAATAAAATTTATATGGAATTATAAAAGACCAAGAATTGCCAAGGCATTCGTAAAGAAAAAGAAATGAGTCTGGAGGAATAACCCTCCCAGACATCAGACAATACTACAGAGCTACAGTAATCAATACAGGATGGTATTGGCACAAAAACACATATGGACAAATGGAACAGAAATAAACCCACAAACTTTTGGTCAATTAATCCTTGACAGAGGAGGCAAGAACATACAATGGAGTAAAGACAGTCTCTTCAGCAAATGATGTTGGGAAAACTGGACAGCAGCATGTAAATAAATAAAGTTAGAATATTCCTTCACACCATACACAAAAATAAACTCAAGATGGCTTATAGACTTAAACATAAGACAAAGCACAATAAACTTCCTAGAAGAAAACATAGGCAAAACATTATCTCACATATATCTCAGCAATGTTTTCATAGGAAAGTCTACCCAAGCAATAGAAATAACAGCAAAAATAAAAAGGGGACCTAATTAAACTTACAAGCTTTTGCACATCAAAAGAAATCATAAGCAAAACAAAAAGACAACTTACAGAATGGGAGAAAATATTTGCAAAAAATGAGACTGACAAGGGCTCAATTTCCAGAATATATAAACAGCTCATATGACTTAATAAGGAAAAAATAAATGACTCAATCCAAAAATGGGCACAAGACCTAAACAAGCAATTCTCCAAGGAAGACATACAAATGGCCAAGGGGCACATGAAAAAATGCTCAATATCACTAATTATCTGAGAAATGCAAACCAAAACTACAAAGAGTTATCACCTCACACCAGTCAGAATGGCCATCATTCAAAAGTCCAGAAATTACATATGCTGGAGAGGCTGTGGAGAAAAGGCAACCCTCCTACACTGCTGGTGGGAATGCAGTTAGGTGTAGCCACTATGGAAAACAGTATGGAGATTCCTCAAAAGACTAGGAATAGACTTAACATAGGACCCAGGATTCCTGCTCCTGGGCATATATCCAGAAGGAGCCCTACATCAAAAAGACACCTGCACTCCAATGTTCATAGCAGCACTATTTACAATAGCCAAGACATGGAAACAGCCTAAATGTCCATCAACAGATGACTGGATAAGGAAGAAGTGGTATATTTCCACAATGAAATACTATTCAGCCATAAAATATAATAAATTAATGTCATTTGCAGCAACATGGATGGACCTGGAGAATGTCATTCTAAATGACATAGGCCAGAAAGAGAAATACATATGATATCACTCATATATAGAATCTAAAAAACAAAAATAAAAACAACAAACCAAAAAAACAAGAACTTATTTACAAAACAGAAACAGACTCACAGACATACAAAACTACCTTATGGTTACCAGAGGGGGAAGGGATAAACTGGGAGTTCAAGATTTACAGATATTTACTAATACACATAAAATTGATAAACAACAAGTTCATACTGTATAGCACAGGGAACTATATTCAATATCTTGTAGCAACTTATGGTGGAAAAGAATATGAAAACAAATACATGTATGTTCATTTATGACTTAACTTTATGCTGTACACCAGAAACTGACACATTTTAAACTGGCTATACTGCTATATATATATATATAAAATTTATATGTATATATAAACATATATATGTATGTATGTGTATATATGTGTGTATACATATATATATATAAAGAATAAAGATCTCAAACAAGTTAGCTTTGCATCTCAAGAACTAGAAAAAGATTAAATTGAGCACAAAATTAACAGAAGGAATAAAATAACTTGGATCAGAGCAGAAATAATAAAATACAGAAAGCCAACAACAACAGAGCAACAGAAGAGATCAACCAATTAAGAGCTTATTTTTGAATGGATAAAATTGACAAACATTTTGCTAGATCAACTAAGACAAAAGAGAAAAGACTCAAAACCAGAAAAGAGGACACATTACAAATGAAACCACAAAAATTTGAATGGCTATGACCCTACTCTGAGCAATTATATGCCTGCCAACAAATTGAATAACCTAAAAGAAATGTATAAATTCCTGTAAACACATAGCCTACCAAGATTCAATCTTAAGAAAAAAATGAAAAAAATCTGTATAGAACAGGAATGAGTAAGAAGTTTGACTCAGTAATCAAAAACCTTACAACAAATAAAAGCCTAGTACTAGATGGTTTCACTGGTGAATTCTACCACACATTTAAATCAAAATAACAAAAATATAGGAGTAAACTCCTTAACATTGGTTGGCAATGATTTTTCAAATATGACATCAAAACAAAGGCAATAAAAGCAAAAATGAACAAGTGAGACTACATCAAACTAAAAGGGTTCTGTGCAGCAAGAGAATCATTAACAAAATGAAAAAATAAAGACAAACTATGGAATGGAAGAAAATAATTACACAGAATGTATCTGATAATGGGATAATATCAAAAATAGACAAATAATTTATGTGATCCAATAGCAAAAAATAATAATTATTATTATAAACCAATTACAAAAAGGACAAATTACTTGAATAGGCATTTTTCTTAGAGAAGACTTACAAATGGCCAGGAGTTATATGAAAAATGCTCAACATCACTAACCATTAAGGAAATGAAAATCAAAACTAGACAGATATCATCTCTTGCCAGTTAAAATGAATATTATCAAAATGATAAAAGATAAATGCTGATGAAAATAGTTTCTACTCCATTCTATTTTATAATTTATATATTAGGCAATAACAAGTGTTGTTGAGGATGAGGTTAAATTGGACCAATTGTACATTGTTGATTAGAATGTAAAATGATGCAGTCTCTGAAAGATAGTTTAGCTGTCCCTCAAATAATTGAAGATATAATTACCATATGATTCAGGGGAATCCATTTCTGAGTACATATCAAAAAATTAATAGCAGGATTTTGAGGAGATATTGACACTGTCATGTTCATGCAGCTCTCATTGCAAGAGCCAAGATGTGAAACAACCTAAATGTACTGATGGGCATATAGTTTTTAAAAATATGTTATATAAATATAATGGAATATTATTCAGCCTTAAAAAATAAATCCTGAAGTATATGACAACACAGATGAAACTTGAGGACATTATACTAATGAAATATGGATGTCACCAAAAGACTACCACTGCATGACTGTATGACTGTACTTAAATGAAGTATATAAAACAAATTTCTAGAAGCAAAGAATAGAAGAATAGAATGATGACTGCCAGGGGCTGGAGGAGTGGAAAATGAGGAGTTGGTAATCAGTAGTTATAAAATTGCAGTTACATAAGTTAGATAGTATGTAGGTATGTTCCATATACTATTGTGCCTATATATAACAATATTGTACATTAAAATTTATTGAAGGTAGATCTTAGGTTCGGTGTTGTTAGCACACTATACTTTTTAAAAAAGTAAACCAATAAAGTTTGAATCAACGATATTAATTTAAAAAATTAAAGCAGAGACTCAAACTAATATTCATCAAATATACTGGTCTGTAATTTTCTTCATCTAGTTTTGCCTTCATCTAGTTTTGGTGTCAGGGTGATGGTGGCTTCAATCTTTTTGAATAGTTTGAGAAGGATAGTTATTAGCTCTTCTTCATATGTTTGGTAGGATTTTCCTATTTAGCCATCTGATCCTGGACTTTTGTTTGCTGGGAGTTCTTTTATTACAAATTGAATTTCACTTCTAATGATTGATCTGTTACACTTGTCTTTTTCTTTTTGATTTAGTCTATGCCAGTTTCCAGAAACTTGTCCATTTCTTCTAGGTTGTCCAATTTGTTGGCTTATAACTGTTCGTAGGATTCTCATGGTTTTTTGTATCTCTCTGGTATGTGTTGCTATTTCTCCTCCTTTCATTTCTCATTTTGTTTATTTGGGTCCTCTGTCTTTTCTTCATGGTGAGCCTATGTAAAGTTAAATGAATATTGTTCAACTTTTCACAAAAGCAGCCAGCTTTTATTATTTGTTTCTTCTCTGATCTTCATTTCCTTCCTTCTGCTGACTTTGGGCTTTGTTTGTTCTTCATTTTCTAATTAATTTAGGTGGTAGGTTAGATTGTTTATTTTAGATTTTTCTTGTTTCTTGAAAAAGGCCTGTATCACTATAAACTTCCCTCTTAGAAATGTTTTGCTGCCACTTATAGATTTAGGACAATTATGTTTTCATTTTCATTTGTTGACAGGTATTTTCTGATTTCCTCTTTGATTTTATCATTAAATCATTGGTTTTGTAGTAGCATATTGTTTTATCTCCACATCTTTATTCTTTCCTTTTTTTCTTGAGTAGATTTCTATTTTCATAACATTGTAATTGGATAAAAATGCTTGATACAATTTCTATCCTCTTAAATTTCTTGAGTCTTGTTTTTGTTGTTGTTGTTGTTGTTGTTGTTGTTGTTTGTTTTTACCTAGTATGTGATCTTTCCTGGAGGACACTCCATTTATACTTGAAAATGAATGTGTATTCTTCATTTTTTAATGTAATTTCTTACTGATATCTATTAAGTCCTGGTCTACAGTGTCATTTAAGATCACTGTTGCCTTGTTGATTTTCTGTCAGGATAATCTGTTCATTGATGTCAGTGGAGTGTTAAGTCTGCTACTATTCTGAAGATGAAGCCTTTGTTGTTTTCATCATTTGCAAAAAATTTTCTCCCATTCCGTAGGTTGTCTTTTTGTTTTACTTATGGTTTCCTATGCTAGGCAGAAGCCTGTAAGTTCAATTAGGTCTCTTTTGTTTATTCTTGCTTTTATGTCTATTGCTTGGGTAGACAGCCCTAGGAGAACATTTCTGAGATGTATGTCAGATCATGTTTTGCCTATATTTTCTCCTAGGAGGTTTATTGTATCTTGTCTTATGTTTAAGTCTTTGATCCATTTTGAGTTGATTTTTGTATATGGTGTAAAGGAGTGTTCTAGCTTCATTGCTTTACATGCTGCTGTCCAGTTTTCCCAACACCATCTGCTGAAGAGACTGTCTTTATTCCATTGTATATTCTTGCCTCCTTTGTTGAAGATTAGCTGACCAAAAGATCTCCAGAATATATGAGCAGCTCATATGACTTAATAAGAAAAAAAACAAACAACCCAATCCAAAAATGGGAAGAAGACCTAAACAAGCAATTCTCCAAGGAAGACATACATACAAATGATCAACAGGCACATGAAAAAATGCTCAATATCACTAATTATCTGAGAAATGCAAGTCAAAACTATGATGAGGTATCACCTCACACCAGTCAGAATGACCATCATTCAAAAGTCCAGAAATGACAAATACTGAAGAGGCTGTGGAGGAAAGGGAACCCTCCTACACTGCTGGTGGGAATGCAGTTTGGTGTAGCCACTGTGGAAAACAGTATGGAGATTCCTCAAAAGACTAGGAATAGACTTACCATATGGCCCAGGAATCCCACTCCTGGGCTTGTATCCAGAAGGAACCCTACATCAAAAAGACACCTGCACCCCATTGCTCATAGCAGCACTATTTACAATAGCCAAGACATGGAAACAGCCTAAATGTCCATCAACAGATAACTGGATAAGGAAGAAGTGGTATATTTCTACAATGGAATACTCTTCAGCCATAAAAATGACAACATAACATCGTTTGCAGCAACGTGGATGTCCCTGGAGAATGTCATTCTAAGTGAAGTAAGCCAGATAGAGAAAGAAAAATACCATATGAGAGCACTCATATGTGGAATCAAAAAAAAAAAAAAAAAGAACATAAATACAAAGCAGAAACAGACTCAGACATAGAATACAAACTTGTGATTGCCAAGTGGGTGGGGGATGGGAAGGTACAGACTGGGATTTCAAGATTTGTAGATACTGACAGGCATATGCAGAATAGATAAGCAAGATTATACTGTATAGCACAGGGAAATATAAACAAGATCTTGTGGTTGCTCACAGTGAAAAAACTGTGACAATGAATACATGTACATTCATGTGTAACTGAATAATTGTGCTCTACACTGGAATTTGACACAACATTGTAAAATGACTATATAACTCAATAAAATGTTAAAAAATAGTCTGCTACCATTATGTTATTGTCAATTTCTTGCTTTATGTCTTTTTTAAGATACTTTTTTAAAGTGTTTATGTGCTCCTTTACTGGGTGTGTGTATCTTAATGATTGTGTGTATCTTAATGAGTGTAATATCCTTTTCTTATATTTATTCCTCTATCATTATAAAATGCCCTGATTTGTCTTTACTTACAGACTTTGTTTTAAAATCTATTTTTCTGATATGAGTACTGTTACCTCTGTTTTCTTGTCATTTTTATTTGCATGAAATAACTTTTTCCATTTCCTAACATTCAGTCTGTGTGTGTCTTTAGCACTGAAGTGAGCCTCTTGTAGACAGCTTATTGAAGCACCTTGCTTTTTAATCCAATCATCTACCCTATGTCTTCTGACCTGAGCATTTAATCCATCAACATTTAAGGTAAGTAATAATAGTTATGTATTTATTGCTATTTTATTACTTGTTTTCTAGTTGTGTTGTTGTTATTCTCTGTTCATATCTGATTTTTCTTTTTTCTCATTTGATCTGATAATTTTCTTTTGTAATATGCTTGGGTTCCTTTCTTTTTGTTTTTTGTGCATCTATTGTAGATTTTTTGTGTTTATATATGTTTTACCCATAATTATATTTACTTGGTTTAACCTGATAGTCATTTATGTTCAAATACATTCTAAAAGAACTACATTTTTACACCCCTCCTCCATTTTTATGTTTTTGATGTCATATTTTATATCTTCATGTTTATCCCTTTACTGTTTACTGTAGTTGCATAGTTATAGTTTCTTTTATTTTATTTTATTTTTTTTTGGTCTTTCAATCTACATACTGGCTTAATTAAGTGATCTTCCATCCTATATATTTGCTTTTCTTATTGGGATTTTCCCTTTCCTTTAGATTCTTACTTCTTTTCTATTTAGAGAATATCCTTAAACATTTTTTGAGGGTATGTTTAATATTGATGAATTCTTTTAGCTTTTGCTCATCTGAGTAGTTCTTTACCTTTCTTTCTATATCTTACTGGGTAGAGCATCCTAGGTTGCAGACTTTTCCCTTTTAGCCCTCTCTTTTTTCTCCTTCTGGGACATTTATAATGTGAATGTTGACATGTTTTATGTTACCCCCTGATATATCTTTTGCTGCATTTATTTTGTTATTTAGCTTTTTCTCTGTTGTTCTGTTTGGGTGATTACTATTACCTATCTTCCAGGTCACATGTGTTATTCTGTGCCATTTAGTCTGCCATTCATTGCTTCCAGTGTGCTTTTTATCTCAGATATTAAATTATCTATTTTTGATTGGGTCTTCTGCATAGTTTCTAGTTCTTTGTTAAAGTGATTTGTACTTAGATCAACTTTCTTCCCTAATTCAGTTAGCGTTTTTATTACCAATGTTTGAATTCTTTGTCAGGTAGATTGTTAAATTCTGTTTCATCATTTAATCTCTCAGTTGTTTTCTCTTGTGCTTTCAACTGAGAGTAGTTCCTCTATCTTTTTAGTTTACTTAACTTTTTCTGTCTCTATGAATTTAGGTGAAGTTGTTACCTATAATGATCTTGAAGGGACATTCTTATGTGTGAGCTTCCCTATGTAGACTGTGTCTTCCCTATCCTTTGATGGGAGAGCTGGTTTTGATGTAAACACCAGCCATGTCTTTCCTCAAACTGTGCTGGTAGCTATCAACTTATTAAGGTGTATGGCTGGTGATGGGGGAGATACAGCCTGCACATGGTTTGAAATAGGACTTCCTTTCTGCTCAGTGGCCATCACCACCATTTCAGGGTCAGGGTCTGCCCCTATGTTGCTGGAGTGGAAGCCCTGAGGGTTGGGCTCAGTTTGGTTCTGTTCTCTTTAAGTGTGTTTTTTTTTCTCCCCACATTGGGAACTTTGCCCCAAAGAAGGGGAGTGCTGAAGCAATTGTAGCTCATGTCCTTATAAAGGCGTGATGTGCTTCCTGTGTAGGTGTTTGCAACTCTGCTCAGATGTTGCCTGAGTTTGTGGCTTTTCCCCTGTTGCGTCTACCCTTGATCCAGTGCCAAGCTGTGACATGAAGTATATGGGGCAAGAGAATTTCATCAGCTGGGACTAGTGAGTGTGGTGAGGCTATTGTGGGAATTCAGGTGGCCCTGCTGCCATCAGAAGTATGGTTGGCTTCTGGGATACTGTTTGAGTAAGTGCCAACAATGGTTGTTATTGTCCCACATATGATGAGCCCTGGGCCTCTAGGTTGCCACTGCATCTCTAGATCAAATACTTTCCCAGGTCTTGGCTGCCCTAGATTCAATGTTAAGCTGTAGTGTTGAGTAAGTGGGTGAGTCATTCACTCAGTCTGCTCTGAAGAGTGTGGCAAGGCAGCAGCCTCTAGGGCAGACCACTTTTTGCCCTGTCTGGGGGCAAGCTAGCACCTGTGCACTCCCCATGAGTGGAGTCTAGTCCGGTCATTACCCAAGCAGTGAAGAGGGCTTCCCTTCTATAAGTAGGGCCCCAGGACTGGAATGCCCACTCTGTGGCTCAATACACTCACACTCTCTAGGTCCTGTGTCCACCTGTGGGATCTGATTTCCCTTTTCCTCTTAGGCCTTTACCAGGGGCACAGGTCCTGATCCAATGCTATTCTTCCTGTCTTATCCAATTACATGTGTATCTTTCTTATAGTCTTGGTTGTATAGGAGTGCTTCTGCCAGTTTCTAGTTTGTTTTCCATGAGAATTATTCCATATGAAAATATGCTTTTGATGATTTAGTGGGGGTAGGTGATCTCCACATTCCCTTATTTTGTGATCATGATGTCCCACAAAATTCTGATAAATGATAAAACATGGATTTACCTTGAATACATTATGTTAAGTGAAGTAAGCTAGATATAAAGGGACAAATGTGTATGACTCTACAGGCATGAGGTACCTAGAACAGGCAAATTGATAGAGTCAAATAGTAGAGTAAAAATATCAGGGACTATATGGAGGGGTGGTGGGGAGTTGTCATTTAATAAGTACAAAATGAGATGATGAAAATTTTCTGGAGATGTATAACAGTGATGGTTGTACAATGGAAATATAATTAATGTCACTGAATTGTATACTTGAAATTAATTAAAATTATAAATTGCTTATTATGTATATTTTACTAGATTACAAAAAAATAGCAAAACATTTTTCAATGTTTTAGGCATTTCTATTTTTATTTTTGGTAAGCTATGGCCCTTGCCTTCAAGGAGTTTACAGTAGAGTTGTGCAGAAAGGACACTTTAAATGCATTATGTTAAAATTAGTCTGAGAAGTGCCAAAATAAGGGTTATGAACACAGAGTTATGTGAATTCAGAGGAAGGAGAGATTACTCCTGGTTGAAGAGTTCAAGAAATACTTTGTGAAGAAAGCATATAGTAAGCAGGCCTTGTAGGACATGTAGAGTAAAACATTTTGAAATAAGGGTGATGGAGGGAATCAAGTACAGGAGTTTTTATTTATAGCACTTTCTAAAAACCTAGAAAACCATGGTGTAGTAAACACATTATATCTTTGGGGAGCTATCATAAGTTCCATTTGATTATCTATTTAGAGTTAATACAAGTATATGGAAAAATGTCACAAATGAAATAGCTATGGATGTTTTCATTATTTTTGAACAACCAAAATTGAGACTATATGCCTCAGCAATGTTTTTAGAAACTAATTCCTAAAGATTAATCTCTTTACTAACTTTAACCAGCTGCCAAAAAATAATACATATTATTTTCTTTCAGGATCTGAAGTGAACTTAAACATACTGAAGCATGATATTGTCTTGAGGAGAAAGCTTTTGGCAATTGTTTGAATTTCTAGCTGAATTGTTTACTTTTTTTAATGAAAAACAATTTCCACATTGAAGAATGGCTAACAAGTCATAATTATTCAGACTTGAGTATTTGCAGATATATTCTCAAAAATTGACAGTCAACTTTTCACTTCAAAGAAAATTGGGGATATTTTTGACCATTGCTAAAATTTCAGCTTTCAAGAAATATGAGAATTTTGGAAAACTTGTACATGTCACTGTGGATGTGGTAGCTTCCTCTACTTAAAATATTTTCTGATGAGATCAGTGGTAATATTAAGAAATATGTTTCATATATACTATAATGAAACTTATTACATTTGGGGATTCTGTCTAAGTCCATGAACAAATATGTTTTTTCAAATAACCAAAATGTGATGTACAAAGTCATACATGTGCAAAAATTCATCCTAAGTGCAAGATAGACAAATGAAATTTAATATAACATTTTCAAAAGTACATTGAGTGTTTCAAATTCTGAATTATAAGTAATTTTTATGAAAATATTAATGTTCAGATTTGCAGTATCAAAAAGAATATTCAGTTACCTAAAAGCACTATTAAAACACCCCTCCATTTTCCAAATACATATTTGCATAAATCCGGATTTTCTTCACATTCTTTAATCAAAGAAATATCTCAAAATACTAAATGCAGAATTTTATGGGAGAATCTGTCTATTAAGCTATTATTCTATTTTTGTTTTAGAAAATACAGTTATTTTTCATAATATATTCTATGTATAAGCATGCAATGGGTTTGATATTTTTATGATTATAAATGAATTAATATTTTAATATATTTTAAAATTTCAGATTTAATTTCTAATATGGAAATTATTGACAGGTATAATACACATAATCTAAAGCTCTTTGGGGTTCTTCTCAGATCAAGAAATGTGTGAACTGTTGGTTTAGATTCTTTTAATTACATTTGGGAATGCATAGATTTACACTTAAAATTTTTCTTCACCATGATATGCATTTTCTTAACTTCTAATTAGTAATGACAAATGGATGTATCTCTTGATTACTGCTACCTTAAACCATCACAAGATGCTGTAGATTGTAATCTAAGGTATTATAAGCAAACTATATTAATTTTCATATTGGAAGATTGCAAAAGACAGGCTTTGGGATAAGTCTTCTTGTTTGTCTATGCTGCTAAACATAAAGCTAAGTAACAAAAATTAGAATGAAGGCCAATAAATCATAGCCATAGAGCTTTGAGTGTATTGTGTTGTATGTTTTTCCTTCTGAAATTTTAACCAACATTATTATTGTTATTACTTAATTCAAACAAAACAAATAAAAATTCAATGGCATAAAAGGCAATGAAACAAGTAATGCATTTATTATTATTATATATTTTTATTGAAGTCACTTTACAATGTTGTGTCAATTTCTGATGTACACAAGTAATGCATTTTAAATATTTTGCTGAAATATTGAAAAAGATTGGTTCTTTGGTTCTTCTATTTGCATTAACTACAGCATATTCAAAGGAAAGGGTTATGTACCAGAAATGATTATATCATTAAAGAGAAGATTAAAAAGAAAAATTTTGCAAAACCAGGAAATGGATAACAATTTTTTCATTTGAAAAAGTTATCATGAAACTTCCCTCAGAAATAAAAGGCAACAATACAATCAAAATTTCCAATAAGAAATAGAAAATCATGTTCAAAGTTAGATTAATAAGCACTCAGGTCTGTGATACAGGATGACACGCACAAGTTAGTCAGATATTGTCAGCCTTTGGGATTTGCCAACTTACAACTCCCTAAGGTGAAAAAAAAGTAAAATTGCTGAAAACGGAACATATATAAGGCAATTTTTAAAAGTCAATTCCTGAGCTGATACCTATCCACTCAAACGGCTGCAGGGTGGTGAGGCAGTCATTTTTCTAAGTTTAGTAAAATGCATAATATGTGCACACACACACACAGACACACACACATGCACTCATACATACAGGCTTAGTTAAACACATTCTGGCTGATTAGATGAATAGATACTTTGGATTCACTAGAAATATGCTTCATTTCTGCTTTACTTTTTATGTGTAAATAATCCAGAGGTAACATTTTCTTTCACTAAATACAAAACTGTCTAACTGTTTGAGTTATCCTGTTAGATTAGAGTCACCCAAAAGGTTCCTAAAGTAATGTTTCTGTGAACCAACTGCAAGTCCTCATGTTACAGAGGAGTAATAGTTATGTTGGTCTTGGGCATAATTCTCAACAAGAGTACTATATGTATTTCATAATATTTCAAATGTAATGTATTTACTAAATCATATTTTATTACTTATTTTTGTGATATGTGTTTGATAGTGAGAGGAAGGGAACTGATATTTATGATAGTATTAACAATAATAACAAGCCCTTTTTTGTGAATGCATTGTATGTCAGGTGATATGTTAAGTATCCTCAAAAGAATCCTTTCAGATGATAATCATCCACAATTACAGACAAGGAAATGGTGGCTTAGAGGTGTTATATATTAGTTTGCTCAAAATCATACAGCTGGAAATGAAGACAGGTGTCAAATCCAGGACTGTTAGATTCTAGAGTAATACTGTCCACTAAAACTACCTGTGATGATGAAAATGTTATATATTCATGTCTAATATGGCAGCCACTAGCCACATGTGGCTGTTATGCACTTGAAATGTAGCTAGTGCAACTAAGGAATAATATTTTATTAAATATTAATTAAATTTTAATTGCCAAATGTGGCTAGTAGCTACTGAATTAGGCAGTGTAGATATAAAGACTATACTCTTAACCTCTAAGCCTTACCCTCTTTATTGATAAATTTGTATGAGTAGAGTATTGGGCTAAGTAGTCTACATGTATTATATCTTTTAATCATAATGACAATGCCATCAAGTAATTACTATGATTATCTACTTTTTAATTTTGAGGAAATGAGTCTCAGATTAGTTAGCTAACTTACCCAAGGTCACACAGCAAATAAATAAAAAGGCCAGAATGATAATTTTGATCTCGTTAAAAAAGCATTTGCTTTCTGCTACACCACACTGACATAACAAGGCAATGCATAGTCCCTCTGTTCAAAGAGATTACAAAACAATTAAATGAAAAAGAAAATTCTTATATTTGTCAAATAATTAAATCATAATGCAATTTAGTATGATACCATGTACTGAATTATGTGATGAAAACTACTCATGCAAAAGAATGAGTAAAGTGAACTAGATTAAGTGAACATATGCTTCTTGGAGGGCATGCAACTCAATATCATTTGGCTAGACTGAAAGGAAGAAGCATCTAAAACTGAAAGAAAACATGAGCAAACTCACAGAAGTAAATATTCACCTTCTAAACTTTCCCCTTCATGGGTAATTTTAGTTGAGTGAAAAAACTGACTTGGCTGAAGTGAGTGTTCATATCTAGAAAAAGAAGGTGAAGAGCTTAGAGAGATTATATGGATATAATTCTGGAGGACCTTGCAAGTCATACTGAAGAACTAGATTTTATCTACAAAGGAATGATGTTAACAGTGAAAATGTTTATTGTGAAGTAACACATCTGAGGAAAGAAATAAAAAGTCCACTAAAGATTAGATAATGAGTGTGTAGGATTCACCGAGACACTTCTTAATCATTATCTTTATAAAAATGTGTCCAGGATAACAATACATCATAACAGTTTATCCAATGGAGTTTATTTCCCAAACTAATCAAAAGTTTTCCATTGTTAGTCTCCACATCTCTGAGAACAAATGTAAATTGATAATGGAACTTACTCTATACTTTCGAACCATTTACTGTACCAAGAGTTCATAGTAAACAAATGTCTGTTATTCATAAGTAGATACTGAGATTTTTACATGGTATACCTCATATAAAAATAATTCCTGAAAAATGTGGCCCCAAATCTAGCCAGAGTATCCAGACATAAGAAATTTAGCTTGAAGGAGAGCCCAAAAGGGAAAGGTTGGTAGAAGACTGGGACTTCTATTGGAAGACTTAAGGAAGGTGAAGAAAAAGCATCATTGTGTGATGTTTGAGAAATATTTAGGAACAGGTGGCCAAATGATTATGATGAGTTAAATTATACAGCAAAATCCAGAAAGTTAGATTATATTGTGGGGCATAATCTACAAAGTGAGAAGACAAAGATATTATGTCTAATATTTAAAATAATAGCAGAAACTCTCTAAAATGGAAATATCTTTAGACTTTAACATTTTCTTAGTATAAATAAAAATAATTTAAGGTTAAGAGTAATTTTTTTATTTGTTTTAGAGCAAACCACACTTATTAGGCTTGCTGTGTTGGAAGATGTAGAACAGTTAAACAGTCATTCCTCTTATCAGAATTTTAATTAAAGGAAGAGAAAACTGAGCTGTGATATTCACCAAAGCCAGTCATAGAAATCTGCTGGAAGTGTATGATAAATTTGAGCAGGCCAGTACAATGGAGGCAAGGGACAGAGGGGAAATAGAAAAGCGCTCAAAGGTAAATGAATGCATTCCCATGGGTTATACACACCATGCAGAAATAATTACAATTGAGAGCATGGGGAGTGGTGGGTTTTAAAGGCCAGTGTAAAGGAAAGGAGAAGTGCAAAAGGTAATCAAGCATGCGAAAAGAGCATCCATAGGTTATAATACATCAAATTGAGAGACTAACTACAGTGATAGCTTAATGAAGTTTAAGGGGGCACGAAGAGTGATTTTAAACACAAAGGCAAGAAATGAAAAGATATTTCACAGGAGGCTGAGATTAAATAATAGAAAACTTTTCAAGGCCTGAATATCCACATCAGGTAGTACAGGAAGAAGACTGATTAACAGGTCTAGGGGGGAAAATGGATTTGGTTTCTTTTTCAATATTAAGAGAAGAAGAAAATGAGAAAAAGGAAGGAAGGAAAATCCATGATCTTGTCTTTCTCAAACAGAGGACAACATTTTAGAGAATACTGTGCCAAAAAGTTAAAGGAGCATAGTACAAAGTATACTGAAGTTGGAACTCTCTTGAAATGGCAGGCAATCTTTACTATGCTTAGAGAAGAAATACACATTTCTGCCATATTCTGTGTAGTCCCCGTTAACAAGTTTCCTTTCCTGTACACAGAATAGGACCAATTGCTTGGTTCCACACATATATAAAATTGGGGGCCTCAAGACTTCATAAACTTTTCATATTTACTTTAACAGAGTTTGGATAAGTAGAGCTACATTATTTGTCCCCAGGGCACCACTGTGAGCTCATCTGATTTGGTAGTTTGTCTACAGATTACTCACAGTGGAATTGCTGGGAACTTCAGTAATCTGCTACCTAGATCCATGATATTTGAAGATTTCACCAAGACATATTACCCATTACCAGTTTATATTTTCTTCCCAGTCTGAGGAAAGCTTCATCCTTGGGAGAAGTTGTTATGTAAATTCAAATAATTGTTTTCAGGTAGTAATTAACAGATTTCTTAGGTCAGAGATCAATTATACCTCATCACTAAGTAAATATTTGATTGTGGCTCCTTACCTATATCTAACAAATGATGTAGTTCTTCTCTGATGTTTCAGAAACATTTTTATTTACACCCTAAACAAAGACCAACCTGCATAATATTTTCATAGGCAACTCTCACCCAGTTAACTCAAGAAAAGTTCAGCTCACAGGACTCTCACATGAGGCTCTGTATCGCCCCCTATTTCATCTGTATGAGTTTAACCTTCCTTTAGTGCAGGCTTTTGCTATCTAACCTTTTCACTACTGTTCACATTTCACTAGGTTTTTGCTTCATTGTCAGAAAGTCCTAGTCAATATTCTTTTTGTATCACTGTCCTTCATAAATGCACCAGAAGTTTCTGTAGCCATCTTATCTCCTTTCATCCCCTTTTCCACCTGGATTTGGCTTCATCTACTCATTCAGAAATCTACTGAATGCCTTTTCTGTACCACATATCATTTTAGGCACCAGGCATACAATGGTGGAAAAAGTGGACTAGGAGAAGTGTATGTACCAATAAGGTTAGAAGAACAACAAGCAAATAAATAAATTAATAATTAATTTTCTTGGTGTAGTGTGTACTATGAAGGAAATAAGGAAGACAGTATGCTATACAGCCATGGAGTATAGTTTAGTAGGATGCCCTAGAAAGTGTTCTTTGAAGGGTTGATATTGTGCTTGTGACTTGAAGGAGGAGAAGAAGCTACATGAAACAATGTGACTTCCCTCAAAAAATATACACTCTTATTTGTTGCACTTCACCATTCTGAATAAATCCAGATCCAGGATATGATTATTTTCTTATGGTATTACCTGGCCTGCAGTTTATGCATGAACCATTCCTCAAATGCTTGAAAATATGAATCTAAGTATAAAACTTAAACCACAACCAAGCAGTTTCATCCCAGTGCTGCCAATACACTTGTGTGTCTTAACTACTGATATACTCTAAGTGAATTTCTCTCCATTCTTACCCTTGATGCTATTTGACTCTGGAAACCTTGACAAGACCTTGGTCCTTCTTCATCTTAATTTATTAATCTTTGAAAAGATCAGATTACATGTTTTATTAGGATTTATTCAGTTTGAAATCCTACAATTGAGATATTCCTTCATGAGCTGAGAGTAACTCCTGGGAAAGAGCCCTTATAAAGCAGGAGAAAAAACACAATAAAAAGCAAAATGAAGAAACAGGATTAAAGCTATCACAGTGTATCCATTTGTTTCACAGAGTATATACAAATATGCCAATTTTAGGATAGTAAATGTCAACCCCCTAATTTAGCAGGTTTATCAGTAAATGTTGACATAATATTGTCTTAGACTAATGCATGTCTTCTAATTGCAGTAAGATATACGTAGCATAATATTTATAATTGTAATTATTTGTAAATGTACAACTTGATGACATTAAATACACTTAAAATGTTGTGTAACCATAACCACTAGCTATACCCAAAATATTTTTATTATCCCCTCAAAACTTCTGTACCCACTAAACAATAACTCTCCATTATTCTTTCTTCCATCCTTGGTAACCTGCATTATACTTTTTATGTCTGTGAATTTGCCTATTCTGGGTACCTCACTTAAGTGCAATCATACAAAATTTACCTTCCATGTCTGGCTTGTTACAGTAAGCATAATATTTTAAAGGTCCATTCATATTATAGAATATATCAAAGTTTCATTCCTTTTTATGGATAAATAATATTCCACTGTATATATATACTACCTTTTGTATATTCATTCATCCATCATTGTACATTTGAGTTGTTTTCACTTTTTGGCTATTATGAATAATATTATTATGAACATTATTATAAAATAACTTTCAAATCCTTGTTTTTAATTGTTTTGGATGTGAACCTAGGAGTGGAACTTCTGGATCATATAGTAGTTCTGTGTTTAAATTACTGAGAAACTGTCAAACTGTTTTCCATAGTGGTTACACCACTTTACATTCCCACCAGAAAAACACAAGGGCTCCAATTACTCCACATCTGTGCCAACATTGTGTTCCATTTTATTGATTATATCCATCCTAGTAGATGGGAAGTATTATCTGATTGTGGTTTTGATTTGTACTTTCCTCATGACTAATGATATTGAGCAGTTTTCCATGCACTTATTAGCTATGTGTCTATCTTTTTTGGAGAAATGCCTGTTGAAGCATTTTGCCCATTTTTAACTGTATTGTTTTGTTGTTGTTGCTGTTGAGTTGTAGGGGTTCTTTATACACTTTGGGTATTAATTCCCTTCAGATATATAATTTGCAAATGTTTTTCTCTCATTCTCATCCCATTGCAAATGCATACCTCCTATATAATTTCAGTGAAGCCTAATTAATATTTTTTTTCTTTTGTTTCCTATACTTTTAGTGTCATATCCAAAAAATCGTTATCCAATGCTATGAAATGTTTTCCCTATGTTTTCTTCTAAAAGTTTTATTGTTTTAGCTCTTATGTTTAGGTAATTGATCCATTCTGTGTTAATATTTATATATGGCATAAGGTAAGGGTCCAATTTTATTCTTTTACATTGGATATCCAGTTTTCCCAGCACCATTTTCTGTGAAGATTGTCTTTTCCCTATTGAATGGTCTTGGTACCTTTGTTGAAAATCAATTGACCATAATGTGAAGGTTTATTTCTGGGCTCTCTATTTTTGTTATGAGTCCTGTAAGGGGATATGAGGACATTTGAAACAACCTCTACCCTTAAGGAACTTATAATTTCATTAGATAGTTAAGACATATTTGCATATGAACAGTTCAACATAACATCAACAAGAGGGCATAGAAAATGAAAGCCGTAGTGTGCTAAAGGAGGAAAGTTTGACAGGGATGATATGGAGCAGAATTAACTAGTTTAAAAAATACATAGAGGCAGCCAAGGTTGAGAAAAGGAGAGAAGCTTTGGCTGCCTCAAGGAGAGAAGGCTGCTCAGGAAGATGGAGAATAAGGATGGAGATTCATAGCATCTTCTTTTTTATGGGGAATAAGGAACCTATCTCTATAGTCACCTAAGAGTAAATAGTGTGTCCTAGTTCATTGAAGGTGTATAGAGGGTTAAAGAAAACTCATGCTTTTGGTTCCTGCAAATAGATATTCTACATTCTTCCAATCTACAAACTGCCTCATTTTTTGTTCACATAGCTATATCTTTAAGACCTCCATTATCAATGACTAACTGCTTGCATAATAATCTCACTAGATACCCACTTCCTACAGGTGAAGATTCTACCAAGCTTTTTACAGTGTTCGCTTGTAGCCACCAGAGGAAGGAAGTCACTTCTTGGAGGTTGGCACTTGTAATGATTTATCTTTCACAGAGTTGGTTTATAAGAAATTGTGATGGAGAAAATGAGAATAGCTTTAAGTGTTCAAAATAAATAAACTATACATAGGATTTAAATAGTTTCCTAATATTAAGTTTTAAAAAAAATCTATCAATGGAAGGATATTTTGCTTCTTTAACCTCCAAATTTGAACAAAGCCATTTTTAATTTTATTGTTGATGTTAGGTCTTGCCACAAAAACCCTCTTACTATAAATATTTCCATAGTGTCTAGTGATGAGACTTTAATAGAAAGTAAACACAGTAGTGCTTAGCTACATAAACATTGGGTGATTTTTAGGAGCTCATACTAATTTGGGGAGAAATCAATTATGAAATGCCCTTTGTTAAGTCTCTGACACTGTAATTTAGAGACAAGTGACATATTGAATTATAGCACAAATAGAAATGTTACATCTTAACCAATAACACCATTTGGAAATATTTATCAGTCTCCTATTTCCAGTTTTAACTATTTCGATGAGGCATGTAGATTGATGTTAACCTAGTGAGAAAGAGATTAGCCATGTTTCCTTTGCCTTAGAAAATCAATTAAGAGGTAATGGGATAGGTTAAAATATTTTCACATAAATGAACTGGAACAACATTAGGCACATCTTATGAAATTAATAGCAAATGAATTAGCCATATTTTAAAGACTTTTTTCTTACAAAATGGGAGACAAAGACTACAATGCTTTTAAATAGCTTATTTTTATAAATAAAAATTAGATATCAGAGATGGTAATGAATCAGTTGACCATGTAAACAACCTAAATAGAAAGCATATTTTTTCTTTTTTGAATGATAATCATGAGTGTGCTCTCACTTTCAAAAGATACCACTGTTTGAAGAAGCGAGTTCTATGTTGACATTATCTAGAGTCCAGTTGCAATTTCACAAGAATTCACCTTTTAGTGACTTTGTATACTTGAAGGAAATGGCAAATATGAAAAGTCCTTGCCCCTCTAATGTAGGTAATAGAGAGCCACAGCTGCTGGAGTGACCAGTCTCAGCCACAAAAGTCTTTCTCTGTTTCTTGCCCACACACTCACTGTCTGAGTGGCAATAATCCAGAAACAGGGGTTAATCATTATCAAAGCTAGGTGTTCTGTTCACAAATATAAATGATGCAAGGCTTTTAGCGTTCACAACTCTTGAGTTCTGAAAATATACAGAAACCTTTATTCCCCAGAACATAGCAAGAGTTAGGAGTATTAGAAGTAGGGTCTAAAATGGGAGTGGGTAGCATAGAAAGAATTTTATGACCGAAGGTGGAGAAATTTAACCTTCATTAATAAAAGAGGCACCCTTTTCCTGTAAAGCTTCAATTTCATTTGCAAGAAAAGAGCACTTAAAGGGCTGTGGCCTGGCCTAAGTCTCTCACATTTCAAACCCACAACAGCAGTTTCGAAGACTTGCCTTACTGGAACCAGTAACCGCAGAGAGTATTGGGTGTGTTAGAATTGCTATATATAGTCCATGTCATTTATGTGTGTTTTGTTTGTGTCTATTTCTTTCAAATAGAGGATGGTCAGTTGCCTTTTGCCAAAATAACCAAGCATGTCTTCTCTGCCTCTCATATGATGGGGTGACACAAAACACTTTTCTTTCTTTTTTTGGTGTTGTTTTCTACTAAGGTCAATACAGAAAAATAAATAAATAAAATGGAGAGTAGCTGTGTCCCATAAGGGAAGAAACCAAGTAACCTGAGACCCTGATTTTCTTCCAGATGCCACAACCACTGTTGCTACATAAGATTGCACCTGGTTCCTTGGCCAGCAGGTATAGAGACCTAAAGTGTCAAGTCAGAGGCATATGTTCATAGTCTTACTAACTGGTTCATCTGAGACTGATCTAAATGGCTTCTTTTGGGAATAGAGCTAGGAAGACACTAGTAAAGGCCAAGTCTTATGAGATTATGAGTTTTATGTAGGTTATGAGGAAGAAGGTAGCATAGACCACAGCTCCGGTAGCAGCTTCCACCTATGTGTGTTAGGGTAAGGGATGAGTAGGACAGCCTTTACCTTTTAATTCAGAAGTTGCTAAAATATAGGCGGCTATTGTATACTTGCTCTAATTGCTTAATTGTTTGGGCATGCTTCTTTCCTCATTTTATTATTTTCCATCATTATTCCCAGGCTTCTGACCCCAGTGAGACAGATGCTTCTTTCTTTTTGGGAATGTGAAATAGGGGAGTATAGGAAACTTAGCTTCCTTTTTGAGTTTTAACACTGTTGTAGGCCCTACTTGAAAACTGGATTTTCTTGTCCAATGCTTCTAGTCAAAGCCAGTCTCATATAAGCCACTACACAGAAGGTCTGAATGGAGAAGGATCAGAAAGTCTCTCTAGCCTCAAAATATAGGCTTAAACTATGTCAAAGATGTAGAATGTCACTCTAGACATTATGTATTTCACTGATTCCCTACATAAGGTTGTCATTTTTTTTCCTGCTAAATAGAAACTTTGGAACAACAACAATAAAGAGCTATATACCATCACAAGTTTTATGCCAAACAAAATTAACATCAAAAAGCAGGAAAGGAAAACACTCAATGTAAAGCAATAAATCATGTGTAACTACGTAAAACAGAAAAAATTCCATTGCATAACTTTCCTTTTTCTCATTTATCTTTTATTTCCTTATAACACTAGTTAAAAACTTAATCACAGATCAACAGTGGTCCATGGAAAAATATATTTCTTTCTCTCTCATATGATATATATGTGCTTGTGCATAAACATATGCATATATGTTTATATTTATACTTATATATGTACTCATGTATTCTATATAGACATATATGTCTATATATGTATATAAAATGGAAATATTTCCCATAATTTATAAATATATATGTATGATTCTGTAACTGATCTAGCTTTTTTACTGATGAGACATTTATTTGTGGACTCACATGACCTGCACTGAAACAATGTCTTTTAATATTCTAACTATGAAAAAAAGCTTAGATAGATAGTTGGAATAAAGTAGAGTGGTATATTTTAGAAATGGAGCAAGATGAACTACACAAACTTCTTTTATCTGTCCCTTATTGTTTTTCTGGGCTTGACTGGGCTGAAGCTCTTGCAGAATTTAGGATATTTATATTTTGATTCTAAATAAATTTCACATTTAGTATAGAAAGTTTGCAAAATATAGATAAGACTAAAATAGGAAAATGACTCATAAATTTACCACTCTGAGATGACCACTTAATTTTGGTATACTTCTATCTTTTCAAATACATCTATTTCGCATAGGTTTGTACATAATGTATATATTACATTTATTTTATAAAAATAAACATGTACACATTTAATAAAATTCATTAACAAATTAATAACATATATTAATAATAAATATTTTATAATATGAGTGTCCTATAATTTACTTCAGTTAAATTCTATTGCTGAAAAAATAACTTGCTTATGATCTTTTTTAAAAATTTTATTTTACTGAGTTATATTGTTATCAATGGTGTGTCAATTTCCATTGTAGAGCACAATTTTTCAGTCATACATGAACATACATATATTCATTGTCACATTCTTTTTCACCATAAGCTACCACAAGATTTTGTATATATTTTCCTGTGCTATACAGTATAAACTTGTTTATCAATTCTCTATATACCTGTCAGTATCTACAAATTTCGAACTCCCTGTCTGTTCCTTCACACTCCCCTCCCCCGTGGCACCCACAGGTTGTATTCTATGTCTATGAGTCTGTTTCTGTTTTATATTTAAGTTCATTTGTCTTTTACTTTAGATTCTATATATGAGTGATATTATATGCTATTTTTCTTTCACTTTCTGGCTTACTTCACTTACAATGACATTTTCCAGGAGCATCCATGTTGCTGCAAATTGCATTATGTTGTCAGTTATTATGGCTGAGTAGTATTCCATTGTATAAATAAACCAACACTTCTTTATCCAGTCATCCGTTGATGGACATTTACACTGTTTCCATGTCTTGGCTGTTGTAAATTGTGCTGCTATGAACATTGGGGTGCAGGTGTCATCCTGAAGTAGGGTTCCTTCTGGACATATGCCCAGGAGCAGGAATCCTGGGTCATATGGTAAGTCTATTCCTAGTCTTTTGAGGAATCTCCATACTGTTTTCCACAGTGGCTGCACCAAACTGCATTCCCACCAGCAGTGTAGGAGGGTTCCCCTTTCTCCACAGCCTCTCCAGCATTTGTCATTTGTGGATTTTTGAATGATGGTCATTCTGGACTGGTGTGAGGTGATACCTCATTGTAGTTTTGATTTGCATTTCTCTGATAATTAGTAATATAGAGCATTTTTTCATGCACCTATTGATCATTTGTATGCCTTCCTTGGAGAATTGCTTCTTTAGGTCTTCTGCCCATTTTTGGATTGGGTTGTTTGTTTTTTACTTATTGAGTCGTGTGAGCTACTTATATATTCTGGAGATCAAGCCTTTGTCAGTTTCATTAGCAAAAAGTTTCTCCCATTCCATAGGTTGTCTTCTTGTTTTACTTCTGGTTTCCTTTGTTGTGCAGAAGCTTGTAAGTTTCATTAGGTCCCATTGGTTTATTCTTGCTTTTATTTCTATTGCTAGAGTAGATTGTTCTAGGAGAACATTTTTGAGATATATGTCAAATAATGTTTTGCCTATATCTTCCTCTAGGAGGTTTATTGTATTTTGCTTTATGTTTATATCTTTGATCCATTTTGAGTTGATTTTTGTCTATGATGTAAGACAGTGTTCTAGCTTCATAGTTTTACATGCTGCTGTCCAGTTTTCCCAACACCATTTGCTGAAGAGACTGTCTTTATTCCATTGTATATTCTTGCCTCCTTTGTTGAAGATTAGCTGACCAAAATTTTGTGGTTTCATCTATGGGCTCTCTATTCTGTTCCATTGGTCTATATGTCTGTTTTTGTACCAATACCATGCTGTCTTGATGACTGTAGCTCTATAGTATTGTCTGAAGTCTCGGAGAGTTATTCCTCCAGCCTCTTTCTTTCTCTTCAGTAATGCTTGACAATTCTAGGTCTTTGATATTTCCATATAAATTTTATTATGATTTGTTCTTGTTCTGTGAAATATGTCCTGAGTCATTTGATGAAGATTGCATTCAATCTGTAGATTTCCTTGTGCAGTGTGACCATTTTAACAATATTGATTCTTCCAATTTAAGAGCATGGGATATCATTCCACTTTTTAAAGTGTTCTTTAATTTCCTTCATCAATGGTTTATAGTTTTCTGTGTATAATTCTTTCACCCATTTGGTTAGATTTATTCCTAGGTATTTTATTACTTTGGGTGCTATTTTAAAGGGGATTGTTTCTTTACTTTCTTTTTCTGTTGATTCATTATTAGTGTAAAGAAATGCAAATGATTTATGAATGTTAATCGTGTAACCTGCTACTTTGCTGAATACTTTGATCAGCTCTAGGAGTTTTTGTGTGGACCTTTTAGGGTTTTCTATAAATATAGCAACATGTCGTTGGAATATAGTGACACTTTTACCTCCTCTTTTCCAATTTGGATCCCTTTTATTTCTCTCTCTTGCCTGATTGCTATGGCTAGGTATTACAAGACTATGTTGAATAGGAGTGGTGTTAATGGGCATCCTTTTCTTGTCCGAGATTTTAGTGGGAAGCTTTTGAGTTTTTCACCATTGAGTTCTATGCTGGCTTTAGGTTTGTCAAATATAGCTTTTATTATGTTGAGATATGTTCCCTCTATACCCACTTTGGTGAGAGTTCTTATCATAAATGGGTGTTGAATTTTATCAAATGTTTTTTCAGCATCTATTGAGAGGATCATGTGGTTTTTTGTCCTTTCTCTTGTTGATATGATGTATTACATTGATTGATTTACGTATGTTAAACCACCCTTGTGTCCCTGGGCTGAACCCCACTTGGTCATGATGTATAATCTTTTTTATGTGTTGTTGGATTCTATTTGCTAAAATTTTGGTGAAGATTTTGGCGCCTATGTTCGTCAGTGATATTGGCCTATAATTCTCTTTTTTGGTAGTGTCTTTGCTGGTTTTGGTTTCAGGGTGATGCTGTCTTCCTAGAATGAGTTTGGGAGTATTCCCTCTTTTTCAGTCTTCTGGAAGAGTTTCAGAAGGACTGGTTTAAGTTCTTTGTATGCTTGGTAGAATTCCCTGGTGAAGCCGTCTGGTCCTGGACTTTTATTTGTAGGGAGGTTTTTTATTGCTATTTTGATTTCATTTCTAGTGATTGGTTTATTCAAGTGGTCAGTTTCTTCTTGATTCAGTCTTGGTGGACAGTATGTTTCCATAAACTTGTCCATTTCCTCTAGGTTATCTAGTTTGGTTCCATATAGTTTTTCATAATTTTCTCATATGATCTGTATTTCTATTTTATCTGTTGTAATTGCTCCATTTTCCTTTCATATTTTGCTTTTGTGCTCTCTATATTTTTCTTTTTTGTGAGTTTGCTCAGAGTTTTGTCGATTTTATTTACTTTTTCAAAAAACCAGCTTTTAGTTTGATTGATTTTTCTATGGTCTTCTTAATCTCTATTTTATTTATTTCCTCCATAATCTTTATAATTTCCTTCCTTCTTCTGCCTTTTGGAGATTTTTGTTCTTCTAAATCATTCAGCTGGTGGGTTAAATTGTTTATTTGAGAGAAAACCAAGGAGAAGAGAGAAGATGGCAGAGTAGAAGGTTGCTCACAGCTCACCCTCTCTCACAAATGCACCAAAACACATCCACAGACACACTCAACCAACCAGAGTACCTGCGGAACTCCGACAGACCATCGTCCTCTTTAAAAGATAAAGACGCCAAAAATCTGGTAGGAGAAAAGGAAAAAAGAATGAACAAAAGGCAAAGCAGAGCAGGACGGGTCCCGCGGGGAGGGAACAGCAATGGAGGACTGGCGCTCATTCACTGGGTCTCCCCTCTCCAACTGAGAGGCCAGCGGGACAGAGAGGGAGACTCTGAGGCTTGGATCTGTATGGAGCAACCCTTGAATGACAAAACTAAGTTAAATGGGCACAGAAGTTCCCCCCGACACCCAGCCTGCGATGCGGTCCAGCAGCTGAGGGTAGGGTCAGGCTGCCCAAGCTGGGCGGAGGACGGGGGTGGCTGCACTGAGGCAGCCCCGGGGGACTGCAAGGGGCTGCGCGCCGTGGCTGTGGGTGTACAGGGCAGAACGATCTGGGTCCTCCATAAAACAGCACGGTTGATGTGCCCTGGGGTGAAGGGTGCATACCCCCATCTCTGAAAACCCGTGGAAAGATTTCGGGGAAGAGAGGCGGGGCTCAGGAACAGCCGCCATATCCTCTGGCGCTTAGCATCCAGGAGGGGGTGGGGGGGGGGCGACACCTGCTTCCGCACCGAAGGGCTTAGCAGCCTCAAAGGCCAGACTGAGACCTGCCTACAGCCCGAGGCAGATAGGATCCTTCCATCCTGGTCCCTCAGAGAACTTGCCCCACAAAGACAAACAAGGAGCTGGGTTCTGGCTCGCAGCAGGGACAATGCTGTCCCTGGGACTTCCCTGAGCCCACCTGCAGAGTGCCGACCAGGACGGAGCACTCAGCCGCACAGGACAGTGGAGTTACCGGCGCCGGGAGAGAGAGGGCGGCCCCCCACCTTTCGGGCAGAAACACAGCCCCTGACCGCGGTGCTGTGAGGGGGAACTACCCGCCCTCCTACCAGGCCAGTCTGCAACATCTGACTGCAGCATTGGGAGGGACAGGGACCCGCCCGCCCACAGCAAAGGAGAGCTGCACCTGACCCAGTGTTGGGAGGAGGCACGATCAGCTTACTGACAGGTACTGGGAGCAGCACAGAAGAGGGCGCCAATGGAGAGCCTCTGAAAACAGCAAGCTGAGCTTACAAAACAGTACGAAGACAGAAAGACTTCAAATTAAAAGGACACAGACTCCAGGAGAACATCAACACTCCCCTTTTTTAAAAAATCTGTTTTTAACTGTTCCATTTTCTATTACCCTCTTAATTTTTACTTCTTAATTCATTTATATTTCTCTTGGGTTTTGATGTCCTGTTATTGGTAAGACACAGGTTTCAAATGCATCTATTCATCTTTTCCACCTTTTATTAAAAAGGTTTTAAAACGACGTCTCAACCTGATTGATACTCTGCTTCAACTCACTCTTTTATTATTCATTTTAAACTGTTTTCAAACCTTCTTTCTCCCTTCTTTTAAAATTCTCTCTCTCTCTCTTATTTTTTCTTTTTTTCCTAAGTTTTATTCCTACATAGGCATTAGATAGATAAACTCCTTAAGGACCAAAATAGATAACTGATACCCCATAAACCACAGTGCCAGAGAGGTATGAGCAAGATGAAGAAGCAGAGAAACCTTTCCCAATTAAAAGAACAAGAGAATTCCCCTGAAAGAAAGATCAATGAAATAAACATGGATAGCCTACTGGATCAAGATTTCAAAAAAGGAGTGATCAGTGTGCTGAAGGAATTAAAAGAGATAGTGTTTAGAGATATAAAATATGTCAAAAATGAAATGGAAGATATAAACAAGAGCCAAGTAGAATGTGTAAACTCATTGACAGAGATGAGGAATGATCTAATAGCTGTGCAAAGCCAACTAGATAATGCAGAGGAACGAATTAGTGACCTAGAAGACAGGACCAAGGAAAGTACCCATTCAAAAGAGCCTCAAGAGAAACAAATAAAAAATAATGAAAATAGCATATGGGAAATATGGGATAATATAAAGCATCCCAATCTTTGCATAATAGGGGTCTCAGAAGGGGAAGAAACATAAAAGGGGATTGAAAAGGTGTTAGAAGAAATCATGACTGAAAACTTCCCAAACTTAAAGAAGGAATCAGATATCCAAGTACAGGAAGCTCAGAGGTTCCCAAACAGGAAGAACCCAAATAGACCCACACCAAGACATATCATAATCAAGATGGCCAGAGTCAAGGATAACGAAATGATTCTAAAGACAGCAAGAGAAAAGCAAAGAGTAAGTTACAAGGAAACCCCCATAAGGCTCTCAGCTGATTTCTCTACACAAACACTACAGGCCAGAACGGAGTGGCAAGATATATTCAAAGTCCTGAATGAAAAAAAGATACAGCCTAGGATACTTTATCCAGCAAGGCTATCCTTGAGGATAGAAGGAGACATAAACAATTTCACAGACAAAAAAACAAAGCTGCAGGAGTTCAGCAACACTAAACCCATGCTAAAAGAAATATTGAAAGTTCTATTCTAAATAGAAAAGCAGCAGGATGTTATAGAAATGAGAAACTCACAACTGGAAAGGTGATAACTCATGAATTACAAATAAAGTAAACACAAAATTATAAAAGAAGACATACAAATCACTGAGAGTGGGAGAGGGAGGCAGCGAAATATAGAATATATTTTCTTCTTTCTTTTTAAAATTTTTTTAATGGTAGGATGGGTTTGAGATCATGTTACTATCAGTTAAATAAAAACAGTTATAGTAATGGGCTAATAGACTTACAAAAAAGGGTAACCACAAGCCAAAAACTTACAAGGGAGTCACAAAAAATAAATATAATCCATGATAATACAAAGGAAAATTACCAAACCACAAAATGAGGAAGAAAGGAACAAAGAGGATATACCAATTCAACTGCAAAGATAAGTCCAAAATGGCAATAAACACACATCTATCATTAAATACTGTAAATGTTAATGGACTAAATACTCCAGTCAAAAGATGTAGAGTGGCAGACTGCATAATAAAGCAAGAATCTTCAATGTGCTGTATACCAGAGACCCACATTACAGAGAAGGAAACATATAGATTGAGAGTGAAAGGATGGAAAAGGATATTCCATGCAAATGGAAAAGCCAAAGAAGCAGGTGTTGCAGTACTGATTTCAGACAAAATAGACTTTAAAACAAAGGCCATAAAGATAGATAAAGAAGGACATTTTAAAATGATTAAAGGAGTGATACAAGATGAGGATATTACACTCGTTAATATATATGCACCCAATATAGGAACACCTAAGTACATAAAACAATTACTACCAGAGATAAAGGGGGATATTGATGGGAATACAATCATAGTTGGAGATTTTAACACTGCATTAACATCACTAGACAGATCTTCCAGACAGAAAATAAACAAGGCAACAGAGAAATTAAATAATACAATAGAATAACTAGATTTAGTGGATATTGTCACAGCATTACACCCCCCAAAAATAGGATATACATTCTTTTCAAATGCACATGGAACATTTTCCAGGATCGATCATGTACTTGGGCACAAAAGAAACCTCAACAATTTTAAGAAGATAGAAATTATCTCAAGCATCTTTACTGACCACAATGCCATGAAACTGGAAGTCAACAACAGAGAAACAAAGGAGAAAAAAAGGAAAGCATGGAGATTAAACAATATGTTATTGAAAAACCAATGGGTCAATCAGGAAATCAAAGCTTAAATTAAAAAATACCTTGAGGCAAATAATAATGAAAGCACAACCACTCAAAACCTATGGGACACAGCAAAGGCAGTGCTAAGAGGGAAGTTTATAGTGATACAGGCCTTCCTCAGAAAAGAAGAACAATCTCAAATAAACAATTTAACCCACCACCTGAATGAATTAGAAAAAGAAGAACAGAAAGCCCCAAAAGGCAGCAGAAGGAAGGAAATTATAAAGATCAGGAAGGAAAAAATACAATAGAGATTAACAAGACCATAGAAAAAATCAACTAAACCAAAAGCTAATTTTTTGAAAAAGTAAATAAAATCGACAAACCTGTGGCCAAACTCAGAAAGAAGAAAAAAGAGAGAGCACAAATTAGCAAAATAAGAAAGGAAAATGGAGAAATTACAACAAATAAAATAGAAATATAGAATATCATAAGAGAATGTTATGAAAAACAATATAGAACCAGACTGGATAACCTAGAGGAGATGGACAAGTTTCTGGAAAAATATCGTCCACCAAGACTGAATCAAGAAGAAACTGAACACTTGAACAATCCTATCACTAGATAGGAAATAGTAATAGCAATTAAAAACTTCCCTACAAATGAAAGTCCAGGACCGGACGGCTTCACCGGGGAATTCTACCAAACATAGAAAGAAGAACTCATGCCATTCCTTTTCAAACTCTTCCAGACACTTGAAAAGGAGGGGATACTCCCAAACTTATTCTATGAAGCCACCATCACCCTGAAACCAAAACCAGGAAAAGACACTACCGAAAAAGAGAATTATAGGCCAATATCACTGATGAATATAGACGCCAAAATCTTCACCAAAATTTAACATAGAATCCAACAGCACATAAAAAAGATTCATCCCAGGGACACAAGGGTGGTTCAACATATGCAAATTAATCAATGTAATACATCACATCAACAAGAGAAAGGACAAAAACCACATGATCATCTCAATCGATGCAGAAAAAGCATTTCATAAATTTCAAAACCCATTTATGATAAAAACTCTCACCAAAGTCGATATAGAGGGAACATATCTCAACATAATAAAAGCTATATTTGACAAACCTACAGCCAGCATAGTACTCAACGGTGAAAAACTCAATAGCTTCCCACTAAAATCTGGGACAATACAAGGATGCCCACTATCACCACTCCTATTCAACATAGTCCTGGAATTCCTAGCCACAGCAATCAGGCAAGAGAGAGAAATAAAAGGGATCCAAATTGGAAAAGAGGAGGTAAAAGTGTCACTATATTCCAACGACATGTTGCTATATATATAGAAAACCCTAAAAGGTCCACACAAAAACTACTAAAGCTGATTGAAGTATTCAGCAAGGTAGCAGGTTACAAGATTAACGCTCAAAAATCAGTTGAATTTGTTTACACTAATGATGAATCAACAGAAAAAGAAAGTAAAGAAATAATCCCTTTTAAAATAGCACCCAAAGTAATAAAATATCTGGGAATAAATCTAACCAAGGAGGTGAAAGAATTATACACAGAAAACTATAAACCATTGATGAAGGAAATTAAAGAGGACTTTAAAAATGGAAAGATATCCCATGCCCTTGGATTGGAAGAATCAATATTGTTAAAATGGTCACACTGCCCAAGGAAATCTGCAGATTTAATGCAATCCCTATCAAATTACCCAGGACATATTTCACAGAACTAGAACAAATCATAATAAAATTTATATGGAACCATCAAAAACCTATAATTGCCAAAGCATTACTGAAGAGAAAGAAAGAGGCTGGAGGAATAACTCTCCGAGACTTCAGAAAATACTATAGAGCTACAGTCATCAAGACAGCATGGTATTGGTACAAAAACAGACCTATAGACCAATGGAACAAAATAGAGAGCCCAGAAATGAACCCACAAACTTTGGGTCAACTCATCTTCGACAAAGGATGTAGGAATATACAATGGAATAAAGACAGTCTCTTCAGCAAATGGTGTTGGGAAAACTGGACAGCAGCATGTAAAACTATGAAGCTTGAACACTCCCTTACACCATACACAAAAATCAACTCAAAATGGATCAAAGACTTAAACATAAGACAAGATACAATGAACCTCCTAGAGGAAAACATAGGCAAAACATTATCTGAGATACATTTCAAAAATTTTCTCCTAGAAGAAATGAAAGCAAGAATAAACAAATGGGACCTAATGAAACTTAGAAGCTTCTGCACAGCAAAGGAAACCAGAAGTAAAACAAGAAGACAACCTACGGAATGGGAGAAACTTTTTGCTAATGAAATCAACAAAGGCTTGATCTCCAGAATATATAAGCAGCTCATACAACTCAATAAGAAAAAAAAAAAACAACCCAATCCAAAAATGGGCAGAAGACCTAAAGAAGCAATTCTCCAAGGAAGAGATACAAATGATCAAAAGGAACATGAAAAAATGCTCAATATCATTAATTATCAGAGAAATGCAAATCAAAACTACAATGAGGTATCACCTCACACCAGTCAGAATGGCCGTCATTCAAAAATCCACAAATGACAAATGCTGAAGAGGCTGTGGAGAAAGGGGAACCCTCCTACACTGCTGGTGGTAATGCAGTTTGGTGCAGCCACTATGGAAAACAGTGTGGAGATTCCTCAAAAGACTAGGAATAGAATTACCTTGTGACCCAGGAATCCCACTCCTGTGCTTGTATTCAGAAGGAACCCTACTTCAGGATGACACCTGCACCCCAATTTTCATAGCAGCACTATTCACAATAGCCAAAACATGGAAAAAGCCTAAATGCCCATCAATAGGTGACTGGATAAAGAAGAAGTGGTATATTTATACAATGGAATACTACTCAGCCATAAAAACCGACAACATAATGCAATTTGCAGCAACATGGATGCTCCTGGAGAATGTCATTCTAAGTGAAGTAAGCCAGAAATAGAAAGAAAAATACCATAAGGGATCACTCATATATGGAATCTAAAAAACAAAAACAAACAAACAAACAAAAACAAAGCGTAAATACAGGACAGAAATAGACTCATAGACAGAGAATACAGACTTGTGGTTGTCAGAGGGGGGGATGGTGGGGAAAAAATGTTTATTTGATATTGTTCTTCTTTTTTGAGAAAGGGCTGTATCGCTATCAATTTCCCTCTTTTCACTGCCTTTGCTGTGTCCCGTAAACTTTTTGTGGTTGTGCTTTCATTTTCATTTCTCTCAAGGTATTTTTTAAGTTGAGCTGTGATTTCCTCATTGACCCATTGGGTTTTTAATACCTTCTTGTTTAATCTCCATGCTTTCCTTTCTTTCTTTGTTGTTGATTTCTAGTTTCATAGCATGTAGTCAGTAAAGATGCTTGAGATAATTTCTATCTTCTCAAAATTGTTGAGATTTCTTTTGTGCACAATTACATGATCAATCTTAAAAAATGTTCCATGTGCACTTTGAAAAATGCATATCCTATTTTTTGGGGGTGTAATGCTCTGAAAATATCTACCAAATCTAATTTTTCTATTGTACTACTTAATTTCTGTGTTGTCTTATTTATTTTCTGTCTGGAAGTTCTGTCTAGTGATGTTAATGATGTGTTAAAATCTGCAACTATGATTTTATTCCCATCAATATTCTATTTTATATATCTGAGTAACTTTTATGTACATAGGTGCTCCTATATTGGGTGCGTATATATTAATGAGTGTAATATCCTTCATCTTGTATCACTCCTTTAATCATTATAAAATGTCCTTCTTTATCTTTCTTTGTGGTCTTTGTTTTAAAGTCTATTTTGTGTGAAATCAGTTCTGCAACACCTGCTTTTTTGGCTTTTCCATTTGCGTGGAATATCCGTTTTCATCCTTTCACTGTCAATCTATATGTGTCCTTCTCCTTAAAGTGGGTCTCTTGTACACAGCATATTGGAGGTTCTTGCTTTATTATGCAGTCTGCCACTCTATGTCTTTTGACTGGAGCATTTAGTCCACTAACATTTACAGTAATTAATGATAGATGTGTGTTTATTGCCAATTTTAACTTATCTTTGCAGTTGAATTGGTATATCCTCTTTGTTCCTTTCTTCTTCCTTTTGTGGTTTGGTAATTTTCCTTTGTATTATCATGGATTATATTTTGTTTTTGTGACTCCTTTGAAAGTTTTTGGCTTGTGGTTACCCTTTTTTGTAAGTCTATTAGCCCATTACTATAACTGTTTTTATTAAACTGATAGTAACATGACCTCAAACCCATCCTACCATTAAAAAAATTTAAAAAAGAAAGAAGAAAATATTCTATATTTCCCTGCCTCCCTCTCCCACTCTCAGTGATTTGTATGTCTTCTTTTATAATTTCGTGTTTACTTTATTTGTAATTCATGAGTTATCACCTTTCCAGTTGTGAGTTTCTCATTTCTGTAGCATCCTGCTGCTTTTCTGTTTAGAGTAGACCTTTCAATATTTCTTTTAGCATGGGTTTAGTATTGCTAAACTCTTGTAGCTTTTTCTTGTCTGTGAAATTGTTTATGTCTCCTTCTATCCTCAAGGATAGCCTTGCTGGATAAAGTATCCTAGGCTGCACCTTTTTTCCATTCAGGGCTTTGAATATATCTTGCCACTCCCTTCTGGCCTGTAGTGTTTGTGTAGAGAAATCAGCTGACAGCCTTATGGGGGTTCCCTTGTAACTCACTCTTTGTGTTTCTCTTTCTGCCTTTAGGATCATTTCTTTATCCTTGACTCTGGCCATCTTGATTATGATATGTCTTGTTGTGTGTCTATTTGGGTTCTTCATGTTTGGGACCCTCTGAGCTTCCTGTACTTGGATATACGATTCCTTCTTTATGTTCGGAAAGTTTTCAGTCATGATTTCTTCTAACACCTTTTCAATCCCCTTTTATGTTTCTTCCCCTTCTGAGACCCCTATTATGAAAAGATTGGGATGCTTTATATTATCCCATATTTCCCATATGCTATTTTCATTATTTTTTATTTGTTTCTCTTGAGGCTCTTTTGAATGGGTACTTTCCTTGTTCCTGTCTTCTAGGTCACTAATTCGTTCCTCTGCATTATCTAGTTGGCTTAGCACAGCTATTAGATCATCCCTCATCTCTGTCAATGAGCTTACCCATTCTACCTGGCTCTTGTTTATACCTTCCATTTCACTTTTGACATATTTTATATCTCTAAACTCTATCTCTTTTAATTCCTTCAGTACTTGGATCCCTCCTTTTTTGAAATCTTGTCCCAGTATGCTATCCATGTTTATTTCATTGATCTTTTTTTCAGGGGATTTATCTTGTTCCTTTAATTGGGAAAGGTTTCTCTGCTTCTTCATCTTTCTCATACTTCTCTGGGACTGTGGTTTGTGGAGTATCAGTTATCTATTTTGGTCCTTAAGGAGTTTATCTATGTAATGCCTATGTAGGAATAAGACTTGGGAAAAAAAGAGAAAGAAAGAGAAAGTATTTTAAAAGAAGGGAGGAAAAAAGTTTGAAAACAGTGTATAAGGAATAATAGCAGAGCAAGTTGAGGCCAAATAGCAGTCGGGTTGAGATGTCCTTTAAAAATCTATAAAAAACCCAAAAGAGGAAAAGATGTATTTGAAACCTGTGTATAATCAATGACAGTACATCAAAACAAAGAGAAATAAAATGATGTGGATTTTTAGAAACAATAATAATAAAAATATTTTTTAAAAATTTAAAAGTTATGAAAACTGGGGGTATATATAATTACTTAAGAAGTAAAAAATTAAAAGGGTAATAGAAAATAGAACAGGTAAAAACAGATTTAAAAAAAAGAAATAAATAAAGGGGGGGGGTCGTTGTTCTCCTGGAGATTGTGTGCTTTTAATGCGAAGTCTTTCTGTCTTTGTCCTGTTTTGGAAGCTCAGCTTGCTGTTTCGAAAGGACCTCCATTGGCGCCCTCGTCCATGCTGCTCCTGGTGCCTGTTGGCAAGCAGTTTGCGCCTTCTCTCAACACTAGGTCAGGTACAGCTCTCCTTTGCTGTGGGCGGGTGGGTCACTGCCCCTCCTGATGCTGCAGTCAGATGTTGCAGACTGGCCAGGTAGGAGGGCGGGTCGTGCCCTCTCACAGCACCTTGGTCAGGAGCTGCGTTCCTGCCTGAAAGGCAGGGGGGCCGCCCTCTACCGGGGCTGGTCGCTCCGCTACTCTGTACCTCTGTGCGCTCTGCAGGCAGGCTCGGGGAAGACCGAGGATCTGCCCTGTCCCTACTCCGGGCCAATACCTAGCTCCTTGTTTGTCTTGCAGGAGCAAGTTCTCTGAGGGACCAGGACGGAAGGATCCTATCTGCCTTGGGCTGTAGACAAGTCTCCATCTGGTCTTTGAGGCTGCTAAATCCTTAGGTGCGGATGAAGGCTTCACCCCACCCCTGCCTGGGTACTAAGCACTGGAAGATATGGCGGCTGTTCCTGAGCCCTGCCTCTCTTCACCTGAAAACTTTCCGTGGGATTTCAGAGACGGGGGTATGCACCCTTCCCCCCAGGGCACATCAGCCTCGTTGTTTTATGGAGGGCCCAGATTGTTCTGCCCTGTGCACCCACAGCCACAGTGCACAGCCCACTGCAGCCCCCGAGGGCTGCCTCAGTGCAGCTGTCCCTGTCCTCCACCCAGCTCGGGCAGCCTGGCCCAGCCCCCAGCTTTGGCACGCATCTCGGGCTAGATGTCGCAGGGACACTCTGTGCCCATTTAACTTAGCTCTGTTGGTCAACGGATGCTCTGTACAGATCGGAGACTTGGAGGCTCCCCCTCCATCCTGCTTGCCCCTCAGTTGTAGAGGGGAGACCCAGTGAATGAGTGCCAGTCCTCCTTTGCTGCTTCCTCCCCATGGGAACCGTCCAGCCCTGGTTTGTATTTTCTTCTTTCTTTTTTCCTTTTCTCCTACCAGATTTTTGGCATCTCTATCTTTTGAAGAGGAAGATGTTCTGTCAGATTTCCGCAGGTGCTCTTGTTGGCTGAGTGGCTCTGTGGATGTGAGTCTTGGTGTATTTGTGGGAGAGGGTGAGCTACGAGCGTCCTTCTACTCCACCATCTTGGCCTCCTGCTGCAAAATCTTTTAAGTTTAATTAGGTCTCATTTGTTTATTTGCTTTTATTTCTATTACTTGGGTAGACAGCCCTAGGAGAACATTTTTGAGATGTATGTGAGATAATGTTTCGCCTATATTTTCTTCTAGGAGGTTTATTGTATCTCGTCTTATGTTTAAGTCTTTGATCCATTTTGAGTTGATTTTTGTGTATGGTGTAAGGGAGTGTTTTAGCTTCATTGATTTACATGCTGCTGCCCAGTTTTCCCAACACCATTTGCTGAAGAGACTGTCTTTATTCCATTGTATATTCTTGCCTCCTTTGTCAAAGATGAGTTGACCAAAAGTTTGTGGGTTCATTTCTGGGCTCTCTACTCTGTTCCATTGGTGCTTATGTCTGTTTTTGTACCAATACCATGCTGTCTTGATGACTGTAGCTCTATAGTATTGTCTGAAGTCTGGGAGAGTTATTCCTCCAGCTTCTTTCTTTTTCTTCATTAATGATTTGGCAATTCTGTGTCTTTTGTGGTTCCATATAAATTGTGTTATGATTTGTTCTAGTTCTGTGAAGTATATCGTGGGTAATTTGATAGGGATTGCATTAAATCTGTAGATTTCCTTGGGCAGTGTGACCATTTTAACAATACTGATTCTTCCAATCCAAGAGCATGGGATATCTTTCCATTTTTTAAAGTCTTCTTTAATTTCATTCATCAATGATTTATAGTTTTTCATGTATAAGTCTTTCACCTCCTTGGTTAGATTTATTCCTAGGTGTTTTATTATTTTGGGTCCTATTTTAAAAGGGATGGTTTCTTTACTTTCTTTTTCTGTTGATTCATCACTAGTGTAAAGAAATGCAACTGATTTTTGAATGTTAATCTTGTAACCTGCTACCTTGCTGAATTCTTTGATTAGTTCTAGTAGCTTTTGTGTGGTCCTTTTGGAATTTTCTATATATAGTATAATGTCATCTGCATATAGTGACACTTTTAACACTTCTTTACAATTTGGATCCCTTTTATTTCTTTCTCTTGCCTGATTGTTGTGGCTAGGACTTCCAAGACTATGTTGAATATGAGTGGTGAGAGAGGACAGCCTTGTCTTGTCCCAGATTTTAGTGGGAAGGTTTTCACTTTTTCACCCTTGAGTACTATGCTGACTGTGGGTATGTAATATATAGCTTTTAGTATGTTGAGATATGTTCACTCCATATCCACTTTGGTGAGAGTTTTTATGATAAATGGGTTTTAAATTTTATCAAATGCTTTTTCTGCATCTGTTGAGAGGATCATGTGGTTTTTGTCCTTTCTCTTGTTGATGTGATGTATTATATTGGTTTATTTGTTTATAAACATCCTTGTTTCCCTGGGGTGAATCCAACTTGATCATGGTGTATCATCATTTTTATATGTTGTTGGAATCTATTTGCTAATATTTTGTTGAGAATTTTTGCATCTATGTTCATCAGTGATATTGACCTATAATTCTCTTTTTTGGTAGTGTCTTTGCCTGGCTTTTGTATTAGGGTTATGGTGGATACATAGAATGAGTTTAGGTGTATTCTCTCCTTCTCAGTCTTCCGGAAAAGTTTGAGAAGACTGGTATGAGTTCATCTTTGTATGTTTTGTAGAATTCTCCAGTAAAGCCATCCGGTCCTGAACTTCTATTTGTAGGGAGGTTTTTCATTGCTAATTCAATTTCATTTCTAGTGATTGGTTTGTTCAAGTGGTCAGTTTCTTCTTGATTCAGTCTTGGTGGACTGTATGTTTCCAGAAACTTGTCCATCTCCTGTAGGTTATCCATTTTGTTTCCATGTAATCATTCTCACATGATATTTTGTATTTCTGTGGTATTGGTTGTAATTTCTCCATTTTCCTTTCTTTTTTTTGCTTATTTGTGCTGTCTGTTTTCTGTTCTTTGTGAGCTTGGGAGAGCTTTGTCAATTTTATTTCCCCCTCAAAAAACCAACTCTTGGTTTGAGTGATGTTTTCTACTTTTTTAATCACTATTTTATTTGTTTCCTGCCTGGTCTTTATTATTTCCTTCCTTCTGCTGACTTTTATTTATTTTTTATTTTTTTGCTCTCCTCTTTCTGATTCTTGTAGGTGGTACGTTAGATTGTTTATTTGAGATTGTACTTTTTTTTTTTTTCTGAGGAAGGACTGTATCGCTATAAACTTCCCCCTTAGCACTGCCTTTTCTACATCCCATAGATTTTGTTTGGTTGTATTTTCATTGTCATTTGTCTCAAAGTATTTTTTAATTTCTTCTTTGATTTCATCATTGACCCATTGGTTTTTTAAATTGCATATTGTTTAATTTCCATGCTATCATTTTTTCACCTTTGTTTTTCTATAGTTGATTTCTAGTTTCAGCATTGTGGTCAGAAAAGATTCTTGAGATAATTTCTATCTTCCTCAAGTTGTTGAGGCTTCTTTTGTGCCCAAGTACATGATCAATCCTAGAAAACTTTCCATGTGCACTTGAAAAGAATGTATATCCTATTTGGGGGGGGGGAGTTTAATGTTCTGAATATATCAACCAAGTCTAGTTTTTCTATTGCATCATTTAATTTCTCTGTTGCATTATTTGTTTTCTTTCAGGAAGATCTGTCCAGTGATGTTAATGGGGTGTTAAAGTCTCCAAAAATGATTGTATTCCCATCAATTTCCCCCTTTATCTGTGTTAGTCTTTGCATTATGTACTTAGGTGCTCCTATATGGGGTGCATATTTATTAGTGAGTGTAATATCATCATTTTGTATTACTCCTTTAATCATTATAAGATGTCCTTCTTTATCTTTCTTTACAGCCTTTTTTTTAAAGTCTATTTTGTCTGAAGTCAGTATTGCTTCTCCTGCTTTCCTGTCATTTCCATTTGCATGGAATATCCTTTCCCATCCTCTCATTCTCAATCTATTTGTGTTCTTCTCCCTAAAGTGGGTCTCTTATATGCAGCATTTTTAAGATTCTTGTTTTATTATCCAGTCTAACACTCTATGTCTTTTGATTTGAGCATGTAGTCCATTAACATTTACAGTAATTAATGATAGATGTGTGTTTATTGACATTTTAAACTTATTTTTACAGTTGATTTGATATTTCCTCTTTCTTCTTTTCTTCTTCCTTTTGTGGTTTGATTATTTTCCTTTCTATTATCTTTGATTGTATTTAGTTTTTTGACTCCCTTGTAAGTTTTTGGCTTGTGGTTTCCCTTTTTTGTAAGTCTATTAATGCATTACTATAACTGTTTGTATTAAACAGATAGTAATATAAGCTCAAACCCTTCCTACCAACAACAAAAATTTAAAAAAAATTTAAAAAACTCTATATTTTCTTGCCTCCCTCTCCCACTCTTAATGATTTAGATGTCTTCTTTTACAATTTCATGTTTATTCTGTTTGTAATTCATGGCAGTTATCACCTTTCCAGTTATGAATTTCTGATTTCTGTAGAATCCTGCTTCTTTTCTATTTAGATTAGACCTTTCAATATTTCTTTTAGTATGAGTTTAGAGTTGCTAAACTCTTCTAGTTTTTGCTTGTCTGTGAAATTCTTTATCTCTCCTTCTATTCTAAAAGATAGCCTTTCTGTGCAAAGTATCCTAGTCTGCATCTTTTTTTTTTTCCTTCAGGACTTTGAATATATCTTGCCACTCCCTTCTGTCTTGTAGTGTTTGTGTAGAGAAATCAGCTTAAAGCCTTATGGGGGTTCCCTTGTAACTCACTGTTTGTTTTTATCTTGCTGCCTTTAGGATCATTTCTTTATCCTTGACTCTGGCCGTCTTGATTAGGATATGTCTTGGTGTGGGTCTGTTTGGGTTCTTCCTGTTTGGGACCCTTTGAGCCTCCTGTACATGGATATCTGATTCCTTCCTTAGGTTTGGGAAGTTTTCAGTCATGATTTCTTCAAATATCTTTTGAACCCCCTTTGCTCTTTCTTCTCCTTCTGGAAACCCTATTATGCATAGATTGGCATGATTTATATTATCCCCTAGGTCCCTTCTGTTGTTTTCATTTGTTTTTATTTGTTTTTTTCTCAGCTGTTCTGATTGGGTGACTTCTGTTTTCCTGTCTTCTAAGTCACTTATTCATTCCTCTGCATTATCTAGCCTAGTTTTTACAGCCTTTAGATCAGCTCTCATTTCATCAAATAAGTTTTCCAATTTTAATTGGCTCCTCTTTATTGCTTCAATTTCATTTTTGATATATTCTCTGTCTCTAAATACAATCTCTTTTATTCCTTCAGTACTGTGTTCACTCCTTTTTTAAAATCATGATCTAGTAGGCTATCAAGTTCTATTTCATTTATTGTTCTTTCAGAGATTTTCTCTTGTTCTTTTTTTGGGGGGGAGTGGTTCCTCTGCTTCTTCATTTTACTTATATCTCTCTGGCACTATGGATTATGGAGAATCAGTTATCTACTATGTTCCTGAAGGCATTTATTTATTTATTTATTCATTCATTCATTTATTTATCTAAAGTGGATTCAGAAATAATGCCAAAATAAAAGAAATTTTAAAGTAGGAAAAATGTTTGAAAACAGAATATAATCAATAACAAAGCAAAATGAAGAGAAATAATAATCAAGTTGAAACAAATTTTAAAAACACTTAAAAGAAGAAAAGAAAGATTTGATAACATTGCATAATCAGTAACAGAAGCAGAAAACAAAGTGAAATAAAAATGAAATTGAAAAAAATTTTAATTAACAAAATATTTTAAAAGAAAAATTTTAAAGGGATTAAAATATAGGAACAGAAAAAATTTAAAAATTAAATATTAAAAAAGAAAATAAGAAAAAGTTGATGTGTTCCCATGGAGACTGTGCACTCTTAATAATTTTGTCGAGAAGTCTTTCTTAATTATGAGTGGTTGATAAGTCTTCCTTCCATGACTTTTTCCTGTTATCCCTTTGTTTGGGGCTGTGGCTGGTGTTCTGCTGGCCAGAGTCTGCCCTGGCTATTTAGTAGGGCCTCATGTTTGTTCTGTGGTTGTTGCTGCTCCTGCCCTCACCCTGCTGGCTTTGGGTGTAAACAAATCTCAGTCCCACCTATGAGGTTGCAGAGCCCTAAGTTACAAATTCATGTTATGAACCTGCCTCTGCCTGTGAGCCGAGCACTGGAGAGTATGGTGGCTGTAGCTGAGCCCCATCTCTCTTCTCTCAAAAACCCACCAGTAATGATGCCTTTGTTCTGTGGAGACAAAGGCTATGGTACTTCTCTCCCCAGGGAACACTAGCATGTGCTTTGCTTTTTTTTTCATATTTTATGAAGGACCCAATCTGTTCTGATCTGTATCCCCTCCCAGCAACAGTGCACAGCATACTGCAGTCCCCAAAGGTTGCCTTTGTACCACTGGCCCGAGCCCTCTGCCTGGCTCAGGCAGCCTATCCTGTCCCACACCTGCTGGTTCACATTTATAGCTGGGGGTTGCAGGGACATTTTGTGCCCATTTAACTTAGTTCTGTCAGTCAAGGGCTAGTCTGTACCAATCTGAGCCTTGAAATTTCCCTTCCATCCTGCTGACCTCTCCTTTGGAGAGGGGAAGTCCCAGTGAACAAGCACTATTCCTCCTTTGCTGCTCCCTCCCCACAGTACCAATCCCACACTATTTTCCTTTTTCTTTACTGTTTTTTTTTCTTTTTCTCCTACCAGATTGGTGGCATATTTTGTCTTTTGAAGAAGGCAATGTTCTGTCAAAGTTCAGCAGATGTTCTGATTTGATGGATGGGTCCATGGACATCAGCTTTGGTGTATTCAGGGGAATGGGTTAGCTATGATTGTCCTTCTACTATGCCATCTTGTCCCTTCTCCTCTGTTCAATTTTTGAAGTGAGGCAATTCTTGGTGTCAAATATAAATTGAGGATGAAGCATCTCTCAGAATCTAAAATAACAGAACTGGAAGGAAAATGCCTTTCCTGAACTGCAGTGTAAGAAACTGACTCTTCTGGTTTGGGCCACTCAGAAGTGTCAAAAATCTAGCATAGATTTCATGAGGGATGAATACAAAGATGGCTTCTCCGTATGCAGGAAGCTAATAAAAAAGTTTCAGTCTTTGGGGCTGAAGTGTAGATACCCTCAATGGCATATGTCTTACAGAATCTGAAGAGGAGCTTGCTATGTTGAGATTTAAAGGCTTGAGTTTTATCATGAATGTTTTGGACTTATTATCCCCACTATATATTTTACTGGTATTACTGTAATATTCAAAAGCCTCAGCAAATTATGTCCTATTTAGGCCAACAGGAACCAACAATAGATTGGTTCCATGCTTAGAAGGGAGTTTTAGAGGATAGGCAGCCACTAGCAAGGATCCAAAGTGTTGGTGGAAGCACTCAATGTAGAGAAAACAGTGGGAAGACAAAAATTGTGAGGAGGCTGCAGATAAATTTGTAGATGATCAATTCAGGTACCCTTTCTCACTTGACTTGAAATTAATTATTCTTCAAAGAAACTTGCTATGGCATGTTTTTTGAAGTAACAAAAGTTGTTAAACTTAACTAAGATGCCACAGAAGAGAAAGCATTTTTTCCAAAACCTTAAAAATAAAATTCAAGTTGTACATACCTAGGGATACATAGAATTATAATCCTAGGTGTAATACCTCTGAGAAATGCTATTTATATGCACAAGAAATAATATGCAATAAACTGTACTGCAGTATTGTTTATTATACTATAAAATTACAAATATCTTTAATGTGAACAAACAGAAAGATGTTAAACTGTTGTGTGTTCACAGGGCAGTTAAAATGACTTAAATTGAGTGATATGTTTTGACATGAAAAAAGGAACTATAAAATAAAATATTATTTATTAAAATTGCAAAAAGGTTCAGCAATATGGTACCATTTATATAAAGTTTGATAGTTGCAAAAATAGTATTACTATGAGTGTATACATGCACATCAAAACCTGAAACAAGAATTATAACCACAAACTTCAGGACTGTTATTATTTATGGAGAGGAAAAAGGTGAGATAAAACCATGAAATAATATACAAGGGTCTTCAAATTAATAATTATGCTTTATTTCTCACAAAGAAATAAGGAAGCAATTATGAAAAAATTAAGATTAAATAGAACTAGGTAGTGAATAGCCAGATGTTAATTATATTATTCTATAGACATATTTATATTCCTGAAATAAATAGTAATTACAAAATAAAAATAATAAATTAGACTTTGCAAGGAAGAGAAGTTTGGCAGGACAATTTATATAGAGGAAGTAGCAATGGCAAAAGCCAACAGACAGGAAAAGGAATGCTCTGTTCAGTGATATGACTAACAGATAAGCTGTGTAGAGAGATATTTTGGAGGATGAGGGTAAGAAGATAGACTGAGCATAGATTGTGAAATAAAATTAGATGATCTTGTTATTTCATGTAAACATGAATTAGTTCTTCCATCCAGAAGAGGCAGAGTCTAAAAATTCCTATATCAGAGGCCCTCACTGTATAAAGGAGAATGTATTCCCTTTTTGGGTGCTTTTACATTTAAAGTTCTGGTTGCATTTCCATGGTTTCACACATGCACATGATTGTACCAGTGCACAGTAGAGCCAAAACTGGGCCCCCACCATACCTATAAGTTACATAACTTTCTTGGGGGATTGAAACACAGAAAAGAAAGACATTTGAAATTGTTTAGACACTGGTCCCCTTGAAAATGTGAAGGATCACTGAGTTTTATTGAAGAAATAAATGTAAGCCATAGACTTGAGCTTTGATTTTTAAAAATCATGCATAAATCTTCCAGATGAAATTTGCTGCCTTGTCTTTTCTCCAGAATCTCTATTCTTAGACACTAAAAAAATGGGGAAAAATCTTCCTGCCACCACAATCAGTAATTACCAGTTTGAACTTGAAGTGTAAATACATTATTATCCTTTAAAATAGAGAAATTGAAACAACAATTAGAGGCCAAGTGATGAATAATCACAGTGACATAATGACATTGATTCAGCTGTTTTCAAAGTTTGTGGAAAAGATACAAAAGAGAGTGGCAGAACTAAGTATACATGTCAATATATGGGAAAGAGTTTGAGCAGTTAGGCACCAAATAACTAGCCAAAATTTTCTGTACAATTCTCAAGCAAATGTACATTGATAATCTTCTTCTATGTTCCCATAACCCTAATCATTATGTTTACTTTTTTATTATTATTTTTTATAAGTCAGTCTCCTCACCCCTCTAAAGGAAGGAAGGAAGAAAGGAAGGAAGGATGGAAGGAAGGAAGGAAGGAAGGAAGGGAAGGAAACTTTGAGTCTCTTGAAGGAAACAAGTGTGTTTGTCTTGTTTGTTTGATTTTTTAATCACTGAGTTCCCTACCTCGTGCATAGTGGAACATGCTTGTTAACAAATTAAATGAAAGAAATATACTTTGTAAGATAAGTTCCTGGTACTAATGTTACAGGATACAAATTTTTAAAATGCAAACAAGCTCCAGAAACATTTAAAACAATGGAAGATAAGGGAGAGAGTGTATTTTAAAACAGAAATGCAATAAATTAGAATATTTATAGAAAACTGTAGCCATTATACAAGTATTCAGAGCAAGGAGTGGCAGAAGATAGGGCAAAGTAGAGAGGACAGAAAAGAACAAATTCACTGTGTAGACAGAGGCTTTGTAATTGCATTGTGAGTTGAGATTTACAGATGAGAGAGCTGTGGAGAGGTGGATGGGAATAGAGGGATGCGGTTGAATCATGCATAAGACTGATTTTCTATGAAATGGCATGAGCTACCAGATATTATACCCAAAAATTCTTAAACATGTTGGAAAGAATGTGATCTGGACAATCAAGAATCATACATATATTTGTTTTGGAGTATCTTTATGGTAGGAGGTGAAATGGTATTGTGTTCAAACGTCAGGACTTTGGAACAACATACACTGAGATATATATTCTGGCTCTGCCATTTATTTGCTGGTTGATCTTTCACATGTTTCCTCACCTTTATGAGCTTTAGTTTCTACACTGCTAAAACATGGATTACAATGATACAGTCTCTTCTGCATAACATGGAGTAAAACACATTCCATCCAGTCTCTCCTACTGAAAACAGCTATAAAAACTGGACAGTGCATGGCACAGCTGTTTAAAAGCATTAAAAAATAAGTAGAAGTAAATGGATTAGGGATGAAGACAAGAATTTTAAGTATCACCAAATGTCATTAGTTTATCTTTTTTTAATTTTTCTTTTAGTATTCTCTGGCCAAAACCCAATGTAGCTCAAAACCTGGAAGTGGGACCTGGCACCAACAGATGGAGCTTTAGAATAATCACTCTAATTCTGGCTTAAATATTGGAAATATTATCTCCTAATCCTCAGCAAATGTGGAGAGAAATCACTTGATTTTTTTTTTTACCTTTCTTAGTACTCTTAATCCCTTCCTAAGAAACCCTATGGTTGTCAGAATAATAAAAATAGGGGCCAACAGAAACCTAACAATCTCAGAGAAGTGGACCTTACTTTCTTCTTGGAGAATCTGTGGAAACAAAAGTGTGAGGTAAAGCTCAATTGCTTTCTTACTATCTGTCTTCTTATTGCTTGGCCTTGAATGTGAGTACAGACATAGAAAGCACACAGGAATGAAGCCCCAGCTCTGCCTGGACAAACAAAAAAGGTAGTAACTATGAACCATAAAGTACTGTAAATATCACCGAGAACATAGAGCCCTGGAAACCCATCCATTTCACCCTGGGGAAACTTTGAGAAGAGCACCCAGTTAATCTATACCTAGACTGCTGTTCCATGGACATTGTGAGATAATGTATTTGCATTGTTTTAAGCCACTAATTTTGGAAGTAATTCCTTATATAGAAATATAAAACTGATACAAGCATGTACAAAATGAATTACAGCCAACATTACATTTAATCATGAAAAGAATGAAGTGTTTCCCCTTAAGATCAAGAACAAGAGAAGAACGGCCATTATCATGACTCCTTGTCAACATTATTCTGAAATTTCTTATCAATGGAATAAGGCAAGCAAAGAAATAACAGAATGCAGATTGGAAAAGATGAAGTAAAGCTGTATTCATAGAGACATGACTGTCTATGTAGATATTCCCAAAAGATCTTAAAGAATCCTCCTAAAACTAATAAGTGAATTTAGAAGGAATGCAAGACACAAGTTGAACACAATTATATTTATATATATTTTATCAATGAAAAATTAGAAAGTGAAATAAAATACTACACCAACTACAATGGTTCCAAAAAATAAATTACTCAGGTAGAAATGTTATCAAAGTATTACAGAATTGGTGGGTGAAAAACTTTAAAATACCTAATAAAAATAATCAAATAGTTCCTAAATATTTAGAGATACATACTGTGTAATTGGATTGGAAGACTCATTATTATAATGATATCAATTAAATCCAAATTGATCTATACATTTAATTCAATAGTAATACCAGTACTAGCAGGATTATTTTCAAATATGGACATGCTGCTTTCAAAATTTATCTACAAAATCAAAAGAGCAAAAATAGGAAAATCTTTTTTAAAAAGAAGTCGAAATTTGGAAGACTAACACATCAAATTTAAGACATAATATAACACTCCTGAACAACCAATAGGTCAAAGACATAATCACAGATAGATAATACATATATATAAGAGCAAATGAAAATGGAAACAAAACATACCAAAATTTATGGAATGCAACAAAAGCAGTTCTAAGATGGAAGTTTATAGTGATAAATGTCTACATTAAGAAAAAGAAAGATTCCAAATAAACAACCAAATTTGACACCTCAGTGAACTAGAAAAACAAGAATAAGCTAAGACCAAATTTAGCAGAGAGAAGGTAACAAAGATCAGAGCAGAAATATATAAAATAGAGCAGACAAACAGAAATAATACCAATGAAACTAAGCATTATTTTTAGGATATACATAAACAAAATTGACAGTCTTTTAGATAGACTTAACAAGGAAAAAGATTCAAGTAATGTTATAAATGAAAATTGAGACATTACAGCTGATACCACAGAAATACAAAGGATGATGAGAGATTACTAGGATCAATTGTATACCAACAAACAGGATAACAGAAATAATTGGATAAACTCCCAGTAACATACGCCTACCAAGTCTGAATCATGGAAAAAAAATGAATTTCTGAAAAGACCTCTGACAAAGAATGAGATTGAATCAATAATCAAAATTTCACAACAAAGAAAAACCTAAGATCAGACAGCTTCACGGGTAAATTCAAAGAAAACGTTTAAATAATTTAAACCAATTCTTACTGTTGCCAGTAGATGTAACCAGTGTTCCATGTTCTTGTCCTGTCCCAGAAAGAATTCAGAGACAAGACATGGAGGTCAAGAAAGTAAAGTGAGGATTTATTAAGGGATGGATTGTACACTCTCAAGAGGAGAGTTGGCAGGGTCAGGTGAGCAGCTGCCCCAAGTTTCTTTGGCAAGTTAGTTACATAGGGTGTAAAAATGAATGGGAGAAATATTCATTAGGGAGGGAAATATTTGGGGTCTTATTCCTTGATTTTCATCCCAATTCCACCTTCCCAAAAGGAGGAGGGATTTTTGTTCTTATTTAGTCTGGATCGGGAGTGTCATGGTGTCAATGAATTATGGGTACTTCTGACCTGCAAGGCTAATTTTATTGAAATAAGAGCATAATGAGCAAAAGGTTACATTTGGACACTAGAAATCCTGCCTTTTTCCATCTTTCTTTTTTAGCCTCCAGGCCGCTTATCACCCTCAAAGTTGTGACCACTTATCAGCCCAGAGTTTTATGCTTTTCTTTCTCTGCCCAGGGAGCCCTGACATACATGATGTATGGTTTCCTACATTTGGCATATGTCTCTATTTTTTGCCCAATTCCTTCCATTTAGCCTGTGTCCCCCTTTCTCTGCTCATATCTATCTTCTTGCTCTAACACTACCAAACTCTTTAGGAGAAAAAAACGGAGATAGGAACACCTATAGACTAATTTTATGAGGCAGGCATTAAAACTAATACCAAAGTCAGTAAAAAAAAATACTTTAAGAAAAATATCTAGTAAGGTCTTCTGCCCAATTTTTTATCAGATTGTTTCCATTTTTGTGGAGCTAGAGGGCTCACACTTCCTAATTTCATAACATTATAAACAATAGTAATTAAAGGTACATTGTACAGGCATAAAGATAACCATGTAGACCATTGAAATAGTATATAAAGCCCAGAAATAAACCAATACATTTCTGTCAAATGACCTTTGACAAGGGTGACAAGAATACACAAGGTGGAAAGGATAGACTCTTTAACAAATGGTGCTGGGAAAATTGGTTATCCATGTAAAGAAGTGAAGCTGGGCCCTTATCTTACACCATGAACAGAATTTGACACAAAATGCCTTAAGACTTTAAGCTTTCCATCTGTATTTTATTCTAAGAGTTTTATAGTTTCAGGTAATATATCAATATTACCAACTTCAGGTAAAGGAAGACCAAAGTGACAAATGAACTATCACCTCACACCTGTTAAGATGGTCATTCTAAGGGAAAAAAAGAAAAGAATAGTTTTGGAACAATTTGAACCTTTGCACACTGTTGATGTGAATGTAAAATGGTGTGATTGTTATGGAAGACAGGGTGGATATTCCTCTAAAAAGGGTAAAAATAGGACTACCATATGATCCAGAAATCCCCCTTCTGGTATTCATCCACTAGTACTGAAATCAGGATTTCAAAGAGATATTTGCACTCCCGTCTTTATTTCAGCATTATTCACAATAGTCTAGAGTTAGAAACAACCAAAATACTGATTGATGTATGAATGGATTTACGAAATGTGGTATATATACCTACAATGGAATACTATTCCTGGTTTAAAAAGAAGGAAATCCTGTCATTAGTTGCAACATGGAAGAAACATCAGGACATCATGTTAAGTGAAATAAGTCAGTCACAGAAGAACAATTACTGCATGAGTCAAGTTATATTGAATATTTGCATGTAGCTTTATGGAATAAAACTTTCACATTTAGGGAAGTTTTTCTTCTTTGAGCTCCGTATTCATTTCATTAAAATATTTTCTAGTGATGAGACATGTGCTTTGAGGAAAGCTATACACTTCTCATTAGTTACATACTCAGTTACACATACATCAGGAAACTAAAGAGCACTTAATGGTTACAATGTAGTCAATTAGGGAAGACTTGAGGATGGGTAAAATGAAATGATTCTCCTAGCCCTGACAGGATCCCCCAGCCCTGACCATATCTCCTAGCACTGCCTGACTCCCTTCCTCATATGATGCTTCAATTTTGGTAAGAAAGGATAAATTAAATGAACAGAAAAGAAAAAAGAGTAAGATGGAGATACATTTTAAAGGAGAAAGCAGATGAAGAGGAGTCATATTTCTCTCTCTTATAGCCTTTCACCACAAAATTAACTTGCAAATATTTATTGTGTACCTACAATGTACAAAACCTGGCACATTGTATAGCTATGTAACATTTAAAAATATTAATTAGATTGCTACTATGAGTTGAATTATAAATAAAATTCATATGTTGAAGTCCTAACACCCATATGACTATAATTGGAGATAGGGCCTAGAAGGATGTAATTAAGTTTAAATGAGGTCTGCTTCAATTACCCTTAACATAGATATTGAAATTAAGTAGCATATAGATTCACATGTGGGGCTTTGATCTGATAGGATTAGTGGGTACAAGAATAGAAACCAGAGAGTTCACCATCTCTTTTTAGCCATTGGAGGACATAGTGCGAAGGTGACTATCTGCAAGCCAGGAAGAGAGCTCTCACTTGAAATCAAACCCTGCTAGAACCTTGATCTTGGACTTTCCATACTCCAGAATCATGAGGAAATAAATTACTCATTTAAGCCACCCAACCTATGATATTCCATTATAGCACTTGGAGCTGACTACTGGAATTGCTATTTATAAATCTCTTTTAAAAGGCTACCTCATCTCATCATTAAATTCTCCCTATGAGATAGGTGTTTCCAGCATTTCAATTTTACAGGTGAGAACACTAAAGCTCAACAATTTGTTCAAAGTCACACATCTAGAATGTGGCAGAACTGGGAATCAGACCATACTGACTGCTAAGTCATGGTCTAAACTGGCATAGAATATTAAGCAATACATCATTGTGGAAAAATTAAAATGTTCTACCCCTACAAAAATTGTAAAATAAATATTGCCAAAAAGTAAAATACACAAAAACATCAAAGTAAAATAGATTAAACATGTGAAATATAAATTTAAAAATGCAAACTTGCAGCCTTGCATTTATTTCAATAACAAAAATTGGATAATTTTGAAAAAAAAATCCTTTCAACTATTACAGCCCACCTATGAGCTCCTCATGTAACATCAGTGAGACTAAGTGGTACCTTTTGTAAAAAGTACTCCTTTAAGGGATACAAAGAGATCACATGCAGTTCCTACACTCAAGGTACTTTAAATCAAGTAGTCCAGAAAAGTTTAAGACATGTAAACAAGGTTAAAACACAAGACAGAATGTGATAAGTAGATATATAAAGAAAATGTTTGGTGTGTTTAAAGAAGGGAGAAATCACATTTGTTTGGGAGATATTACTTAACTCACAGGTAGTAGATGCTGACTTCAGTGTTAGCGAATCCTGTTGGCCAACTTCAGGACTCCATACTTGGTTATGCTCCACCTTATCCCTTTTCACTCTCTAACCAAGTCTTCTAAGAAAACATATCCTACACAGCAAGGGTGCATGATGGAGATTTACTGGGTATTTTGTGAAAATAAAGGATAAATATCTTACATTTCATATCATACAGCATATGTTTTAATAATCCCCAATTATATCTATTTACACTACCTCAGAATCCCTTCTCTTCAAATGCCACCTAACCAGCCCCCTCTTTATAATTGCTTCTCCAGAAAATACTCAAATATCTCCTTTTTAAGCCCCCTTTCTATCCCAAGTTCCTTGGACCTTCCCTCTAGGTATATCTATGCAATTATTTCCTTTCCTTATGTAAAGCAAAAGCTTTGTCCAGACTCTTACATTCTTGGATTTCCCATGTCCATTATCCACTCTGTTTTAACAAACATTTCCTTATGAACAATCACCTCAATAGAAAAGGGAGATTCTCAAGAATATTTGTCTTTTAACATTAAGAAGAATTAATACAGTGAGACACAGCATTTGGCATAGGTCTCAATATGCAAGTAAGACAGCTTTGGATATTCCAAAGGCTGTTCTAAGTCAACGAGTGAGCATTATCACAGACTTAGAACTAGGAAGCAGCTCTCAAAAAGAGAATTCTGCATACAAAGGACTCTTTATTTAATTTTTAAGGCAGTGGATATTGACTAGAAGTTTCTGAGCAAGGAATGCCATAGTCAGAGCTAGCAGAAATAAGAATGAGAAAAGACTGGGGAAGCAGAAACCAAGAAAGGCATTAATGTATCTTTTACCCAAAGCACCCAAAACATGGGAAAAAGGGCTGATTGTTCACTAATGTATTTAACAAACCATTAAGAACCAACTATATTAGGTGCTAGAAATAGACTGATGTGTTTAACAGTTAGAAATTAGAATCTAATAAATGTCTGATCCTAATATCCTCATTGGATGATAGGCAGAGCTGACCCAGATAGCATAAGCTATGCAGAATCAGGGCATAAGTGAGAACCACATCTCATTGCAAATTTGTTGATATGTGTAGCCAGTGGGTGAACACAAATGAAGACCAAGGGTTAGTGTACTTTTCAAAGCCAGAAAAGCCTGTCTAAAACAAAGAGGCCCAAAGGCAAATAATTGGAAGTAAGACATGAAGCCAAGGGATAGGAGAGCTAGTTAAGGAATTGATAGTAAGTAAGAACCAGTGGAAATGGGTGAGTTTGAGAGCAGTCTGGGGGAAATATCTGGGACAGAAGAGACCAAATATATCATTTGAATAAAATTAAATCATTGAGCTACAGTGTAGTTCATTGGTTCATTGAAGCTACATCTCAACTATAATTTCTTGTTTAAATTTAGTTATTTAAAATTTAATATGCATAGCTGAGAAGTCTTCCTTTAGCTTACTTAATGTTATCATGTATGAAAGTAAACATCTTCATATCTGCTTATTATTTGAAAATTTCCCAATATCCTTTACTTACATCTTATCACATATTTACAGTAGCCCTATTAGAATGAAATTCTCACATTATGTTTAATGAAATTGGGATATGAAATAAGGTTCAGAGAGGTCAAATAAGTTAATAGTCAATAAGAGAACTTGGACTACAACATGTCTGAAAAAATATTTTAATCACAAGTAGCAGCAATGGAAATATACCACTCAGTTCTTAGGTTGTGGGAAGTATATTTGACTGGCAACTTTGTCACTCCTCTGAATCACTGCTACATTCATATTATGTCCATATTTTATATAGGTTTCTTCTCAGTGAATATCTGAGCATACTAGAAATACTAGTACAGATCATTTCTCTGGAATCCTCTATTAGGCAACATTAGTTTCAGATCTCCCCATAAGCCTACCCAGGACTTTTTTTAGGACAATGTTACAGTCTGAGACTCTTCCTATCTAATCCTCCTTGTTTTCTTCTTTCCTTTTGCAAGTGTCATATACGCGTCATAATGTGAAAGCTATCCTTACCTACTCATGTTCCCTCCTCTTTTTGCATCATAAGTTCTTCTCCCTCCCCTGAGTAAATCTCTTGTACATCTAACCCCACCTTGGAATCTACTTCTCAGAGGACCCAAGTGGATGTAGGTAATACGAATAAGAAAGGATTTGAGTCACTCATATCTCAACTAGCAATAAAGGACCTCATTCTGACTGGTATGCTGGGAAATGATCGTCTTGAGAAAAGCTGGCAGTCCAACTGCTGATGATTTCACTGGTAGTAACCCTTTTCCAGTGTTGAATATGCTTACAGTTGCAATAATTAACCCATTTGAAATAATCGAGAGAAAAAATGGCTACAAGGACTGTGGAGTTGTTTGCTTATTGCTGAGTGGTATTGACACCCTGCATAGGCATAATGAGAAACTAAGGGTAGTTAACCAACTGTTAAAGGAGGGTCTCTTTGGTAGCTTACAAAAAGACACTTATTTTTGTGGTGAAAGAGTGGACATAGCTAAGGTGCAGACACTGGATTTATTAGTAAGGCAGAGCTTTATACACATTTAACTTCTCTGCAAGACAAGTCTGTTATGGTAATATCAGTTCCTTATTTGGGACTCTGAAATGTGCAATGGGTACATCCAGGTGGATGCTCTGGAAGATTTTCATTCTGTATACCCTCCTAGACCCTCTGATCTTGCTGATATTACTACCACTCTCTACTGTAAGCTAACACTTCTCTAGGTTCAGCTGGAAGGACCAATGGAAATGGGGAAAACTCAAAGCTAAGATGGCTTTTAGAAGTTTGAATAAAAGAGAAGACGGATATTTCAATAAATGTTAGACAAGGGACTGGATTGACATTGTTGCCTGGAGACCCAAGGGATAACCACAGCCCCCTTGTTACAGTGGAGGCATACAAGAGCTAGGTGATAAATGGAATCTTACCTGAAGTTCAGCTTAAAGTGGGATGGGTCCATCTGGGTCCATGGATCCATCTAATAGTCCTTTCCCTAATGTGTCTCCAAATGTATAACTAGAATAAGTATACTTCCAGTAGAGTAATCCCTACATTGACTCCTTAGCATATAGAGTAAAATTTATCTAATGGAGAAGGCCAAGTATAAACCTCTGAAACTCCATTTGCCATGGTCATAAACTGAAAAGCAGTACCACTTCCTAGAGGAGATGACAGTTTTAACTATATTACTTTTGATGAGGTATGATGAGGCCAGATACATATCAAAAGAGAGAAACAAGAAAAAGTTTTAGTGTGGTATACAGTCATCCTTAGGTATTCATGGAGAATTGGTTCCAGGATCCCCTTTGTATACCAAATCTATGGATGCTCAAGTTCCTTACAGAAAATGGCATAATACAATCAGACTTTCATATGTAAGGATGTGGAATCTGTGGCTCTGGAGGGCTGAGTGTATTTAGTTTCTAGGGAGAATACAGGTGTCATGCAGGGTCACTCAAGGGAACCACCAAGGTTGGTCAGGAAATAGAAGGACAGAGGAAAACTGCAGATAAGCACCTTATTGCAGTTTGTGCAGGAAGAAACAAGAGAGGCAAGGCAAGCAGGTTTGGGATTGACTATTTTGAATAATTTCAGCAGGCTCTGAATTGGGATGTCCCTGGTTGTCTTGTACTAGGCACTGGGATAATTTGGGTGGGTGTAATGTGGCCTGAAGAATGATAGCACACTAAGGGAGGTTGTTGGAAGGGCTGATTTAATCAGCTGCTCAAGATGACTATCTGACTTGCCCCTGGCCAGGAATTCAGAACTGATGCAAGACAGCATTCATTAAAATTATATTATAATGACTGATATTATTGCCAGTATTAATGATCAAAAACATGCAATGGTCATGGTCATGTGTATCTTGGAAGGAACAGCAATTCATTCTCACAGGATAGATACCTATTCTGAGTATAGACTTGCATCTCCTGATGACAGTGATTCAACTAGTGTCACTATCTTGGGGGGAGCTTATGAAATGTTTTATCCATAGTCATAGAATTACATACAACATATCATCCTACTAGAGGATCTTATGCACAGTGAAGGAGGAAAAAGAATGGATTTATGACCACAAGCTCCATCAATTGTGTCATATACCAAACCATACAGAGTAATCTAGCCTAATAGAATATTGGAATATTTTGCTGAAGGAACACTTGAAGTGTCAGGTCAGAAGAAGCACTCTGAAAAGATGGGGTACCATCTTGGATAACTCAAGATGAACATTCACTTAATCAGAAATCTCTATATGATGCCATGTCTCCATAGGATCAAAACATAGAGGTGAGAATAACACCAGTCATTATTCTTAATGACCCACTGGAAGATTTAGGGCTTTCCCATTCCTACAAATACAAAGTGTATAAAATTGAAGATCCCAGTTGCCAAAAGGGGACACAAACTTGTTTTGAGAAAGCAAAAGTCCCATTGAACTATAAAGCCACAGCTTCCGCCATGGCATGTTGGACTTCTCATATCTGGAGATCAGCAAGTAAGAAATGGAGTTATCATTTTGGCAGAGGTAATTGAATCTGATCATTAGAAAGGCGTAGTAGGACTGCTTTTACACAATAGGGACAGAAAAGAATACATGTAGAACCCAGGTGATCTACCTGGGAACACTTAGAATTCCTTTGTTCAGTTGTAATTGTGAATGGAACATATGCAATAACCCCTACCTGAGAAGGGCATAATTACCAAGGATTTAGATCTCTAAGAAATAAAATTTTAGGACACCATCAGGTAAGCCATCAAAACCAGCAAGAAGTAATAGCTGAAAGAAAGGAAAAATTATAACAGGGAGTAGAGGAGGAGACAGAGTATAATTTGTGGCCCCTAGACAAGCTGTAGCAACAAGGGTTATAGTTCACTTTTCTGGCCTTGTGCCATTAAGTTTTCCCTCGGGAAGTGAGTCTAAAGCTGTAGTAGGATCCTACTTCTGTTTTAACAAATTACCACATAGATGCTTAAAATGTCACACATTTATTATCTAACATTTCTGGAGGTCAGTAGTCCAAAAATCAGTCTCCATAGGCTAAAGTTAAAGTGTCAGCAGGATTGTCCTTTTTAGAGGATTTAGCAGACAGTCTGTTTTTATTGTTTTTTTTCCTGCTTATAAAGGTTGCCAGAATTACCTGGCTCATGGCTTCATACTCCATCTTCAAACCAGTGGTGTAGCAAATTCAAATCTTTCTCTGACCATTACCTCTGCTTCTTTTGTCACATCTTCTCTGTCTCTCTTCTGACAGCACATTGCCTATTCTCTCTCTGCTTCCATATCTGATTCTGACACTACTACCTCCCTCTTATAAGGACCTTTATGGTTATATTGGGCCAATCCGGATAATCCAGAATAAACTCCCTAGCTCAAGATCTTTAACTTAATCACATTTACAAAGTCCTTTTTGCTGTGAAAGGTAGCATATTCACAGTTTGTGTGGATTAGGATGTGAATATTTGGAAGGGATGGCATTATTGTGTCTTTCACAGTCTACCATCTGGCCACCGAAGATTTATGTCTAGCCAACATACAAAATGCATTCATCTCATTCAAAGGTCTCCCAAAGTTTCAATCTATGACACATGGGAACCATGGGGAAGCTGCTCCTAAAACCTGTATGGGGAAGTAGATCTGTGTGGTGTGGGGGTGAATTGTGTAGGTCATGAAAATATGCCACTGAAATATCCTTCTAGGGATACCATAGAAGACTGACAGCTCTTTACCTCTAGATTCACCATTTTATCAATGTTGAATCTAAGGTTGCCAGATTAAGCAGTAAAAATACAGAATTTGAAATTGAAATTGAATTTCAGTAAAACAACAGATACTATTTAATATGCAATATTAGAGATTCTTGAGACTTATACTAAAAATCATTATTTGTCTTAAATTCAACTATAGTTGAATTTGCATTTTATCTGGTAGTTCTTTGTCTCCCTAGGCATCGCTTCTTCCCTTACCCCATCCCTACATTAACCTAGAACAGAAAAACTTTATGTATCATCACACACACACACACACACACACCTTCCAAGGGAGAAGAATATAAATCTTTAGGGACTGATGTTTTAAGATTCAGATGTAAAGGTTTGACTGCCCTCCCATTTTCTGGGTAGGCTTCCAACTGTTGGATGCAGGAGAGATGTAGACATTTTAAATCAAACCTAGCTTTTTTCCTTGGGAGAGAAATTACTCCTTTAATAAGATTCAGTGTCAAAACACTGAATGCAGAAGGTGACAGCCAGTGAATACAACAGAGGCATAACTGAACAAAGGTCATATTTTCTAATGAGATTTCTACACCTTTACATGTATTTCATAAACCAGAAGGGATGTGCCCTCTTAATTTCAGCTACACTTTAAGTTGGCATTAACAGATAACCCAGAAATAAAACTAAAATGGAATGACCTTAAAGTTCCACTATTTGCTTGCTTTCTTTCTTTCTTTCTTTCTTTCTTTCTTTCTTTCTTTCTTTCTTTCTTTCTTTCTTTCTTTCTTTCTTTCTTTCTTTCTTTATTTTCCTGGAACAGAGATGCTGTGTTTATTCCTTTCTAAGCAGTAGAGAGCTGTACTTGCAAATCACAGAAAAGTGTCCCTGAACAAAGCAAAGAGCATATTTTTGCAGAGCTTGGGGATCAGAGGGCTTTCCCAAATGGGAGTATTTAGGGATTGGATGACGTGCTATTGTTGTCATAGTATGGGTACCGCTGATGGACTTCCAGGCCTACGAGGACTGAAATGAGGCCACTCTTGACTGACTGGGACATTCAATAAAACACCTAGAAAAACCAAAGCAATTCTGATAAAGAATAAAGTTGGAGTACATTCCCTTCCCAGCTTGAAAACTTACCATAAAGCTAGTTATGAAGACAGTGTGGTACTGGCATAAGGATGGATTGGTGAAAGAAAATTCAGAGTCCAGAAATAAATCCTTTTATCTGTAGTCAATTGAATTTCAAAAAAGTTGCCACTGGGGCCCAGAGTAGGCTGCCCAAATGCACCTCAACATCATATTGATTATTTTGAATTGAAGTTACTTAAGGAATGGCCAGCACAAGAGGGACACCCTAACTTCCACTTCTGTCTCCCTAAAAGCAGGAAATCAATCTCTCACATGAAAGATTCCCTCCCTGCATCTAAGGACAGTTTCCATTATCACCAAAGCTACAGAATTCAGGCCAAGAAGCCTGTATGAACAAACATTGTTACTTCTTTAATTTACCACCCCAAGCTATTTAGATTCTTTACTAATTGGGCGCCCAAAACTTAATTTTTGTTGTCCTGTCATTTCCTCACAAATTTCTTGTTTCTTTGTCTTAAATACAAAAGCTGCCTGCTTTGGTTCCATTTCTATGGGAACTCCATGGGCATGAATTAAAATTTGGTTTTTTTTTTCTCCTTTTAATCTGCCTTTTGTCAATTTTCATATTGGTCCAGCCACAGGAGTTCAAGTTGGGTAGAGAGAGAAATTTCCCCCCTTCACTAGTGCCAAGAAAATTAATTGGAGTAAAAGATAGCCTGTTTTGAAGAATAGCACTGGAACAATTAGATAATCAATGCATAAAGATGAGTTAGACCTTCATCTCATACAATACACAGGCATTAACTCAAAATGGATCACAGACTTAAATAATATAAACCTTTAAATAAATTAAGGGACAATCATCAAGACTTGGGCTATGCAAAGATTTCTTCAATAAAACACCAAAAGCATGGTCCATAAAAGAAAAATATATGTATACATATTGGATGTCATTAAAAAATTTAAATTTTTACGCTTTAAAAGATATCCTTTTTTTAAAATTTTTCATTGATTTGTAATCATTTTAAAATGTTGTGTCAAATTCCACTGCAGAGCACAATTTTTCAGTTATACACGATCATATATATATTCATTGTCACATTTTTTCTCCGTGAGCTACCATAAGATCTTGTATATATTTCCCTGTGCTATACAGTATAATCTTGATTCCCTATTCCACAATTTTGAAATCCCAGTCTCTCTTCCCAAACCCACCCCCCGGCAAACAAAAGTTTGTATTCTATGTCTGTGAGTCTATTTCTGTTTTGTATTTATGCTTTGTTAGTTTTTTGGGTTGTTTTTTTTTTTTTTAGATTCCAAATATGAGCGATCTTATATGGTATTTTTCTTTCTCTTTCTGGCTTACTTCACTTAGAATGACATTTTCCAGGAGCATACATGTTGCTGCAAATTGCATTATGTTGCCAGTTATTACGGCTGAGTAGTATTCCATTGCATAAATATACCACCACTTCTTTATTCAGTCATCTGTTGATGGACATTTAGGCTGTTTCCATGTATTGGCTATTGTAAATAATGCTGCTATGAATATTGGGGTGGAGGTGTCATCCTGAGGTAGGGTTCCTTCTGAATATATGCCCAGGAGTGGGATTGCTGAGTCATATGGTAAGTCTATTCCTAGCCTTTTGAGGAATCTCCATACTGTTTTCCACAGTGGCTGCACCAAACTGCATTCCCATCAGCAGTGTAGGAGGGTTCCCTTTTCTCCACAGCCTCTCCAGCATTTGTCATTTGTGGATTTTTGAATGATGGTCATTCTGACCGGTGTAAGGTGATACCTCATTGTAGTTTTGATTTACATTTCTCTGATAATTAGTGATATTGAGCATTTTTTTATGTGTCTATTGATCATTTGTATGTCTTCCTAGGAGAATTGCTTGTTTAGGTCTTCTGCCCATTTTTGCATTGGGTTGTTTTTTTATTCTTATTGAGTTGTATGAGCTGCTTATATATTCTGGACATCAAGCCTTTGTTGATTTCATTTGCAAAAGTTTCTCCCATTCCGCAGGTTGTCTTCTTGTTTTACTTATGGTTTCATTTGCTGTGCAGAAGCTTGTAAGTTTCATTAGGTCCCATTGGTTTATTCTTGCCTTTATTTCTTCTAGGAGAAAATTTTTCAGACATATGTCAGGTAATGTTTTGCCTATATTTTCCTCTAGGAGGTTTACTGTATCTTGTCTTATGTTTAAGTCTTTGATCCATTTTGAGTTGATTTTTGTGTATGGTGTAAGGCAGTGTTCTAGTTTCATTGCTTTACATGCTGCTGTCCAGTTTTCCCACCATCGTTTGCTGAAGACACTGTCTTTATTCTGTTGTAACTTCTTGCCTCCTTTCTCAAAGATTAGATGACCAAAAGTTTGTGGGTTCATTTCTGGGCTCTCTGTTCTGTTCCATTGGTCTATATGTCTGTTTTTCTACCAGTAACATGCTGTCTTGATGACTGTAGCTCTATAGTTTTTTCTAAAGTCTGGAGAGTTATTCCTCCAGCCTTTTTCTTTATCTTCAGTAATACCTTTTCAATTCTAGGTCTTTTGTTGTTCCATATAAGTTGTAATATGATTTGTTCCAGTTCTGTGAATATGTCCTGGGTCATTTGACAAGGATTGCATTAAATCTGTAGACTACCTTGGGCAGTGTGACCATCTTAACAATATTGATTCTTCCAGTCCAAGAGCATGGGATATCTTTCCATTTTTTAAAGTCTTCTTTAATTTCCTCATCAATAGTTTATAATTTTCTGTGTATAATTTTTTCACCTCCTTGGTTACATTTATTCCTAGGTGTTTTATTCCTTTGGGTGCTATTTTAAAGGGGATTGTTTCTTTACTTTCTTTTTCTGTTGATTCATCATTAGTGAAAAGAAATGCAACTGATTTTTGAATGTTAATCTTGTAACCTGGTACTTTGCTGAATTCTTTGATCAGCTCTAGTAGTTTTTGTGTGGACCTTTTAGGGTTTTCTATATATAGTAACATGTCATCAGCATATAGTGACACTTTTACCTCTTCCTTTCCATTTTAGATCCCATTTATTTCTCCCTCTTGCTTGATTGCTGTGGCTAGGACTTCCAGGACTTTGTTGAATAGGAGTGGTGATAGTGGGCATCCTTGTCTCATCCCAGATTTTAGTGGGAGGCTTTTGAGTTTTTCACCATTAAGTACTATGCTGGCTGTAGGTTTGCCATATATAGCTTTCATGATGTTGAGATATGTTCCCTCTACACCCACTTTGGTGAGAGTTTTTATCATAAATGGGTGTTAAATTTTATCGAATGCTTTTTCTGCATCTATTCAGATGACCATGTGGTTTTTGTCCTTTCTCTTGTTGTTGTGATATATTACATTGATTGATTTGCACATGTTGAAACACCCTTGTGTCCCTCGGATGAGCCCCATTTGGTCATGATATAATCATTTTTAAGTGTTGTTGGATTCTATTTGCTAATATTTTGCTGAGGATATTTGCATCTATGTTCATCAGTGATATTGGCCTATAATTCTCTTTTTTGATAGTGTCTTTTCCTGGTTTTGGTATCACAGTGATGTTGTCTTCATAGAATGAGTTTGGGAGTATGCCCTCCTTTTCAATCTGCTGGAAGAGTTTGAGAAAGACTGGTATGAATTCTTCTTTGTATGTTTGGTAGAATTCCCTGGTGTAGCCATCTGGTCCTGGACTTTTATTTGTAAGGAGTTTTTTTTTTTTTTTTTTTTTTTTTTTGCTATTTTGATTTCATTTCTAGTGATTGGTTTGTCTAAGTGGTCAGTTTCTTCTTGATTCAGTCTTGGTGGGCAGTATGTTTCCTGAAACTTGTACATCTCCTCTAGTTTATCCAGTTTGGTTCCACATAGTTTTTCATAATATTCTCATATCATCTTTTGTATTACTATTTTATTTGTTGTAATTTCTCCATTTTCCTTTCTTATTTTGTTAATTTGTGCTCTCTCTTTTTTCTTCTTTGTGAGTTTGGCCAGAGGTTTGTCGATTTTATTTACTTCAAAAAAAAAAAAACAGCTTTTTGTTTGATTGATTTTTCTATGGTCTTGTTAATCTCTATTTTATTTCCTCCCTGGTCTTTATAATTTCCTTCCTTCTGCTGCATTTTGGGGTTCTTTGTTCTTCTTTTTCTGGTTCATTCAGCTGGTGGGTTAAATTGTTTATTTGAGATTGTTCTTCTTTTTTTGAGGAAGGCCTGTATTGCTATGAACATCCCTCTTAGCACTGCTTTTGCTGTGTCCCATAAATTTTGTGTGGTTGTGCTTTCATTGTCATTTGTCTCAAGGTAGTTTTCAATTTCAGCTTTGATTTCCTCATTGACCCATTGGTTTTTCAATAACATATTGTTTAATCTCCATGCTTTCCTTTTTTTCTCCTTTGTTTCTCTGTTGTTGATTTCCAGTTTCATGGCATTGTGGTCAGTAAAGATGCTTGAGATAATTTCTATCTTCCTAAAATTGCTGAGATTTCTTTTGTGCCCAAGTACATGATCAATCCTGGAAAATGTTCCATGTGCACTTGAAAAGAATGTATATCCTATTTTTGGGGGGTGTAATGCTCTGACAATATCCTCCAAATCTAATTTTTCCTTTCTATTATTTAATTTCTCTGTTGCCTTATTTACTTTCAGTCTGGAAGATCTGTCTAGTGATGTTAATGCAGTGTTAAAATCTCCAACGATGATTGTATTCCCATCAATATCCCCCTTTGTCTCTGTTAGTAATTCTTGTATATACTTAGGTGCTCCTGTATTGGGTGCATATATATTAAAGCGTGTAATATCCTCATCTTATATCACTCCTTTAATCATTATAAAATGTCCTTCTTTATCTTTCTTTATGGCCTCTCTTTTAAAGTCTACTTTGCCTGAAATCAATACTGCAACATCTGCTTTTTTGGCTTTTCCATTTGCATGGAATATCCTTTTCCATCCTTTCACTCTCAATCTATATGTGTTCTTTTCCCTGAAGTGGGTTTCTTGTATGCAGCGTATTGAAGGTTCTTGTTTTATCATCCAGTCTGTCACTCTATGTCTTTTGAGTGGAGCATTTAGTCCATTAACATTTATAGTAATTAATGATAGATGTGTGTTTATTGCCAATTTGAACTTATCTTTGCAGTTGAATTCTATTTCCTCTTTGTTCCTTTCTTCTTCCTTTTGTGGTTTGGTAATTTTTCTTTGTTTTATCATGGATTTTATTTAATTTTTATGACTCCCTTGTAAGTTTTTGGCTTGTGGTTACCCTTTTTTGTAAGTCTATAACTGTTTTTATTAAACTGATATTAACATGATCTCAAACCCATCATACTGAGAACAAATAATTTAAAAAAGAAAGAAAAAAATGAATTATATGTTTTACTGCCTCCCTCTCCCAATGATTTAGTAGTCTTCTTTTACAATTTCATGTTTATTTGTAATTCATGACTTATCACCTTTCCAGTTGTGAGTTTATTATTTCTGTAGTGTTTTGCTGCTTTTTATTTAGAGTAGACCTTTCAATATTTCTTTTAGCATGGGTTAAGTCTTGCTAAACTCTTGTACCTTTTTCTTGTCTGTGAAATTATTTATGTCTCCTTCTATCCTAAATGATAGCCTTGCTGGATAAAGTATCCTAGGCTGAATTTTTTTTTTTTTTCATTCAGGACGTTGAATATGTCTTGCCACTCCCTTCTGGCCTGTAGTGTTTGTGTAGAGAAATCAGCTGAGAGCCTTATGAGGGTTCCCTTGTAACTCACTCTTTGCTTTTCTCTTGCTGCCTTTAGGATCATTTCGTTATCCTTGACTCTGGCCATCTTTATTATGATATGTCTAGGTGTGGGTCTCTTTGGGTTCTTCCTGTTTGAGACCCTCTGAGCTTCCTGTACTTGGATGTCTGATTCCTTCTTTAAGTTTGGGAAGTTTTCAGTCATGATTTCTTCAAAAACCTTTGAATCCCCTTTGATTTTTCTTCCCTTTCTGGGACTCCTATTATGCAAAGATTGACATGCTTTATATTAGCCCATAGGTCCCTTATGCTATTTTAATTTGTTTTTATTTGTTTATCTTGTAGCTTTTCTGATTGGGTGCTTTCTATTGTCCTGTCATCTTGGTCACCAATTCGTTACTCTGCATTATCTAGTCTGCTTTGCACAGCTTTTAGATCTGTTCTCATCTCAGCCAATGAGTTTACCAATTCTACTTGGCTTTTCTTTATAGCTTCCATTTCATTTTTGACATATTTTATATCTCTAAACACTATCTCTTTTAATTCCTTCAGTACTTTGATCACTGCTTTTTTGAAATCTTGATCCAGTAGGCTATCCATGTTTATTTCATTGATCTTTTTTTCAGAGGATTTCTCTTGTTCCTTTAATTGGGAATGGTTTCTCTGCTTCTTCATCTTGCTCATACCTCTCTGGGACTGTCATTTATGGAGTATCAGTTATGTATTGTTGTCCTTAAGGAGTTTATCTATCTAATGCCTATGTAGGAATAAGACTTAGGAAAAAAAGAGAGAGAGAGAGAGAGAATTTTAAAAGAAGGGAGAAAAAAATGTTTGAAAACAGTGTATAATGAATAATAGAAGAGCAAGTTGAATCCAAATAGTAATCAGGTTGCGACATCCTTTAAAAACCTTTAAAAAAGGAAAAAAGAGGAAAAGATGTATTTGAAACCTGTGTATAATCAATGACAGGACACCAAAACCAAGAGAAATAAAAATAAAATAATGTGGATTTTTGAAAATAATAATAATAAAATATTTTTTAATAATTTTAGGTATGAAACCTGGGGGTATATATAATTGTTCAAAAAGTAAAAATTAAAAGGGTAATAGAAAATAGAACATGTAAAAATAGATTAAAAAAAGGTTAAAAAAATGCCAAGGAGGTCAGTGTTCTCCTGGAGACTGTGTGCTTTTAATGCGAAGTCTTACTGTCTTCATCCTACTTTGGAAGCTCAGCTTGCTGTTTCAAGGGGCCCTCCATTGGTGCCCTCATCTGTGCTGCTCCTGGTGTCTGTTGGCAAGCAGATCGCACCTCCTCCCAACACTAAGTCAGGTGCAGCTCTCCTTTGCTGTGGGCGGGTGGGTCACTGCCCCTTCTGATGCCACAGTCAGATGTTGCAGACTGGCCAGGTAGGAAGGCAGGTCATGCACCCTCCGAGCACCACAGTCAGGGGCTGCATTCCTGCCCGAAAGGTGAGGGGCCGCCCGCCTTCTCCCCGCACTGGTTATCTGCTACTCTGTGCCGGTCTGTGCTCCGCCTCAGGTCAGCGCTCTGCAGGCAGGCTCCGGGAAGACTGAGGAATTACCCTGTCCCTGCTCTGGGCCAAAACCCAGCTCCTTGTTTGTCTTTCGGGAGAAGTTCTCTGAGGGACCAGGACAGAAGGATCCTATCTGCCTTGGGCTGTAGACAAGTCTCCATCTGGCCTTTGAGGATGCTAAATCCTTAGGTGTGGATGCAGGTTTCGCCCCCGCCCCCGCCTGGGTGCTAAGCGCAGGAGGATATGGTGGCTGCTCCTGAGCCCCGCCTCTCTTCACCTGATAACTTTCCGCGGGTTTTCAGAGATGGGGGTATGCACCCTTCCCCCCAGGGCACATCAGCTGTGTTGTTATATGGAGGGCCCAGGTTGTTCTGCCCTGTACACTGACACCAATGGCATGTAGCCCACTGCAGTCCCCCAGGGCTGCCTCAGTGCAGCTGTCCCTGTCCTCCACTCAGCTCGGGCAGCCTGGCCCAGCCCCCAGCTGCTGGCCTGCATCTTGGACTGGGTGTCGCGGGGATCCTCTTTGCCCATTTAATTTAGTTCTGTTGGTCAATGGATGCTCTATACAGATCAGAGCCTCGGAGGCTCCCCCTCCATCCTGCTGGCCTTTCAGTTGTAGAGGGGAGACCCAGCAAATGAGCACCAGTCCTCCTTTGCCTCGCCCACCCCATGGGACCCGTCCCACTCTGTTTTGCCTTTTCTTTCTTTTTTCCTTTTCTTCTACCAGATTTTTGGCATCTCTGTCTTTTAAAGAGGAATATATTCTGTCAGAGTTCTGCAGGTGCTCTGGTTGGCTGAGTGGGTCTGTGGATGTGAGTCTTGATGTATTCGTGGGAGAGGGTGAGCTACGTGCGTCCTTCCACTCCGCCATCTTGGCCTCCTTCCACTACTTGCTTTTGACTAACCTTTTGTGGTGCTCTTTCTCAGTTTTCATGACATAAAATGCCTTTCTTATTCTAGTTTCCCCTTGTTTCTTTCTATGAAATACACCTTGCTATGGCCCTCCTCTCTAAATAGAGAATAATTCTTAAACTTTCCCCTTCCTATTCCCCAGTCTCTGGTCACAAACTTTGTTATTTGCTTTTCTGTGTCTCTGTTGGACTTTATAGACCAAAAGAGACTGGACCTCTCTTCCTTCATGTGTATTGTAACAAGGTATCAAGAACTTCAAATAAATCTTCTACTAGTGCCTTTTACCACCAGTCAAGGAAAGAAGGAGACATCTATTTCAGCCACAGCCTAGACTACATCATTCTGCCCCCCTTTTCTCTCTGGCAAGTCTAACTTTTCACACACTGTCAGAGGTCTAGAATGCAGTATATCCTAATTGCTCTGTGGATAATCTCTAAGAGATAGGTATGTAATAATTATTCTCAATTAGAAATCCCAGCCTAATTTCTGGGCTCTATTTGGTATATCTTCACAAGTTTCTCAGCTCCACTTTCTACTGCTTATTTTCAAATACCTATGTCTTGAGAAAATAAGACTTGGGATAGTTTAAGAGAGTAATCGAAGGTTGGAGAACATTAGGCTCAGAGATCTGTTTTGAGCAATGGAGTGTGATAAAATTTTATTTATCCACTGGAGGTTACCAACCCAATAGAAAGTAAACCTCTAACTTCCAAGAAACACTTGGGGAGAATTTAATTGTTAATGAAGCACAAAGTACAGCATAGAGGAGAGAGAGAGGGTGATAGAGAGAGAGACACTATTTTATTTTATTTTATTTTTGCTAAAACCAATCTGGTTAGAGTTTTCCATAATTTGCAAATGTTAGATACTTTATTAGTACATAATTTAAGAATTTTCTTTCAGAATTCTTAAATTACACAATCATAATCCTTAACCCTTTGCTGATTCAGGCATTTGGCCTTTTTTATTGTTTAATCTTTAATCTTTAGTTTCCTATAATATGTAATTCCAAGATTTTTCTTTCATCACCCTTGTTCCATCTTTAATAAGTTGCCTCCCTCCTCAGATTACTTTAACGCATTTCTGACAAAGGAATTTGTGTCTCTCTGGCTACTCAATGATTACTTTACTGTCTTAGTTTGGAAATATCTAATATTTTCTCTAATGTCTTATACTGATTAATAGGTCTTTTTCTCTATGAATGTTATTCTGCAGCACTTTGCCTGGTGCTTTGACCTTAGCTAATGTATGTAATAATGCTGGGGAAGCTCAAAGCTAATACATTAAATGTGACAGAAGTATGAAAATTGATAACAGAGTTTAGCACCTTATTGCCGAATATGCTTGTAGTAGTCCCATCACATTTTTCCTTACTTGCTATCTTCTGACTTTTTCTCTTTCACTTTCCCTCTTTTGACCTTGTCATCTTATTTCTTTTCATGTTTATGGCTGACCAGCCTGCCTCACAAATTTCTAATCTCCTTCTCATTCATCATTGCTTATTTGATTTTTATCCTGAATTCCAAATTAACACTTTCCTCAGTCTCTGAGTTTTTGACAATTCTACCATCTCTGCAAACTGAAAGATTACCCTCTCTCCTTCACTCAAGCCTTTACAATCTTAGGCCTTCAAAGCTGCCTGTGATCCACGCTACCATAAACCAGTGACTTAGTACTTCACAAATGACCTGATTTCCTTTTCCCTATAAGATGCTTGTAGGTAGTTTTAAGTCTCAATTTTGTCATAAAAGAAACAATGGTCAACCGTGTAATTTGACTATAATTTAATACCATTTATGATCTGTTTTTATTTTTCCCCTGTAAATGACTGAGCGGAAATTTTCACATACATTTGATTATTTCATTACTGTACATAGTCTGTGGGCAATCACAAATTAGTACATATTCCCTGTGTGACATAGCAATGCTCAATCTAGTAAGTTTGTTTTCCTGTGATCATAAGATCACTATTTTCATTATGGTTGGGTAATATATTAATTGCTAAATGAAAGCTGCTAGGTATGTAGGAAGTCTGAAAAATTGGTAAAGTGTATATGTATTTATTCTTGTGTTCTGAAAGATGATATTTTTATACCCTCTTTTGTTCATTTACCTATTCTGCTATGGAGTTCAGCACATCAAAATTAAGGGCAGAGGTACTAATGTGCCAATATAGCCTCAATCTCTTAAGTGGATGGTTAATGATAAACCAACAAAATTTTAGTGTATTTGAAGAAAGGACTGAATTTTGAGTTTGAAACATATTTTACCCAGACCCTGCTCATGACATTGAAAGTTGCTTAGGTCATTAGGCAAGACCTGGGAAGATATGTAACTGTGTGTGTGGTCCCAGTAAAAGAAACACACACCAGAGTTGTTTCTGGTAAGTCTCACTTTCCCATGGATGTTTATCTAGAAGCAAATTCTTTGCCTTCTAGGACTCAATTGCCTAGGAATTGCGTGTATCTTCAATAAAAAACAAACAAACAAACACAAAATCTGAAAAAACATTGGCTTAAGCAAGTTGTAGTTGTTTGTTGTTGCTGTTGTTCTCACAAAAAATTTATTCTAGAGGTAGGCAACCTAGGGCTCATTGATTGGTTCCATGTTATCAGGTCCTTTTATTTTGCTGCTTTCTTATATGTAACATGTATGTAACTCCAAGCTTCAAGTTTATATCATGCTCACCACATGGTTGCTGTTGTACTAGCCAACTTAGTTACATTTCATGTAGCAATAAAGATTAAGGCAAAAGGACAAACATCTTTTAGCTGATTAAGACATCAATTTTTAAGGAACTATCCCAATATGCCTACTTACATCACATTGTCACTCTTATCTGCAAAAAGGTTGAAAAATGTAGTTTTTCTACAGTACCACCTCCCAAATTAGGTTTCTGTTACTAATGGAGAAGATGAAAATGGATATTTGTAGGCAATCATTTGTCTTTTTAATGAAGTATACTTAATTTAAAATATTACATTAGTTACAGTTGTACAACATAGTGATTCACTATTTAAATAGATTATACTCTAAAGTCATTATAAATTATTCGCTATATTCCCTGTTCTGTACAATATTGTCTTGTAGCTTATTTTTTTATACATGGTTATTTTTACCTCTTAATTCTTACTTCTATCTTGCCCCTTCAACATTCCCTCTCCTCACTGGTAACCACTAGATTTGCTCTATATATCTGTGAGTCTTTATCTGTTTTGTTATATTCATTCATTTGTATTATTTTTTAGGTGACACATATAAGTGATAAAATAATTTCTCTTTCTCCATCTGACTTTTCTCACTAAGCATAATGCATTCGAAGTACGTCCACGTAGTTGCAAATGGCAGAAGTTCCCTTTTTATGGCTGATTAATATTCTGTTGTATATATACACCACATCTTGTTTATCAAATAATCTCTTGATGAACACTTAGGTTGCTTCCCCATTTTGGCTATTGTAAACAATGCATTATGAACATTGGAGTGCATGTCTCTTTTTGAATTAGTGTTTTTGTTTTCTTTGGATATGTACCCAGGAGTGGAACTGCTGGATAATACAGTATTTGTATTTTTGGTTTTTCAGGAACCTCCTTATTAATTTCCATAGGGGGTGCACCAATTTACATTTCCCACCAACAGTGCACTAGTGTTCACTTTTCTCCATATCCTCACCATTACTTGTTATTGGTAGACAATTTAATGATAGTCATTCTGCATACAAATGATCAATAGGCACATGAAAAAATGTTCAATATCACTAATTATCAGAGAAATGCAAATCAAAACTATAATGAGGTATCACCTCACACCAGTCAGAATGGCCATCATTCAAAAATCCACAAATGACAAATGCTGGAGAGGCTGTAAAGAAAGGGGAAACCTTCTACACTGCTAGTGGGAATGCAGTTTGGTGCAGCCATTGTGGAAAACAGCATGGATATTCTTCAAAAGACTAGGAATAGACTTACTGTGTGACCCAGGAATCCCACTCCTGGGCGTATATCCAGAAGGAACCTTACTTCAGGATAACACCTGCACCCCAATGTTCATATCAGCACTATTTACAATAGCCAAGACATGGAGACAGCCTAAATGTCCATCAACAGATGACTGGATAAAGAAGAGGTGGTATATTTATACAATGGAATACTACTCAGCCATAAAAACTGACAACATAACTCCATTTGCAGCCACATGGATGCTCCTGGAGAATGTCATTGTAAGTGAAGTAAGCCAGAAAGAGAAAGAAAAATACCATATGAGATCGTTCATATGTGGAATCTGAAAAAAAAAAAAGCAAAACAAAACAAAACAAAAAAGCATAAATACAAAACAGAAATAGACTCATAGACATAGAATACAAACTTGTGTTTGCCAAGAGGGCGGAGGGTGGGAAGAGATAGATGGGATTTCAAAATTGTAGAATAGATAAACAAGATTATACTGTATAGCACAGGGAAATATATACAAGATCTTATGATAGCTCACAGAGAAAAAAATGTGACAATGAATATATATATGTTCATGTATGACTGAAAAATTGTGCTCTACAATGGAATTTGACACAACATTGTAAAATTATTATAAATCAATAATTTTTTTTAATAAATGATAGTCATTCTGACAAGCATGAGAGGATATCTCACTGTGGTTTCAAATTGCATTTCTCTGATGAAAGCAATCTTGGACATCTCTTCATGTGACTGTTGACCATCTATATATATTTTTGGAAAAATGTCTACTTAACTACTCTGCCTATTATTTTAATTGTTTTTTTTATATTGAGTTGCGTGAGCTCTTTATAGATTTTAGGTATCAACCCCTTATTTGTCATATCATTTACAAATAACTTTTTCCCATTCAGAATGTTTTCTTTTTATTTTGTCTAGAGTTTGCATTGCTGTGAAGAAGCTTTTAAGTTTACTTAGGTTTCACTTGCTTATTTTTGGTTTTGTGTACTTTGGCTTATAAAAGAGATCCAAGAAAATATTTCTATGATTTATGTCAAGAAGTGTTTTGCTTATGTTTTCTTGTAGTATTATGGTTTCCAGTATTCCATTTAGGTCTTTAATCCATTTTTTAGTTTATTTTTGTATGTGATGTGAAAAAAAGTTCTAGTTTCCTTTTTTAACATGTAGCTGTCCAGTTTTCTCAGCATCATTTTTTGAAGATACTGTCTTATCTTCATTGTATGTACGTGCCTCCTTTGTTGTAGATTAACTGACCATAGTTTCCTGAGTTTATTGCTGGGCTCTCTATTCTGTTCCGCTAATATATATGTCTGATTTTGTGCCAGTATCATATTGTTTAGATTACTGTAGCTTTGTTGTATAGTCTGAAGTTAAAGAGCATGATACCTCCAATTTTGTTCTTTTTTTTCCTTAAGATTAATTTGGCTGTTAGGGTCTTTTGTGATTCCATATAAATTTTAGGATTTTTTTTCCTAATTTTGTGAAAAATGTCATTGGTAATTTTTATTGGAATTGCATTAAATGTGTAGATGGCTTTGGGTAGTATGGACATTTTAACACTGTTAATTCTTCTAATCCAAGAACACTGGATATCTTTCTATTTCTTTATATAATCTTCAATTTTCTTCATTAATTTTTTAATAGATTTTAGAATATAGATTTTTCTTCTTGTTTGAGTTTATTCCTAGGTATTCTTTTTCTTTATCATGCAATTTTAAATGGGCTTTTTATTTGCTTTCTCTTTCTGATAGTTTATTATTAATGCATCAAAAAGCAATAGATTTTTAATATTAATCTTGTATCCGACAAATTTACTGAATCCAGTTATTTTCTGATAAGTAGCTTTTTGATGGTGGACTGTATGCATAACTTTCCAAAATCTGTGTGATACAGCTGAAGCAGTTCTAAGAGGGAAGTTTGATGACAATCTATTTTTCCTCCCTTCCACTTTTAAGGACCCTTGTGATTCCAGTAGTCTCACGTGAATAATCCAAGATAATCAATCTAATTTAAGGTCAAATAAATAGTTAGTAGCCTTCATTCCATCTACAATTTTAATTCCTCTTTGCCATAAAACATTACATATTCAAAAGTTCTGTGGATTAAGGTATGGATATCTCTGGAAGACCATTACTCTGCCTATTACATTGTCACCAGTCATCCTTTGGACGTGTCTGTTTTCTTTTTGGCCAAGTCAGATTCTTTTCTGGAAGAAGACCAGTTTATTTATAAATGTATTCATTAAATTTAGATATTGTTAATCAAATCTCCATTGATTTATTGAAGATCTACTGAGTACTTAGTATATGTAGAACATAACAAATATGACATGTTCCTGCTCTTGAGAACCTCTTATTGATACAGTTAAGGAATTTTCAGGGGCAGACAGTCCTAAATTTTTAGTTTTCTGCCTCTCTGTCCCCTATTCCAGCTGCTTTGTGTAGTTAATGATCTGTAAGCAGATATATAAATGTATTTAGGGAACTCCATAATTAAAGGAGCCTTACAGTGAATGCTCATACAAAGTAAATAATTCTTTCATAATGCAAACAATCACCCCCTGATGTATCCATCTTGTAGCTTCATATTTGAACATACATAAAGCTCCTCACTTTAAGAATGCCTGTCAAATCCTAACCTTTATCTTGGCCAAATAAGCCACAAATTTCCTGGGCCAACAGCATCACTTACCTACTGGTGTAGGAAACAGCCAAAGTCTGTTTTGCTTTCCCTCCATCTTTTCCCTTAAGGGGATTGTGCACACACTACCTTCTCTCTTTTACTCTGCATCCCTCTGTTTATATTTCCCATTTACTCTGGGTTCCTAAGTTTACATTAAGCTATTTCTTTCATAATATATTTAATCCAATTATAGTTCTATTTTCTTTGCCAAATATTCCCCCCTGTATTACATAAAAAAATTCTCTTGCTTGCAACCCATATTTCATTCCACTTTAAAACCAAACAAAAGACCAAAATTCCCTAGGCATGATTTACATCCTTATACTCAGGTGTTTATCACAGAGGTTTATCACATATTCTTAAGGGGTGTTTGAGAGTGAAATCTACCATTATAATATAACCAGTATCACCAACCACCAACGTATCTTAAAGTGCCCAGTAGTTCTCATCTGAATCTTCCTCAAAGAATTCTACTCCATCCTTATCCTTGTTCCCCAAGGAGATTAGTACCTCTACATTCAGTTTCATAGGTCACAAAACACTAAGATCATGATGATGAAGGGCACAAAGCAGCCCTGATGTACAAAGATTCTTCACATAAAACTGTAACAAGACTGCTCCTTGGCACCCCAGCTGAAGTTCTCTTTTATTAAGAGACTATGACTATTCTATAAGAAAAGGAATTCACAGGCTTTGCCCCTCACTATGTGTTTGAGCTTGAACAACTCATATAACTGCTCTGAGTCTGTTTCACCACCTTCCAAGTAGAGACAGCCTTGTCCTTTGCTCATATTATTAGTTTCTTTCACTTTCCCCTCTAGAAATCATAACTGTTAGAGAAAGTAAAATCTGCTATGAGTAAATGTCAGCACACTCAGACCTTCAGACTCAAAGTTTCCCATGCAGGAGCAGACTCACCAGAGAAATCCTAACTCATTTATCATTATCATTATCATTATCATCATCATAATCGTCATCATCACATTATTACCACCTTAATTTTGTCCATAATATTAATCTATCCCCTGTTTAAAGTAGCTCAGTTAGACTCAAGTATTAAAACATTTTAAAAATATCAACACATATGCCTGTACTCAAGGGTAGCAAATCATAAGGCCACATTCAGTCATAGATGTATTTTACTAAATGGGGCAGTGTTTTGATTTTTTTAAAATGCCTTTAGGTGGGGAAAGTACTCTGCTTTTATTCCAGGTCCCAATACTTTCACTCATACATGCAGTATCTTCACATATATATGTCACCTTGCTGGACCCATAAAATGTTTGAATTAGCAATCTGATCAACTGCCTTTTTTTCATTCTTAACTTACTCATCTTGAATTTATATACTTACAAACTCAGCTCAGAATTCTGTGCCCTTTGACACACAATCAATCCTGAAAATTCAGTCATGACTTTAAACATTTCCTGACAAATGTTTGTCTTCCTCTCTGAATTAGGTTCCAGCTATCTCCCACATTGCTCAAAAACAATGTAGTATCCACTATGCCTTCTTCTAAGGACTAGTCCTTCAGAAACTTGGGCTGGGCCTGTGAGTGTCCACCATAAGACGGTCATACTGTAATGAAATATATCATTCCCAAGTTAACAATATTCAAGGAAAATAAAAGGCTATTTCATATATCTTGTCATTTTTCTTATTACTATTTTTTCTGTTTAAATGCTAATATTCTAGTAGAATTACTGATTTTTCTCTTTTTCTCAATTGAGGTAGAGTTGATTTACAATTGGCTTCTCTTTTTTCATTGAAAATATATGATATTTCTGCTTCTGTAGCCTGAACTAAGACTATACTTACTCTTTTAAATGCTCTTAAATTCAAAACTATTAACATGTAGAAAACAAATTTTAATATAGCTATAAATTGACAGTAAACCTGTATTTGATTTTCTGAAAAATAGTAAATATAAGAGGCAGGGTGTAGCTCAATGGTAAGAGTGTATTCTTAGCATGAATCAGGTCCTGGGTTCAATCCCCAATACCAACATTGAAAATAAATGAATAATCAACTCAATAGACATAGAAAAAATATTTGATAAAATTCAACACCCATTTATAATAAAAACTCTCAACAAACTGGGTATAGAGGGAACATATCTCAACATCATAAAAGCTATATATGACAAACCTACAGCCAGCATAGTACTCAATGGTGAAAAACTCAAAAGATCCACTAAAATCTGGGACAAGGATGCCCACTATCACCACTCCTGTTCAACATAGTCTTGGAAGTCCTAGCCACAGCAATCAGACAAGAGAGAGAAATAAAAGGGATCCAAATTGGAAAAGAAGGGGCAAAAGTGTCACTATATGCCGATGGCATGTTACTATATATAGAAGACTCTAAAAGGTCCACACAAAAACCACTAGAGCTGATTAAATAATTCAGCAAGGTAGCAGGTTACAAGATTAACATTCAAAATCAGTTGCATTTCTTTACACTAATGATGAATCAACAGAAAAAGAAAGTAAAGAAAGAATCCCCTTTACAATAGCACCCAAGGTAATAAAATATCTGGGAATAAATCTAACCAAGGAGGAGAAAAAATTATACACAGAAAACTATAAAGCATTGATGAGGGAAATTAAAGACTTTAAAAAATGGAAAGATATCCCATGCTCTTGGATTGGAAAAATAAATATTGTTAAAATGGTCACACTGCCCAAGGCAATCTACAGATTTAATGCAATCCCTATCAAATGACCGAGGACATACTTCACAGAACTAGAACAAATCATAACAAATTGTATGGAACTATCAAAGACCTAGAATTCCCAAAGCATTACTGAAGAAAAATAAAGGAGCTGGAGGAATACTCTCCAGACTTCAGACAATACTACAGAGTTACAGTCATCAAAACAGCATGGTATTGGTAGAAAAACATGACATATAGACCAATGGGACAGAATAGAGACCCCAGAAATGAACCCACAAACATTTGGTTAACTCATTTTCGACAAAAGAGGCAAGAATATACAATAGAATAAAGACAGTTTCTTCAGCAAATACTGTTGGGAAAACTGAACAGCAGCATGTAAATCAATGAAGCTAGAACACTCCCTTACACCATACACAAAAAAAAAAAACCCAAAATGAATCAAAGACTTAAGCATAAGACAAGATACAATAGACCTCCTAGACGAAAATAGAGGCAAAACATGATCTGACATACATCTCAAAAATGTTCTCCTAGGGCAGTCTGCCTAAGCAATAGAAATAAAATCAAGAATAAACAAATGGGACCTAATGAAACTTACAAGCTTCTGCACAGCAAAGGAAACCATAAGTAAAACAAAACAACAACCTACGGAGTGGGAGAAAATTTTTGCAAATGAAACTGACAAAGGCTTGATCTCCAGAATATATAAGCAGCTCATATGACTTAATAAGAAACAAACAAACAACCCAATCCAAAAATGGGCAGAAGACCTAAACAAGCAATTCTCCAAGGAAGACAAACAAATGATCAATAGGCACATGAAAAAATGCTCATTATCACTAATTATCAGAGAAATGCAAATCAAAACTACAATGAGGTATCGCCTCACACCAGTCAGAATGGCCATCATTCAAAAATCCACAAATGACAAATGCTGGAGAGGCTGTAAAGAAAGGGGAACCCTCCTACACTGCTGGTGGGAATGCAGTTTGGTGCAGCCACTGTGGAAAACAGTATGGAGATTCCTCAAAATCTAGGAATAGACTTACCATATGAACCAATAATTGCACTCCTGGGCATATAACCAGAAGGAACCCTACTTCAAAATGACTCCTGCACCCCAATGTTCATAGCAGCACTATTTACAATAGCCAAGACATGGAAACAGACTAAATGTCCATCAACAGATGACTGGATAAAGAAGTGGTGGTATATTTCTACAATGAAATACTATTCAGTCATAAAAAACAACATCACAGCGTCATTTGCAGCAACATGGATGCTCCTGGAGAATGTCATTGTAAGTGAAGTAAGCCAGAAAGAGAAAGAAAAATACCATATGAGGTCACTCATATGTGGATCTAAAAAATAAAATAAAATAAAAAAATAAATACAAAACAGAAACAGAGTCATAGAAATAGAATGCAAACTTGTGGTTGCCAAGGGGGTGGCGGGTGGGAAGGGACAGACTGGGATTTCCAAATTTGTAGATCCTGACAGGCATATACAGAATAGATAAACAAGATTATATTGTATAGCACAGGGAAATATATACAAGATCTTATGGTAGCTGACAGTGAAAAAAAATGTGGCAATGGATATATATATGTTCATGTAAAAAAATGAATAAATAAGCCTAATTACCAACCCCCTCAACAAATTATAAATATAAAAATTGATAAAATAACCATATTCATCAGTTATTACCAAACTTTTGAACAGTTATATGGCATGATTTGAAAGATTATTAATAAAGTGCCCTTACCCAGATTATTAACTCTTTTGTCAGCATTTTACCATTGTACTTTCATTCCTTTGGGATTTGAATGCTTATTTTTCCATTAATTTGTCACTATACAAATATCAATAAAGTGGAAGGTTTTAAGTTTTAGCATACAGCAGATTTAGCTGATATGATAGGCAGATTCTAAGGATAGCACCCTGTGACTCTCTTATATATACCCTCCCCTTTGAGCGAGGGTAGAACCTGTGACTATGTACTGACACATTCTTGATTATTTAACATTATATGGCAATAAGAGCCTATATGGATGGATCTAATCTAATCATAATAAGCCCTTTAAAAGCAGAGTTTTCTCCAGCTGGTGGCAGAAGTAGAAGTCAAAGATTTGAAGAGGAAAATTTGATGTATTGTTTCTGGCATTGAAGATGGAGTAGGTCATGTTAGAGGGAAAGAAGACGGCTGTATAAAAGGTAAGAGCAGCCACTTACTAACAGGCATCAAATGGGGATTTCATACCTACAACCAGCCAATAGCATGAATGAGCCTGGAAGCAGTCTATGCAGAGCCTCTATTGGAATCAAATCCAAGCAACATCTAGATTTTGGCCTTGTAAGACCCTGAGCAGACAATCTAGCTGAGCTTTCCAAGACTTCTGACCTATAAAACTCTGAGCTAGTAAATGGGGGTATTTAAGCAGCTAAATTTGTGATAATATGTTATTCAGGAATAGTAAACTAATAATTTTAATATATAAGATATTTATTGATAACTATTCACCAGAAGCAAATAAGATGGGGGTAGGTGAAATAAAGGCGAGTTTGCATGCATCAGAGACAAACAATCTCATTCATAGTTTTGCTGAGGTCCAATCCTAAATTATGCTATATCAGTTACCTTAAATTACACCAGTTTCCAGTTTTTAGCTTGGCTTAGTCAACCACTTTCTGTGGTTTTCCTGTCTGAGTCTCACCAGGCATTTCTAATGACCACATGAAATGGCTTCAGTAAAATTTTTACCTAAGCTGATAAAGCCTCATTATCAATCTAACTTACTATTGTCCCTGCCCCCATTTCTGGCAGGTTGGATATCATTTATATACTAATTGATCATCACTACAGAGATTAGTAGTAATATCTACATGTCAACATTCAGTTGACAAAATTTTAACAATGATTTCTTCCAAATATTTATTTCAGCCAAAATATTCCATGATTGAGAAAAGGAAATCACTCAAAGTTTGCCAACTGTATCTTATTTTGTGATTTTGTTCTTAGTCTTTTTAAGTGTGCAGTCAGGATACAATATTTATAGCATATGTTATTTTAAAGATTTATATGACACTTTATATATAAATATATTTTCAATATATTGTGAAATCTTTTGTCACTGCACATTTCTGGTTGCTCATTGAGGTCAGCAATAGCAGGCTATTCAGCCTGCCTAGAGTATAATCTCAAATCCCTTGGAGCAAGGGATTTCAACAACTGCATTTCACGATTATGGCATTGACTTTAACTTCTGTTTGTAGGATTTCTTCTGTCTTGACATTTAAAACTAAACATACAGCATATCTGTTTCCTGCTGCAGACAAAAACAATTTTTAATGACCTTTTATTTCTTTCCCAAAACCTTGTAGTTTTTTTCTCAATGATGATTCAGGATACATATATTGTTGCTTGCTATTTTTTAAAAATGACATGAGAAAAAAGCTACCCTCTCCCCAACAAAATATTCCTGCCAGTTATGGACTAGACATTTAAAAAAATCTATGATTGAAGTGTTTCACTTGTTAATATTAGAAGGATGCATCTGAGATGTACACAAGACTACTATCCCCCACCTTCACTCAACAGCTCCCATCCTGAAACCTTATGGTAATGAGAGTGCTGCTCCTAAGGTCATCTTGTCAAGGAACATTTCATTGAGTAAATAAATAAAGTGCAGTGTGTGTTTTCACTGTTCACTGTTGACTTCGGCAGATCTGATTTAAAGAACATTATTATGAATATCATAGGTGGCTAATGTAAATGATGGAGAAGGCAAAGATCAATCACATCATAACAAATACAGCATACATTTCTGAAGGCTAGAAATTGTGTAAATTGGAATTGAAATTTTACTATTAAAATATAGAGCCTAGAAAACACCACAATGTCTGGCAGGCTGCTCCCAAGAAACTCTGTGAACATTCTCTAGGTAACATATCACATCTTACTAAAATCACAGAATAGTAAATAAATACTGTTGAACATAGTATTTTATATCATTCAATGACCCTTATTAATGACATAAACAATAATTAACTTTTAAAATTCAATACTAGAGAAAAGTTTCTCTTCCCAGCAATCTGTTCTATTTCTCTCTATCAGGATGCCCATTTTATTCTTCTTTGACTATAGCTGATATGATTCTCAGTGCTAAAATTGTAGCTCAAGTATTCTAACTATATCAGCATAGTCATTTGATATGATTATGCTCCCTTATTTTGCCTGTTTATAAATTTTACCATTTAAAAATTATTGTCCTCTCATACTTCGTAAAACTGTTTTTATCCTTTAAATAACCAAAGAGAGTATGACATACATAAATAAGTTTTTATTAATTATTTTGAAATAGGGATTGAGGTTAGGTTGAATTAGATAAGGGACAGAAGAGATATTAATTCTTTTCCCTGGGGGACTTGAAACTATCCTACTACATTTTAGCTAATATACTTTAGAGGCTTATACATTTAGAAACATTGTTTCAGTACTTCATTTCTTTTTGAAACAATTATAGACATCAACAAACCTCCTAGGTTCTGTCACCTTTGTTTTTATCTTGGACTCAGACAGAAGAGACTCCAAAACTGCACGCCTACTTGGACCTATCAATTTAGTAATTAATATTTTCCTAGTATTTTCATATATATATATGCTTTTTATCATTATTTCTATTTACCAAGTTTTAAAGTACAGGAGATCACAACATTTGCAAAGTTAAATATTTTATCAGGAATGATTCTTTCTAAAGCATACTTTCTTTTGGTCCAAACATCTAAAAGTAAGTAGATATCTAGTGAAATGTTTTGCATTCATTCATTTATTTGACAAAAAATTTTTAGAGTCTATTCTGAGTAAAGCATTGTGCTAGTTGTTGGTGATATAGCAACAATTAGGAAATCAAAGTCTTTGCTCTCATAGACCTCAGATTCTAGTGTTGTGAAGATAGTTAATACATAGATAAATATATATGTTCTAGTATGAATAAATGCTAATTAAAATATAAAATAGAGCAACAAGATAAAGAGCAACATAAGGGAGTTGGTGGGGAGTTTGCGCATCTTTAGCTAAGGCAATCTGGAAAAGTCTCAGGGGTAGCTATATTTTAATTGAGACTTAAAATATATAATGATAAATATCTATATATAATTATATGTGTATTCACTGAACAAATAGTTATTGGACTCCTACAATTATCAGGCACTGTGTTAACATTATGAGTATAAAAAAGTGAACAAAAACAGATCTGCCCTGTTGGAGTTTATAATTAATGTGAGCTACCGACAAACCATGGATGATATCAAAATAAATGTAAAAGGATATATGCTATGAAGTAAAATGTGATGGTGCTAGGAAAGCATATAACAAGAGCAGCTGAACAAGTCATAGACATGATAATAGAGCTGAAATCTAAAAGAATAATAGATGTTATAGAAGAAAAGAATGGAAAGAAGAGTATTTCATCAGCGGGAACAGCATGTGCAAAGGCCCTACATTGAATGAGGGAATGACACCTCTGAGAAAGAGGAAGAAAGAAGGTAGTTAAGAATAGGAGAAAAGGAAGTTCTTGATGTAAGATGGAGCTGAAGAGTAAGTTGGGTCCAGACCATGCAGGTCAATGTTAAGAATTTTATACCGTATTCCAAGAACAATTGAAAGCCATAGAAGGCTTTTAAAGCAGGAGAGTCATAATTAGTCATGATTTTTTAAAAGAGAAAGTTCTAGCTTTTGTAAGAAGAAAGGATTGGAAGTGAGAGAAGGATAGATTTGGGGAGACTGGTCCAGGAGGTTAATGTGGTTGCCTCAGTCAGGTTGATATTGTCTTGGGCTTTGGTGGTGACAGTGGCAGTGGAGATGTGGAGGAATGATCTATTTCAGGGATATTTGTAAAGTAAAATCCACAAATTAATTCGTGGATAGGGTATGAAAGTGAGAGAAAGGAGTACCTAGTACAACTTCCAGGTTTCTAGCTACTAAGCTGAATAGATGGTAGGACTATTAACGAAGATAAAGAATACCAAAACAAAAAGTCCAGAGGTATTACTATGAGTTCACTTTTGAGTATACTGAGTTTCATATATGACTATATTATGTTCATGTATTTATAACACTGTTGTTTGGAATACAATTATCATCCCAGCATTCCTGACTGAGACTGGTCCAGAAACTACTCCAAATCAGCTATTATGAGAAACCTTTCATGGGACTGATGCTATTTGAAACTCCTGCCATTAGGACCTACTTAATCTCAATCTCTTATACAGAGCTCAGGCCCAGATATTTCCCCAAGACAGTGGACCTTAAAATAAACCTAAAATTTATTTAGTACTTACTACATGTCAGACAATGCTTTAATAATTTATATGGATTTTATCATACAGTCCTCTCACTAGTTCAATGAAATAGTTACAATTTTTTCAACCATATTTACAGCTAAAGAAACTGAGACTTACAACAATGAAATAACCTGGTGACTGCACAGCCATCAAGATCCTAGAATTTGTACTCTTAGCCATTATTGCTGTTCTGCCTTAATATCCAAGTAAAGTCACTATGGTATTTTACCTTGATATTCAAATATAGTGCATGTAAAAGTTGCTGTCTTTTCCCTCACCTAGGGAATTCTGAATATTTTTTTCTTTCCAAAAATGGATACTCACTTCCCCTGCTGCCAATTGCTCTTGCACACACTCAAGTTCCAAATACTTACATATAGACTAAAAGGACCACCATACTTATAAGTTCTCCTATCCAAGCTACGTCAAATGTCCACAAACTTTCAAATAAAACAATACATCATGTCTTTCATTCCTTTTTAGTCAAAGTCTAGTTGTGTTATATAATGATAGTTAAATCTTATTTATGCACATGTAACATTATTGATATTTAAAAGCTGAGAGTAAGTTTATATTCAGACTTATGAACCTTAAAAATGTATTTGTGTAACAGAACATTAACTATTTTCTTCAAATGAAAAACTTCTATAATGACGATAGTTGAAAGTGAAGATAATTTTTATATTATTAGAAAGAATGTATTTTATTTTAATTAAATATTATGTATGATTATCTCAATCGTGCATAAAATAACATGATAGATATCTGGCTAGCAATCACATTTAATAGGCCTACAGTTTTGTCATGCTTACATAAAGGATGCTCTCTAATATTTTTAAGGGATAAAACATCAGAAAAATAGCCAAAGTCCCACTATCATCTCCAATGTCTTCCATCCTTATTTCCTTGAAGATAAAATATGCTATAGTTGAGCTCTTTATACCCATTCATAGTTTTATATCATTACTATATACTGCACTGCCTATAACATTCTGTGATGTGATTCTTTCTTGGTTCTTTTTGAGTTGTATCCATGTTGTTACCTAAAAAATTCATTCATTTATTAAGATAGCTGTATAGTATTCATTTTGTGTGAATAATCCAGTTTATTTACCTTTTCCTATAAAGATAGACAGTTAGGTTATTTACATATTTTTTTACAATTACAAACGAGGTTTCAATAAACATATTTGTCCATGTTCCCTGTACACGCATCTAAAGGTTTCTCTGGGAAGATTCCTGGAGATAGATTTTTGAGTCATGGAATAGTTTCCTTTCTATATTTTATTGAAGCATATTAACTTACAATATCATCTTAGTTTCAGGTGTACAACATAGCATTCAATTTTTAATAGGTTATACTCTTTCTAAAAATGTTATAAAATTGTCTATATTCCATCTGCTACACAATATATCCATGTACATTATTTATTTTATACATAATACCTCTTAATCCTCTATACCTATTTTGCCCCTCTTCAATTCTCTCCCCACAAATAACCATTGGTTTTTCTCTATGTTTATGAGTCTGCTTTTGTTTTGCTATATTAATTCTTTTGTTTCATTTTTTTAGATTCTATAAATAAGTGGTAACATACAGGTTTTATCTTTCTCTATCTGATTTGATGCACTAAGCATAATATCTTCCAAGCCCATCCATATGGTTGCAAGGGCAAAATTGCATTTTTTTATGGCTGAGTAAAATTTCATTAGAATATTATCACATCTTTTTTCATTCATCTGCTGATGGAACTTAGGTTGTTTCCATATCTTGGCTATTGTAAATAATGCTTCTATGAATGTTAGGGTGCATGTATCTTTTCAAATTGGTGATTTTGTTGTCTTAGATGTATACCCAGGAGTGGAGTTGTTGAATCATATGTAATTCATTTTAGTTTTTTGAAGAATCTCCATACTGTTTTCCATAGTGGCTGCACTAATCTACATTCCCATCAACAGTGTACTAGGGTTACCTTTTCTTCACATCAACATTTGTTATCTGTGGTATTTTTGATGATAGCCATACAGACAGGTGTGATGTTATATCTCACTGTGGATTTGATTTGCATTTATCTGATGATTAGCAATGTTGAGAACCTTTGAGATGCCTCTTTTCCATCTGTATGCCTTCTTTGGAAAAATATCTATTCAGATCATTGCTAATTTTTAACTGGGTTGTTGGTTTATTTTGATATTGAGTTGTAAAAGTTGTTTATATATTTTTGATATTAATCCATTATCAGTCATAATTTGCAAATATTTTCTTCCATTCAGTATGTTGTCTTTTCATTTTACTGAATGTTTTCTTTACTGTGCAAAAGCATTCTAATATAATTAGGTTCCATTTGTTTATTTTTGATTTTGTATGTTTTGCTTTAAGGATGAGATCCAAAATATTATATGTGCCATTCTATGAAAGAGTATTCTGCTTATGTTCTCTTCTAAGAGTTTTATGGTTTCAGGTTTTACATTTAAGTCATTTATCCATTTTGAGTATATTTTTGTATGTTGTGTGAGGAAATCTTCTAATTTCATTGTTTTACATTTAGCTGTCCAATTTTCCCCATACCAAGTGTTGAAGAGACTATCTTTTCTTCATTATATATTCTTGAATCCTCTGGCATAGGTTAACTGACCATAGATGTGCTTGTTTTGGGGTTAATTATGTTCCATTGATCTGTGTATCTGTTTTTGTACAGTACCATGCTGTTTTGATTACTGTGGCTTTTTAGTGTAGTTTGAAGTCAGGGAGTGTGATATCTCCAGATTTGTTGTTTGTTCTCAAAATTGCTTTGGTAATAATTTGAGTAATTTCGTGTTTCCATATAAATTTTATGATTATGTGTTCTAGTTGTATAAAACATGTCATGGGCATTTAATTGATAGGGGTTGCATTGATCTGTAGATGGCTCTCAGTAATATGGACATGTTAATAATATTAATTCTTCCAATCCATAAGCATGGGATATCTTTCCATTACTTTAAATTATCTTCAATTTCTTTTAGTAATGTTTTATAGTTCTCAGGAAACAAGTCTTTCACCTTGGTCAAGTTTATCCCTAGGAAATTTATTTTTTAGTGCCATTTTCAATGGAATTGTTCTTTACTTTCTCTTTCTCATATTTCATTGTTAGTTTAAAGAAATGCAACAATTTTCTGTAAGTTAATCTTGCATCTTGCTATCTTGCTGAATTCATTTATCAGTTCGAATAATTTTGGTGTGGAGTCTTTTAGGGTTTTCAATATAGAATAACATTTCATCTGCATATAATGACAATTTTACCTCTTCCCTTCCAGTTTGGATACCTTTTTTTCTTTTTCTTGTCTGATTGCTGTGTGTAGGACTTCAATACTATGTTGAATAGAAGTGGTGACAGTGGGCATCTTTGTCTTGTTCCAGAATTTAGCAAGAAGTTATTCACATTTTCACCATTGAGTATTATGTTGCCTGTGAGTTTGTCATAAGTGACTTTTATTATGTTGAGACATCTTCCTTCCATACTCACTTTGGTGAGTGTTATTATCATGAATAGATGTTGATTTTTATCAAATGCCTTTTCTGCATCTATTGAGATGTTCTTGTGGATTTTGTCTTTTGTTGATGTGGTATATCACATTGATTTTTTTGTTTTAGTATCAAACTTTTTTAATTATTCCTGTTTTGAAAGTCACATCATGAATTTTAAAAGACAAGAAAAATGACAAAAAATAGAGGCAGGGACCCAGAAGATAACTGAGGGCACCAGCCTGTATCACATTGATTGATTTGCATATGTTGAACCATCCCTGTGACATTGGAGTGAATCCAACTTCATATGGTGTTTGATTATTTTTATGTATTGTTAAATTTAGCTTTCTAATATTTTTGAAGGATTTCTGTGTTTATATTTGTCAATGATATTGTCCTGTAATTTTCTTTTTTAGTACTGTCTTTCGTTTTGGTATCAGAGTGATTATGGTGTCATGGAATGACTTTGGAAGTGTTCCCTCTTCTTCAATCTTTTGGAAGAGTTTGAGGTGGATAATATAAGATCTTCCTTTATGATTGGGAGAATTCCCCAGTGAAACAATCTGGTCCTAGACTTTTGTTTGCAGGGGGGAGCTGTTTGTTTGTTTGTTTGTTTAATTACAGATTCTATTTCACTTCTAGTGATCAGTCTGCTCAAATTATTTCTTTCTTCTTGATTTAGTTTTGATTGGCTGTATGTTTCTAGAAGCTTTTCTGTTTCATATATGTTGTCCATTTTGTTGGCATGTAACTATTCATAGTATTTTCTTACGTTTTTTTTTTTTATTTCTGCAATACTTGTTGTTATTTCTCTTCTTTCATTTCTTGTTTCCTTGTTTAGTTTATTTGGGTCCTATCTCTTTTCTTCTTGGTGAGGCTGGCCAGAGATTTATGGATTTTATCTTTCCAGAAAAAATGTTGTTGATTTTAATCTTTTCTGTCTTTTTCATCTCTATTTTATGTATTTACTCTGATCTTTATTATTTCCTTCCTTCTGCTGACTTTAGGTTTTGTTTGTTCTTTTTCTAATTATTTTATGTGTTAGGTTAGGTTGTTTATTTGAGGTATTTCTTGTTTTTTGAGGATGGCCTGTATATATGAATTTCTCTCTAAGGACTGCTACTGCTTCATCCCATAGATTTTTTTTTTATGGTTGTATTTTCATTGTCATTTGTCTCAAGTTTTTTTTTTTCCTCCTTGATTTCATAGTTGACCCATTGGCTTTTTAGTACCATGTTGTTTAGTTTTCATGTAATAATGTTTTTCTCATTTGTCTATTTGTGTTTGTTTTTTATTTTTATTCTTTTGTAAGAAAATATATTTGAAACAATTTCTATCCTCTTTAATTTATTGAGGCTTGTTTTGTATAAGTATGTGGTTTATCATAGAATATGTTCCATGTGTGATATCAGTTAAGTCTTAGTGTTCTATTGTATCATTTAGGATATCTGTTGCCTTCTTGATTCTCTATCTGAGAAATATGACCACTGATGTCAGTGAGGTGTTAAAGTCTCCTATTATTAGTGAGTTCCTGTCAATTTGTCCCTTTATATCTGTTAGTATTTGTTTTGTACCATTAGGTGCTCTTATCTTGGGTGCATATATGCTAACTAGTGTAATATCTTCTTGTATTGATCTTTTTATCATTATGTAGTGCCTTTCTTTATCTTTCTCTATAGCCTTTGTTTTAATGTCTGTTTTGTCTGCTATGAGTGTTGCTACCCCCACATTCTTATAACTTTCATTTTCATGAAATATCTTTTACCATTCCATCACTTTCAATCTATATGTGTCTTTTACCCTGAAGTGGTTCTCTTGTAGGTAGCACATTGTAGGTTCTTATTTTTTGTTGTTGTTGTTGTTGTTTTAATCCAATCTTCCACTCCATATCTTTTGGTTGGAGCGTTTAGTCCATTGACATTTAAAGTAATTATTGATGAATGTGTATTTATTGTCATTTTAAACTTTGTTTTCCAGTTGATTTTGTATTTCTTTTTCCTGTCTTCTCTTAGTTTCTTCTTTTGTGGTTTGATGGTTTTCTTTTGAATTATGCTTGAGTTCTTTTGGCTTTGGTTTTTTTGAAGCTATTGTGTTTTTTGATTTGTAGTTACTCTGGTTTTCAAGTATGTTAACACATTACTATAACTACTTGCTTTAGACTTGTAGTCCTATAATCTCAAAGCACATTCTAAAAGATCTACATTTTCTTACTCTCCTCCCCCACATTTTATGATTTTGATGTTTTATTTTACATCTTCGTGTTTCTCCTTCTGCTGTTCATTGTAGTTATAATCACTTTAATAAAATTTTAATTTTTTAATCTTAGCACTGATTTCTCAATGCTTTTATATATTTTCCTTTCCTATTGTGATTTCCCTTTCCTATAGATTCCTGCTGCTTTTCTATTTATAGAAAACTTTTCAATAATTGTTTTAGGACAAGCTTAGTATTAATGTATTCTTTTAGTTTTTGCTTGTCTGATAAATTCTTTATTTCTCTTATTTTAAATTGAAAATTGCTTGTAGTATATCCTAGGATGCAGGTTTCTTTCTTTTAGGACTTTGAATATGTCTTGCCACTCCCTTCTAGTCTGCAAAGTTTCTGTAAAGAAATCAGCTGATAGCCTTATGGAAGTTCCCTTGTAACTGTTTTTCTCTTATTGCTTTTAGAATCTTCTCTTTATCTTTAAATTTTGCCTTTTAATTTTGATGCATCTTGGTGAAAGTCTGTTTGGGTTCATCTTGTTTTGGACCTTCTGTGCTTCTTTTAGCTGGATATCTGTTTCCTTCTTTAGGTTTGAGAAATTTTCAGCCATAATTTCTTCAAGTAAATTTCCAATCCCGTTTTCTCTTCTCCTCTGGGATCCCTGTTATGTGTAGATTAAGACACTTTATATTATCCTGTAGGTTTCATATGCTGATTTCATTTTTTTTAATTTGTTTATTCTGTCTGCCCTTCTGATTGGGTGAATTCCATTATTCTATATTCCAGATCACATATTGGTTCTTCTGCATTGTTTAGTTCACTATTTATTGACTTTGGCTTGGTTTTCATCTTAGCAATTTAGTTGTCTAATTTTGATTGGCTCCTCAATATAGTTTCTACTTCCTTGTTACAGTGATATGCATTTTTTTAATAATCTGCATTTCTATCAATAGTCTACCTCAATTCCTTCAGCATTTGCTTTTTACCTCCTGTTTGAACTTGAGGTCTGGTAGATTGGAGAGGTCTGTTTCATTATTTGTCCTTTCAGGGGAATTCTCTTTTTCTTTTAATTGGGAGTGGTTCCTCTGCTTTTTCATTTTACTTATATTTCCCTGACTCTGTGAATTAAGGAGCAATAGTTATCTACTGTGATTTTAAAGGACTGTTTTTACATGGGAGTGTCCCTATGTAGCTTGCTTGAGTCCAATATTTTTAGTGGAAGACTGTTTTCAGTATGGATACCTGCTGCATTTTTTCCTCAGGGTATGTTGGCCACTATTCCCTTGATAGGAGATATGTTTGGTGTTGTGACCAGATCCTGCACCAGATGTTGAGCAGGGCGTTATCTTTGCTCTGTGGCTGCCACAGCCTAAAAAAAAAAAAAAAAAAAAAAAAAAAAGGCAGGGTCTGCTTCCCAGTTGTTAGAGTAGAAACCCCCAGATCTAGTTCCAAGCTGCAGTGTGAGGTAGACAGTACCGTATAGCTCCTGCTGGGAAAGGAGTCACTGTTTACTCCTCCCCAGGAGCTGTCTGCCATGGTGTGAGGCTGCCTGTCACCCAGCATACTTGCCCATAAAATACACTGTTATTGGTGCTCTCCTTAGCCCCACCTCTGCTGTTGGAACACCAGAATTTGGCTCAGATGTCCCTTGGGTGCTGTACTCTCAGAGTCATCACTGTAAGGCCACAGAAGCTGCACACCCACACCCACTGTAGGTATGATGGAAATTGGCTCATATTTCAGCACCACTTCCAGATGTGTGCACCCACAAACCTGCTGCTGCTTCTGCTGCTGGACCCACCTCAACTGTGGGAGTGCCAGTAATCAGCTTGAATGTCCCTTGGTCATTGTACCCACAAAGCCACCACCTCTAAAACTCAAATTGCACGCTCCTTACCTGCTGTGGAAATAGAGGCAATAATTACAGATTTCAGGCCTGCCTCCATGTGTGGGCCACCTGCAGGCAATTACATCTCCTAAAGCTCTTTGTGGCAGAGTCGTGCTTACTCTGAACACAGAGACTGAGGCAGCTATGATCATGCCATGCCCCCCCATATTACATGCTCTTGACAATAGGGCTCCTATGGAGAACCCAGGCTGCTTTTGCATGCACCCACAACTGAGGCCAGGACACTCTCCAGGCCATTTGATCTGTCTCTGTGCAGCCAAACAAAGTCCTCTTCCCATGTCTGTCTGCTGAAGACTAAGTTTCAGCACCAAGCTGCTGCACACACCAACATATGTGGGTCTCGGGCTGGGAAGTGCAGCAACATGGCAAGGACTGTCTGTGCTGGTCTTTCTCTACCCTGCCTGCCACAAGCCAGCTTCTGCACTCTCCTCTGAGTCTCTGGAGCTCCCTATCTGTCCCAGCTTACTTCCCAGCCAACAAAGGCAGTTCCCACTGCGAGGGAACCTTTCCTCTTTCAGAGCTTCCTCTCAGGGATGCAGGTTCTGATTCCTTTTTATTTTCACTTTCACTTCTACCTGGTTACCTGGTGATCTTTCTTGCAGCTTTGGTTGTATGAGATCCTCTGCCAGCCTTCAGTTGTATTCTGTGAAAACTATTTCACATGTAGATGTATTTTTGATGTATTTGTAAGAGGAAGTGAGTTCTATGCCCATCTATTTCACCATCTTGATTTTACCCCCAATTCAATTTTAAATGGGATTGTTTTATTGCTTTCTTTTTCTGATAGTTCATTATTAGTGTATAGAAAAGCAACAGATTTCTGTATGTTAATCTTGTATCTTGCAAATTTACTGAATTCATTTATTGGTTCAAAAAGCTTTTTGATGTTATATTTAGTGTTTTTTTTTTTTTGTATATAGTACCATGGTATCTGCAAATAGTGACATTTTTACTACTTCCTTTCCAATTTGGATACATTTTATTTATTCTTCTCTGACTGTTGTCACTAAGACTTCCAATAATGTGCTAAATACAAGTGGCAAAAGTGAGCATCCTTGTCTTGTTCCTGATTTTAGAAGAAAAGCTTTCAGCTCTTTGTTAATATGATATTAGTTGTGGGTTTGTCATGAATTACCTTTATTATGTTGAGATACATTCCCTCTATACCAAATTTGATGAGAGTTTCTATCATGAATAAAAGTTGAACTTGTCAAATGCTTTTTCAGCATCTGTTGAGATAACCATGTGATTTTTAGCCTTCCATTTTAAATGTGGTATATCACATTGATTGATTTGTGGATGTTAAACCATCCTTGACTTCCTGGAGAGAAAACATTGTATTATGGTGTATGCTTCTTTTCATAAAATAACTGGTCTAATGTTTCATTTAAGACTACAATTTTCTTATTGATTTTTTGTTTGAATCATTTGTCCATTGATGTAAGTGGGATGTTAAAGTCCCCTACTATTATTGTATTATTGCCAATTTCTCCCTCTATGTCCATTATTAACTGCTTTATTCATTTAGGTGGCCCTGTATAAGTTGTATCTATGTTCATGAGGGTTGTATTCTCTTCTTATATTGATGCCTTTATCATTATAAAATGTGTTATATAATGCCCTTCTTTACCTTTGTTGTGGACTTTGATTTAAAATCTACTTTTTTTGATATGTGAACTGCTACTCTAATCTTCTTGTCATTTCCATTTACATAAAATATCTTTATCTATCTTCTCACTTTCAATCTCTGTGTGTCTTTAACTCTGAAGTGAGTCTCTTGTAAGCAGGATATAAATGAGTCTTCTTTTAATCCAATCATCCACCCTCTGTCTTTTGATTAGAGCATTTAGTCAGTTTACATTGAAAGTGATTATGGATAGGTATGCACTTATTATTATTTTGTTACTTGTTTTCTGGTTGTTTTTGTAGTTCTTTTCTGATTTTTATTCTTCTAGTTTCTTCCCTTGTGACTTGATGATTTTCTCTGGTGGTACATGGGTACTCTTTCTAGTTTTGGAGCATCTGTTGTAGGTTTTTGATTTGTGGTTACCATGGGATTCATGTATATTAACCCATAACTATATCTACTTGTTTTAAACTTATAGTCATTTAATCTACATTTTTACTTATCTACCCCATATTTTTTGTTTTTGATGTCACATTTTACATCTTCATATGTATCCCTTAACTGCTTATTGTAGGTATAGTTGATTTTAAAATTTTGCCTTTTAATCTTCATAGTAACTCATTTAAGTGGTTGATCTACACCTTTTATTATATATTTTCCTTGATTAGTGGGATTTTTTTATTCCTATAGATTCTTCTCATTGTAGACTTTACATTCCACTTACAGAACACCCTTTACATTTATTTTAGAGAAGGTTTAGTATTGATAAACTCTTTTAGTTTTTAGTTTTTGCATGTCTGAGAAGTTATTTTTCTTTCCTTCAATTCTAAATGATAATCTTGCCAGGAGAGTATCCTTGGCTGAAGTTTCTTTTTCTCTGTCAGTAAGTTAAATATACCACATCACTCACTTCTGGCCTGCAAATTTCCTGGAGAAAAATCAGCTGACAGCCTTACATGTGTTCCCTTATACATTGTTTTTCTCTTCCTGCCTGTAGAATTCTCTTTTCTTTAAAATTTGCCATTTTAATTATGATATATGTTGGTGTAAGTCTTTTTGAATTCAACTTGTTTGGGACTGTATGCATTTCCTGTACCTGGATATCTGTTTCCTTTTTCAGGTGTGGGTAGTTTTCAGCTATAATTTCATCAACTACATTATTGACCCTTTTCTTTCTCTTCTCCTTCTGGGACCCTTATAATGCAAATGTTTGTACCCTTGATGTTGTGCCAGAGATCACTTAAACTGTTCTCATTTTTTTTTAAATGTGTTTTTCTATCTGCTCTACTGATTTGGTGATTTCATTATTCTATCTTCCAGATCACTTATGTGTTCTTCTATATCACCTAGTCTGCTGTTAATTCTTTCTACTGTGTTTTTATTTCAGTTATTGTATTCTTCAGTTCTGACTGGTTCTTTTCTATATTTTATTGTTCCTTGTTAAACTTCCCACTGTGTTTATTTATTCCTTTCCCAAGTTCAGTTAGCATTCTTATTGCTAATACTTTAAACTCTTTATCTGGTAAATTATTTATTCCTGTTTCAGTGGGTGTTTTTCAGGTTTTTTTCCTTTGAAATATTCATCTGTCATCTCATTTTGCTTAACTTTCTCTGTCTCTTTGAAATTGGGTAAAACAGTTACCTATTCCTGTCTTGAAGGGATATCCTTGTGTTGGAGCATTCATATACAGTCTTTATGTGCCCAGTGGAATTGTGGGAGAACTGGATCTGAAGTGAACTTAGGTCATGTATTCTCACTTGGTGCACTGACAGCTATCACTTTGATGGGAGGTGGGACTGGAGATTGAAGAAAAGGGCCAGGTGTGAGCTACAATTCTCCTATACTCAATGTCTTTCACTACTTTATTGGAGGCAAGATTAGGTCTGAAAGTGTTGGACCAGAAGCCCTGAGGTTCTAGTCTAAAGAGCTTCAATTCCTTTTAAGTGTGCATTCTCCTTCCTCTCAGCAATATCACTTTTGACTCAAAGTGGAGCAGCACTGAAGCAAGAAGAGCTGAAGTAGTCACCCAATGTGGTCCAGGGCATGTGCAAAGGCTGTTCTGGCATGTCAGTCAGGGTTCCAGAATGCTCCCAATCTGCCACAGCCATGAGCATCATTATTGGCTGCCCTCACTTTGTTGAGATACATTGCTTGGTCTAAGCCAGCTCCCTATATATGCACTCTCCTCAGCAACAGCAGCCTTCATCCCAGTGGGTAGCTGCACTAGAGATAGAAGGGCTGGTGTATGCTTTAGGGCATCTGTGGAAACTGGCCAGATCCCCTGGCAGTTTCAGTCTTCTTCTTTTGTCTTGTTCCCAGGAATGAGTAAGCATGTCAGTACATTCTTCACAAGTGGAGCTTTGGTTTCTTACAGCCCTCCTGTTAGTCCCACTGGTTTTCAAACCACCTAAGAGTAATTGTCTTACCAGTGTCCGACCACAGAGGTAAGGTGCCCAATATGTGGTTGGAGACCCTCAATCCCTAGGGAGGATCTCTGAGCCCATGATATCCTCCTCTTTTTGTCCCCTCCTAGAGGCACTAGACACAACCTTATTACCCCTCTTCCCTTCTTACCTAACTCCATGTGGGTCGTTCTTTACAGCAGTGACTTTTAAAGAGTCACTTTCTGCCAGGCTTCAGTTTGTTTTCAGTGAGATTTTCTCCACATGTAGATATATTTCTGATGTGCTCATGGGGAGACGTGAGCTCAGCATCCTACCTCATCATCTTGTTCTCCTCTTGAATAGTTTTCAATTTAATTACTTCCTAATTTCCGCCCTACTTTTTATACAGATTTATACTTCCACAGGCAATATATAGTTCCAATGATTTACCCATATTTTCACCAACACTTTGTATTATAAGAGTTATTATTCAATAAGTGGGAAAGGATATCAATTGATTTGGTTTCTATTTCTCCTGTTGCTATTGATGTTAAACCACTTAATACATTTAATGACTATCCAGGTTTTTATATATTTATGGCATTAACTTTTGAGGGGGGGCTTTAATTTTTAATCAAATCAAAAGTAGATATTCCTAAAAGGCTTATCATGCAAAACAGTAATTTCCTACTTATCTTTTCCATCCATTAAATGAGTTCCCCAGAAGCAATGTAAATCCAGTGAAAATACACATATGAGAGAAGTAGAACTATCTTAAAGACAAGATTGAACTATTTATTAATAAACTGCTAACAAAATACCAAGAACTAATCCATTCTCTGTGTATACCAAACTTCCAATGGAAGCAGTCAGACCCAAGTTAAACAGTGATTATAAAACTACACAAAATATTGCATCATTAAGGACTGCTGGTGCCAGAAGTCTGGTTATTCTTTTTTTTTAACATTTTTTATTGATTTATAATCATTTTACAATGTGTCAAATTCCAGTGTTCAGCACAATTTTTCAGTCATTCATTCTTTAGAAACATGAATGATTTTAATACACAATGAAGAAGTCAAATCTAAAAAGTTGAATGATGCAGAATAGAAAATTATATGGTGGATTTGTCATCTGACCCTCTGCTTCAGAATGCTTTGTCTACCTTAAAAACTAGAGGGTCAATCCTCTTTATAGTCAAGAATATTGTTAATGCTTATGGTAACGGAGGTGACTTTTACAAAGATGTATTTTGGCAATGGGGAAATCCTCTCTAGGTTGTTAGGATGTTATGACAGTTAATGGTACTCCCTTGGCTTTTTTAAAACCCACAAAGAATGAAATTGGCATACTCCTTAAGAAAAGAATATTAAGTGACTAACATTTTGAAGAACAAAACAAATGGACTATTTTTTCTGACCTTACTCCAGACTGGGAGGCTCAGAAGTAGTATATTGTGACCAAAGTAATGCATTCTCATATTAAACAGAAGGAAGGAAGGGGAAGCCTAAGCATGCTGGTCATGTGACTACCACCTCTAGTAAAGAAAAGTCCCTGAAAGGGTCCCAAGGAACACACAAAGCCACCAGATAGGCCTCCCTTTAGGAAGACCATGGAGTTATCACTGTTAAGTCATGTGGTCAAACATAATGAAATTCATGGTGTACCTACCCATCATGCTTTAAGGAATAAATCCTTTGCATCCAATTCCACCACTCCCCAACAATAAAGAGATAGATATAATTGGAATAATAAGATTTAAATTTTAATTTTATGGTCAATTTATTTATTTTTATTTTCATTTTTTAAACATTTTTATTGAGTTATAGTCATTTTACAATGTTGTGTCAAATTCCAGTGTTGAACACATTTTTTCAGTTACACATGAACATACATATATTCATTATCACATTTTTTTTTTCACTGTGAGCTACCACAAGATCTTGTATATATTTCCCTGGGCTATACAGTATAATCTTTTTTATCTATTCTAAATATGCCCATCAGGATCTACAAATTTTGAAATCCCAGTCTGTCCCTTCCCACTCCTCACTCCCTTGGAAAACACAAGTTTGTATTCTATGTCTATGAATCTGTTTCTGTTTTGTATTTATGTTCTGTTTTATTTTTTAGATTCCACATATGAGTGATCTCAAGTGGTATTTTTCTTTCTCTTTCTGGCTTACTTCACTTACAATGACATTCTCCAGAAGCATCCATGTTGCTGCAAATGGCGTTACGTTGTCATTTTTATGGCTGAATAGTATTCCATTGCATAAATATACCACCTCTTCTTTATCAAGTCATCTGTTGATGGACATTTAGGCTGTTTCCATGTCCTGGCTATTGTAAATAGTGCTGCTATGAATATCGGGGTGCTGGTGTCTTTTTGAATTAGGGTTCTTTCTGGATATATGCCCAAGAGTGGGATTCCTGGGTCATATGGTAAGTCTATTCCTAGGCTTTTGAGGAAACTCCATACTGTTTTCCACAGTGGCTGCACCAAACTGCATTCCTACCAGCAGTGTAAGAGGGTTCCCTTTTCTCCACAGGCTCTCCAGCATTTGTCATTTCTGAATTTTTGAATGATGGCCATTCTGACTGGTGTGAGGTGATACCTCATTGTAGGTTTGATTTGCATTTCTCTGATAATTAGTGATATTGAGCATTTTTTCATGTGCCTATTGATCATTAGTATTTCTTCCTTGGAGAATTGCTTGATTAGGTCTTCTGCCCATTTTGGGATTGGGTTGTTTGTTTGTTTCTTATTAAGTCATATAAGCTGCTTATATATTCTGGAGATCAAGCCTTTGTCGGTTTCATCTTTTGCAAAAATTTTCTTCTATTCTGTAAGTTGTCATTTTGTTTTGCTTATGGTTTCCTTTGCTGTGCAGAAGCTTGAAAGGTTAATTAGGTCCCATTTGTTTATTCTTGCTTTTATTTCTATTACTTGGGTAGACTGCCCTAGGAGAACATTTTTGAGATGTATGTCAGATCATGTTTTGCCTATGTTTTTTTCTAGGAGATTCATTGTATCTTGTCTTATGTTTAAGTCTTTGATCCATTTTGGGTTGATTTTTGTGTATGGTGTAAGGGAATGTTCTAGCTTCATTGCTTTACATGCTGCTTTTCAGTTTTCCCAACACCATTTGCTGAAGAGACTATCTTTATTCCATTTTATGTTCTTTCCTCCTTTGTCAAAGATGAGTTGACCAAAATTTTGTGGGTTCATTTCTGGGCTCTCTATTCTGTTCCATTGTTCTATATGTCTGTTTTTGTACCAATACCATGCTGTCTTGATGACTGTAGCTCCATAGTATTGTCTGAAGTCTGGGAGAGTTATTCCTCCAGCCTCTTTCTTTCTCTTCAGTAATGCTTTGACAATTCTTGGTCTTTTGTGGTTCCATATAAATTGTGTTATGATTTGTTCTAGTTCTCTGAAGTATGTCCTGGGTAATTTGATAGGGATTGCATTAAATCTGTAGATTGCCTTGGGCAGTGCGACCATTTTAACAATATTGATTCTTCCAACCCAAAAGCATGGGATATCTTTCCTTTTTTAAAGTCTTCTTTAATTTCCTTCATCAGTGGTTTATAGTTTTCTGTGTATAATTCTTTCACCTCCTTGGTTAGATTTATTCCTAGGTATTTTATTAATTTGGGTGCTATTTTAAAGGGGATTGTTTCTTTACTTTCTTTTTCTGTTGATTCATTGTTATAGTGTAAAGAAATGCAACTGATTTTTGAACTTTAATCTTGTAACCTGCTACCTTTCAGAATTCTTTGATTTGTTCTAGTAGACTTTGTGCAGACCTTTTAGGGTTTTCTATATATAGCATCATGTCATTGGCATATAGTGATACTTTTATCCCTTCTTTTCCAATTTGGATCCCCTTTATTTCTCTCTGTTGCCTGATTGCTGTGGCTAGGACTTCCAAGACTATGTTGAATAAGAGTGGTGATAGTGGGTATCCTTGTCTTGTCCCAGAGTTTTGTGGGAAGCTTTTGAGTTTTTCACCATTGAGTACTATGCTGGCTGTAGGTTTGTCATATATAGCTTTTATAATGTTGAGATATGTTCCTTCTGTACCCACTTTGTTGAGAGTTTTTATCATAAATGGTTGTTGAAGTTTATCAAGTGCTTTTTCTGCATCTATTGAGATGATCATGCGGTTTTGCCTTTCTCTTGTTGATGTGATGTATTACATTGATTGATTTGCATATGTTGAACCACCCTTGTGTCCCTGGGATGAGCCCCACTTGATCATGATGTATAATCTCTTTTTATGTGCTGTTGGTTTTTATATGCTAATATTTTGGTAAGGATATTTGCATCTATGTTCATCAGTGATATTGGCCTGTAATTCTCTTTTTTTGGTGTTGTCTTTGCCTAGTTTTGATATCAGGGTGATGGTGGCTTCATAGAATTGGTTTGGGAATATTCCTTCCTTTCCAATCTTCTGGAAGAGTTTGAGAAGGACTGGTATGATTCTTTGTATGTTTAGTAGAATTCCCCAGTGAAGTTGTCTGGTCCTGGACTTTTATATGTAGAGAGGTTTTTCATTGGTAATTCAATTTCATTTCTAGTGATCAGTTTCTCAAGTTGTCAGTTTCTTCTTGATTCAGTCTTGTTAGAGTATATGTTTCCAGAAACTTGTCCATCTCTTGTAGGTTATCCATTTTGGTTCCATATACTTTTTGATAATATTCTTGTATCATATTCTGTATTTCTATGTTATTTGTTGTAATTTCTCCATTTTGCTTTCTTATTTTGCTTATTTGTGCTCTTTTTCCCTTTGTGAGTGTGGCCAGAGGTTTGTCAATTTTTTTTCTAAAAACCAGCCATGGGTTTGATTGATTTCTTTCTATTGATCTTCTTAATCTTAATTTTCTATTGTTTTTTTAATCTCTATTTCATTTATTTCCTCCCTGATCTTTATTATTTTTTTTCTTCTGCTGACTTTTGAGATTTTTTGTTCTTCTTTTTCTAATTCTTTTAGCTGGTGGGTTAGATTGTTTTTTTGAGATTGTTATTCTTTTTTGAGGAAGACCTGTATCGCTATAAACTTCCCTTTTAGCACTGCCTTTGCTGTGTCCCATAAATTTTGTGTGGTTGTGCTTTCATTTTCATCTCAAAGTATTTTTTAAATTCAACTTTATTTCATCATTGATTGATTGGTTTTTTAAAAAGCATGTTGTTTAATCTCCATGCTGTCAGTTTTTTCTCCTTTGTTTCTATGTAGTTGATTTCTAGTTTCATGGCTTTGTGGTCAGTAAAGATGCTTGAGATAATTTCTATCTTCTTAAATTTGTTGAGGTTTCTTTTGTGCCCAAGTACATGATCAATCCTGGAAAATTTTCCGTGTGCACTTGAAAAGAATGTATATCCAATTTTTAGGGGGTGTAATGCTCTGAAATTATCCACCAAATCTCATTTTTCTATTATATAATTTAATTTCTCTGTTGCCTCATTTATTTTCTGTCTGTAAGATCTGCCTAGTGATATTAATGTGATGTTAAAATCTCCAACAATGATTGTATTCCCATCAATATCCTCCTTTATCTCTGTTAGTAATTGTTTTATGTACTTAGGTGCTTCTATATTGGGTGCATATATATTAAAGAGCATAATATCCTCATCTTGTATTACTCTTTTAATCATTATAAAATGTCCTTCGCTATCTTTCTTTATAGTCTGTTTTAAAGTCTTTTTTGTCTGAAATCAGTACTGCTACACCTGCTTTTTTGGCTTTTCCATTTGCGTGGAATATCCTTTTCCATCCTTTCACTCTCAATCTATATGTGTCCTTTTCCCTAAAGTGGGCCTCTTGTATGCAGCATATTGAAGGTTCTTGCTTTATTAAACAGTCTGACACTCTGTGTCTTTTGATTTAGTCCATTTAGTCCATTAGCATTTACATAATTAATGATAGATGTGTGTTTATTGCCATTTTGAACTTATTTTTGGAGTTGATTTGGTATTTCCTCTTTGTTCTTTTCTTCTTCCTTTTGTGGTTTGGTAATTTTCCTTTGTATTATCAGGGACTTTATTTAGTTTTTGTGACTCCCTTGTAAGTTTTTGGCTTGTGGTTACCCTTTTATGTAAGTCTATTAACCCATTACTATAGCTTTTTTTTTTTTTATTAAACAGGTAGTGATATAGTCTTAAACCCATCCTACCTTGAACAAAAAATTTAAAAATAAAGAAAAAAAATAGTCTTTTTTTCTTGCTTCCCTCTCCCACTCTTAATGATTTAGATGTCTTCTTTTGCAATTTCATGTTTATTCTATATGTAATTCGTGGTTATTCATGTAATTCATTATCACCTTTCCAGTCATGTCTTTCTCATTTCTGTAGCATCCTCCTTGTTTTCTAATTAGAGTAGATCTTTCAATATTTCTTTTTGCATGGGTTTAATGTTGCTAAACTCTTCTAGTTTTTGCACTTCTGTGAAATTCTTTATGTCTCCTTCTATCCTAAAGGATAGCTTTGGTAGTTAAAGTATCCTAGGCTGCAAGTTTTTTTCATTCAGAACTTTGAATATATCTTGCCACTCCCTTCTGGCCTGTAGTGTTTGTGTTGAGAAATCAGCTGAGAGCCTAATGAGGGTTCCCTTGTAACTCACTCTTTGGTTTTCTCTTGTTGCCTTTAGGATCATTTCTTTATTCTTAACCCTGACCATCTTGATTACAATATATCTTGGTGTGGGTGTGTTTGAGTCTTCCTGTTTGGGACCCTCTGAGCTTCCTGTACTTGGATATGTGATTCCTTCTTTAGGTTTGGGAAGTTTTCAGTTATCATTCCTTCAAATACCTTTTCAATCCCCTTTGCTCTTTCTTCCCTTTCTGGAACCCCTATTATGTGCAGATTGGCACACTTTATATTATCCCATAAGTCCCTTATATTGTTTTCATTACTTTTTATTTGTTTGTCTCTCAGCTGTTCTGATTCTGTGCTTTCTGATTGTGTCCTGTCTTCTAGATCACTTACTCATTCCTGTGCATTATCTATCCTGCTTTGTACAGCCTTTATATCAGCTGTCATCTCAGCAAATGAGTTTATCAGTTCTTTTTGGCTCTTCTTTATAGCTTCAATTTCCTTTTTGACATATTTTATATGTCTAAACACTATCTCTTTTAGTTCCTTCAGCACTTTGATCACTCTTTTTTTGAAATCTTGATCTAATATGCCATCAATGTCTATTTTATTGATTGTGCTTTCAAGAGATTTCTCTTGCTCTTTTAATTGGGAGTAGTTCCTCTGCTTCTTCATCTTGCTCATATCACTCCAGCACTGTATCTTATGGAGTATCAGTTATCTAATTGTGGTCCTTAAGGAGTTTATTTATAAACTAAAGCCTATGCAGGAATAAAAGTTAAAAAAGAGGGAGAGAATTTTAAATGAAGGAAGAAAAAAAGGTTTGAAAACAATTTATAATCAATAATAGAAGAGCAAGTTGAAGCAGAATAGCAATCGATTTGAGATGTGTTTAAAAACCTTTAAAAAAGGAAAAAAAAAACCAAAAGACAATATTTGAAACCTGTGTATAATCAATAACATGCAATGAAAACCAAGGGAAAAGAAAATCAAATCAGTTTGTGTTTTAAAAATAATAATAATACAAATATTTTAAAGAAACTTTTAAAAGGGATTAAAACTGGAGACATTTACCATTGTTTAAAAAGTTAAAAAAAATAATAGAAAATAGAACAGATAAAAAAAAGATTAAAGAAAAAGGGGGATGTGTTGTCATGGAGACTGTGTGCTTTTAATGATTTTATCAAGAAGACTTTCTGTCTTTGCTCTGTTTCGTGAACTCAGCTTCCTGCTTCCAGAGGCCCTTCACTGGGGCACCTCATCTATGTTGCTCCCAGTGCCTGTAGGCAAGCAGATCATGCCCATTCTCAACATTGGGTCAGGTGGTGCTCTCCTTCATGGTGGGCAGATGGATCACTCCCCTTCCTGATGCCTCAGTAAGATGCTGCACTCAGGTGATGTAGGCGGGCAGATCACACCCCCTCTCAGCACCTTGGTCAGGTGCTGTGCTCCTGCCAGGAAGGCAAGTGGATGCCCACCCTCTCCCAGCACTGTTAGCTCCCCTGCTCTCTGTAGCTGCCCATTCCATCCTGGGTTTGTGCTCTAGAGGCGGGCTAGGGGAAGAACATGGAACAGCCCCACCCCTGCTCTGTGCCAAAACTCAGCTCGTTGCTTGTCTTGGCAGCATGAGTTCTCTGATGTACCAAGACAGAAAGATCCTATCTGCCTCAGGCTGTAAACAGGTCTCTGTCTGGCCTTTGAGGCTGCTAAGCCCTTAGGTACAGATTCAGGTTTCAACTCCATCCCCGCCTGGGTGCTAAGCATTGAAGGATATGTTGGCTGTGGGTGAGCCCCCCTCTCTTCTTCTGAAAACCTTCCACAGGTTTTCAGAGATGGGGGTATGGAACTCTTTCTCCCAGTCGTGTTGTTTTATGGAGGGCCCAGTTTGTTTTGTCCTGTTACCCACTCATCAATGGCACACAGCACCCTGCATTCCCCCAGTGTTGCCTCAGTGCAGCTGCCCCAGTCCTCTGCCGGGCTCGGGCTGCCTGTCCCGTCCCCATCTGCCTCTTTGCCTCTATGGCTGGGAGTTGCGGAGACCCTCTGTGCCTGTTTAACTTATTTCTGTCAGTCAAGGGGTGTTCCATACAGATCCGAGCCTCGGAGGTTCCCCCTCCTTCCAGCTGACCTCTCCATTGGAGAGGGAGAGATTCAGCAAATGAGTGCTATTCCTTCTTTGCTGCTCCCTCCCTGCAGCACTGGCCCCACATTGTTTTGCTTTTTCTTCTTTCTTTTTTCCTTTTCACCTACCAGATTTGTGATGCCATTGTCTTTTGAAGAGGGCAATGTTCTGTCAGAGTTCAGCAGGTGGTCTGGTTGGCTGGGTGGGTCCATGGATGTGAGTTTTGGTGTATTGTGGGAGAGTGTGAGATGCTGGTAGCATCTTTCTACTCCAGCATCTTTTTACTCCACCATCTTGGCCCCTCCAGTTTTAACTTTTAAGTAAAAGTTATAAATAAAGTTCCACAAACACTTAAAGACTCAAAAGGCCTCACTCAATTCAGAACTTATTAAAATGATATATTCTGTATATTGTTATATACATTAGTTTTCTTCATAAATAAGTCCCACACTTTTAGGAGTATTTTCTTCATTACTTTTAGTTAAAAATTAATTTGATGAAAATTAGATGATAGCCTAACATTTGCCTGATGGTTAAAGTCATTAATATAAATACTAATTATTAAAGTGCACTAGAAAGAAACCTGGACAAACTGAGAGAGCTCTAGTACTTATCTTTGATGAGTAATTTCCTCTTTCTGGAGCTTTATACACTGAACAGGTTAGACAAGGTGATCTGTAAGAACTAATCTAAACTTTTGACATTTTATGATCTTTTCTCACTTTAAGTCTTATTATCTACTATGCTGAAAAAAAATTATGTCCTTGGGGATTTCTTAGCATTGAGAGAGCTTATTTATACTTCAAAAGTCCCTGAAGTTATAGTTTCTTAAAGCTATGCAAATTTCTTTCATTTCTTTTCTTTTATTTCCTTTTTTTCCAATTGTAGTTACTTCTCATTGCAATATTAATACCTTTCTTAAATTATGCAAAATTCTTTGTGTGGCAATTTGAGGATCACTTAATTACTTTCTATGAAAGCAATTTCATGAAACCTGAAACTGGTATTTCCTGTTCAGTTCCCATTTTTCTTATTCCTGTGTCCCAAAGGAACAAGACAGTTAATACTACTAGAAATATAATGTCTAAGTGAATGGATTACCAGTATGTTGGCAAAGCTGTTTCAGCTCTTCTGGTCCCAACATCACAAAATTTTATTTTATTACTTTCTTCAATATTTTACAAGTTCTTCCAAGCTTTAGTGGCTTAAATTTGTATAGTAAAAACTAACCAGTTTCCATAGGTAACTCCTCCATTATGCCCCTCAATATCTAGCAGGACATTCAATTACAGCCCATTACAGAAATAAAACAATGCTATTAGACAATCACAAATACACACGGAAGCTAGAGACTGGCACAACATAGTTTTTATTTGTTTTATTTTTCCCATTGTATTTGTTTTATATTGTTGCAAAACAAATTATCACAAACTTAGCAACTTCAAACTATATCCATGTGTTATCTAAGAGTTCTATAAGCCTGAAGTCCAGGCAGGCTTCACTAGATTCTGTTGTTCAGGGTATCACAAGGCTGAAATCAAGGTGTTGACCAGGCAGGGCTGTTATATATAGGCAAAGAGAAAGTATTTGCTTCCAAATTCATCTGGGTTATTGGAAGAATTCAGTTTCTTATATAGAACCGAGGTCCCCATTTTCTTGTTGACATCAACCAAAAACTTCTCTCAGTTCCTAGCAGTAATATTCAGGTCCTTCCCTCTGGTCTCCTTTATCTCAGATCCCAAAAAAATATGTTAAATCTTTCTCATACTTGGAATCACTTTGACTACCTTTTCTGTTACCTGCTGGAGAAAATTCTCTGTTTTCGAAGAACTCATGCTATTAGGTTAGGCCCACTGGATAATATTCCTATCTGATTAGTAAACCTGTTATATATAATAATACATTTTGACATGTAATATAAAGTAATCACTGGACACTGGAGCAATTCCATGGGGCAAAGGTCATGGGATCCATCTTATAATTTTGTCTACCACACATGTTGAATTATTGAGCCTTGGATGAATATCAGGGGGTCCTTTTTCTCTGGTTTCCTTTCTTTTTTTATTTTTTTGTCTTAGTTTTGGTTTTGTTTTCTTGTATACTCTTATTCACTGAAGTCCTGACTCATTGTTTCCCCAATGCTCATTCTTGCAACAAGTAATGAAGTTAAGACCATGAAAGTCATGAATCCTGCCTCCATTCTGAGAAGCCAGTGGTAGACCATGAACACCATAGTATTCTTCCTTAGAAGTAAGTACACTTAGATTTTTCAAGGTTTTTCAGAGTGGAACATGTTTAAGACAAAAAGGTTTTATCCTTGACAATACTGATTTCCTATTCTATCATAACCACAATGTTTCATTATGCTAAAATTATTACCACATCAAACACCAGATGAAAGGAAGAAAAGTAACAAAAGAATTGATGGAAACAGAAAACCCATAAAGTTTACTTTCAGTGTTTTCCTTAAATAATAACACCATTTTACAGTCAAAGCACAATAGAAATTATCAGGTGGATTATTTTCCTTTTCCATTATTTTTTGAAGTTGTACCATATTACTTATTGTAACCTGTAGGTAATGTGTATAAAGCTTTGTCATTTAGACATACTGGATTGCATTTACTCCAGCAAGCTCCTTTGTATCATCATTGGTTTTTCTCTGTGATTTCCAATTATATTTTAAGCTGAATTTTGAGTTGGTATTAAGCCTTTATGCTTACATAATGAAAATGTTCATGAAGTGTCATTCATAATCATGAGTATGAGTGTGAGTAGAGTTTTGTATTGGGCACCACCATAATACATCAGTTAATATTTTTTATATTCCTCTTTTTAAAAATATGAATTACTTAGTCAAATAGGTTCATGGTGCTTTGTTAGAACAGTGTCTCTCCCAAAACTTTTCAAAATATTACAAATATGGGACAGGAACACTAACTATATAATTATAAGGGTAATTAGTATAAAATAACATGATGTCAGTGGTTGATATATGAATTTCATAGCCCCACCTCTTTCCTGCTTCCAGTCTTCTACATGCTGTCATGATGTATGAAAATATAAGAATTCTTTCAATTCAATGTATCCTGATATGGTACCTTACCAATTCCTTCATTATGATACCCTTTGGCCTTCCTTTCTATTTTTCTGGAATTAATTGTTGTGTTATTAAATTCTGCCTGCTTTAGTTGTTTCCTTGCTTTTCCCTCTTGGCTCACTAAAACTGAGCTTCCACTGATTTTGCAGGGGAAAGGTAAATTCATGTCTTTTGTATGAAATTTGCCATTTAAAATTCTTCCCCAGTTGTCTTCAGTCTATTGTTTTACTCTTAACTGACATATAGTCACCAGTCTACATTAGCCATTATTTCTCTCTAACCAATTCCTTTCCCATTGGCACCTAACCCAGTGCATACCCTTGGATTTTTGGGTTTACAGCTTACATATTTATACTGATTTTATGTGTTATATGAAATGCTTTGGGAGAAACAGACAAGGTTGACATGATGTCAACTATCAAAATAAAAACAAAAAATAATTAAATTCTTTGAACATCGCTGAGTATACGCAAAATATCTGAATTTCTATTTTATTTATTTTCCACAGAGATGAGGCATTGTGTGGGTAGAATCACTCTTTGAATACTCAAAATTATCAGCTTATCCTATGTGAGCTCATTGTATCTTCTATTTTCCTCAAAATAAATGCTTGTGAATTAATTATGTATATATGCTAGAACAAATTCGGTATTGATCCAGAAGCCACTCATTAGTCTTTCTGTGATATGTAGAGTTAATACAAGTATATGCTAATATATACGAAAGCATATGCATATACTTGTATTAAGTGTATATATTTAAATAAATTATATGAAATGAGTTATAGTATATTAAATGTATTGTTAATTATTATAATATTAGTAATATTAATTGCAACATAATTAATTGATAATTACTGTAATTAATAGTGGCAAATACACTAATTAATAAATTATATTGCAATAATAAATAGTATATCCCATTATAGATATAATTCTTGTTAATTTTTATAATTCTTGTCAATGCAAAGAAGATGACTTTGAACTAAAAAGAAATCAATCTTCATGAATAAGGTATTGAGTATATTCAGTTCTGGAAAAAAAATCAAATCATGTAGCTATATTACGTACACACATACAGAGGGAATCTACACACTCATAATCATAATTTGCTCATAAACTTTCTCTTCACTTGTGCTTCCATGCACTTTTTAAACAATTCTAGTTGGAATATAAATTTTATCTGAAATATATTCCCTGATTACCTCAGAATCATTGCAATTTCAGCGTAAATAAACTTGGAGAGATTGCATCTTAAATCATTGCCTGTTTTTAAAATTCTAAAATCAAAAGCAGAGACACCTTTACTATTTATCACTAGTACCAAGCTATATTATGTAGGGCTAACAGAGCATATTTTAAATAATTTCATTTGGGAACAGAGCTGTTCCATTTCCCAGACTCCACTTGCAGACATTCAAAATAAACAAAAATGCAAATATCTTGAATATTTTTGAAGAGACTACTTTCCCATTAGTGTGAAGAGATTAGAAAACAATATTTCAGCTTAAGCCCAATAAAGAATAACAGTACTAAAATTGTTACATGGGGAAATTTGCATAAAAAACACAATATAGAAACTGTTTACTGGGCTTGTCTCAGTAAAAGGTTCTTTGCTAAAGTACATTATATGAATCATGGTGTCAGCCAAGGGGGGATGAAGTGAGAGTCTAGGAGGTGAGCGGTCCAACTGGAAAAATACACAAGGAGCTGCCATACCATGAAACAGACTGCACCAGGAGTCAACATGGAGTGAAACAGCACTTTATTCTATTACCACAAAGTGGTGTGTGTGCCCCATGGTGCACTTGTCCTGCTTTTATTTATTTTCTGCCAGCACATGTGCAGTGTTCATTTCTTTGTTCATGAGGTTTACATAATACCACTAGTGCATGCGTATTTCTACTTTCTTTGTTCTAAAACTTATATAACCAGTGCATGCATACAATCATCATTTACCTTATACTACAAGCATGTTGTTGTGGCCTTGGCCTTCAGTCCCATGGCCTACTCATCCAAGGCCACTGATACATGGGAAATTTGTTTTTAAACGTTCATAGGATACTACTTTTAATGCCACTTGAGGAGAAGCAAGGATGAACTGCATACAATTTATAAAAACATGTGTGGAATAAACACTAGCCATGAATTTCAACCCAGTCTTAAGAAAGTAATGATAATTTGAAGTAATAAAACAATCTTTCAGAAAACTTCAAACCGTTAGAAATCTAATGTCACTTAAACATTCTAACAAACTGTCTCAGAAAGTGAGTATGAAAGAGACAGAAAGCTGAGCATCAAAGATTCAGATTCTTTTTCTATATTGCAGATTTGTTGCCAGGGACTGTATCACCAACTCTTCCTTGCATCTAGTAAAGATATGTAACTGGCTGTGACCCACTGAATGAGAATGGAAATTCTGCGTGTAACATCCAATCCAAGTTAGTTAAGTATCCACTGAATCTTTCCCAAGCTCTCCTCCATTTCCATGGTGGGTTTGCAGACCATGTATTGAGGATAACTACATCACAAAATGGAAGGAACCTAAATGGATCTCTGACTCAACTTTGGAGGAAAGATGCAGAGGTAAGCCTTTTCACAAGGCAAAGATAAAATATAAGAGTTATAAATTACAAATATTGAAGTCATTTGTTAAAACAATTAATCTACTCTGAGTCATATAGTGATTCAAGAGTGAGCAGGGAGGTAGAAAGAGAAACTAGCCTGATATTTGAAATGTTCAGTGAAGTAATTAGTATAAACATGTTTAAAACATAAATTCTTAATAGATGTGAAGGATTTATATTATCAGTCCACAACAGAACTAATGCTCTGAAATAATCAAGTTGATAACAGGAAACTTAATTTTATTGATTTGCTACAGGTCACTGCATTTTTTGTAAAAACTGATTTGAATCAATGCAATGAAAAACATAATCACTCATAAAAGAGAAGCCATTCATCTGTTGACTTTTAACCAAAGTGAATTAAATCATATTTTTTGAATGTATCCTGTGACCGCTTTGAGCTTATTATAGTTAATGAAGAAACTGTGCTATACTAAATACCAAACTGAGACAAATAGGAAAACATGTGGACAATGTACTAATGAATGCCTTCCTTTTTTTTTTTTAATATATTTTCATTGATGTATATTCAGTTTACAATGTTGTGTCAATTTCTGGTGTACAGCATAATGCTTTAATCATGCATGAACACACATATATTCGTTTTCATATAAATGCCTTTCTTAATCATGTAGTTTGTTTTTAAAACACTATGCAGGGAATTGGAAAGATATGAATTCTAGCCTTGGCTTTTGACTAAGTCACCTTTGTCACTTTGTCTTCTGGATCTGTTTTATGTTCTGCAAAATAAGCTGGCTAGACCAGATGTTCTCAAAGTTCTATTCTGGTTCCAAAATGTTTATATTTTCTTATCACATATACAGTTAACCACTTTGTTAGAGAGAAATAACGATACTTTTTAAAAACAAGTGTATTTTCCCCTGACCCGAGTTATCATTTTATAGAAAAAGAGGGTAAGACAAAAGGGAAAAGTCAGACTTTCTTTCCTCATTCTGCTTATTTTTTTAGTCTCAAAATGATATTCCACCTTCCAATCTCTAATAGAATTCCTTTCACAGGTGGTCTAGTATATGATTCTGAAAATGAAGCTTATAGAATAGTTGGCATTGTTATCAATTTTATCAATGCAGAAATTTATTGTGTACTTATGTTATGTAAGACACTATGTTAAACACTCAACATAACATTATCTCGTTTGATAATAACAGCCTTATGAGATGTCTGGTACTATTCTCTTAACAAACAGTATAGCACCTGAGATTTAAACAGGTTAAGTAACTGCTTAAGACAGTGCACAGCTAGTAAGTAAGTGAGAAAGACTTTAAATCCAAATCGTCTTGGTTCTTTTATTATAAATAAACACTAAATATAGAAAAGCAGTATCCATTGTATAGAATATATTTAGAAACATAATTTTACATATATCTATCCATTTACATACCTATCTCTATATCATTAGGGATATTGATATAGATATACTGACAGAGTATAGTAAAAATAAATAAAATCACATGGAATTATGTTTGGATCTTCCTTCTTGTCCTAAATACAGTTTTCTGGATGCTTAAGGTAATATTTGAATACTCTCTTCAAAATTCCAAAGTATAGTCACAGATTTCCTACCAAACATGGCTTAATTAATGGGGAAAAAAGCCAAGAATCAGGGAGCATTTCTTCAAAGTAGTATAAATAATAGACTCTCTATTGATTGGTACTGGCAAGACTATCTTTAGGATGACAAACATTATGGCCATAGTGCCCAGGGCAGAATAGAGCTGGCATGCAGGATCAGATAGACGAATTGAATGGCAATTGTCCATTAAATAAAAAAAATGTAAATTGTTTGTTTATCTTGTCACCACAAGGGAAGAACCTATCTCTTGAAGCAAGGTCATATATATAGGCCTCTGGGTCCTGTCCCTTTTGTGGAGCCAAGGTACTACTTATAGAATAGAGGGTGTGGAGAAGAGACACACAGGTGAAATGAAATAAGGCTTGGGTAAGGCCAAAGATGGCAGTGCTGTATAAAGCAAAATCCACATGCATACACCCACACTTATGGTCAATACTCTAAGTTAACATGAAATCTAGAGGTCATTGCTTCAACAAGCAAGGAAGAACAACATCTAAACAGTTTGTTATTTCAACCTAATCTTTTTTTCCATCTATAGTAAAATTTCTTGCCATCATAAGCATCTCATAACTTTACCAAAACTTTGCTGCTGGATTAATAAGAGTATGGCTACTACAAACCATCATGGCACAATATCCTTAAGATAGATATTCAAGAGTATTTGAAATGTGCATAAAAAATTGTCTCAATATTTAAGCCACACTGGACTAGGATATCAACAATATGCCAGAGTAAGAAGTTCAGGCCCATGTCTCTTCACAGAATTACCAATAAAAACAATCATTTAAGCATAAAAGTACCTCACGAGAGCACTGAATTTCAGGTAAGAAATTATGGCATGAAGACTGAAGAGAAATGAAAAAAAAAACATTAAAAAGGGTAAGAATAACAGTCTACCTGAGTCACCTTTCCCCAAAAGAAAGAGATTCCCTCTCCCCTGGAGCACTCCCATGGAGAATAAAAGAGTAAAGTGAGCATTTAACTTCACCACACACTCATACTCCAGACCCTAGCACCAGACTGGTCCCTTATGGACTCGGATTTTGACTCAAACCAATAGTCCTTGGCACCAGATACATGCAGACTTAATCTGAAGACATGCCTTATAGCCAGGTCAGCACCTATGGACTTTGGGTCTAGGCTTATATCAAAATACTCTCTGCAAACCAAGGTGCAGCCTGCCCTGGCACCAGGTCATATCAATGAACCCAGGCTCTCCACATGCCTCTGTGAATGTGGCACAAGGCTGGCGGCCACCATGGATGCAGACTATAGGCATGTCACAGTTAGGCTGGTCTCTGTGGACCAGGCACCAGATCCACACCCATGAACCCAGGAGTCAGAGCCACCTCAGTGAACCTTGATGTGAGGCCAGCCCAGGTGGACTCAGACACTCACTCACACATGGACTGAAGCAACAAGTATGCCTACCCACAGATCAAGTCAACAGGTCTGCCTACCCATGGACCATGACAACAGGCTCGTCCACAGTAACCACCAGTTACTTATCCCAAATCTCTGGACAGACTGATTAGTGAAGAACTTTCCATGACAAAGCCAATTTGTAAAAAAAAAAAAAAAAAAGAAAACAGAGGTAATTACATCTTCAAAAGAACATACACAATTACCAGGTTACAAGGATCGTGAAGTATCAGAGAAACATTTTACCACCAACTTAAAAAAAATTAGTAACTGATCCTAAATAAAAGGAGATCTATAAGCTATCTTAAAAAATATCAAAATATTATCTTAAAGCAGCTCATCAAACCACAAGAGATTGCAGATAGACAAATGAAATCAGAAAAATAATACATGAACAAAATGAGAAGTTAAACAGATAAAAACTATAAAAAAGAACCACTAATTCTGGAGCTAAAGAATATAATAAATAAACTGAAAATTTTAGTAGAGAGGTTCAACAATAGACTTGATCAAGCAGAAGAAAAAATCAGAGAGCTCAAAGACAGATTACTTTAACTTACTCAGTCAGAGTAAAAAATAAAGAATGAAAAAGAGTGAAGAAATCCTAAAGAAGTTATGGAACATCTTGAAGCTAAACAATGCACACTATGAAAGTCTCAAAAAGGGCAGAAGATAAAAAGAGGCAGAAATTTTATTTAAAGAAAAAATAACAGAAAACTTCCCAAATTTGGTGAGGAAAATTAACATATAGCTCCATGAATTCCAAAAACCTCCAAATAGGAGGACTCTAAAGAAGTCTACACAAAGGAGCATTATAATCAAATTGTCAAAAGTCAAGGACAAAGAGACAATATTGCAAGAATCAAGAGAAAAGTGACTTTTCACATACAAAATAACCCCTGTAGACTTCTAGTGATTTCTTGGCAGAAATTTTTCAGGCCAGGAGAGAATGGAAAGATATATTTAAAGTACTGAAAGAAAAAAAAAACTTGCAACAAAAATGCTTTATGGGACATAATTGTCCTTCAGAAATGAAAGGAGATGAAGACTTTCCCAGACAAAAAACAGTTGTGGGAGTACACCAACACCAGACCCATCTTACAAGAAATGACGAAAGGAGTTCTTCAAAATGAAACTTAAAAAGGATAGTTAGCAATGTGTAAACATATGGAAATATAAAACTTACTGGTAAAGGTAAGTATATAGTAAAATCCAAAATAATACTGTAGTGATGATATATAAATTATATGCATCTCAAGTATATCAAAATCAAAAGACAAAGCTATTTAAAAATATTGCTTCAATAGTTTGTTGACAAATACAAAGAGATAACATAAAATATATAAAATGTGGAGAAAGTGAAATAAGATGCAAAATTTTTGTATATAATTGTTAAGTTGTTATGATCTTTGACTGTTATAACTATAATATGCTTTCTGTAAGCCTTTTGGGGATCACAAAGAAAAAAACCTATAGAAGAGACACAAAAGACAAAAATAAATTAATCAGAGCATACCACTACAAAATAATTAAATCACAAATACAGATAGCAATAGAGTGAGAAAAGAACAGAAGAAATTTTTTAAAAAGAGTCAGAAAACAATTAACAAAATGGCAATAGTATGTTCTTACCTTTTAATAATTACTTAAATGTAAATAGCTTAAATTCTCCAATCAAGTGACAGACAGCGACTAAATGGATAAAAATAAACAAGACCCAACTATATGTTACCTACAAGAAATGCATTTTAGCTTCAAGAACACACATAGGATAAAAGTGAAGGAATTGAAAAATTACTTCATTCAAATGTTAGCCTGAGGAGAGTAGGGATGGCTATACTTACATGGTTGAAACAGAGTTTAAGTTAAAAACTGTCACAAGAGACAAATAAGGTTATTATATAATAATAAATGGGTCAAATCATCCAGAAGATACAATTATAAATATATGTTCACTAAACATTGGATCACCTAAATATATAAAATAAACATTAACAGAACTGAAGGGAGAAATAGACAGTAACATAATAATATTAAGGGACTTTAATACTTCACTTTCAAAATTGCAAAGTTTATCAAGACAGGAAATCAATAAGGAAGTAGAAGATTTGAATGATACTGTATCAAATGCATAACACACATATCAGAATAAGACATCAAACAGCAGCAGAATACACATTCTTCTCAAGAATGTGGAACATATTAGACACAAAAAGTTTTAGCAAATTTAAGAGGATTGAAATAATATTAAGTATTTTTTTCTGACTACAATGGTATGAAAGAAAAATCAATAACAAAATAAAAAGTGGAAAATTCATAAATATTTGGAAATTAAAGACCATATTCTGAACAACCAATAAGTCAAAGAAGAAAAAAAAATTTTGAGACAAACAATAGTGAAAACACAACATAACAAAATGTATGGGATGCTACAAAAACAATTCTAAGAGAGTATATATGATAATTACCTACATTATGAAAAAAGAAAGGATTAGGTCAGCATCATCACACTGTGAGATGCTTCCTATGTCTCTCCCCTTCAATTTACAACCAGTAAAATATCTATAACTCAACAATGTTGCCTCTGCTTAAAACATCAAGATGCAATAAAATTCCATGCATCTGTACATCTAAAGGTGAGTGGACTGAAACACATAGAAAAGGTGGGACCAGAAGAACAGCAGAGGTGATGCCTTCAATCCTGGACCCCCAGCCATGGAAGCTGAGTCTGCAGCCCCAGAGAACCTGGTAGCAGCAGAGGAAATGGTGCATAACTTTGGCATCCTGTACATTGATGCCCACTACGACAGGGAACTGTGTAGCAGCAGCAGTGAAGCCTGTAGCCTCAACCCTCTAGTTGTGCAGATGTTTGCAACTTTCACCCTCTACCTACATCAGTGCCTGCAAACCCAACAACCCTCGGTGTGGCAAAAACACTCATGACCTTGGCTTCCCTCCCCAACCTCCCCCCCCATGGTGGCAGAGACTGTGACCCAGAAGATCATGGACATGGTGGAAGCACCAGACATCCTGGTGCCCTAGGTGACAGTGACAGCAGCAGCTATGCTAGTAGCAACAGGATAACAGAGACCCTGGAGGCACAAGCAGCAACAAAGCGGTCACTAAGCAACACTTGTGGTAGAAGTGGTAAAGAGTGGAAAGTGTAAATTCTTAAACATGAACTGAGGCAGCTCAGGTAAGAAATACTAAAAATTTGTGCTATAGCACCACCTACTGAAAACAACAACAAAAAAACATTTAATTTAGAACTTGTTGAAATTTTAAAACTAAGTTGAAAAAATAGCTTTAGCTAAAGAAGAAATGTGTTTACTGCCTCAAAATCACTGGCAGAAGAACAACTCATTAAACACCACGAAAAACCATGGTAAAATGGTATCACAAAAAGAAAATGACAATTCTTCAGAAACCAGAGTTAAAGTCATGGACTATTGTGATCTGATAGAGAATTTGAAATAGCTATCATGAAGAAACACAATGAGCTACAAGAAAATGTATAAAGGATGATCAATGAGCTCAGGAATCAAATTAACAAAGAGAAGGAGTATTTTATCAAATAGATTGAAACTCTAAATTGAGCCAAATAGAAATTCTGGAGATGAAGAAATGAATAAATGAGATGAAGAAAACACTAGAAAGCACTGGAAATAGAATAGACCATATAGAAGAGAGAACTAGCAAGATCAAGTACAGAAATCTTAAAAAAAAAAAAAAAGAAAAAGAAAAAAGGATACAGGTAGAAGAAGAGACAGAATTAAGATCTAAAAAAGAAAAGAATAAATTATTTGAGAAATATAAAACTCTATTAGACAGGCCAAAATTAGGATAATGGGTTATCTAGAAGGAGAGGAGAGGGATAAAGGAGCAGAGAGTTTACTTAAAGGTGCAATAATTGAGTACTTGCCAAACCTGGGGAGTGAACTGGATATACAAGTCCATGAAGCTAAGAGAACACCTAATTACTCCAATGCAATAAGACCTTCCCCCTGACATATATTCAAACTGTCAAAAGTTGATGACAAAAAGAATTTTAAAGAGAGCTGTGGAAAAAAGTTGCAGTCTACAAAGGAACTTCCATTGGAATATTATCAGATTTCTCAGTAGAAACTCCACAGGTCAGGACAGAGTGGAATGATATTGAAAGATTAAAAGATTTCAACCAAGAATAATTTACCCAGTAAAGTTATCCTTCAGTTATCAAGGAGAAATACAGGCTTTCCCAGACAAACAAATCTGAGGTATGATATCACCACCCAATATGATTTACAAGAAATGTTGAAAGAAATTGTTCTACCAGAAACAAAAAGGCAAAAATATATAAAACTCTGATTAAGATGATAAATGGACAGAAAGAATCAGAATATTCCAATATTATATCAGAATAAGTTGTTAAAAACTTAATTATATCATAAAGGCTAAAGGGAAAAACAATAAAAATAATTATAGCTACTGCAATTTGCTAATAAATCCAAAAAAAAAGAGTGACAATTTAAGTCAACAGAAGCATACAAGGGGAAAGGGAAAAGCATGAAACACATATAGGCAAATGAAAATACGATGCTATCCAGAGAAAAACTGCTATATTATCTATGAGATGTTTTTACAAGCCTCCTGGTAACCACAAAACATAAATCTACAACAGAGACATGAAGCATAAAAAAAGAAACTGAGAAAAACATCATCATCGAATCTAAAATGGCAGGCAGAAACACAAGGAAAAAGAAACAATGAAGATATAGAGTGACAAGGAAACAATATTAAATGGCAGCACTAAATCCTCATTTATCAATGATCATACTAAATGTAAATGGATTGAATTCACCAATCAAAAGACAAGCAGTAGATGGATGGAAAAAAAATAAGATCCAACTATGTGCTGCTTCTAGGGGACTAATCTGAGCTCTACAGACAAAGACTAAGTGAAGTGTGTGTTCTGGCCAGCAGAAGTCCCACCGAGATGGAATGAATTACTCAAGACTCTGTGGAAAAGTCAAGAGAGTGAGAGGGAGTCAGGAGACAACTCCATGAATCTCTCAAATGCTCCCATGTTTATTGAGTACAGTCAAAGGAGGAATGCAGGAATTTAGGGAAGGACAGGGTGGGATCACAATGAGTACAAAGGCTTTGTTTATTGTTGGTGTTTGGCTCAAGGTCAGAAGACCCTTTTTGGTGAATCATGTTCATGTTGAGCCTTTCAGCTTACCAGTGCAGAATGTATGTGAATCAGCTGCTTAACAAATTTTTTCTTGGACTCAGGTGGCTGTGCCTGTCTTAGGTTGCCCCCCTCAGGGGATCTTACCCTTCATTGGCTAACCAGCCTTCTCACCTCTGAGTCTGCAGTTTTCTATAACTTGTTTTCCATTCCAGCCCAAGGCTGTTTGGGAGATAGAAGACTATCTAACAGCAGGCACACCCAGTGTTTATAGCTGAGGGCCTGGGTCATTGCTAAAACCTCAACTATGCAAGCAAGGCGGTTACTAAGCACATCTTCTTTGAGGAGATAAGCAGCTGGGGTCTGTTACAATTTGTTAACCCAATCATGGGCTCCCACAGTGAAGGCATGGATGATGATACCCCATGCAAATGGCAACAAAAAGAAAGAAACATGATACACTACATTAAAAATGAAAATAAAAATCATATAATCATTTAAATATATACAAAGCATTTAACAAGATAAAACACTTATTTATGATAAGAACTCTCAATTAAATGTGTACAGAATAAACATACATCAAAATAATAAAGACCATATATTGACAAACCCACAGCTAACATCATACTCAGTGGTGAAAATCAGAAAGTTATTCCTCTAAAACAGGAAGAGGACAAGAATGCCCACTTGCAGCACTCTTATTCTATATGATATTGGAAGTCGTATACATAGCAATTAAGCAAGAAGAAGGAAAAAAAGGCAATCAAGTAGGAAAGGAAGAAGTTAAGCTATAGCTATTTGCAGCTGACAAAATTCTATATAGAGAAAACCCTAAAGATACCACAAAAATACTAGAAGTAATAAACACAGTAAAGTTGCAGTATAAAAATTAATATACAAAAATCTGTTGCATTTGTATACACTAATAACAAACTATATTACATTTGTAACAAAAAAAGTATGAATAAATTTAACCAAGAAGATGAAAGACCTGTACACTGAAAATTATAAGATATTGTTGAAAGAAATTGAACATGACATAAATAAATGGAAAATGTGCTCATGGGTTGGGAAAGTTAAAATTGTTAAAATGTCCATATTACATAAAGCAATCTAGACATTCAATGCCATTCCCATAAAAATTGTTGCATTTTCACAGAAATGGAAAAAAAACAAAATTTGTATGAAACCACAAAGGACCCTGAATAGCCAAAATGAGGAAAAATAAATATGTCCCAAAAAGTTACCCCTAAAATATCCAAAATATATAAAAACTCATACAACTCAACAACAAAAAATCAGATTTTAAAAAGGGCCAAGAATCTGAATACATTTTCCAAAGAACACCTCAAGATGACCAACAGACACATGAAAAGATGGTCAACATCACTAATATTCTGGGAAATGCAAATCAAGACCACAATGAGATATCATCCCACAGCATTTAGAATCACCATTATCAAAGATGCAAGAAGAAACAAATGTTGGAAAGGAGGTGGAGCAAAGGCAACCTTCATACACTGTTGTTGGAAATACAAACTGGTGCAGCCACTATAGTAAACTGTATAGAGATTCCTCAAAAATTAATTCCAGCTAGTCCACTCTTGAGTTTTTATCAAAAAATAAAAAATAAAAACACTAATTCAAAAAGATGTATGCATCCCTATATTCATTGCAGCATTATTTACCATAGCAAGATGTAGGAATAAACCAAGTGTCTATCAATGGATGAATGGATAAATGGATAAAGAAGCTGTGTGGAATACTATCCAGCTATAAAAAAGATGAGATCTTGCCATTTGTGGTAACATGGATGTACTTGAGTACATTATGCTAAGTAAAATATGTCAGATTTAGAAAGGCAAATATCTTATTATTTCACTCATACATGGAGTATAAAAGCAAACAAAACGAACAAACAAAAAAACCCAAAAGATACTAAATAAAAAAATCTAACTTTAAACCTCAAAGAATAAGAAAAAAGAAAAGAATGAATTATCTCAAGTTAAAAGGACAAATAAAATATTAAATAAAGCAGATACAAATGAAACAAAGATAAGAAAAAATAATAAAATTGTCAAGAAAAGGGTTGTTTTTGAAAAGATAAGAAAAATTGACTTACTCTTACCTAGACTATTTATGAAAAGTTGAAAAGACTCAAATAAATAAAACAATAAATGAAGGAGGAGACATTAAAAGTGATACCACAGAAATACAAAGGATCATCAGACTACTATGAATAATTACATGCCAACAAATTGGACAACCTAGAAGATATGGATAAATTCCTAAAAACATTCAGCCTACCAAGACAGAATCACGAAGGAATAGAATTTCGAACAGACCAATAAAAAGTAAGGAGATTGATTTAGTAATCCAAGACCACACAACAAAGAAAAGTCCATCACCACATGGCTTTACTGGTGAATTATTCTAAACATTTAAAGAAGAAAAAATGTCTTCTTAAACTTTTTTACAAACATGAAGAAAGAAAAACACTTCAAATATTTTATAAAGTCAGCATTACTCTGATTCCAAAGACAGACAAGGGCAGAGCAAGAAGAGAAAATCACAGGTCAGTATCTGAAAAACAAAACAAAATGAACAACAACGAAAACATAAAGCAAAAATGTTCAACAAATACTAGGAAAACAAATTCAGCATCACATTAAATGTATCACATACTATGATCAAGTAGGATTTACCCCTTTGGTGCAAGGAGAGTTAAACATAAATATTGTATACTTCTTTAATAGAATGAAGGATAAAAATTATGTAATCATCTGAATAGATGCAGAAAAATCTTTTCACAAAAATCAGCATCCTTTTATAAAAAGTATTCTGAACAATTTAGGTATAAAAGGAATGTATCTCAATGTAATAAAGGACATGAATGAGAATCACATGGATAACATCATACTCAAAAGTGAAAAATCTGGCAGGAGGAGGCCAAGATGGCAGAGTAGAAGGACGCTCATAGCTCACCCTCTCCCACAAATGCACCAAGAATCACAGCCACAGACCCACTCAGCCAACCAGAGCACCTGCAGAACTCTGAGAGATCATCGTCCTCTTCAAAACATAAAGAAGCCAAAAATCTGGCTTTTAAAGGAAGTCTCAATCTGATTGCTATTCTGCTTCAACTTGCTCTTCTATTATTCATTATACACTGTTTACAAACCTTTTTTTCTCCCTTCTTTTAAAATACTTTTTCTCTCTCTTGTTTTCCCTAAGTCTTATTCCTACATAGGCATTAGATAGATAAACTCCTTAAGGACCACAATAAATAACTGATACTCCATAAACGACAGAGCCAGAGAGGTATGAGCAAGATGAAAAAGAAGAGAAACCATTCCCAATTAAAAGAACAAGAGAAATCCCCTGAAAGAATGATCAATGAAATAGACATCAATAGCCTATTAGAGCAAGATTTCAAAAAAGGAGTGATCAAAGTACTGAAGGAACTAAAACAGATAGTGTTTACAGATATAAAATATGTCAAAAATGAAATGGAAGCTATAAAGAAGAGCCAAGTAGAATTGGTAAACTCATTGGCTGAGATGAACAATGATCTAAGGGCTGTACAAAGCAGACTAGATAATGCAGAGGAACGAATTAGTGACCTAGAAGACAGGGCAATAGAGAGCACCCAATCAGAACAGCTACAAGAAAAACAAGTAAAAATAAATGAAAATAGCATAAGGGAACAATGGAATAATATAAAGCATGTCAATCTTCGCATAATAGGGGTCCCAGAAGGGGAAGAAAGATCAAAGGGGATTGAAAACGTTATTGAAGAAATCATGACTGAAAACTTTCCAAACTTAAAGAAGGAATCAGATATCCAAGTACAGGAAGCTCAGTGGGTCCCAAACAGGAAGAACCCAAATAGACCCACACCAAGATACATCATAATCAAGATGGCCAAAGTCAAGGATAAAGAAATGATCCTAAAGGCCACAAGAGAAAAACAAAGAGTGAGTTACAGGGGAACCACAATAAGGCTCTCAGCTGATTTCTATACAAAAACACTACAGGCCAGAAGGGAGAGGCAAGATAAATTCAGAGTCTGGAATGAAAAAAAGATGCAGCCTAAGATACTTTATCCAGCAAGGCTAACCTTTAGGATAGAAGGAGACATAAACAATTTCACAGACAAGAAAAAGCTACAAGAGTTTAGCAACACTAAACCCACGCTAAAAGAAATATTGAAAGGTCTACTCTAAACAAAAAGCAACAGGATGCTACAGAAATGAGAAACACACAGCTGGAAAGGTGATAACTCATGAATTAAAATAAACACGAAATTGTAAAAGAAAACATCTAAATATTTGGGAGAGAGAGGCAGGAATATACAGAATTTTTTTCTATCTTTTTTAAATTATTTGTTCTCAGTAGGATGGGCTTGAGATCATGTTACTATCAGTTTAATAAAAACAGTTATAGTAATGGACTAATAGACTTACAAAAAAAGGGTACCCACAAGCCAAAAACTTACAAGGGAGTCACAAAAACTAAATAAAATCCATCATAATACAAAGGAAGATTACCAAACTACGAAAGGAAGAAGAAAGGAACAAAGAGGAAATACCAAATAAAATTCAAAGATAAGCTCAAAATGCAAATAAACACACATCTATCATTAATTAATGTAAATGTTAATGGACTAAATGCTCCACTCAAAAGACATACAGTGGCAGACTGGATAATAAAGCAAGGACCTTCAATATGCTGCATAAAAGAGACCCACTTTACGGAGAAGGACACATATAGATTGAGAGTGAAAGGATGGAAAAGGATATTCCATGCAAATGGAAAAGCCAAAAAAGCAGATTTTGCAATACGGATTTCAGACAAAATAGACTTTAAAACAAAGGCCATAAAGAAAGATAAAGAAGGACATTTGATAATGATTAAAGGAGTGATACAAGATGAGGATATTACACTAGTTAATAAATATGTACCCAATATAGGAGCACCTAAGTACATATAACAATTACTAACAGAGATAAAGGAGAATATTAATGTGAATACAATCATAGTCAGAGATTTTAACACAGCATTTACATCACTAGACAGAACTTCCAGACAGAAAATAAACAAGGCAACAGAGAAATTAAAGAATACAATAGAAAAACTGGATTTGGTGGATATTCTCAGAGCATTACACCCACCAAAAATAGGATATACATTCTTTTCAAGTTCACATGGAACATTTTCCAGGATAGATCATGTACTTGGGCACAAAAGAAACCTCAGCAATTTTAGGAAGATAGAAATGATCTCAAGCATCTTTATTGACCATAATGCCATGACTCTAGAAATTAACAACAGACAAACAAAGGAGAAAAAGGAAAGCATGGAGATTAAACAATATGTTATTGAAAAATCAATGGGTCAATGAGGAAATCAAAACTAAAATTAGAATATACCTTGAGACAAATGAAAATGAAAGCACAACCACACAAAATTTATGGGACACAGCAAAGGAAGTGCTAACAGGAAGTTTATAGCGATACAGGCCTTCCTCAAAAAAGACGAATAATTTCTTTTTTTTAATATTTTTTATTGATTTATAATCATTTTACAATGTTGTGTCAAATTCCAGTGTTCAGCACAATTTTTCAGTTACTTGTGGACATATACACACTCATTGTCACATTTTTTTCTCTGTGAGTTATCATAACATTTTGTGTATATTTCCCTGTGCTATACAGTGTAGTCTATTCTACAATTTTGAAATCCCAGTCTATCCCTTTCCACCCTCCACCCCCCTGGTAACCACAAGTCTGTATTCTCTGTCTGTGAGTATATTTCTGTCCTTTATTTATGCTTTGAATTTGTTTGTTTGTTTGTTCATGTTTTTTAGATTCCACATATGAGCGATCTCATATGGTATTTTTCTTTCTCTTTCTGGCTTACTTCACTTAGAATGACATTCTCCAGGAGCATCCATGTTGCTGCAAATGGCATTATGTTGTCGGTTTTTATGGCTGAGTAGTATTCCATTGTATAAATATACCACTTCTTCTTTATCCAGTCACCTGTTGATGGACATTTAGGCTGTTTCCATGTTTTGGCTAATGTAAATAGTGCTGCTATGAACATTGGGGTTCAGGTGTCATCCTGAAGTAGATTTCCTTCTGGATACAAGCCCAGGAGTGGGATTCCTGGGTCATACGGTAATTCTATTCCTAGTCTTTTGAGGAATATCCACACTGTTTTCCATAGTGGCTGCACCAAACTGCATTCCCACCAGCAGTGTAAGAGGGTTCCCCTTTCTCCACAGCCTCTCCGGCATTTGTCATTTGTGGCTTTTTGAATGACGGCCATTCGGACTGCTGTGAGGTGATACCTCATTGTAGTTTTGATTTGCATTTCTCTGATAATTAGTGATATTGAGCATTTTTTCATGTGCTTTTTGATCATTTGTATGTCTTCCTTGGAGAATTGCTTGTTTAGGTCTTCTGCCCATTTTTGGATAGGGTTGTTTATATTTATCTTATTGAGTCGTATGAGCTGCTTATATATTCTGGAGATCAAGCCTTTGTCGATTTCACTTGCAAATATTTTCTCCCATTCCGTAGGTTTTCTTCTTGTTTTACTTCTGGTTTCCTTTCCTGTGCAGAAGCTTGTAAGTTACATTAGGTCCCATTTGTTATTCTTGTTTTTATTTCTTCTAGGAGAAAATTTTTTACATGTATGTCAGATAATGTTTTGCCTATGTTTTCCTCTAGGAGGTTTATTGTATCTTCTCTTATGTTAAAGTCTTTAATCCATTTTGAGTTGATTTTGTTAAATACGGTGTAAGGGAGTGTTCTAGCTTCATTGTTTTACATGCTGCTGTCCAGTTTTCCCAACGCCATTTGCTGAAGAGACTGTCATTATTCCAATGTATATTCTTGCCTCCTTTGTCAAAGATGAGTTTACCAAAAGTTTGTGGGTTCATTTCTGGGCTCTCTGTTCTGTTCCATTGGTCTATATGTCTGTTTTGGTACCAATACCATGCTGTCTTGATGACTATAGCTCTATAGTATTGTCTGAAGTCTGGGAGAGTTATTCCTCCAGCCTCTTTCTTTCTCTTCAGTAATGCTTTGGCAATTCTAGGTCTTTGATGGTTCCATATGAATTTTATTATGATTTGTTCTAGTTCTGTGAAATATGTCCTGGGTAATTGGATACAGATTGCATTAACTCTGTAGATTACCTTGGGCAGTGTGACCATTTTAACAATATTGATTCTTCCAATCCAAGGGCATGGAATATCTTTCCATTTTTTAAAGTCTTCTTTAATTTCCTTCATCAATGGTTTATAGTTTTCTGTGTATAACTCTTTCACCTCCTTGGTTAGATTTATTCCCAGATATTTTATTACTTTGGGTGCTATTTTAAAGGGGATTGTTTTTTACTTTCTTCTTCTGTTCATTTATCGTTAGTGTAAAGAAATGCAACTGATTTTCGAATGTTAATCTTGTAACCTGCTACCTTGCTGAATTCTTCAATCAGCTCTAGTAGCTTTTGTGTGGACCTTTTAGGGTTTTCTATATATAGTAACATGTCATCAGAATATAATGACACTTTTACCACTTCTTTTCCAATTTGGATCCCATTTATTTCTTTCTCTTGCCTGACTGCTGTGGCTACGACTTCCAGGAATATGTGGAATAGGAGTGGTGATAGTGGGCATCCTTGTCTTGTCCCAGATTTTAGTGGGAAGCTTTTGAGTTTTTCACCGTTGAGTACTATGCTGGCTGTAGGTTTGTCATATATAGCTTTTATTATGTTGAGATATGTTCCCTCTATACCCACTTTGGCGAGAGTTTTTATCATAAATGGGTGTTGAATTTTATAAAATGCTTTTTCCGCATCGATTGAGATGATCATGTGGTTTTTGTCCTTTGTCTTGTTGATGTGATGTATTACACAGATTGGTTTGCATATGTTGAACCAGACTTGTGTCCCTGGGATGAATCCCACTTGGTCATGATGTATAATCTTTTTTATGTGTTGTTGGATTCTATTTGCTAAAATTTTGGTGAGGATTTTGGCGTCTTTGTTCATCAGTGATATTGGCCTATAATTCTCTTTCTTTGTAGTGTCTTTGCCTAGTTTTGGTATCAGGGTGATGGTGGCTTCATAGATTGGGTTTGGGAGTATTCCCTCCTTTTCAATCGTCTGGAAGAGTTTGAGAAGGACTGGTATGAGTTCTTGTTTGTATGTTTGGTAGAATTCCCCAGTGAAACCATCCGGTCCTGGACTTTTATTTGTAGGGAGGTTTTTAATTGCTATTTCCATTTCCTTTCTAGTGATCGGATTGTTCAAGTGTTCAGATTCTTCTTGATTCAGTTTTGCTGGACAGTATGTTTCCAGAAACTTGTCCATCTCCTCTAGGTTATCCAGTTTGGTTCCATATAGTTTTTCATAATATTCTCGTATGATATTCTGTATTTCTATTTTGTTTGTTGAAATTTCTCCATTTTCTTTTCTTATTTTGCTAATTTGTGCTCTCTCTTTTTTCTTCTTTCTGAGTTTGGCCAGAGGTTTGTCGATTTTATTTACTTTTTCAAAAAACCAGCTTTTGGTTTGGTTGATTTTTTCTATGGTCTTGTTAATCTCTATTGTATTTAATTCCTCTCTGATCTTTATTATTTCCTTCCTTCTGCTGCTTTTTAGGATTTTTGTTCTTTTTTTTCTAATTCATTCTGGTGGTGGGTTAAATTGTTTATTTGAGATTGTTTTTCTTTTTTGAGGAAGGCCTGTATCACTATAAACTTCCCTCTTAGCACTGCCTTTGCTGTGTCCCATAGGTTTTGAGTGGTTGTACTTTCATTATCATTTGCCTCAAGGTATTTTTTAATTTCAGCTATGATTTCCTCATTGATCCATTGTTTTTTCAATAATACATTGTTTAATCTCCATGCTTTCCTGTTTTTTCTCCTTTGTTTCTCTGTTGTTGATTTCCAGTTTCATGGCATTGTGGTCAGTAAAGATGCTTGAGATAATTTCTACCTTCTTAAAATTTTTGAGGTTTCTTTTATGCCCAAGTACATGATCGATCCTGGAAAATGTTCCATGTTCACTTGAAAAGAATGTATATCCTATTTTTTCGGGGGTGTAATGCTTTGAAAATATCCCCCAAATCTAATTTTTCTATTGTATTATTTAATTTTTCTGTTGCCTTATTTATTTTCTGTCTGGAAGATTTGTCTACTGATGTCAATGTGGCATTAAAATCTCTGACTATCATTGTATTCCCATCAATATCCCCCTATATATGTGTTAGTAATTCTTCTATGTACTTAGGTGCTCCTATATTGGTTGCATATATATTAACGAGTGTAATGTCCTCATCTTGTATCACTCTTTTTAACATTATAAAATGCCCTTCTTTATCTTTCTTTATGGCCTTTGTTTTAAAGTCTATTTTGTCTGAAATCAGTACTGCAACACCTGCTTTTTTGGCTTTTCCATTTGCGTGGAGTATTCTTTTCCATCCTTTCAGTCTCAATCTATATGTGTCCTTCTCCCTAAAGTGGGTCTCTTGTATGCAGCATATTGAAGGTTCTTGCTTTATTATCCAGTCTGCCACTCTGTGTCTTTTGACTGGAGCATTTAGTCCATTAACATTTACAGTAATTAATGATAGATGTGTGTTTATTGCCATTTTGAACTTATCTTTGCAGTTGAATTGGTATATCCTCTTTGTTCCTTTCTTCTTCCTTTTGTGGTTTGGTAATTTTCCTTTGTATTATCATGGATTTTATTTAATTTTTGTGACTCCTTTGTAAATTTTTGGCTTGTGGTTACCCTTTTTTGTAAATCTATCAACCCACTACCATAACTGTTTTTATTAAACTGATAGTAACATGATCTCAAACCCATCCTACTGTTAAAAAAATTTAAAAAAGAAAGAAAAAATTATTCTATATTTCCCTGCCTCCCTCTCCCACTCTCAGTGATTTGTATGTCTTCTTTTATAATTTCATGTTTACTTTATTTGTAATTCATGAGTTATCACCTTTCCAGTTGTGTGTTTCTCATTTCTGTAGCACCCTGCTGCTTTTCTATTTAGAATAGCCCTTTCAATATTTCTTTTAGCATGGGTTTAGTGTTGTTAAACTCCTGCAGCTTTTTTTTTTTTTTTTTTTTTTTTTTGTCTGTGAAACTCTTTATTTCTCCTTCTATCCTCAAGGATAGCCTTGCTGGATAAAGGATCCTAGGCTGCATCTTTTTTTCATTCAGGGCTTTGAATATATCTTGCCACTCCCTTCTGGCCTGTAGTGTTTGTGTAGAGAAATCAGCTGAGAGCCTTATGGGGGTTCCCTTGTAACTTACTCTTTGCTTTTCTCTTGCTGCCTTTAGAATCATTTCTTTATCCTTGACTCTGGCCATCTTGATTATGATATGTCTTCGTGTGGGTCTATTTGGGTTCTTCCTGTTTGGGACCCTCTGAGCTTCCTGTACTTGGATATCTGATTCCTTCTTTAAGTTTGGGAAGTTTTCAGTCATGATTTCTTCAAAAACCTTTTCAATCCCCTTTGATCTTTCTTCTCCTTCTGGGATCACTATTTTGCGAAGATTGGGACACTTTATATTATCCCAACTGTCCCTTATGCTATTTTCATTATTTTTTTATTTGCTTATCTTGTAGTTCTTCTGAATGGGTGCTTTCTATTGCCCTGTCTTCTAGATCACTAATTCGTTCCTCTGCATTATCTAGTCGGCTTTGTACAGCTATTAGATCATTCCTCACCCCTGTCAATGAGTTTACCCATTCTACTTGGCTCTACATTATAGCTTCAATTTCATTTTTGACATATTTTATATCTCTAAACACTATCTCTTTTAATTCCTTCAGCAATTCAATCACTCCTTTTTTGAAATCTTGATCTAGTAGGCTATCTATGTCTATTTTGTTCTTCTTTCTTTCAGGGGATTTCTCTTGCTCTTTTAATTGGGAAAGGTTTTTCTGCTTCTTCATCTTGCTCATACCTCTTTGGCACTGTGGTTTATGGAGTATCAGTTGTTTATTTTGGCCCTTTAGGTTTTTATCTATCTAATGCCTATTTAGGAATAGAACTTAAGAAAAAAAGAAAGAAAAAATAAGAGAGAGAGAGAAAGAATTTTAAAAGAAGGGAGAAAGAGGGTTTGAAAACAGTGTATAATGAATAATACAAGAGTGAGTTGAAGCAGAGTATTAATCGGGTTGAGACGTCCTTTTAAAACCTTTACAAAAAAAGGGGGGGCAGATCAATAGATGTATTTGAAACCTGTGTCTACGCAATAGCAGGACATCAAAACCCAAGAGAAATAGAAATGAATTAAGAAGTAAAGATTAAGAGAGTAATAGAAAATAGAACAGGTAAAAACAGATTTAAAAAAAAAAAGGGGGGGGGGTTGTCAGTGTTCTCCTGGAGTCTGTGTGCTTTTAATGTGAAGTCTTTCTGTCTTTGTCCTATTTTGGAAGCTCAGCTTGCTGTTTTCCGAGGCCCTCCATTGGCGCCCTCTTCTGTGCTGCTCCCAGCACCTGTCGGCAAGCAGATCGCGCCTCCTCCTAACACTGGGTCAGGTGCAGCTCTCTGCTGTGGGCAGGCGGGTCGCTGCCCCTCCGGTTGCCACAGTCAGATGTTGCAGACTGGCCGGGTAGGAGGGCGGGTCGTGCCCCCTCCCAGCACCTCGTTCAGGGGCTGTGTTCCTGCCCAAAAGGCGGGGGGGGCTGCTCTCCCTCTACCTGCACTGCCGTGTAGTTCCGCTCTCTGTGCGTCTGCGCGCTCCGCCCTGGTCTGCGCTCCACAGGTGGGCTCGGGGAAGACCAGGGACAGCCCTGTCCCTGCTCCGAGCCAAAACCCAGCTCCTTGTTTGTCTTGGAGGAGCAAGTTCTCTGAGGGACCAGGATGGAAGGATCCTATCTGCCCTGGGCTGCATGCCAGTCTCAGTCTGGCCTTTGAGGCTGCTAAGCCCTTAGGTGCGGATGCAGGTTTCGACCCCGCCCCCGCCTGAGTGCTCAGCGTGGAGGATATGGCGGCTGTGCCTGAGCCCCGCCTCTCTTCCCCCGAAAACTTTCCGCGGGTTTTCAGAGATGGGGGTGTGCACCCTTCCCCCGAGAGCACATCAACCTTGCTGTTTTATGGAGGGCCCAGGTTATTCTGCCCTGTGCACCCACAGCCACGGCGCGCAGCCCCTTGTGTTCCCCTGGGGCTGCCTCCGTGCAGCCACTTCCTTCCTCCGTCAGGCTTGTGCAGCCTGGCCCTGCCCGCCGCTGCTGGCCCGCGCCTCAGGCTGGGTGTCGGGGGGACGCTCTGTGCCCGTTTAACTTAGTTCTGTTAGTCAAGGGCTGCTCTGTACAGATCCGAGCCTCGGAGGCTCCCCCTGAGTCCCGCCGGCCTCTCAGTTGGAGAGGGGAGACACAGCGATTGAGCGCCAGTCCTCCTTTGCCGCTCCCTCACCGCGGGACCCGTCCCGTGGTGCTTTGCCTTTTGTTCTTTCTTTTTTCCTTTTCTCCTACCAGATTTTTGGTGTCTTTATCTTTTGAAGAGGGCGATGTTCTGTCGGAGTTCCACAGGTGCTCTTGTTGGCTGAGTGGGTCTGTAGATGTGGGTCTTGGTGTATTTGTGGGAGAGGGTGACCTGCGAGCATCCTTCTACTCCGCTATCTCCTCCGTCTCAAGAATAATTTCAAATAAACAATTTAACCCACCAGCTGAATGAACTAGAAAAAGAAGAACAAAAAAAATCCAAAAGGCAGCAGAAGGAAGGGAATTATAAAGATTAGGGAGGAAATAAAATAGAGATTAACAAGACCATAGAAAAAAATCAACCAAACCAGAAGCTGATTTTTTGAAAAGGTAAATAAAATCGACAAACCTCTGGCCAAACTCACAAAGAAGAAAAAAGGGAGAGCACAAATTAGCAAAATAAGAACGGAAAATGGAGAAATTACAGCAAATAAAATAGATATACAGAAGATCATATGAGAATGTTATGAATAAGTTTATGGACCCAAACTGGATAACCCAGAGGAGATGGACAAGTTTCTGGAAACATACTGTCCACCAAGACACAATGAAGAAGAAACTGACCACTTGAACAAACCGATCACTAGAAATGAAATTGAAATAGCATAAAAAAAAAAATCCTCCCTACAAACAAAAGTCCAGGACCGGACAGCTACACCAGGGAATTCTACCAAACATACAAAGAAGAATTCATACCAGCCTTTCTCAAACTCTTCCAAAAGATTGAAAAGGAGGGAATACTCCGAAACTCATTCTGTGAAGTCACCATCAGCCTGATACCAAAACCAGGTGAAGACACTACCAAAAAAGAGAATTATAGGCCAATATCACTGGTGAACATAGATGCAAATATCCTCAGCAAAATATTAGCAAATAGAATCCAACAACACATAAAAATTATTATATCATGACCAAGTGGGGTTCATCCCAGGGACACAAGGTTTGTTCAACAAATGCAAATCAATCAATGTAATGCATCACATCAACAAGAGATAGGACAAAAACCACATGATCATCTCAATCAATGCAGAAAAAGTATTTGATAAAATTCAGCACCCATTTATGATAAAATCTTTCACCAAAGTGGTTATAGAGGGAATATATCTCAACGTCATAAAAGCTATATATGACAAACCTTCAGCCAGCATATTACTCAATGGTGAAAAATTCAAAAGCTTCCCACTAAAATCTGGGAGAAGACAAGGATGCCCACTATCACCACTCCTATTCCACATAGTCCTGGAAGTCCTAGCCACAGCAGTCAGGCAAGAGAGAGAAATAAAAGGGATCCAAATTGGAAAAGAAGAGTTCAAAGTGTCACTATATGCTGAGTACATGTTACTTTATATAGAAAATCCTAAAAGGTCCACAGAAAAAATACTAGAACTGATTGAAGAATTCAGCAACGTAGCAGGTTACAAGAGTAACGTTCAAAAATCAGTTTTATTTCTTTATACTAACGATGAATCAACAGAAAAAGTAATTAAAGAAGCAATCCACTTTAAAATAACACCCAAAGTAGTAAAATATCTGGGAATAAATCTAACCAAGGAGGTGAAAGAATTATACACAGAAAACAATAAACCATTGATGAAGGAAATTAAAGAAGGCTTTAAAAAATGGAAAGATATCCCATGCTCTCAGATTGGAAGAATCAATATTGTTAAAATGGTCACACGGCCCAAAGCAATCTACAGATTTAATGAAATCCCTGTCAAATTACCCAGGACATATTTCACAGAACTAGAACAAATCATAATAAAATTTATATGGAACCATCAAAGACCTAGAATTGCCAAACATTACTGAAGAGAAAGAAAGAGGCTGGAGGAATAACCCTCCCAGACTTCAGACAATACTATAGAGCTACAGTCAACAAGATAGCATGGTATTGATACAAAAACAGACGTAAAGACCAATGGAACAGAATAGAGAGCCCAGAAATGAAACCACAAACTTTTGGTCAACTAATCTTCGACAAAGGAGGCAAGAATATACAATGGAATAAAGACAGTGTCTTCAGCAAATGGTGTTGGGAAAACTGGACAGCAGCATGTAAATCAATGAAAGTAGAATACTTCCTTACACCATGCACAAAATCAATTCAAAATGGATAAAGGCTTAAACATAAGACAAAATACAATAAACCTCCTAGAAGAAAATATAGGCAAAACATTATCTCACATACATCTCAAAAATTTTCTCCTGGAATAAATAAAAGCAAGAATAAGCAAATAGGACCCAATGAGACTCATAAATTTCTGCACAGCAAAGGAAACTATAAGTAAAAGAAAAAGACAACCTATGGAATAGGAGAAAATTTTTGCAAATTAAACCGACAAAGGTCTGATCTCCAGAATATATAAGCAGCTCATATGACTCAATAAGAAGAAAATAAACAACCCAATCCAAAAATGGGCAGAAGATCTAAAGAAGGAATTCTCCAAGGAAGACATACAAATGATCAATAGACTCATGAAAAAATGCTCAATAGCACTAATTATCAGAGAAATGTAAATCAAAACTACAATGAGGTATCACCTCACACCAGTCAGAATGGCCATCATTCAAAAATCAACAAATAACAAAAGCTGGAGAGGCTGTGGAGAAAAGGGAATCCTCCTTCATTGCTGATGGGAATGCAGTTTGGTGCAACCACTGTGGAAAACAGTATGGAGTTTCCTCAAAAAACTTGAAATAGACTTACCATATGACCCAGGAATCCCACTCCTGTGCATATATCCAGAAGGAACCCTACTTCAGGATGACAAGTGTACCCCAATGTTCATAGCAGCCTTATTTACAGTAGCGAAAACAGCCTAAATAACTATATAAAGAAGTTGAGGTACGTTTATACAATGGAATACTGCTCAGCCATAAAAACCGATAGCATAACGCCATTTGCAGCCACATGGATGCTCCTGGAGAATGTCATGTAAGTGAAGTAAGCCAGAAAGAGAAAGAAAAATTTCATATGAGATCACTCATATGTGGAATCTAAAAAACAAACAAACAAAGAACCCAACAAACAAACAAAAACAAACAAAGCATAAATACAAAACAGAAATAGACTCACAGAGATAGAATAGAAACTTGTGTTTGCCAAGGTGTTGGGGTTGGGAAGAGACAGACTGGGATTTCAATATGTAGACTAGATCAACAAGATTATACTGTATAGCACAGGGAAATATATACAAGATCTTATGGTAGCTCACAGGGAAAAAAACGTGACAATGAATATATATATATATATATATGTGCACGTAAAATTGAACAATTGTGCTGAACACTGGAATTTGACACAACATTGTAAAATGATTACAAATCATTAAAAATCGTTTAAAAAAAGTGAATAATCTTAAAGCTTTTCTCTGAGATCAGGAACAAGACAAACATATCTACTCACACCATTTCTAGTCAATATAATACTGGAAGACCTAGGCAGAGATTTAAGCAACAAAAAGAAAATGAAAGGCATCCAAATTAGAAAACAAAGAGTAAAACTGTTTCAATTTTAGATTATATAATATATATGTATATAACCCTATAGACTACCAAAACACTTGTATAACTAATAAATTCAGTAAGTTTGTTGAATATAAATTCAACATTTCAGGATCAGTTAAAATTCTGTACACTAACAATGAACTACCTGAAAAAGAAGGTAAGGAAACAATCACTTTTGTAGTAGCATCAAAAAGATTAAAATACTTAGGATATGTTTAAGCAAGGAGGTGAAGTATATCTATACTGCAAACTACAAAACATTGATTTAAAAAATTTTAAAAATACACAAAATATGGAAAGAGACTGGGTTCTCATGCATTGAAAGAATAAATATACTTAACATGTCCATACTGCCCAAAATAGTCTACAGATTAAATGCAATTCCTATCAAAATTCCAGTGGCATTTTTTGCAAAGATAGAAACAAAACACTCTCAAAATCCATATGAAATCACAAAAAAACCTAAATAGCCAAAACACCCTTGAGCAAGAGCAAAGCTGGAGGCATCACACTTGCTGAATTCAAACTACATTACACAGCCATAGCAATCAAAACAGCTTGGTACTGGCACAAACAGAATCATAGACAAATGTAACAGAATATAGGGTCAAGAAATGACCCCACACACATGTAGTTTTTGACAAGGGTGCCATGATTAAACAGTGGGGAAAAGGTAATCTCCTCAATAAATGGTGTTCAGAAACCAGATATTCACATGCAAAAGAAGGAAATTTGAACATTATGTTACACTATACATAACAATCATCTCAAAATGGATTAAAGATATGAATATAAAAATTGAAACTCTTAAATTATCTAGAAGAAAACATTGGGGGAAGTATCCTTGATATAAATATTGGCAATGATTTTTTGGATCTGACATCAAAATCACAGGCAATAAAATCACAAATAAACAAGTGTGATGATGTCAAACTATAATATTTCTTAACAGCAAAGGAAAAATAAAATGAAAAGCTAATCTATGAAATAAGATAAAATATTTACAAACATATATCTGATAAGGGATTAACATCTAAATATACAAATAACTCATTTTCAATTAAAGAATAGGCAAATGATCTGAACAGATATTTTTCCAATGAAGACAAACAAATGGCCAAATGGTGTATGAAAATAGTCAACATGAGTAATCACCAGGGAACTGAAGATCAAAACAACAATGATGTCTTATCTCACACCTGTTAGGATGCCTATTCTTTAAATCATAAGTGTTAGTGAGGATTTGGAGAAAAGAAAGCTTTAATACACTGTTAATAGGAATGTTTATTGGCACAACCATTATGGAATATAATATGGAAGTTGTTCAAGAAATTAAAAATAGAATTAATGATTCATCAGTCGAACTTCTGGGTATTTGTTGAAAGGAATTGAAATGAGAATCTCAGAGAGGTACCTGCATTCCCATGTTTATTGCGGCACTCAGCACTATTACCAATAGTGAAGATATGGAAATAACCTAAGTGTCTATGGTCAGATAAATGGATAATAAAATGTGGTATATGCATAAAATGGAATGTTATTCAACCTTAAAAAAAAGAAAGAAAACCCTGTCATTTTTGGCAACATGGATTTACCTGGAGGACATCATGCTTAGTGAAATAAATCAGACAGAGAAAGACAGATAATGTATTAGCTCACTTACATGTGGAATATAAAATCATCAAACTCACAGAAACAGAGATTAGAATGGTAATTGTTAGCACGTGGAGATAGTGGAAATTGGGGAGATGATCTTCAAAGTATAAGAAGTTTCAGCTAACAGCTATACAATATAACCTACAGCTAACAATACTGTAGTTTATACTTAAATTTTCCTAAGAAGGTAGATTGTATCTTCTGGTTTTCTCTTTACTACAAAAAAAGTAATAATAAAGAAGTTGGGAGAAAACTTTGGGAGATAATGGAATGTCTATGGCCTTCCCTGATGGTGGTGATATTTTCATGCTTATATAGTTAACCTCAAAATCATGAAGATATAAACATCAAATTTGTATAGCTTTGTACATGCCAATTATACCCTACTAAATTTGTTCTTAAATATACTAAATCCATACTAACTTTATGCAGGATGCAACAATTCAGATGCTCCTTAATACTTTAAGCTTAAGTGAAAATAAAATGGCCAATTATATCTCCTCACATATAAATTCTTTGGAGAGCATGAAAATTAGATACAATTTTATTATCTGAAAAATTTTATTCAATAATGTCAGTGTAGTCCAATTAAAAAGAAACTTGTTATTTTGAAATAGTTACAGATACAAAGGTATATGCAAATAAATATACAGGGAAATCCTATCTATGCAAAGAAACGTAAAGGGAAATCTTATAAACACTTCACCCAGACACTTACAACAACAACATCTGGAATGCCCATAGTATAATATCAAACTTGGCAATTGACATTAGAAAAACCTTTGCAATTGCTGAGATTTTACTAGTTATATATGTACTCATTTATATATGTTGTGCATTACTGTGTATGTGTGCATGTGATGCTTTATACAAGAATTGAACAATGTATAACTTTTTTCAATCTCCACTACAATCAAGATACTTAATACTCATTTATGATAAAAACTCTAACCAAAGTGGGTATAGAGGGAACATATCTCTACATAATAAAAGCTGTTTATATGAAACCTACAGCCAGCATAACACTCAAATGTGAAAAGTTGAAAGCCTTCCCACTAAAATCTGGAACAAGACAAACATGCCCACTCTCAACACTTCTATTCAATATTGTATTGAAAGTTCTAGCCATAGCAAATTAGACAAGAAAAATAAATAAAAGGGATCCAAATTGGAAGAGAAGAGGAAAAATTGTAACTATATGAGGATGACATGAAACTATATATAGAAAACCCTAAAGTCTCCACACAAAAACTACTAGACCTTATACAAGAATTCAACAAAATAGCAGGATAAAAGGTTAATATACAGAAATCAGTGGCATTTCTTTACAGTAACAATGAAATATCAAGAAAGGAAAGGAAAGAAATAATCCCTTTTAAAATTGCATCCAAAAAAACTAAAATAATAAGGAATAAATATAGTCAAGAAGTGAAAGACTTATATCCAGAGAACTACAAAACTTTGACTAAGGAAATTAAAGATGACTTAAAGAAATGGAAAAATATCCCATGTTCTTAGATTGGAAGAATTAATATTGCTAAAATGGTCATACTACCCAAAGCAATCTACAAGTTTAATGCCATCCCTGTAAAATTACTCAGGACATTTTTCACAGAACTAGAACAAATCATCCTAAAAATTATATGGAATCACAAAAGACCCTTAATTGCCAAAGCATTACTGAAGAAAAAGAATGAATGTTTGAAGTCTGGGAGGAATAATTCACCCAGACTTCAAACAATACTACAGAGCCACAGTAATAGAAACAGCATGATATTGGTACAAAAACTGACATATGGATCAATGGAAGAGTACCATATTATATCACTTATATGTAGAATCTAAAAAAAAAGAGACAAACTTATTTAGAAAGTAGAAACAGATTCACAGACATAAAAAGCGAACTTATGGTTATTGGGGGAAAGTGGGTGGGAAGGGATAAATTGGGAGTTTGAGATTTGCAGATACTAACTAACATATATAAAATTGATAAAGATGTTTATACTGTATAGCACAAGGAACTATATTCAATATCTTGTAGTAACTTATAATGAAAAAGATGTGAAAACAAATATATGTATGTTCATGTATGACTGAAGTATTGCGCTGTACAATCAAAATTGACACATTGTAAATTGTGCTTTTATATATATATATACAAAAAAAAGATACTTAATTTTACCATCATTCATGATTCCTTGGTGCTATCCCTTAATGTTCACACCTACCAACTACCTGCCTATTCTTAACGACTGATAACCACAAGTCTATTATCCATCTCTATATTAGTTCACAATTGTTAAGTAAATGTAATAATTTGGTAGTATTCATTCAGTATTATTTTTTCCCATTCAGGATAATTTCTTTGAGATATATACAAGTTGTTGTGTGTGTCAATAATTCATTCTTTATTTTTTTGGCTGAGTAGAATTTCCCAGTATACCATAGATGCTTAAGCATTCCCCTATTAAAGCACATTTGGGTAGTTAACAGTTTGTGACTATCAAAAATAACGCTGCTATACAGGGAACTCTATTCAATAACTTGTAATAATCTTCAATGAAAAACAATATGAAAAGAAATATATGTATGTATATGCATAACTGGGATTGTGCTGTATACCAGAAATTGATACATTGCAACTGATTATACTTCAATTTAAAAAATCTTTTAACAAAGCAATATTGAATATTGTTGAAAGCAAATGGAAAAATTAAAATAAATAAATAATGAAATAAAAATAAAACTGCTATGAGTATTTACGTACAACATTTTGCATGAAAATAAGTTTTCATTTCACTGAGATACATGCTTAATACTTCAATAACTGAGACTTATTGGTAAATATATTTAGTTTACTAAAACCTGTCAAACAATTTTGCAAAGTGGCTTTATCATTTTACATTTTGATCAGTAACGTATGACTGATTTAGATTCTCCAAGTCCTTGACATCTTTTGGCACTATATACATATGTACATACATAAAATAAATTCAAGTCCTCTTTCTAGTATATGATTTGATATATACCCAGGGGCACAGGTCCTAATCTGATCACTTTTCTTCCAGTCCTATCCAATTACATGTGTATCTTTCTTACAGCCTTTGATACATAAGAGTCCTTCTTACAGTTTTCAGTTCATTTTCAGTGAGACTTATTCAGCATTTATAAGAATTTTTGATATGTTCATTGAGACAGGTGAGCTTCACACCCTTTTAGTCTGTTTTCTTGATCTCTAGCTCTTTTTGTGATCTTCAAGAATAATTTTCCTCTAAAGTTCCTTATCAAATATGTTATTAGAAGTAAGAACATAATGTATAAAATTGCACAGCAGTGACAATAACAACACAAGAAATTGCATAATATCAATATCCCCCTTAGTAAATATGAACAATTTCTTTACCACACAGAGCTGTGTTTCCAATCTAACATTAAACAGCATATTATTGATTTCCAATTTTTGACTTGCTATTCAAAATCATCTCATTTTACTCATGAAATAGTTATTTGTCTATTCAATAATAGGAATTTATTTTTGATGCAATATAAAAACTATACAGATATCAACTTTAATAATATGGATTTAAATGAATACTATAATAATTACTTTGCTTCAGTTGTATAACTAGCACTGTGACAAACACAATGGGAGGTTGAGGCAACATAGTGCAGTTGAGAGACTCACAGATCACCCTCTCCCACAAATACATCAAGAATTAGATACAGAAATCCATTTAATTGCACAGAATACCTACTTAACTCTGGCAGAGTGTCTTTCATTTTGAAATACAGGAGGAGTCATACAAAATCTGGTAAGAAAGAAAAGGAAAAAGGAAAAAGAAAAAATTAGTGCAGGACTGCTCCTGCAGGGAGCAAGCTGCATAGGAAGAAAGACACCCCCATGCTGGGATGCCACCTCCCCAGCCAGGAAGTCAGTGGGGACAGAAGCGGAGCTTCTGAGGCTCAGAGAAAGGGGCAATCACTTGGCAGGCAGAACTCAGGAAAATAGACACTGAGGGTCCCTGTGATCCCCGGCCCTAGATGCCAGCGAGCAGGGACAAGCTGGGACTGATTGCTGCAGACTGTTGAGGAGACCAAGCAGAGGGCTGGGGCCCACTGCAGGGAAGCAGCATCAGGGGATGGGAGGGTTGTGTGAGCTCTGGCTGGGGATGTGTGTGGAACAGAACAGCTTGGGACTCCCATAATAAAGCACACTGTTGGTGTGTGGTGGGGACTGGCACAACACAGCTTCACCATAGCCTCTTTGTCTGCCTGGCTCATTTGTTGGTGTATTCTTATGAGAGGAGAGGTGGGGCTTGGTAATAGCCATAACTGCTGTGTGGAGGTGGGGGTGAAAGCTGAATCGACACCCAGAGGCCCTGTAACTTCACAAGCAGGACTAAAATTTGATTACAGCTCCAGGCAGAGAGGGCAGATTTGCTCCCTCTGGACCCTTTGTGGACCCATACCCCTGGGAAGAACAGGCAGTGAGCAGAATTCTGATTCATGGTGGGGATGACACAGGTACTTACAAAGGCCAGCCTACCATATTTTATGTGGATGTGGGGCTGGGGTCTGTGCTGAACCTGTGGTGCACCACAGATTCAAGTGTGTGACTGCAAACTTGCTATGGTGGGTCCTAGGACCTGACATTGATTGATCTGCACTGGTGGATCCTGGGGCTCAGAACCTGGGGGACACCAGAGCAGGTGGTTGACATTCTTGCAGCTTATAGAGACAAAGGCATCATCAACAAAGTGTACTTTGTAAGAATGAATAACCACTTACAGACAATGCCACAGAGGGTACTTCCCAGTGGACATGTCCTGCCTACACTTCTGCCAAGGTGAAGTGCTCCAAACCTGCCTACTACACACCATAGCTCAAAAATGGGTCTAGAAGCCTCTATTCCAGTGACAGGCCAGCAGACCAAGACCCTGTCAAGGCTATGACAACCACAGAACAAAAAAGGATGTCCAGCTCAACAACAACAATCAGGGTAAGCTCTGAACACCACAACACCAATCACACCCTCAATCAAAGGGATAACAGCCAACACACATGGAAGAAAAATGTGGCAAGCATCCATACAAAGAACAGCCATCACAACAAAACTATTAGATGCACACAGTCTACAAAGTAACACTCCCACTTTAAATAAAAATAAACAAACAAAAAATAAAACAACCCTTCAAGACTACAAGAGATAACTGATACACCTAAATCCACAGAACCAGAGAAATATAACTAAAATGAAGAAGCAGAGTAACTACTCCCAATTAAAAGAACATGAAAAAGCCCCTGAAAGAATGATCAATGAAATAGACCTCGATAGTCTACTAGAACATGACTTCAAAAGGGGAAAGATCAATGCACTGAAGGTACTAAAAGATACTGTGAATAGCAGCATTATTGACAATAGCCAAGACATGGAAACAACCTAAATGTTCATCAACATATGACTAGATAAAGAAGCTGTGGTATATTTATACAATGGAATACAACTCAGCCATAAAAATGATAAAATAATGCCATTTGCAACAATATGTATGGACCTGGAGAATGTCATTCTAAGTGAAGTAAGCCAGGAAGGGAAAGAAAAATACGTATAATGTCACTAATATGTGGAATCTATAAAAAAAGACAAATGAACTTATATATAAAATAGAAATAGATTCACTGACATAGAATACAGACTTGTGGTTGCCAAGGAGGAGGGGGTGGGAAGGGATAAACTGGGAGTTTGAGATTTGCAGATACTGATATATATATATATATATCAGTATCTGCAAATATACATACTGCAAATACACACACACACACATATATATAAATAGATAAACAAGTTTATATTGTATAACACAGGGAAATATATTCAATATCTTGTAGTAGCTCATGGTGAAAAAGAATATGAAAATAACTATATGTATATTCATCCTTGAGTGAAAAATTGTTCTGTACACCAGAAATTGCCAAAACATTGTAAACTGACCATAATTCAATAAAAAAAGAAAATCGAATAAAACAAAATGAAATTAAATTTAAAAAAATTTATTTTTTAATTTTTTAATTTTAATTTTTCTGTTCTTAACTTTTTATTTATTTTTTTAATTTTTCTCTTTAAATTTTTTAAAGTTTAAAATTTTTTTTAATTTCTTAAATTTTTTATTTGTTTTTGGTGTTTTGTTTTCTTTCATATTTTTAAATTTTACTTCCAGATCTGCTTTAAAAAATAAGTACATAAATAAATGTCTTCAGGGCCACAGTAAATTATACTCCATAATCCATAATACCAGAGAGGCATAAGTAAAATGAAGCAGAGTAACCATTCCCTATTAAAAGAGCAAGATTAATCCCCTGAAAGAACAATCAATGAAATAGACCTCAATAGTCTACTAGATCATGATTTCAAAAAGGGAATGATCAATGCACGGAAGGAACTAAAAGATATTATGAATAGAGAAAGAAAATACTCTAAAAAGGATATTGAAACTATAAAGAGAAGTCAATTAAAAACTCAATTGCTGAGAAAAAAGCTGAGCTAAAGACAGTCACAAGTGGAGTAGATAATGCAGAGGAATGAATAAGTGACTTAGAAGACAAGATAACAGAAGTCACACAATCAGAATAGCAGACAGAAAAGCAAATAAAAACCAATGGAAGCAATATAAGTGACCTATGGGATAATATAAAGCATGCCAACCTATGTATCTTAAGGGTCCCAGAAGGAGAAGAAAGGGAAAAGGGTATTGAAAAGGTATCTGATGAAATCATGACTGAAAACTTTCCAAACCTAAAAAAGGAAACAGATAATCAAGTACAGGAAGCATAGAGGGTCCTAAACAAGAAGAACCCAAATAGATGTACACCAAGACATATTACAATTAAGAAGACCAAGATTAAAGATAAAGAAAGACTCTAAAGGTAGCAAGACAAAAACAGAGTTAGTTACAAGGAACCCTGATAAGGCTTTCAGCTGATTTCTCAAGACAAACACTATAGGCCAGAAAAGAGTGGCAAGATGTATTCAAAGTCCTGCATGAGAAAAGCTTCAACCTAGGATATTTTACCCATCAAGGCTATCCTTTAGAATAGAGAGATAAAGAATTCCACAGTCGAGCAAAAACTAAAAGAATTCAGCAATACTAAACCTATGCTAAAAGAAATTTTGAAAGTTCTACTCTAAATAGAAAAGAAGCTGGATGCTATGCAAAGGAGAACACCATAATTGGAAAGATGATAAGTACAATGAGTTACAACAGAATAAACATGAAGGTGTAAAACAGGACATCAAAATCATTGAGGATGAGAGAGGGGAGTAAGAAAATAAAGATTTTTTTTCCATTTTTTTCTTTGTTCTTGTTAAGATGGGTTTGAGCTTATATGACTATCAGTTTAAAACAAACAGATACAGTAGTGGCTTAATAGACATACAAAACAGGGTAACCATAAGTCAAAAGGTTACAACATGGTCACAAACACCACAAAGAAATCAAGATAATACAAAGAAAAATTATCAAACCATGAAAAGAAAAAGAAAGGAATAAAGAGGAAATACCAAATCAACTGGAAAACTAAGTTCAAAATGGCAATAAACACACATCTATTGTGCAAATGGAAATGACAGGAAAGCAAGAGTTGCAATACTGATTTCAGACAAAATACACTTTAAAACAAAGGCTATAAAGATAAAGAAGGACAATATATAATGATTAAAGGAGCAATACAAGAGGAGAACATTACACTTGTTAACATATATGCATCCAATATAGGAGCACCAAAATATATAAAACAAATAGTAACAGACATAAAAGGGAGAAATTGATGGGAATACAATCATAGTAGGAGACTTTAACACCCCACTTACATCAGTAGGCAGGTCTTTCAGACAGAAAAACAATAAAGCAACAGATACTAAATGACACAATAGATCAGCTGGAGTTGGTTGATATTTTTAGGAAATTTCATCCCCAAAAAACAGAATGTACATTCTTTTCAAGTGCTCATTGAACATTTTCTAGGACAGATCATGTACTCGGGCACAAAAGATGCATCAATAAATTTAAAAAACAGATAGAAATTATTCCAAGCATCTTCTCTGACTACAATAGCATGAAACTAGCAATCAACCATAGAAAAACAAATGAGAAAAAAACAGCCGCATGGAGACTAAACTACATGCTACTGAAAAACCAATGGGTAAATAATGAAATCAAAGAAGAAATTAAAAAATACCTTGTGACAAATGATTAAAACTCAACCACACAAAATCTCTGGGATACAGCAAAAGCAGTCCTAAGAGGGAAGTTCATAGGGATACAGGCCTTCCTCAAAAAATAAGAATAATCTTGAATAAACAACCTAGCTCACCATCTAAAAGAATTAGAAAAAGAAGACCAAACAAAGAATAAAATCAGCAGAAAGAAAGAAATAATAAAGATCAGGGAGGAAATAAATAAAATCGAGATTTAAAAATCAGTAGAAAAACTCAATCAAACCAAGAGCTGTTTTTTGAAAGAATAAATAGAATTGAGAAACCTGGCCAGGCTCACCAAGGAGAAAAGAGAGAGGACACAAGAAAATAAAATAAGAAGTGAAAATGGAGAGATTATAACCAACATCACAGAAATACAAAAAATTATAAGAGAATACTACAAACAACTATATGGCAATAAACTGGATAACCTAAAAGAAATGCACAAGTTTCTAGGAACATAATACATTCCACCAAAACTGAATCAAGAAGAAACAGATCATTTGAAAAGACCAATCATGAGAAGCAAAATAGATTCAGCAAAAAAAAAAAAAAAAAAAAAAGCCAAAAAACAAAAAACCTTTCTGCAAGACAAAGACACTACCAAAAAGAAAGCTATAGGCCAATATTGTTGATGAACATAGATGCAAAAATCTTCAAGAAAATAGTAAGAAATAGAATGCAACAGCACATAAAAAGATCATACACCATGATCAAGGTGGATTCATCCCAGAGACACAAAGATGTTTCAACATATGCAAATTGATCAATGTGATACACCATATCAACAAGAGAAAGGACAAAAATGACATGATCATCTCAATAGATGCAGAAAATGTGTTTGATAAAATTCAACATCCATTCATGATAAAACCTCTTACCAAAGTGGGTATAGAGGGAACATATCTCTACATAATAAAAGCTGTTTATGTGAAACCTACAGCCAGCATAATACTCAAAGGTGAAAAATTGAAATCTATTCTGCTAAAATCTGAAACAAGACAAGGATGCCCACTCACACCGTTTCTATTCAATATAGTCCTGGAAGTCCTAGAGATAGCAATTAGACAAGAAAAATAAATAAAAGGGATCCAAATTGGAAGAGAGGAGGAAAAACTGTCATTATATGTGGATGACATGATAATATACATAGAAAACCTTAAAATCTCCACACAAAAACTACCAGAGCTGGTAAAAGAATTTGGCAAGGTAGCAGGATACAAGATTAAAATTCAGAAATCAGTGGTATTTCTTTACAGTAACAATGAAATATCAGGGAAGGAAAGTAAAGAAATAATCACTTTAAAAACTGAATCCAAAACAAAAAAAATAAGTAAAAATAAATCTGACCAAGGAAGTGAAAGACTTATATGCAGAGAAATACAAACTCTGACTAAGGAAATTAAAGATGACTTAAAGAAATGGAAAGATAGCCAATATTCTTGGATTGGAAGAATTAATATTGCTAAAATGGCCATACTACTCAAAGAAATCTACAGATTTAATGCCATCCCTATCAAATTACCTAGGACATTTTTCATAGAATTAGAACAAATAATCCAATAATTTGTATAGAATCACAAAAGACCCAGAATTGCCAAAGCATTACTGAAGAAAAAGAATGAAACTACAAATAATTCTCCCAGACTTCACACAATACTACAGAGCTACAGTAATCAAAACAGCATGGTATTGGGACAAAAAAAAACTGGTATATGGATCAATGGAACAGAATAGAGAGCTCAGAAGTAAACCCACAAACTTTTGGTGAATTAATATTTGACAAAGTAGACAAGAACATATAATGGAATAAAGACTGTCTACTCAGCAAATGATGTTGGTAAAACTAGACAGCTTCATGTAAATCAATGAAGTTAAAATAATTGTTCACACCATACACAAAAATAAATTCAAAGTGGCTTAAAGATTTAAACATAAGACAAGACACTATAAACCTCTTAGTTGAAAATGTAGGCAAAACATTATCCAACATAAATCTCAGCAATGTTCTCCTAGGGCAATCTACACAAGAAATAGAAATAAAAGCAAAAATAAACAAGTGGGACCTAATTAAACTTATAAGCACTTGCACAGCAAAGGAAACCATAAGCAAAACAAAAATTTAATCTATGGAATGGGACAAAATATTTGCAAAAGATGAGAATGACAAGGGCTTAATCTCCAGAATATATAAATAGCTCTCATAATTTAATAAGAAAAACAAAAACAAAAACAAACAAACAACTCAATCCAAAAATGGGCAGAAGACCTAAACAAGCAATTCTCCAATGAAGACATACAAATGGCCAATAGGCACATGAAAAAATGTTCAACTTCACTAATTATCAGAGAAATTGAAATCAAAACTACAATGAGGTATCACCTCACACCAGTCAGAATGGCCATCATTCAAAAGTCCACAAATAATAAATGCTGGAGAGGTTGTGGAGAAAAGGGAACCCTCTTACATTGCTGGTGGGAATGTAGTTTGGTGCAGCCATTATGGAAAACATTATGAAGATTCCTCAAAGAACTAAAAATAGAATTACCATATGATCCCATAATCCCACTCCTCAGGGAACCTTAATATATCCAGAGAGAACTTAATTCAAAATGACACCTGCACCTCAATGTTCATAGCAGCACTATTTTCAATAGACAAGCCATGGAAACAACCTAAATGTCCATCGACAGATGAGTGGATAAAGAAGTTGTGGTATATTTATACAATGGAATACTACTCAGACATAAAAAATAATAAAATAATGATACTTGCAGCATGGATAGACCTGGAAAATGTCTTTCTAAGTGAAGTAAGCCAGAAAGAGACAGAAAAATACCATATGATATCATTTACATGTGGAATCTAAAAAAAAAAAAAAGATAAATTTATTTACAAAACAGAAACAGACTGACAGACATAGAAAACAAACTTATGGTTACCAAGGTGTGAACCGGGTGGGAAGAGATAAATTGGAAGTTTTAGATTTGTAGATATTAACTAATATACATAAAATAGATAAACAACAAGCTTATACTATGTAGCACAAGGAAATATATTCACTATCTCATAGTAACTAATGGTGAAAAAGAATATGAAAATGAATATATGTATCTTCCTGTATGACTGAATTATTGTGCTGTACACCAGAAATTGACACATTGTAAACTTACTATAAATAAAAATATAAATAAAATAAAAATATGTTTAATAAAATATATTAAATATAAAAGTCTTCAATAAAAATATTTTTAAAAAAGAAGTTGGAACAGTAAACAAAAAAAGACTCAGTGACATATATGAGAAGAATTATGCTGTCTATGGATTTGTATTACAAATTGTGGTATAAGCCTGAGACTGAATGAAAAAATGTAAAGAAACTGTGTAAAGTAAATTTTAAAATACATAACTAAATAGAGTTTTGCCATATTTCTGAATGGGAAAACTCAATTTCACAAAGATTGTAGTCATCTATTAATTAGTATCTAAAATCCAGTGCCATTCCAATCCAAATCACAATATGATTTATAATAAATATCAATTCTAATATTTATTTGTAAGATTCATGTCCAAGGATACATAATATACCTTAGAAGAAGAAAAAATTGGGGGAAGGGAGATATTTTCCTACCAGATATACGGATATGTTATAAACCTATAATATTCTTTTAAAAAGTGTTATTTGCAGAAGGAATTACAACAAAATTAATGGAATAAACTACAGAATCCAGAAAAACAAACACCAAACATATATGTGTGTATGTATATATAATAACAAATAATATAATACATTAAATAATACATATAATATCATATAATATACAATTTAACAGAGGAAGCATTACAATGAGTAGGGAAGTAATATTTTATACAGTGTCAGATTTTGGAACAACTGACACTTCATATAAAATCCAGTAGATCTGTACCTCACAAATCTCACAAAAACAAATTCCATTTGCATGAAAGACATCAAAATAAAAATTCAAAGCTCTAGATATTTGAATAGAAAGCAGAATATGTATATACCAATGTAAAGAAATATTTCTTGAATAAGACATAATGGGCACAAACCATAACAGAAAATATTGATAAATTTGGCTACATTAAAACAGAAATCATTTGTATAAAAATAGTATAAAAAGTAAAATTTTATGCTAGATTCTGGGGTAAAATATTTCCCATTCATAAGACATAACTCTTACAAACCAGTAAGTAAAATAAAATATATATACAAATTGGCAAAAGACATGGATGGTGAATTCACAGATGAGGTTAAAATTAAAATAAGGTATTTTTCAAAACTCATAAAACAGTATTTTTTTAAATATTAACACCAAGAGACTTAAACTGGATGAAAATTATGCAGAGTGCTTTGGAAAATATCTTGTAAATGTGAAATGTGCATTATCGATAATTTAACAATTCCATTCCAACATACATAGATAAATTCTACCATATGTGTATAAGAAAACATATACAAAAATATTTATTGCAATATTACTTGCCAGAGTGGAAATTTTCATGAGAGTAAGTAAGAAAGAGTATGTACTAAAAGCCATACAACGGATTATGCGAGTAAAAACAATTGGACTAGAACCACATGTATCAATATTAATGAATCTCAATGAAAGTATTGAGTGAGAAAATGAAGTTCCACAATAACATATACAGTAGATAGTGTTAAGTTTTAAAGCTTAAAAATAATATTAAATAATATGACATATTGATACCCATTAAAAATTGAAATATCATAGGTGGATAGAATTCACATTAATTTAACAGTTGCCACTGAAGGAGAAGCAAAAGCAATGAGATGGTGAAAGGTATAAGAGGACTTAATGTACTTGTAAAGTTTGTGTCTTTAAAATTCAAAAGAAAATATTAATATTTGTTAACTTTGACAGTGTCTGTGGGTGTTGGTTATATTAATCACTATACTTTTCTGTATGTTTGAAATGTTAAATAATTTTTAAATTAAAAAACCTCTTGAATTTTGAAATTGGATAAACTAGTTTAATTTGAGGTTTCTCACTTTTGTACCACATTAGTCAAATTCTATTTATTTATTCATAAAGTGAGGTGTGCTGATATCTATACGTAGGATGTTCGTGAGGATTAAATGATATAAAGCATGTAAAGCAACTAGCCCAGTGCCAGATAGGAGTCTAATAAATGTTAATTATCTTTTCTATCTACATCTACTATTACTTTGATTGGTCCGATCTAATGTCATTAGAAAGTGTTATGAGTTTAGCTTGACAAACTCATGTTAATGCAATTAAGCTTCCTCCTAGTGATTCTTGCCTAACTTTCTAAGTTTTTACAAACCATTTGTTTAATAATTTATTCTACAGTTTTGCCAGAGAGCCATGCATTTCAAGCTATTTGTCAATCATTATTCTCCTGGTGTCTCTTCATTCCCAGTTCCTATTATGTCACTATCTTTCTTCTATGAAGCTTTTGACAATTTCCAAAAATTATATCCACATTCCAAAGCTGTACATTTATCCCACTGAAAATATCCACATTCATGAATGTGACAAAGATTCTGAAGGAAGTTCCAAAGTTTGAAAGAGTTCCCAAAATATTTTGAACAACAGCAGCATCTCAGGAATACATTTACAAATTCCTCAGGCTTTGCTTTTGATAGGAACAGTACTCATTGTACTTATCATTTCTGTAAGTGTGTTACAATCATACTTCTTTATTTTGTGTACTACTTTTCTAAATCTTATTAGATGTTAAGATGTTTTACAGCAAATATTGTGTCCATGTCCATTGTACTTTCTGTGTATGACACATAGTAGGCATTCATGTAATGTTTATGTGATAAATAAATGAATAAATGCCCTAGATTTTCCTTTTCATAGAACACTGATTTGCTTATTTTTCTCCTTCCTGCATAACCATGAATGAAATACTGATTGATAGGGAGTACAATGGAAATATAACACCATCAGTACTTCCATGGTGAAAAAGAAGCAATGTGTCTAACTGATTTTTTTTCTCCCTTAGTACTTAATGCAGAAATTCCATAGTTTCCATTCAAAGGTCTGGAAGAGATGGCAAGTCATATATGATTCTTTCAAAGTTCAAGACCATCCTGGATGAAAACTTTGCAATTTTTATTGAAATGCTTATCAAAATGTCAGAGTTGGGACTTTCATAAGAGATAAGCTGAACATTGTTATAGACCCTGAAGGGGGAAAATCACCAACTCATCACTCTCACTTCATCCATGAAGATTAGAAAAGCAACTTGAATAAATACATTAGGAGGCTTTAGAACACATAAGTTCATTTGTAAAATAAATTCTTATTACCTATATATACTTATAGTGATGAAATTTCCTTTTAAATCAGTTTTTCTATCTTTTATTTCTTTGCTAAGATTTTTTTATCTTTTCATTTGTTTGAAGAGTATAAGGGTTTATTTTTTGGAGCATGATAATAATAGCTGCTTTAAAATATTTGATAATTCCAACATCAGTGTCATTTCTGGATTTTCATCTGATTAGCAATCCTCTTGCAAATTGTTATTTCCTGATTCTTCATATGCCAAGTAATTTCGGGTTATTCCTTGTAACTTTCTGTATTATCTTATGAGACTCTGTGTCTTGTTAAAATCTTGAGGAGAGTGTAAATTTCTGTTTTACTTTAACAGGCAAATGACTTGGTAGGTTTAGGACACAATTTACCCAATTTCTGTGGACTGTGGTTCAAATGTCATGACAGTTTTCGCAGACTCTACACTGTTATTTAGATCTGTTTATTGGGTGTTCTCCTCTGGGTCCTGTTTAAATCCTAAGGAAAATGCTGATCTTTACATTGTTTTATTAGACAATAAACTTGGTTGTGTTCCAGCCATAAGTCCGTACATGCCTTCTGTGATCTGTGATCCAAATATTATCACTTCACTTTTCAATGTCTCTGTAATGTTACTTAGATTTGCCCTGAATGTGTACCACATAGTAACTGTCCTGTAACCTTAGTGGTATTTTACTCTGAAGGTCAGGTTTCAAAGCCTTTGGTGAGCTGTATAGGATAAATACATGTCAGTGGCCTTCAGATATAAACTTGGGTATTCACATATGCCACACTATGGCATAGCTCTTGAATTCTTTCATCTGCATGATTCACTCAACACTTTTTGATTCTCTTCCTTGTATTCTGGCTAGAAAGCCAAGGCTTTAGTTTCTCTGCTCTGCTGTGTATTGCCACCGCTATGACCATATCCAGGACCAAGCAGCGAGAAAAGAGAAACAACATGCAATGGGAATTCATCTCAAATTTTTGGAATCACAAACCCTCTAGGCAGAGAAAATGAATCTCTTCTCTCAGAGTGCTAGGAACCAGCTCAGCCTTTACTGACAATGTGATACCATAGAATTACCTGAGTGCTAGAATGAAATTGAACAAACAAAACAGAGATTTCCCCTGATTCACTGCTCTTTAGGTTTTCTCTTTCTTGTTCATTAGGCAAGAAAAAAAAAAGTATTCTTCTGAAGTTCTTTCTGTCTGCACTTAGCATGCACTTCTGGAATTTGGTCTGTCTTTAAACCCAGCAAGGCAATACTAGGGTGACTAGAGTGTGGGGTGGGGAACAGGAAACTCACCACCACCACCACCACCACCATTGGCGGTATATCAAATTCTAGTCTCCTTCTTCAATTTGCCTGTTATCATTTACTTTCCAGATTCTCAGATAGCTGCTTCCTATATTATGAACGTGATTTATATTTGCATTCAGTAAGAGAGAAGTGGAATATGCTTACTCCTTCTTGCTTTGATACAAAACTCTCTCTCTCTTTTCTCAGATTATAATATCTTCCTTCATTATTCCTCTCTTTGGATACATTTGTCATTCTTTATCTTTTTTACCCTTTCACATTCTCTTTTTTTATTTTTCTCCCTGTCTCATTTTCTGTGGTTGTATCTGTATCTTTTTGTTCTGTTTCTTTGTTCCCACATCCTTTTCATTCTCTATATGTCTCTATCTCTGTTTCTGTTTCCTCTTGTCCCTCTCCCTCTCTTTAATTATCTCTACCTTTGCTACTTTCTATGTCTTTCTCTGTATCTCATTTCCCAGTCTCCAACACAAATGTTCATAGAGTATTTTCTTGTGAATGTATAAGAAATGGTGACAAATATTATGAAAGTTGGGATAATTAATATCTTACCTAGGAATTTTGCACATTTTAAAGCAATGTGAAGATTTAGTATTCTCTTATTTTGTATCTCCTTAGCATGTTGGAAGATGAGATCTTTTGAAATTTTATTTTATGTACCAATGGATGCTTACTGAATATTACTATATGTGCACTATTGTGAGGTATTATAAATTATAAAAGAAATACTATCTGCCATCAAACAATTTAAAACCTAGTAAAATAAGTAAAATTTCTTACTTTTTAACTATTTAATGCAACTTCTACAGAACTAAAATTGTACACATTGAAAAGCAAAAGAGAAACAAATTGTAATGCAAATAAGAAAACCAATTCTTAGACGTTAGTGATTATCTTCATGAGGTTTTCCCTATCACAGTCAACAAGAGTTCTTTACAAGTGGCAAGAAAAATCTGGGTATCAGATTTTCAAGTATCTTTTGTGGTATTATTAGCATGCTGTCTAAAGGCAATTATTATAATGACCAAACTGATTTCTACTCTCTCATCCCTTCAAACCTGAAAACATCACAAATTATTCTCACCCTCAGATTTATTTTTAACCATTACACTGGAGAAACCTTTGTTCCAAAAAGTAGAATATAAGAATATAGGTAATTCACTGTCTCATCACTAGACAATCTTGTTTTGGTCTCAATTGTCCAATCCTTGTATAAACATACAGCAATTTCAGAATTGTCAACTCATACTCTTGTAAGAACAATCTCTACTAACAAGAATCCAATGTTTATGGTAGAGTTGTTTTCTTTCTTTAATTATTAATCCTATATTTTCTAGTAAAAACAGTTTTTCAAACCTACTTATGTAAACACATTTCCTATACTTCTTTTGAGTGAGATTGTCATCCAATTAGATTTTTTTTTTTCATCACAGTTTGAATTCCATTCTGAGATTCCTCCAACCTCCTGGTTGATTATTTTTAATTTGTGTACATTAAGATTCATGATTTTATTCTGTAAATTTCTACATATTTTGATAAATGCATTGCCAGTATAAAATCATGCAAAAGATATTTAAATGTTACCTAAGCTATTGGGCATATCAATAGTATGCACATAGTATGCTGTTTTAAATTGTACCATAGCTTGTTTTTCTCTTTACCTATTAAATAAAAATTTGATTATTCCAGTCTTTGGCAGTTATGAGTAAAGCTGCTACAAATAGTTGCACACAAATATGTACATGAACATAAATCTTCTAATCAGTTGGGTAAATACCTAGGAGTGTAATTGTTGTGTCATATGGTAAGAATATTTTTACCTATTTGGAAACTGCAAAACTATTTTCCAAAGTGACTGTATCATTTTGAATTTCCATAAGCAATGAATAGAATTCCTGTTCTCTGCATCTTCATCAGCAACTGGTATTGTCATATTTTTAGATTTTATCCATTCCAATCAATGAGTTGGTATTTCATTGTTATTTTAATTTGCATTTTAATAATAATTCATGTTGAATGTCCTTTCCTATGTTTACTCGCCATAGGTAACTCTTATTTAGATATTTTCTCCATTTTTATTTATTTATTTATTTATTTATTTATTTATTTATTTATTTATTTATTTATTTATTTATTTTTACTTTTAAGTTTTAAGAGTATTTTAAAAAATATTTTGGATGCAAGTACTTTATATGACTTGCACTTAACAAATACTATCAGACTGTGTCTTGTGTCTTCTTTCTTCATCAGTGTATTTTGCAGAGCAGAATGTTTTCATTTTAATGAAGCCTAACTGTCAATTTTGTATTTCATGTATCATGCTTTGAATGTTATATCAAAAACTCATCACCAAACCTGAAGTCATTCAGATTCTTTACTTTTTTCTTTAGACTTTTTAAAATTTTATGTTTTACATTTACATGTATGATCCATTCTGAATTAATTTTTGTGTAAGATGTGAGGTCTGTTTCTGGGTTAGTTTTATATGGATAGATATACAATTGCTCCAGAATCACTTCTTAAAAAAGACTGTTCTTTCTCCAATGAATTGCTTTTCCACTTTTATCAACAATCAGTTGGTTATATGTATGTGGATCTATTTCTGGTGTGTCTGTTCTAATTCATTGGTCTATGGATCTGCCTTCACCATTACCACACTGTCTTGATTACTGTGGCTTTATATTGTCTTGATATAAGGTTATCTAAGATCATCAATTATCTTATTATTTTCAAAAGTATATTGGTTATTCTAAGACATTTTTGCATTTCAATGTACATTATAACATCAGCTTGTCAATTTGTACAAAATATCTACTGCAATTTTGACTGAGGTTGTGTTGAATATACATATATACACATATATATCTTAATCTGATAATATTATAAAATATAATATTGTTTTTAATTTTTATTTCCAATTGTTCATTGCTTGGCTATTGGAATACACATACCAATAATATTTTTTAAATATTAAGCAAGCACAATGTAGTTATATAATGGGATCATTAAAAAACTCAATGGCATTGAGACAAGATGGCAAAGAAGAGACAAGATGGTAAAAGAGGAGAGAAAAGAAGCAGTGAGCAACTAAGGAAAATTTTTTAAAGTGAGATAGTAGATTTAAGCCAAACAAAATTGATAACTTTATTTAAGCATAAATGATAAAAACACTCCAATTAGAAAGCAGAAAATGTCAGGTTGGATAAAAACATAGGAACCTAGGACTTATTTTTTTTTTTTTATAATTGTAAGTTTATATCTTTAGACCACCTCATTCAATTCCCTCACCCCCTACCTCCCACCTTTGATAACCACAAATATAATCCCTCTCTATGGATTTTTTTTAAGATTCCACATTTAACATAAATTATACAGTGTTTGTCTTTCTCTGTCTGACTTAGTTCACTTAACACAATGTCTTCAAGTCCATCCATATAGTGCCATCCACAAATGGCAGAGTTTACTTCTTTTGCAGCTTATTATTTTGGTAATTTTGCAATATATATGTCATTATGCTATTCATCTTAAACTTCTACAGTCCTATATGTTAATTATATCTTAATAAAATCAAAACAAAAAAATGTGAGCCCTAATTATAGGCTATATATAAGAAACACACTTAACATACAAATATTCAGGTATATTAAAAACTAAAGGATAGGAAATATATACTGTCACACTAATCAATAAAAACTGAAATAACTATATTAATATTAGATAAAATAGAGTTCAGAGCATGAACTATAGAGGGGCTTTTCATAGCAATAAAGGAATAAAATTATGAAAAACATAACCATCCTGAAAGTATATGCATCTAAATTATAGCTTCAAAATCCAGGAAGCAAACCATGTCACAATTGTATCTTGAGTAGTCAGTTTTCCTCTCAATAATTGATAGAACATCTAGATAGATAGATAATAAGTAAAGATATAGAAGACTTGGACAACACTATAAATCAGCTTGATTTAACTGACATTTATGTAACCCTCCATGCAATATCAGCAAAGCATATGCTATATTTTTCAAGTATATGAAAATTAATAAATACTTACTTCAATTATCAAAAATATTTAAACTTGTATGACTCCAAATCAGAAGCATGTTTGCTATACACTGAAAAACCTTATTTAAGAGCATGGCTTTTAGAATGGTGTACTCTTCACCACATAGCTGTGTATGGGTATGTTAATCTCTCTATGCCTCAGTTTAATTATCACAAATTGGGAGTAATATAAATTTATGTCCAGATTTTTATGAACATTAAATAAGATAATGCATATAAAAAGTTTAGCATTTTCATAGCTAGACAGTCTTAATATTATTTTGCAGACATCCAACAAGTAAAATTTAAAGCAGAACAGAAACAATACCAGAATACCTCTGAGTTAGAAAACTCCAGCTTTTGAATCTTTGTTTTATGGTCAAATAAACTGAGCAATATAGATGCCTTGCTCATGATAGGATGGGTCAACTACTTTTATGTTAACAATTCAATTAAATTTCTGACATTTCTGTATCCAAGATACTGTGTAATGTATAGCACTCAAATAAAGAAATGAGTTTATTGAAGGTTGTATTCCATAAGACTTGTTGCTTATCAAGTACTCTATAACATCAGATTCTTGATTGTAATAGTTCTGATATAGTTGTCTAGTGAGTGTTTTAGTTACCCTGCAGAGGACTTATTGCAAATCACTAAGATTAACTTCAGGAGTAAGAATTTATATAGTTTACTACATGTGTTTAAAGAGTAAAATATTTAAGGTAAACTTGAGTTTCTGATACTAGGCACTAGTCTTTTTCCAATAGCTAAGAAAACCTCTTGAGCCTGTGAAGTGAAGAAAATACCTTCTGTTAGGCATTCTGTGCTGCACTCTCCCCACTCCACCTACACAGATGTTGTTTCAGAACAATTATGACTTATTAGAGATTGTTATTAGTTGTTGCTTATTAACCCTAGAAATATCCACAGATAGTTTTACAATCCTTAATACCAGTGCAATATATCTGCCTTCTTTTTATGAACATATAACTTTCTACTGCTAAGGCAACTTGGCTATCTTGTCCCTGAATGGATGAGTAGCTAGGTGAATAAGTAGAGGAGGAGGTATGTTAGCTTTTTTGATGTGAAAAAAAAAAAAACCACATTTTTCTTGATGTCAAAATTGAAAATTGATTTTGTACCATTTATGTGGCATCTTTCCTGCTCTCCATTGTTCCTACCAATGACTAGTCTTATGTTTTTATATTATTTTTACCAAATCACTCATTTGAGGTTCATGCTACACATTTTTTTCTTACTCTTGTCTATCAGACATATACCTTTCATCTACTCACTCTCAGTTTTTATACTTGGCACCTGAATCACTGGCTTCCTCACCATTCAATCCTTGATATCATAGAGACAAAAAAAAAAAAAAGGTTCTGGGGCCAGTTGTTCCATGTTTCATTTCTAGTTTCACTTATTTCTAGTTCTATAAATTTGGACAAGTTACCAAACCTTTCTGTTATTCTGCATTTGCATCTACAGGATGCAAATGGGAATAATTATAGTAACTTGTTCATAATATTATAGAGAGAATTAATGGAATTAATAGATGTAAAACCCCTAGAAAACTGGCTGGCACATAATTAAGCACTGCATAAGTTTTGGCTAATATTACTATTGTCCCATGTGGTGACTTTTCCAATACGAGGGATTCAGTTTTTAATCTCCTTGACTTATGAATTCACTCCTTACTTGAAATAATTCTCCTTCACCCATTGACACACCTTATTATTATCCAGTACCATTGCATATATAAAGTATTCAATATATAAAGTATTCAATCATAATAATTAACCTCTCTGCTCTCATATCTCTTTCTGCCACTGCATTTTTTCTTTGATATTACTGAAATTCTTAAAATAGGCTATCCACCAAAATCCATTATTCTTTCTTTCATTGCAAAAAAAAATGCACATGGCTGGCCATTACATTCCCAATCTCCATTTGAATTGCACCCATCTGTATAACAAGTTATCTTCAATGGAATGTGAGCAGAAGTCACATGTTCTACTTGTCTTCTCTTTTTGTTCATTCCCATTCTGTGAGCTAAAGCAGATAATGTTGAGGCCAGAGTCACAAAACAGAAAACTAAAGTGGAGGATCAGGAATTCTTGCCTTGAATTATTTGTTAGCTAAAAATATAAACTTCTACCAGGGTTGTCACTTTGTATGCAAACTTGTTAATGAAAGTCATGTACTAAGATGTGGAGCATAAAGGTTTAAATAATGGAGCAACAATATCATCCATAATTGCCTACCTCCAGGCTTTTGTTGCTTGTACCCAAACTCCTTCAACATATAAACACATTTAATTATCTCCCATTAAAAATGTTATCCTTAAGGAAAAATCTAAAATGCTTAAAGACAAATAAAGAAAAGGGAGAAAATGTTCTAATTTCACTCTCTTACATGCAACTCTCCAGCTTTTCCAGTACCACTTATTGAAGAGATTGTCTTTTCTCCATTGCACATTCTTGACTCACTTGTCATAGATTAATCAACCATAAGTGTGTGAGTTTATTTCTGGGCTCTTTATTCTGTTCCATTGATCTATGTGTCTGTTTTTGAGCCAGTACTATACTATTTTGATTACTGTCACTTTGTAGTATAGTCTGAAGTCAGGAAGCATGGTTCTTCCAGCTCTTTTCTTCTTTCTCAAGACTAATTTGGCTCTTTGTGTTCTTTTGTGCTTCCATACAGATTTTTAAAATTTTTGCTCTAGTTCTATAAAAATGCCCTTAGTATTTTGATAGGTATTGCATTGAATCTGTAGATTGCTTTGGGTAGTATGGTTATTTTAACAGTATTAATACTTCCAATCCATGAACATTGAACATCTTTTTGTGATATCTTGAATTTCTTTCATTAGTGTCTTAAGGTTTTACAAATGGAGGTATTTTACCTACTTAAATAGGTAAAATTATTACATATGTAGGTATTAGGTATATTAGCTATTAGGTAGGTATTACTATTTTTGGATGCAATGGTAAATTAAATTGTTTCCTTTATTTCTCTTTCTGATAGTTGATTGTTAGTGTATAGGAATGCAACAAATTTCTGTATATTAATTTTCTATCCTGCAACTTTACCAGATTGATCATGTCTAGCAGTTTTCTGATAAGGTCTTTAGGATTTTCTATATGTATCATGTCATCTTCAAACAGTGACAGTTTTACTTCTTCCTTTCCAATTTGGATTCATTTTATTTATTTTTCTTGTCTGATTGCAGTGGATAGGACTTTAAATTCTATGTTGAATAAAAGTGGTGAGAGTGGACATCCTTGTCTTTTTTCTTATCTTAGAGAAAATTCTTTTAGATTTTCACCACTGAGTATGATATTGGCTGTGGGTTTATAATATATGGCCTTTATTATGTTGAGGAATATTCCCTCTATAACCACTTTATGTAAATTCTTCATCATAAATGGAAGTAAAAGAATAAAATTAGAACATTTTCTCACACCATATACAAAAACAAGCTCAAAATGGATTAAAGACCTAAATGTAAGACCAGAGACCATAAAACTCTTAGAGGAAAACAGACAGAACACTCTTTGACATCAATTGTAGCAATATTTCTTATCTGTCTCTTAAAGCAAAGGAAATCAAAGCAAAAATAAACAAATGAGGTCTAATTAGACTTAAAAGCTTTTTCATAGCAAAGGAAACCATTGACAAAATGAAAAGACATTCTATTGAATGGGAAAGATATTTCTAATGATATGAAAAATAAGTGGCTAATATCCAAAATGTATATAAATTTCATAAAATTCAGAAAAAAACAACTCAATTTTAAAAAATGTTCAGAAGATCTGAATAGACTTTTTTCTTCCTAAAGAAGCCATACCGATGACCAACAGACACATGAAAAGATGGCCAACATCATTAATCATCAGAGAAATGACAATTAAAACCACAATCATATGTCACCTCACACCTGTCAGAATGACTATCACCAAACAGAAGATAAATAACAAATGTTGGTGGTGATGTGGAGAAAAGGGAACACTTATTGTACACTGTTGGTGGGAATGTAAATTGGTACAGCCACTGTGGAAAACAGTATGGTGGTTTCTCACAAAACTAAAAATAGAACTACCATATGAGCCAGCAATTCCACTGTTGGGTATACATACAAAAAAAAAAAAAAAAACTAAAACACTAATTCAAAAAGATACATGCACCCAAATGTTCATAGCAACATTTTTTTACAATTGCCAAGATTTGCAAGCCATCTAAGTGTCCACAGATGAGTGAATAAAGAAGACATGGTATATATACAATGTAATACTATTTCTAATAAAAAAATGACAATTTTCCATTTGCAATATGAATGGATTTGGAGGGTATTAAGCTAAGTAAAATAAGTGAGACAGAGAAAGAAAAATACTGTATGATATCACTTATATGTGGAATCTTAAAAATGCAACAAACTAGTGACTACCAAAAAAGGAAACAAACTTACAGCTATGGGGTAGAACTTAGTAGTTACCAGTGAGGAGAGGAGAGGGAGAAGGTGCAGAATAAGGGAAGAGAATTAAGAGGCACAAACTACTGTGTAAAAATAAATAAGCTATAAGGATATATTGTGTAACACAAGGAATGTAGCCAATATTTCATAACTATAACTGGTGTATAACTTTTAAAAATTGCGTATCACTACTTTGTACACCTGTATCTTATATAATATTGTAATCAACTATATCTCAATTTTTAAAAGTTTTAAAAAGCAAAAGGGAAAATAAACCTCATGCAGAGCTCTTGCTTCTGTCCTATCTCTTCTCTCCCCATCACAGTTAAATTCTTGTTAATAGGCAGAGTTGTATATACACATTGATTTCTTTCTCTCATTTCCAGTTTACTGAACCCATTGCAAACATTTTCTTTAAAAAAAATATAAAGTTATTTACAATCTGACAAAATATGGTGGGTTTTTTGTTTTGTTTTGTTTTGTTTTGTTTGTTTTGTTTTTTGGTAAATTCTGTGGACTCTACTTTCTCATATCCAGTTATATACTCTGGAGTATTTCAAACTCTTGACCATGCTCTTTTCCTTAAACCATTCAGAGGTAAATGTTTAGAGCCTTGAAGACCAAATAATTCATTTTTTCTTAATATACAGCTGACCCTTGAAGAATGTAAGTGTTTGGGGCCTCAAGCCTCATGCAGTATAAAATCTGCCTGTAACTTTGTCCTCTGTAACTCAGTTCCTTGGTAATTATGGTTCCTTACTATCCATGGTTCTACATCCACATATTAAGCCAACTGTGGATCTTGTAGTATTGTAGTATTTACTATTTTTATAAAGTTCCCATATAAGAGGACTCCTTCAGTTTAAATCCATGTTGTTCAAGTTTCAACTATATATTCTCAATTGCTTAAAATCATGAAATATTTTACTTTGCTTATTTGGAAAATATTTTCTTGTATTTGTGTGTGTGTGTGAGTGTGTGATTTCAAGAGCTTCTAACAGTACTTTAAAAAAATTACCTTTTCAAAAAAATAAGCCTCCATCTTATTTTCAGGCATTTTTGTCCTCTTACTTACACTGCATGTTCTTTAGTGTCTTCATTTTTCAGACTCTTTTTGGGGCCCTCCATGCTATTATTCCAGTTGGAATTAGTAGCTCTCTAGAACTCTGACCAGATCTAATTCTGATACTTTCCATTACTATTCTTTTGAGTTGTGCCCTCTTTTTTCAATCTTGTAATTTACTTTTTCTTAGTTCTCTCCCTCACACTACTGAAGTAGAGCCTCCAATTAAAGCCTTAGAAAATGTTTGTATGTTTACATATCTGAAAATCTGTAGACATACCACTTACTTTAAACTTTCCTATGTCTGTATATCTGAGTTCACAATTATTTTCCCTCAGAATTTTGCAGCAGTTTTCTAATATTTTCCACATCAGAGTCATTTATGAGCTACCTGACATCCTTATGAGAGTTATTTCTCTACCTAGACCTATTTTCCGTCCTCTAAACTTTTTTTCCTTTTAGTATTTCTATTTAGCCTTATTGTTTTAAATAGGAATATTTTTAATTCATTCATTGTGCTGATCACTTTATGGGCCCTTTCACCATGAAACTATGTGTACACCTTCAGCTCTTGAAATTTTACTTCTATACTATTTTACTACTTGCCTTTAGTTCATTTTCTGTTCTTTGAAACTCCACTTAGTTATATTTCTTAGATTAGTATTTTATAAATTATCAAAGATTATCTCTGCTTTTGTGCTTTCAGATCTAAATCTTCAAGAGATTTTTCAAACTCTTTAATATTTGTTGCTCTGTGATTTTTGTTCTTTCATACCTTTATATTTATGTTTTAAGGGTATAAAATCTTCTCAACTCTTCTTAAAAAAACCAATAAGCATTTTATTTATTTATGTTTTACTTTCATATGGAGGTTTTCTTCATATGTTTTAAGATTTTTGGATATACATTTATACTGAAAAATGATACTCTAAAAAAGTTGATTGGAAGCTCTGTGTACACGAGTGGAGCCTGATGACTATATGTTCTACTCTAAGGTAATCAGATAACAAGCAAGTTATTTGTTTGTATGTTTTCACTAAAAAAACCCCCAAGATATCAATATTTGTAGATATTTTCCCTGGAGCAGTGTATTTTCTCAAAAAATTTTCTCCTTTCTTAGCTATTTAAAGCTGGCTATCAGAATGCTGGGATCTAGATAGGAGACGGAACTCGTGTCTTAGAGTTCACTACATAATTTTCAATTATTCTTGTCTTTAGCCACCAAATATCACCAGCAGTCTTTTACTGTGTCCTATGTCCAAAACCTGGAGAATTTTTCACTTAGTTTCTTCGAGGAACAAATCTTCTAAATCCTTAAACAATAAGCGATAGACGATGGCTTGGCTAACCAAACAGTAAAAAGGGATCTGGGTGTTTAAATGCTCTTTTCACAGAATTTCAACATACTCTTCTATTTTAGTTTCTCACATTAACTCCATGTTCCATTATGCTTAGTGCCTCTCTTTTCTTGGACTTTCTGGAATGTGGTTTCAGAAAGGAAATAAGGTGATTTACTCAGTCTTGAATGGAAACCCATGGAAAGCAGAGTTAGTTTCAAGTGCAATTTTTCCTTTATACCAACTCAAATTTCTTCTGTGCTGTTAATTAAGATCTTAAAATACACTACACTGAATTATAAGGAGTAATGGTCTTATGCTTTTGCAGTTCCGGTTATCAATCTTTTATTGATTACTCACTGTGCTAAGATTCTCTCAAAAGGCTGATGGTGGGAAAGGGGCTGGGATGAAAAACTACCTATAAGGCAGGTATTATCACATATAGAATTTAATGAGACATATATTTTATGATCATTGGACTACTATAAGCTCTGAAATTAAACATGATAGATAAATGTTTAGGCAGTGTGACTTGAGAGATTTTGGAAAGTGACCCTTTGGATGAAACTTCCCATCCACTAACTGGTCATTAGAGTGATAAATGGGCAAGAAAACAGCAATAGCAGTTTTAAAGCTGTGTTATAAAAGGTATATTGTAAAGAAATTATTTCTTTTCAACTAGTAAAGATATGTTGCAACTGTGTTCCCCAAAAGGATGCTATTTAGATGATATTAATTTAAATGGATGAGTACTAGCATAGTGAATAGAAATTCTGTATGACTGACCCAGGTTAAGGAAAAGGAAGGTCTTTTTGTGTAGAGGTCTCAGGTGCTAGAAGGGGAAGCTAATGCCAAAACACTGGATGATGACTGGCTCAAAGCTAACCCATCTTAATCCACTATCACAAAAGCTACCAATGAATCATTTTAGTCCTTTCCCCCAGATCACCCTCATTTATGACCTTTTGCAACTTCTGATAATTCCCTTCTCTTCAGCTTTCTGGTAGTGCATGCTTCTAATTACCCATCTTTTTGATTGCTAATTCTCTGCCTCTATCACTCATAATTTGATTACAAAAGTATATTAATTCTTCATCAAAACACAAATTTTCAGTGTTAACATTACGAATTAATCTATCACACATGAGTTTTTAAAAAGTGCTTCAATCAACGTAATGAGCAATGCCATTGACAACAGATGAAAAGCAAATGAATAAACAATCTTCCAATGGATTTTCTTTACAGAAATTTGATAGAGGTAAAAAGAATAACCTTAACTGGTAGCTCAGTAAAGGTTATTTTTAAGTGAATTTTTTAATTGGGGTATAGTCAATTTACAATGTTGTGTCAATTTCTGGTGTACAGCAAATTTTCTGCAGTCATACATGAATATATGTATATTCATTTTCTTATTCTTTTTCACCATGAGCTACTACAAGATATTAAATATATTTCCCTGTGCTACACAGTATAAACTTGTTTATCTATTTTACACATACCAGAGAGTATCTGCAAATCTGGGACTCCCAGTTTATTCCTACCCACCCCAGCCCCTCTGGCAACCACAAGTCTATATTCCATGTATGTAAGTCTGTTTCTCTTTTGTATGTAAGGTCATTCATCTTTTTTTTTCCTAAGATTCCACATATGAGTGATCTCATATGATATTTTTCTTTCTCCTTCTGGCTTACTTCACTTAGAATGGCATTCTCCAGGGACACCCATGTTGCTGCAAATTATTTTATCATTTTTTATAGCTGAGTAGTATTCCATTGTATAAATACACCACAACTTCTTTATCCAGTTATCTGTCGATGGACATTTACATTGTTTCCATGTCTTGGCTATTGAAAATAGTGCTACTATGAACATTGGGTGCAGGTGTCATTTTGAAGTACAGTTCCCTCTTGATATATGCCCAGGAGTGGGATTGCTGGGTCATATGGTAAGTCTATTTTTAGTCTTTTGAGGAATCTCCATACTGTTTTCCACAATGGCTGCATCAAACTGCATTCCCACCAACAGCATAGGAGAGTTCCCTTTTCTCCTCACCCTCTCCAGCATTTATCATTTGTGGGCTTCTGAATAATGGCCATTCTGACTAGTGTGAGGTGATCCTTCACTGTAGTTTTGATTTGCATTTCTCTGATAATTAGCGATATTGAGCATTTTTTTCATGTTCCATTTGGTCATTTGTATGTCTTCAATGGAGAATTGCTTGTTCAAGTCAATTTTTGCCCATTTTTGGATTTTTTTTTTATTATTAAGTCATATGAACTGTTTATATATTCTGAAAATGAAGTTCTTCTCAGTTTCATCTTTTGCAAATAATTTCTCCCATTCCATAGGTTGTCATTTTATTTTACTTATGGTTTCCTTTGCTCTGCAAAAGCTTATAAGTTTAATTAGGTCCCATTTGTTTATTCTTGCTTTTATTTCTATTGCTTGGGTATACTGACCTAGGAAAATGTTGCTGAGATATGTGTGAGATACTGTTTGCCTATGTTTTCTTCTAGGAGCTTTATTCTGTCTTGTCTTATGTTTAAGTCTTTAAGCCATTTTGATTTTATTTTTGTGTATGGTGTTAGTATTCTAACTTAATTGATTTACATGCTGCAGTCCAGTTTTGCCAACATCATGTGCTGAGGAGACTGTCCTTATTCCATTCTATGTTTTTGTGTCCTTTGTCATAGATGAATTCAACAGAAGTTCGTGGGTTCATATCTGGGCTCTCTATCTGTTCCATTGATCCATATGTCTGTTTTTGTACCAATACCATGCTGTTTTGATGACTGTAGCTCTGTAGTGTTGTCTGAAGTTTGGGAAAGTTATTCCTCCAGACTCATTCTTTTCCTTCTGTAATACTTTGGCAATTCTGAGTCTTTTATGATTCCATATAAATTTTAATATAATTTCATCTAGTTCTGTGAAATATGTTCTAGGTAATTTAATAGGGATTGCATTAAATCTGTAGATTGCCTTGGGCAGTGTGATCATTTTAACAATATTGATTCTTCCAATCCAGGAGCATGGGATATCTTTAGATTATTTTAAGTCTTCTTTAATTTTCTTAAACAATGCTTTGTAGTTCTCCATATATTAGTCTTTCACCTCATTAGTTAGATTTATTCCTTGGTATTTTATTATTTGGGTGCTATTTTAAAAGGGATTGTTTCTTTACTTTCTTTTCCTGTTGATTCATCATTAGTGTAAAGAAATGGAACTGATTTTTGTACGTTTATCTTGTATCTGCTAACTTGCTGAATTCTTTTATTAGTTCTGGTAGTTTTTGTGTTGAGTTTTTAGAGTTTTCTATATATAGTATCATGTCATCTGCATATAGTGACAGTTTTACCTCTTTTTTCCAATTTGGTTCCTTTTTATTTCTTTGTCTTGCCTGATTGCTCTGGCTAGGACTTCTAAGCCTATATTGAATAGAAGTAGTGAGAGTAGACAAGCTTGTCTTGTCCCAGATTTTAGTGAGAAAGTTTTCAGTTTTTCACCATTGGGTGCTATAATGGCTGTAAGTTTGTCATATATAGCTTTTATTATGTTGAGATATGTTCCCTTTATACCCACTTTAGTGATGGTTTTTTATCATAAGTGGGTGTTAAATTTTATCAAATGCTTTTCCTCTATCTGTTGAGATGATCATGTGGTTTTTGTTCTTTCTCTTATTGATGTGGTGTATTACATTGCTTTGTGAATGTTGAACCATATTTGTGTTCCTGGGATGAACCCAACTTGATCATGGTGTATGAACTTTTTTACATACTGTTGGATTCAGTTTGCAAATATTTTGTTGAGAATTTTTGCATCTATGTTCATCAGTGATTTTGATCTGTAAATTTCTTTTTTGGTAGTGTCATCATCTGGTTTTTGTATCAGGCTGATGGTGGCTTCACAGAATGAGTTTGGGAGTATTCCCTCCTTTTCAGTCTTCTGGAAGAGTTTGAGAAGGACTGGTATGAGTTCTTCTTTGTATGTTTGGTAGAATTCCCTGGTGAAGCCATCCGGTCCTGGACTTTTATTTGTAGGAAGGTTTTTTTTTTTTTTTTAATTGGTAATTCAATTTCATTTCTAGTGATTGGTTTGTTCAAGTGGTCAGTTGTTTCTTGATTCAGTTTTGGTGAACTGCATGTTTCCAGAAACTGTCTATTTCTTCTAGGTTATCCATTTTGTTTCCATATAGCTGTTCATAGTATTCCCGTATGATATTTCATATTTCTATGGTGTTGGTTGTAATTTCTCCATTTCCTTTCTTATTTTGATTTTTTGTGCTCTTTCTTTTCTCTCCTTTGTGACCTTGGGCACAGGTTTGTCAATTTTGTTTACTCTTTCAAAAAAACAGCTCTTGATTTCATAGATTTTTTCTATTGTTTTTTTAACCTCCATTTTATTTATTTCCTCCCTGATCTTTATTATTTCCTTCCTTCTGCTGACTTCTGGGGTTTTTTGCTCTTCTTTTTCTAATTCTTATACCTGGTAGGTTAGAATGCTTATTTGAGATTGTTCTTATTTTGCTAATTTGTGCTCTCTCTTTTTCTTCTTTGTGAGTTTGGCCAGAGGTTTGTCGATTTTATTTACTTGTACAAAAAAACTGCTTTTGGTATGATTGATTTTTTTCTATGTTTCTTAATCTCTATTTTATTATTTCCTCCCTGGTTTTTATTATTTTTTTCCTTCTGCTGCCTTTTGGAGTTTTTTGTTTCTCTTTCTCTAGTTCTTTCAGCTGGTGGGTTAAATTGTTAATTTGAAATTGTTCTTTTTTGAGGAAGGCCTGTATCGCTATAAACTTCCCTCTTAGCACTGCTTTTGCTGTGTCCCATAAATTTTGTGTGGTTCTGCTTTCATTTTCATTTGTCTCAAGGTATTTTTTAATTTCAGCTTTGATTTCCTCATTGACCCATTGTTTTTTTTAAATAGCATATTGGTTAATCTCCATGCTTTCCTTTTTTTCTCCTTTGTTTCTCTGTTGTTAATTTCTAGTTTCATGGCATTGTGGTCAGTAAAGATCTTGAGATAGTTTCTATCATCTTAAAATTGTTGAGGTTTCTTTTGTGCCCAAGTACATGATCAATCCTAGAAAACGTTCCATGTGCACTTGAAAAGAATGTATGTCCTATTTTGGGGGGTGTGTTGCTCTGATAATATCCTTCAAATCTAATTTTTCTTTTGTACTATTTAATTTCTCTGTTGCCTTATTGATTTTCTGTCTGGAAGATCTGTCTAGTGATGTTAATACAGTGTTAAAATCTCCAAATATGTTTGTATTCCCATCAATATCCCCCTTTATCTCTGTTAGCAATTGTTTTATGTACTTAGGTGCTCCTATATTGGGTGCATATATATTATCGAGTGTAATATCCTCATCTTGTATCACTCCTTTAATCATTATAAAATGTCCTTCCTTATCTTTCTTTATGGCCTTTGTTTTAAAGACTATTTTGTCTGAAATCAGTACTGTAACACCTGCTTTCTTGTCCTTTACATTTGGATGGAATATTCTTTTCCATCCTCTCACTCTCAATCTATGTGTGTCCTTCTCCCTAAAGGGGGTCTTTTGTATGCAACATATTGAAGTTTCTTGCTTTATTATCCAGTCTGCCTCTCTAAGTCTTTTGACTGGAGCATTTAGTCCATTGATATTTACAGTAATTAATGATAGATGTGTGTTTGTTGCCATTTTGAACTTATCTTTGCAATTGAATTGGTATTTCCTCTTTGTTCCTTTCTTCTTCTTTTTTGTGGTGTGGTAATTTTCCTTTGTATTATCATGGATTTTATTTAATTTTTGTGACTCCCTTGTAAATTTTTCGCTTGTGGCTACCCTTATTTGTAAGTCTATTAGCCCATTACTATAACTGTTTTTATTAAACTGATAGTAACATGATCTCAAACCCATCCCATTGAGAATAAAAAGATTAAAAATATTCTAGTCCCTCTCCCAATGATTTAGATGTCTTCTTTTACTATTTTGTGTTTATTTCTAATTCATGAGCTATCACTTTTCCAGTTGTGAGTTTCTTATTTCTGTAGCATCCTGCTGCTTTTCTATTTAGATTAGAATTTTCAGTATTCCTTTTAGCGTGAGTTTAGTGTTGCTAAACTCTTGTAGCTTTTTCTTGTCTGTGAAATTCTTTATGTCTCCTTCTATCCTAAAGGATAGCCCTGCTGGATAAAGTATCCTAGGCTGCATCCTTTTTTCATTCAGGAATTTGAATATATCATGCCACTCCCTTCTGGCCTGTAGTGTTTGTGTAGAGAAATCAGCTGAGAGCCTTATGGGGATTCCCTTGTAACTCACTCTTTGCTTTTTTCTTGCTGCCTTTAGGATCATTTCTTTATCCTTGACTCTAGCCATCTTTATTATGATATGTCTTGGTGTGGGTCTTTTTGGGTTCTTCCTGTTTGGGACCCTCTGAAATTCCTGTATTTGGATATCTGATTCCTTCTTTAAGTTTGGGAAGTTTTCAGTCATGATTTCTTCCAATACCTTTTCAATCCCCTTTGATCTTTATTCCCCTTCTGGGACCCCTATTATGCAAAGATTGGCATGCTTTATATTATCCGATAGGTCCCTTATGCTATTTTCATTTGTTTTTACCTGTTTATCTTGTAGCTGTTCTGATTGGGTGCTTTCTGTTGTCCTGTCTTCTAGGTCACTAATTCGTTCCTCTATGTTATCTAGTCTGCTTTGCACAGCCTTTAGATCTGTTCTCATCTCAGCCAATGAGTTTACCAATTCTTCTTGGTTATTTTTTATAGCTTCAATTTCATTTTTGACATATTTTATATCTTTAAACACTATCTCTTTTAGTTCCTTCAGTACTTTGCTCACTCCTTTTTTGAAATCTTGCTCTAATAGGCTATTGATGTCTATTTCATTGATCATTCTTTCAGGGGGTTTCTCTTGTCCTTTTAATTGGGAATGGTTTCTCTGCTTCTTCATCTTGCTCATACCTCTCTGGCACTGTGGTTTATGGAGTATCAGTTATCTACTGTGGTCCTTACGGAGTTTATTTATTTATCTATCTAATGCATCTATGTAAGAATAACACTTAAAAAAATAGAGATAGAGAAAAAGAATTTTAAAAGAAGGGAGAAAAAATATTTGAAGACAGTGTATAATGAATAATAGAAGAGTACGCTGAAGCAGAATAGCAATTGGGTTGAGATGTCTTTTAAAAACCTTTAAAAAATGCAAAAAGAGGGAAAAATGTATTTGAAACCTGTGTATAATCAATAACAGGACATCAAAACCAAGAGAAATAAAAGTGAAATGACGTGGATTTTTAAAAATAATAATAATAATTTTTTAATATAAAAGGCATTAAAACTGGGAGTATATATAATTGTTTAAGAAGCAAAAATTTAAAGGGTTATACAAAATAGAACAGGTAAAAATAGATTTAAAAAAAAGGGGGGGTGGTCTTCTCCTGGAGATTGAGTGCTCTTAATGTGAAATCTTTCTGTATTCATCCTGTTTTGGAAGCTCAGCTTGCTGTTTCCAGAGGCACTTCATTGGCGCCTTTATCTTTACTGCTCCCATTGTCTTTTGGCAAGCAGATCACGCCTCCTCCCAACACTGGGTGAGGTGCAGCTCTCCTTTGCTGTGGGCTTGCGGGTCACTGCCCCTCCCGATGCTGCAGTCAGATGTTGCAAACTGGCCAGGTAGGAGGGCGGGTCGTGCCCCCTCCAAGTACAGTGGTCAGGGGTGCGTTCTTGCCAGAAAGGCGGGGGGCCACCCACCCTCTCCCAGCGCTGCTGGCTCCACTGTTCTGTGCCGCTGCGTGTTCTGTAGGTGGGTTCAGGGAAGACTGAGAAATAGCCCCCACCCTGCTCCGGGCCAGAACCCAGCTTCTTGTTTGTCTTGGAGGAGGAAGTTCTCTGAGGGATCAGGATGGAAGGATCCTATCTGCCTCGGGCTGTAGACAAGTCTCAGTCTGGCCTTTGAGGCCGCTAAATCCTTAGGTGCGGATGCAAGTTTCACCCTTGCCCCTGCCTGGTTTCTCAGTGCTGGAGGATATGGCAGCTGTGTCTAAGCCCCGCCTCTCTGCACCTGAAAACCTTCCGCGGGTTTTCAGAGATGGGGGTATGGACCCTTCTCCCCAGGGCACATCGGCCGTGTTGTTTTATTGTGGGCCCAGGTTTTTCTGCACTGTGCACCCACACCAATGGCACACAGCTCTCTGCAGTCCCCCAGGGCTGCCTCAGGGCAGCTGTCCCCATCCTTTGCCCAGCTCAGGCAGCCTGGCCCAGCCCCCAGCTGCTGGCCAGCATCTTGGGCTGGGTGTCGCGGTGACCCTTTGTGCCTGTTTAACTTAGTTCTGTTGATCAAGGGTTGCTCTGTACAGATCAGAGCCTCGGAGGCTCCCCCTCCATCCCGCTGACCTCTGGGTTCTAGAGAGGAGACCTAGCGAACAAGCGCCAGTCTTCCTTTGCTGCTCCCTCCCCATGGGACCCGTCCCACACTGTTTTGCCTTTTCTTCTTTCTTTTTTCCTTTTCTCCTACCAGATTTTTGGCGTCTCTGTCTTTTGAAGAGAATGATGTTCTGTTGGAGTTCTGCAGGTGCTCAGGTGGGCTGAGTGGGTCTGTGGATGTGAGTCTTGGTGTATTTGTGGGACAGGGTGAGCTACAAGCGTCCTTCTACTTCACCATCTTGGCCTCCTGGCTCTCAGACTTTCAGTTCTGGTCTGAAATGATTATAGTTCTGTTGGCAGTATATTTAGAGATGATCAAGAAACACAAAGGTTAATATTAGAACATACTGTTTAGCTCAGTACCTTAAATTATGAATTATTTGTGAAATAACCCTTAGAAAATATTTGTATTTTTTCTTAATTTTTAAAAATAAATATATACCTTTTCTTTAAGTTCCTTCTAATTTCTTAGCTCCTCCATGGTAACTTTGCTGATCTTTCTTATTCACACTTGAAAAGTGATTTTTGTGACTTACTTTCACCTCTTAGCACAGTTTTACTCAGAAAATTTTGTGTGTGTGTGTGTGTGTTGTCTGACTTCATACTAGATAAGGAGCTCTTTGAAAGAGAAGGGCCTACTTGACATTTCATGCATTCTGAGCAATAGCTAACACAGTAGCTGGGACATATTAAGCACATTAACCTCTATTGTTTGGTTTTCAATATAACTCATATTTACTAAAGATTTATCTGTGTTGTCTGTTTGTAAATTCTGTTCTTTAAATTCCTGAAGAACATTGTAAGAATAGCTCAACCAGAAAACTCTTTAACAACTTAAAGACCTTAAAAGTTATCACTGAAATTTTGTTACTAGAATACAAGATATTTTCATTCATTCTCTATAAAATCTACTTCATAAATTTACACCTCACCCAGCTACATACTCAAGTACCAAGAAACTCAATTTCTTTTTGTTTTTTAAGCCTCCCTTCATCTGGATACAAGGTAAAAATGTGAGAGCTTTGTTACTATACTGTTTTATACCCAGGAATAAGTTATGGATACAGAAATAGAGAGCAGAGTTTCTTTGTGCTTCTCACTGGCTTTGGTTCACTGCCTTAAATGGACTGAGTCAAGACCATGTTTTCATGCCATAGACATGCTATTCAAATACCAGTGTGACCACATTTGAAAAGCCACCTTGTACCACTTTATTGCCGCAGATGTCTTTTACATCTGGCAAGGGCCGTTTCTGTGCATGTCAACAGTAATTCAGTTTAACAGCTGTCTCTTTTGACAAGCTTAGTGTCAGACTCTAAAATGACAGGGTGACAGTTTTCTTTTTCTTAAACAGAACATAGTGCAAATTAACTATTTGAATACAGGAGCACTGAATGTATTTAGAGCACATTTTTAATTTTTTTTTCTGAGTAAGCTGAATAGGCTTTGGGATCTTATTTATATGATTACATGGTATATAGAGCCATTGAAGCTAAAATTTCAAGGCATTTTTCAGAGCCCTTCAATCTGTACCTGAAGTGTGCTAATATAAAACTAAAAAATTAAATGGAAGAAAAGCAATTATTGAAAACAAACAGTGGAATTTGTGAAACTAGTGGAATAGTCACTTGAGCCGCATTGTCTAAACTCATCAGACTTCTGTGTAGATTCAGACAAGAGTTAAAGTGCTTGCTAACATCACAGTTGAGGGTATCATAAGCTATTTTTTTTTCCCATTGCAGACTGTGTGCACATCATCTTCTCTAAATAAAGTTAGCTATGAGAGCTGGCCCTGGGTCTAATAATGAACATAATGACAAAACTGACCTATGGTGCTTTCAAGGCTCTCATTTATGTGTTTTTCTTCCTTTTGCTAATATCTGCCTGCCTCCAAGTAAGATCTAGGAACTACTTCTCTCCTGTTTGATTCTCTTGAGTTCAACAAAACTTGATTGAAGTATTTTCTTCCAGACACTGAGCTGTACACTGGGATACTGATGTGGGGGAAGAGAACAAAGACAGGTAAAACCCCTGTCATCATAGAGTTTTCAGTCTATTAAGGTATTAATTTTCTATGACTGCCATAACAGATGATCATAAACCTAGCAGTTCAAAACAGCACAATTTTATTATCCCACAATTCTGTATGTCAGAGAAACCTGAACATGGTGTTGCTCAAATAAATCCTCTGCTTGGAAGCTCACAATGCCAAAATCAAAATATTCATAATGTATTTCCTTCTGGAGACTGTAGGGGAAAATGTGTTTCCTTGATCATACGAGTTTTGGAGATAATTTAATTCTGTAAGTTGTAGGACTGAGTTCTCCATTTTCTTGCTGGCTATCAACTGAGGGTTGATTCTAGTTTCTAGAGGTCTCCCACATTTCTTGTATCATGACCTCATTTCTCCATCTTCAAAGCTAGCAAAAGAAAGTCAAGTCCCTCTTATGTTTAAATTCTCTCTCTCTCTCTCTCTCTCTCTCTCTCCTAATACATCTCTCTAACTTCAGCAGGGAAAGGTTTTCTGCTTTTAAGGAGTCACGTGATTGTATTAGGTCCACCTGGATAATCTCCCCATCTCAAGGTCTATAAGTTTAGTAACATCTACGAAGTCTATTTTGCCATCTATGTTAAACAGATTCACAGGTTTGGGGGATTATGACTTGCAAGTCTTGGGGAGTCATTGTTCTGCCAACTTCATAGAAATAAAACAAGTCAGTTTATAAAAGGAGATGTACTGAATACTATTTGGTAAATATTATAAGAAGGACCTAACTGAGAGGTTCAGGAAATATCTTCTTAAGGAAGTGATTTCTAAGCTGAGATAAAAAGAATGAGTAGGATTTAGCCAGAAGAATAATAACATGTGTGAGAAAAGTTTTAGAAAGAGGGAGAAGTAGGTATAAAAGCCTGGAAATAAGAAAATGATACTGAAGGTACAATAAGGTCAATTTAAGGAGCTGAAACAAGACGAGTATTGCTGCAGAAAGGTGGGAAATGAGGGTGGGTTGGTAAAATATTAAGGCTGGAGAAAAGAACAGGAGTCATATTATTTGGGGTCTTCTGGGCTAAGTTTAAATTGTAGGTTTTTATCCTAAAAATTCTGAAAAGCCTTTGAAGAGTTCTACCTAGAAATGCCTGCATGCTTAAAATCTGTGGCAGAGGACCTAAAATTAAGGTGCAAAATTGTGTGTACCTTGACATATATAAAAAAACTGGGAAGGCCTCAGATGACCTAATTGCAAGTTTCTTTTCCCATTGTGATCTCTCAGAGAGTTCCCCCATCTCAACGACCATTGTTATCACTGGGAAAGTACAATGACTGCTTAGCCCTAAATATAAGGCTTCATTTCTCTTATAGACCATGGGATTTTTAAATAAGTCAATCATATCTTCCCATAGGAAGCAAGTATCACCTCTTCCTCTTAACGATACAATGTTTACTTCCCATGCCCCTTATTTCACTTTCTTCCTAAGGACAGCCCCCATATGGCCTTGCATGACATGTCTCTTCCTTCTCTAAGCTGTGAGTATATGTGACTAATATACTGCTGTAGATATTGTCTTCCCCGTGTCAGGTATTTATGTGTTTGGCCATCCATATGACCCTATCTTAGGAATTCTTTCTTCATTAATGGGATAAAGAGCAGTTGAATAAAAATAAAATCTAGAACCCCTTTCTTCACCCACAATTTTAATCTCAATTTAACTACTTGTAAAGAAGAAACTTATGGTAATAAAATTAATAAAGTCCATCTAAGAATTTAGTGGCCAATAAAAGTTTAAAATCTCCCTCAACCCTGGTCATGTGGGTTGGTAGACAGAGGATGTATATTTTTATAGAGGAAAATCATAAAGAGCATGTTACTTCCTGAAATAATTTCTTAATTGCATAATTATATTAATATACTTGGTAATGGGAGAAATATTGGGGGCATGGAGCTTTGACCAGTGCGTCTCATTATACCACTTAAGCAACTGCATATCCATGCATAGAATAGGTCTTACTGGCCAACTAAGAAAATTCTTCCAGACCCAAAGTGAAAAGGCTGCATAATGAGGAGCCAAAACATCTAAATTTTATATCCAGTCCTATCAGTAACTTACAATATGACCTTAGATAGATAAATTCCTTCCCATGTTCCTCAATATTTCTACTTGGAGAAAAATCCTAAAAATGTTTAGACTAAATAGTCTATATTTTTATTCACTTCTCATATTTTATAATTCTATAAAAATTCATGATTAAGACTTTAAAGAGGTCAACTTATTCTTGAACTCATAGATAATATTAAATATTGTGAGGCCTTTCCTTTTATTGACCAATTTTTCTGGCTTCAAATACTGTGTTGAGTAGAAGTGGTGAAACTGGATGACCTGTTTCTTCCTAGTTTTATGTGCAAAGCTCTTAGTCTTTCACCACTGAGCATAATGTTAACCATGGGTTTATCATGTTAATAATATTTCTTTCTCTTATGGATTATGTTTTTCCAAAATTCATATGTTGAGGTTATAACTCCCAGAGCCTCAGAAAGTGACCAGATTTGGAGATAGAATTTCTATAGAAATAATCAAGATTAAATGAGCCCATTAGGTTGGGTTCTTATCCAATATAGTTACTGATATTATATAAATGGGAAATTTGGGGACACAATGGCAAAAGTAGGGAAAATACTATGTGAAGATGAAGGCAGAGAATAGATTGATGCTTCTGCAACTCAAGGAATGCCAAAGAATGCCAACAAACCAACAGAAGCTAGGGATGAAGCATAAAACAACAGATATTTCTTCACAGCTCTCAGGTGGAACCAACCCTGCTTACACCTTGATTTTGTTTTTCTAGCCTCTACATTGTGAGAAAATAAATTTTTGTTGTTTAAGTCATCTAATTTTAGTATTTTGTCTTTTTATTGGAGAGTTTAATCCACTTACACTTAATGTACTTCCTGATAAAGGACTTATTTCTGCCATTTTGCTATTTGTTTTCTGTTTATCTTATCATTTTTGTCTTTCATTTTCTCCATTATTGCCTTCTTTTGTATTTAGTTGAATTTTATAGTAACATGTTTGATTTTCTTCTCATTTCTTTTGGTGTATATTTTATAGATATTTTCTTTAGGATTACATATAACATTCTAAAATTATAACAATCTAATTCAGATTGATAACAATTTAACTTCTATCTCATACAAAATCTCAGCTCCTATAGAGACTGCCTCATCTCTAGATTATTGATGTCACAAATTACATATTATTACATTGCATGCCCAATAACATAGATTTATAATTATTTGTATGCCTTTGTCTTTTAAATAATGTAAAATTTAAAATGTATAATTACAAATCAAAGCTCTGATAATACTGGATTTTATATTTGCCTACATTTTTATCTTTATGAGAGATCTTTATTTCTTTACATGGCTCCAAATTACTGTCTTGCACCATTTTATTTCAACCTGAATAACTCCATTTACCATTTCTTACAGGCAGGTCTAATTGTACTTAATCCCTCCATTTTTTTTTTTTCCGAGAATGGCTTAAATTTTTCCTTATTTATAAAGGTCAGTTTTTATGGATGAAGAGAGCTTGGTTGACAGTTTATTTTTCAGTACTCTATATAATCCCACTACCTTTTGGCCTCTAAGATTTTGAATAAGAAATTGGCTGATAATCCTATAGAGAATTCATTATATATAAAAGGTCACTTTTCTCTTCCTATTCTGTCTTTGGCATTCAACCATTGATTATAATGTGTCTCATTTTTGAAACTTTGGGATTATTTGGAATTTGTTAAAATTTGAACTTTGTCGATTCATGTCCCTCCGTTAAATTTGGGAAGTTTGGGGCCATCATTTCTTCAGATAACCTCTATGATTCTTCTTTCTCTTCTCCTTATGGAACTCCCATAATGCATATGTTGGTCCACTTGAGGGTATACTACCAGTGCCTTAGGTTCTGTTTAATTTACCTCCTTCTTGTTTCTTTCTGCTCCTTAGATTTAATAATTTTTATTTGCCTATTCTCAAGTCTTCTGATTCTTTCTTCTGCCTGCTTATATTTGCTGTTGAACTCCTCTAGTGAATTTTGCATTTTAGTATTTGTACTTTTTATCTCCATAATTTATTTGGTTCCTTTATAAAATTTCTATATGTCTGTTTATATTCTCACTTTTTTCTTATATCATTATTTCAAAAATTCGTTTAGGTCTTTGTGTTGTTTTTTAGGTCTTTGGGCACATTTAATATAGTTGTTTCAAACTTATTGTCTAGTATGTCTGAGGTCTGGTCTTCAGGGATACTAGCACATGCATTTTGTTCCTTTGAATGGGCTGGGTTTTCCTGTGTTTTTCATATGCTTCGAGATTTCATATAGAAAATTTGGGATTTTTCTATTATAATATAACTGTGAAAATCAGATTCCCCTCCTTGCCCATTGCTTGCTACTTATTTTTTTAAATTGTTGACAACTATAGTAGTCTGGAATTTTTAGACCTTCTCAAACTTGTTTTTTTAGAATATTCTTTGTCGTGTGTTATTGGTGATAACCCTTTTCCTTTACTTCATGTTCAGTTAATGAGTGACAGAAATTTCCTTGAATGCAAGGAAATGAAATGAGAAAAAGTTACTAAAAATAAAAAAGGGAGAAGCAGAAAAAAAGTCACTTCTCCAAGTTTTTCTGCTTTCATCTGTGCTGGGCACTTCACACATAGCTAGGCTTTCTCTGAGCATAGTTACAAGCTGAAAGCTTAGTCTTCTCAAGTTTTTTCTGAGCATGTATCTTACCTAGGCAAGTTCATGGCTTTCTAATTTTCTCAGTATACATAGCTACTTTTGAATATTCTAATTTATCTAATTTATCAATGAGTCCCACCCTAGATTAACCTCTCTTCCTTAGATGTTCTATTGTATGCCCTGATACACCCATAAGCTCTTGCCCCAAATTTATTGGGTCCTTAGACCATTTTGTTGCTTTCACAATAAGTGCTCATTGTTTTTTCTGAATGATATCCACCTTAGGCAAAACAGACATGTGCAGTTTTCATCAGCAGTTCAGGTAGACCCCAGAAAGATTAGAACACCTATACATCATAATTTGCAAATAAGATCTGCCCAGCTTCCTCTGGTTTGAAGAAAGTAATTAGGAACCAGGCTGCTTCCACTTGAAGACCAAGACTGCTACCACACCAAGAAGAGGGTAAGGCAGGGATAAGTAAAACACTACACAACCTTCTTAACACTGTTAAGATAGCTTTCTCTTAATTAGATGTTTGATTTGTTGCTGTAAAGCTTTTAATGTTTTCCAGAACACTAATAAAGTGGTTCAGACAGTTTCTTTGTAGCTGTTGTTTTTATTTTATTTTTTAATGTTTCTGTGAGAGAATGAGAGCTTGGAGATTTTTACTTTACCATTTTACTGATGCTACTCCCAGTAATATCATTGTCATTATAAACATCCGAATAATTTTGGTGGGAAGAATAAAATAGAAAAAAATAATTTTAAATAAATAAAATATTAATAAACTTGAAAAGGGGAAAATGTCTATGGAATGGATAAAGAAAACTTTTCAGCAGCCCACATAATAAAGGTTCAAATGTATTTCATTGAAAATGAACTGAGTGTGAGTAAAAAAAAAAAAAAAAGGATATGACAGCAAAAAAAAGTTAATGTGGTATTATGCAATGTTGCCACTGGAGTACAAATAGTTGAAATAAGGGGTGAGATATTCTTGATTTACTTTCAGAAATCAAACAATATCTGGAATACTGGTTTCCTAACAGGGCATCACATTTTATTTCAAGCATAAATAAATTGAAATGAGTAGTGAGGATAGTGGTGAAATTAGACAGATTGTCATACGAGAAATATTTGAAAGTTCTTTGTTCATTTATCCTGAATAAGAAAATTTACTAGAGGACTTGAGACCTCTCTCCAAATATGTGAAAACTTGTCATCTACAAAATATATTAGACTTGTTTGGTTTGGTCCCAAGGAGTAATATCAATTTCAAAATGTCTGAGAGGATTATTTAACTAAGATAAATAATGATATATAAAATAGGACAGATAAAACCACAATGTAAAAAAAGATCTGTTTTTAACACTAAGAACTGCCTAACAATCAACAACTTTAAGCATCACATGAGAGGTTTCCATGGGATTGTATAATCATATGTATTTAAAAAAATCAATCACTCACATGAAATATAAAATTTATGTTTAATTTCTTAGATATTGTAGATAAAGGTAAAAAGTCAAATGCAGTTCCATGTGAAATTTTAAGTGAAAAACAAAAACAGTAGCTATTATATAATCTATAAAATTCTATCTCTCCAGCAGAGATAAATTGTAGCATTACCTATGGGCTGGGATAAATTTTACTTTTAATATTTTAATTAAAGTATAGTTCATTTACAATACTAACTTAGTTTGAGGTGTATGACATAATAATTCAGGTATTTTTATAGAATTTACTCCATTAAATCTTATTAGAAGACAATGACTATAATGCCCTGTGCTATACTATATATTTTTTCTTTTCCTTTCCAGCATTTCTTATTTGTAGACATTTTGATGATAGTGATTCTCACAGGTGTAAATTGATTTCTCATTTTTGTTTTGATTTGCATTTCTCTAATAGTTATGTTGAGCATCTTTTCATGTGCCTGTCAGCCTTCAGTATATCTTCTTTGGGAAAATGTCTGTTCAAGACCTCAGCCCAATTTTTGATTGAATTCTTTATTTTGGTTTCTTTTGTTTTTGATATTGAGTTATATGAGTTGTCTATATATTTTGGATGTTAACCCCTGTTGGTCGTATTATTTGCAAATATTTTCTTCTCATATTGTCAATTTTTTCCTCTGGTTTACAAAAGATTTTAAGCTTAATTAGGTTCTATTTGTTTATTTTTGCTTTTATTTATATTTTGTTAGGTGACAGCTTCAAAAAAATATTTTTTACTTTTTATGAGAAACACTGTTCTGGTTATATTTTCTTCTAGGAATTTGATAATGTCTGGTCTTATATTTAGGATTTTAGCTTATTTTGAGTTTATTTTTGCTTATGATGTGAGTAAATGATCTAATTTTATTCTTTTACATGTAGCTATACAGTATTCCCCACAACTCATATTGAAGAAACTGTCTTTTCTCCGTTATGTATTCTTGTTTCCTTTGTCATAAGGAATTTGCCATAGATGGGTGAGTTTATTTCTATAGTTTGAGAGGACAGGTATTAATTAGTTCATTATATGCTTGGTAGATTTCCCTGTGAAGCTGTCCAGTCGTGAATTTTTGTTGGCTGGGAGATTTTTGTTACAAATTTAATATCACTACTAGTGATTGATCAGTTAAATTTATGTATTTCTTCTTAATTCAGTCTTGGCAAGTTGCATGTTTATAGAAGTTTGTTCATTTCTTCTAAGTTTTCCCATTTGTTGGCATATAACTACTGGTGGTAGTCTTATGTTATTTTGTATCTCTGTGGTATCAGTTTTTATTTATCCTCTTTCACTTCTTATTTTGTTTGAGTCCTTTCTTATTCTTGGTGATCCTGGCTAAAGGTTTATCAATTTTATCTTTTCAAAAAAAATTACTTGGTTTCATTGATTTTTCTATTATTTTTAATCCTCATTTTATTTCCTTTCTGATCTTTATTATTTCCTTCTTTATGCTGATTTTGGACTTTATTTTTTCTTGTTTTTCAATCCTTTTAATTTGTATATTACGTTATTTATTTGAAATTTTTCTTATTTTTGAGGAAGGCTTGTATCACTATAAGCTTTCATTTTAGAACTCATTTTGCTGCATTTCATATATTTTAGAATATTCTGTTACCATTTTAATTTGTCTCAAGGTGTTTTCTGCTTTCCTCATTAATTTCTTCATTGATCCCTTGTTTTTTTAGTAGCAGGTTGTGTATTCTCCTCATGTTTGTTCTTTTCCCATTTTTCTGTCTGTAGTTGATTTCTAGATTCATATCATGGTCAGAAAAAATGCTTAATATAATTTCTGTCCTCTCAAATCTGTTGAGGCTTTTTTGTCAACAAGAATATGATCTATCCTGTAGAATGTTAGATGTACACTAGTAAGGAATGTGTATTCTGTTGTTTTTGGATGTAATGTACAATGTTGATATATATATATAATTCAACTGTTCTATTGTGTCAATTAATACCATTATTTCCTTATTGACTTTTGGTCTGGATGATCTGTGAATTAGATTTTCTGTTATATGTACTTAAAGGATTTATTCATGTGTCACTTTAACAAATATTAATCATAAGTTTCCATTTACTGAGTTTACTTTGTACAGGCACATTATTCAGTGTTTTAGATGGACTATCACTATTTTATCTTGAATGCTCACTAAAATCTTAATTTTCAGAGATTTGTCCTAATCAGAGCCTACTTTATGCAAACATCCTTATTCTCAGGGTATTGATTGAAAAGAATCTGTGGTAATTGTTTAAAATTGAAGCTCCAAGAAGTGGTCATTCTAGCTGGCATTAACAAGAGGCTGGTGAGAAAACTTGAAAAACTGGGAAATTAGATGCTATAGAAAGAATTGAAAAACATCAATATATTCCTGGGAACACAGAAATATATGCACATGCTTAAAGTTGTGTACATGGCTAGAAAAACACGAGAAGGCAATAAACTCTCACTTCTGACTTAGCATGAGGTGGTGCATAAGGAAGAAGTAAAGGCTAAGGCAGAATTGTAAAATGTCTGTGGAAGCAAAGAAGGATTCCTTCAATACTTATAAAGGCTGGGAGACTTATTAGTTCAAGGTACTTAAGGAAATAGCTGTCCAGCCATTTGCTTTCCACTAAATAACAAAGCCTTCAGTGCACAAATATGGCAAACAATACACTTTTAAGAATTAGGGCAGGATAATCATTAAATAAGCAGCAAAAAACAAATAGGAACTACAGAAACAAATACTATAGGAAGAGGAATATCCAATTTTCAGAGGTACAACAGCATCACGTTTTAACAAACAAATAATCATATATGTAAAGAAATAAGAAAGTGTGACATACACAGAAAGATCAAAGAATAAAATCTGTCTTTGAAGAAACACGCATGTTGCACTTACTAGAAAAAGACTTTAAATTAGCCATTATGGTATACAAATATTATAAATACATTATAAATATATTTAAACCATGTTTAAGGAACTAAAAAAGTATGAAAATTATGTCTTATAAATTAAAGAGTATCAATAAAGACATTATTATAACACTAGAATCAAATAGAAATCTTTGAGTTGATGTGTACAGTAACTGAAATTACAAAAACATTTAAATAGGCTCAATAACATATTTGAATAGGCAAGGAGAGCAACAAAGAAGTCAAAATAGGTCAACTGAGATTACTAATTCAAGGGAAGAAATAAAAAAATGAGAAAACATAAACAGCCCAGAAACCTTTACTCTGCAGTATTTTATTCTTTTTGATGTGATTTTAAAGGAGTTTTTTACTTGTTTCTTTTTCTGAAAGTTCATTATTAGTGTATAAAAATGTAACAGATTTCTCTGTATTAATTTCATATCCTGCAATGTTACTGAATTCATTTACTACATCTAATAGTTTTTTGGTGGAGACTCTAGGATTTTCAATATATGGTATCATGACATTTGCAAATAGTGACAGTTTGACTTTTTCTCATCCAATTTGAGTGCCTTTATTTCTAATTTTTGCCTGATTGCTGTGGATGAGACTTCCAAAACTATGTTAAATTGAAGTGGTAGAATGGGTATTCTTATCTTCTTCTTGATTTTAGAGGAAAGGCTTTCAGCTTTTCACCATTTGGCATTGTGTTACCTGTGGATTTGTCATAAATGGTGTTTATTATGTTGACATATATTCCCTCCATGACAAATTTGATGAGAATATCTATCATGGGTAAATGATAAAATGTGTCAAATGCTTTCTCTAAATCTATTCAGATGATCATGTAATTTTCATCCTTATCTTTGTTAATGTGGTGTATCACATTGTTTGATTTGTGGATATTGAAATACTTTTACACCCCTAGAGTAAATCCAACTTGATCAAAGTATAAGATACTTTTTATATATTTTTAAATTTGGTTTGCTAACATTCTGTTGAGAGTTTTTTCATCTGTAGTCATCAGTGATATTAGCCTGTAATTTTCTTTATTTTACTGACTTCATCTGGTTTTGCTGTTATGGTAATGGTATCATCATAGTATGGATTTAGGAGTGTTCCCTCTTCTTATTTTTTTGAAAGAGTTTGAGAAGATTAGGTATTAGATATTCTATATGTATTTCTTAGAGTTAACTTGTGATACCATCCAGTCCTGGACTTTTGTTTGCTAGGAGGATTTTTATTGCAAATTCAATACTGATATATACTACAACATGGATGAAACTTGAAAATAATATGATAAGTGAAAGAAGTCTGAAGAATAGGCCATATTAAGATGACATTTATATAAAATATCCAGAATAGCAAAATCTATAAACAGAAATTATATTAGTTGTTGTCAAGAGCTGGGAATAAAAAGAAATGGAAAGTCATTGCTAATAGATACACAGTTTCTTTTGAGGAGGATGAAAACATTCTGGAGTAGATAGTGATGATGGTAGCACAGTTCATTATCCATTAGAAACCCCTGAATTGTACACTTTACAAGAGTAAGTTTTATGGATGTGAATTACACCTAAATAAATCGGCTATTTAAATAATGCCAAAAGAGGGAGAACATTACCATAGCTGTGATCTGCAGATCACAGCCCACTCTCACAACAATCACTGCTGCTACTGCCACAGCCACAGTTTTCTCTTGACACCCATGAAATTGGTGATTAGCGACTAAAAATCTAAGTCCAACCACTATAATTGCTTCTCAATCTTTCCACATCCACGATTCAGTTTGCCAACATCATGGTAATAGGAAGAAGCATCTGTCTCCTTTCAGTTTTTCTATTCTCATAGGACTGCTTGTAATTGGTGAAACCTCATTATCCTCAGGACTAAAAGAAAAGAAATCTAAGGTGTATAGTTTTGTGGTTTTTTTTTTAATTTTTGTTTCCAGACTCTGCGTTACAGAAAACTAATGACAGATTATTAGTTGAGTGATCCAATACTAAGTAACCCACAATAGAAGACCTCTCCATAAATATGACATTTAAGCTGCAACATCAGTAATAAGAAGGAAGCAGACATTAGACATGTAAAAATGCTGGGGGAAAGTATTACACATAGTGGGAGTTACGTGTATGAGAATCCTGAATTGAGAGATTACTTGTCTTCTTGATTTCAGAAAGAAAGGCTTTGTATATCTATCTTATTTTTAGGTTATCACTCAAAGATGTTACATAGTTATTTACTATATTCCCCACACTGTACATTTCATACCCATGATTTATTTACTTTGCAACTGGAAGTTTGTACCTCTTAATCTCTTTCGTCTATTTTTACTCCCCCCACCACACGTCACTCTGCCAATTACCTGTTAGTTCTCTGTATCTATAACTGTTCTATTTTGGAACATTTCTTATTTGTTTTTGATTCCACATGTGAGGGAAATCATACTATTTGTCTTTCTCTATTTGACTTATTTCACTTAGCATAATGCCCCCTAGCCCTAGCCATGTCATTGAAAATGGTAATACTTTATTTTTATATACCCTAGTAATATTCCATTACATATCTGTGTGTACACATACAACACATCATTTTTATCGATTCATCTAATGATACACATTGAGGGTGCTTCCATATCTTGATATTGTAAATAATGCTGCAATCAACATAGGGGTGCATATATCCTTTCTAATTTGTTATTGTTTTCTTTTTTTAACTTTATTTTATTCAGTTACAGTCAGTTTACAATGTTGTGTCAATTGCCAGTGTACAGCACAATTTTTCAGTTATACATGAACATACATATATTCATTGTTGCATTCTTTTTCACATGAGCTACCACAAGATCTTGTATATATTTCCCTGTACTATAAAGTGTAATTTTGTTTATCTATTCTATATTTTGAAATCCCAGTCTGTCCCTTCCCCCCCTCCTCCTTCACAACCACAAATTTGTATTCTATGTCTATGAGTCTGTTTCTGTTTTGTATTTTTGTTTTGTTGGTTTGTTTGTTTTACATTCCACATATGAGCAATGTCATGTGATATTTTCCTTTCTCTTTCTGGCTTACTTCACTTAGAATGACATTCCCAGGGACATCCATGTTGCTGCAAATGGCATTAGGTTGTTGTTTTTATGGCTGAGTAGTATTCCATTGTATAAATATACCACCTCTTCTTTATCCAGTCACCTGTTGATGAACATTTAGGCTGTTTCCATGTCTTGACTATCGTAAATAGTGCTGCTGTGAACATTGGGGTGCAGGTGTTTTATTGAAGTAGGGTTCCTTCTGGATATATGCCCAGGAGTGGAATTACTGGTTCAGATGGTAAGTCTATTCCTAGTCTTTTGAGGAATCTCCATACTGCTTTCCACAGTGGCTGCACCAAACTGCATTCCCACCAGTAGTGTAGGAGGGTTCCCTTTTCTCCACAGCCTCTCCAGCATTTGTCATTTGTGAACTTTTGAATGATGGCTATTCTGATTTGTGTGAGGTGATAGCTTATTGTAATTTGGATTTGCATTTCTCTCATAATTAGTGATACTGAACATTTTTTCTTGTAACTATTGATCATTCATATGTCTTCTTTGGAGAATTGCTTGTTTAGGTCTTCTGTCCATTTTTGGATTGGGTTGTTTGTTTATATCTTATTAAGTCATATGAGCTGCTTATCTATTCTGGAGATCAAGCCTTTGTCAGTTTCATCATTTGCAAAAATTTTCTCCCATTCTGTAGGTTGTCATTTTGATTTGCTTATGGTTTTCCTTGCTGTGTGGAAGCTTATAAGTTTCATTAGGTCCCATTTGTTTATTCTTGCTTTTATTTCTATTACTTGGGTAGACTGCCTTAGGAGAACATTTTTCACATGTATGTCAGATAATGTTTTGCCTATGTTTTCCTCTAGGAGGTTTATTGTATCTTGTCTTATGTTTAAGTCTTTGATCCATTTTGAGTTGATTTTTGTATATGGTGTAAGGGAGTGTTCTAGCTTCATTGTTTTACATGCTGCTGTCCAGTATCCCCAACACCATTTGCTGAAGAAACTGTCTTTATTCCAATGTATATTCTTGCCTCCTTTGTCAAAGATGAGTTGACCAAAAGTTTGCGGGTTCATTTCTGGGCTCTCTATTCTGTTCCATTGGTCTATATGTCTGTTTTTATACCAATACCATGCTTTCTTGATGACTGTAGCTCTATAGTATTGTCTGAAGTCTGGGAGAGTTATTCCTCCAGCCTCTATCTTTTCCTTCAATAATACTTCGGCAATTCTGGGTTTATATGTTTCTATATAAATTTTATTATGATTTGTCCTAGTTCTGTGAAATATGTCCTGGGTCATTTGATAGGTATTGCATTAAATCTGTAGATTACCTTGGGCAGTCTGACCATTTTAAAAAAATTGATTCTTCCAATCCAAGAGCATGGAATATTTTTCCATTTTTTAAAGTCTTCTTTAATTTCCTTCATCAATGGTTTATAGTTTTCTGTGTATAATTCCTTCACCTCCTTGGTTAGATTTATTGGGAGATATTTTATTACTTTGGGTGGTATTTTAAAGGGGATTATTTCTTTACTTTCTTTTTCTGTTGATTTATCATTAGTGTAAAGAAATGCAACTGATTTTTGAACGTTAATCTTGTAACCTGCTACCTTGCTGAATACTTCAATCAGCTCTAGTAGCTTTTGTGTGGACCTTTTAGGGTTTTCTATATATAGTAACATGTCATCAGCATATAGTGACACTTTTACCTCTTCTTTTCCAATTTGGATCCTTTATTTCTTTCTCTTGCCTGACTGCTGTGGCTAGGACTTCCAGGACTATGTTGAATAGGAGTGGTGATAGTGGGCATCCTTGTCTTGTCGCAGATTTTAGTGGGAAGCTTTTGAGTTTTTCACCGTTGAGTACTATGCTGGCTGTAGGTTTGTCATATATAGCTTTTATTATGTTGAGATATGTTCCCTCTATACCCACTTTGGCGAGAGTTTTTATCATAAAAGGGTGTTGAATTTTATAAAATGCTTCTTCTGCATCGATTGAGATGATCATGTGGTTTTTGTCCTTTCTCTTGTTGATGTGATGTATTACACAGATTGGTTTGCATATGTTGAACCAACCTTGAGTCCCTAGGATAAACCCCACTTTGTCATGATGTATAAACCTTTTTATGTGTTGTTGGTTTCTATTTGCTAAAATATTGGTGAGGATTTTGGCTTCTATGTTCATCAGTGATATTGGCCTATAATTCTCTTTCTTTGTAGTGTCTTTGCCTAGTTTTGGTATCAGGGTGATGGTGGCTTCATAGAATGAGTTTGGGAGTATTCCCTCCTTTTCAATCGTCTAGAAGAGTTTGAGAAGGACTGGTATGAGTTCTTCTTTGTATGTTTGGTGGAATTCCCCAGTGAAGCCGTCCGGTCCTGGACTTTTATTTGTAGGGAGGTTTTTAATTGCTATTTCCATTTCCTTTCTAGTGATCGGATTGTTCAAGTGTTCAGATTCTTCTTGATTCAGTTTTAGTGAACAGTATGTTACCAGAAACTTCTCCATCTCCCCTAGGTTATCCAGTTTGGTTCCATATAGTTTTTCATAATATTCTTGTATGATATTTTGTAATTCTTTTTTGTTTGTTGTAATTTCTCCATTTACCTTTCTTATTTTGCTAATTTGTGCTCTCTCTTTTTTCTTCATTCTGAGTTTGGCCACAGGTTTGTCGATTTTATTTACTTTTTCAAAAAACCAGCTTTTGGTTTGGTTGATTTTTTCTATGGTCTTGTTAATCTCTATTGTATTTAATTCTTCTCTGAGCATTATTATTTCATTCCTTCTGCTGCTCTTTAGGATTTTTGTTCTTCTTTTTCCAATTCATTCAGGAGGTGGGTTAAGTTGTTTATTTGAGATTGTTTTTCTTTTTTGAGGAAGGCCTGTATCGCTATAAACTTCCCTCTCAGCACTGCCTTTGCTGTGTCCCATAGGTTTTGAGTGGTTGTGCTTTCATTATCACTTGTCTCAAGGTATTTTTTAATTTCAGCTTTGATTTCCTCATTGACCCATTGATTTTTCAATAACATATTGTTTAATCTCAATGCTTTCCTGATTTTCTCCTTTGTTTCTCTGTTGTTGATTTCCAGTTTCATGGCATTGTGGTCAGTAAAGATGCTTGAGATAATTTCTATCTTCTTAAAATTGTTGAGGTTTCTTTTGTGCCCAAGTACATGATCGATCCTGGAAAATGTTCCATGTGCACTTGAAAAGAATGTATATCCTATTTTTGGGGGGTGTAATGCTCTGAAAATATCCACCAAATCTAGTTTTTCTATTGTAGTATTTAATTTCTCTGTTGCCTTGTTTATTTTCTGTCTGGAAGATCTGTCTTGTGATGTTAATGCAGTGTTAAAATCTCCAACGATGATTGTATTCCCATTAATATCTCCCTTTCTCTCTGTTAGTAATTCTTGTATGTACTTAGGTGCTCCTATATTGGCTGCATATATATTAACGAGTGTAATATACTCATCTTGTATCACTCTTTAATCATTATAAAATGTCCTTCTTTATCTTTCTTTATGGCCTTTGTTTTAAAGTCTATTTTGTCTGAAATCAGTACTGCAACACCTGCTTTTTTGGCTTTTCCATTTGCATGGAATATCCTTTTCCATCCTTTCGCTCTCAATCTATATGTGTCCTTCTCCCTAAAGTGGGTCTCTTGTATGCAGCATGTTGAAGGTTCTTGCTTTATTATCCAGTCTGCCACTCTGTGTCTTTTGACTGGAGCATTTAGTCCATTAACATTTACAGTAGTTAATGATAGATGTGTGTTTATTGCCATTTTGAACTTATCTTTGCAGTTGAATTGGTATATCCTCTTTGTTCCTTTCTTCTTCCTTTTGTGGTTTGGTAATTTTCCTTTGTATTATCATGGATTTTATTTAATTTTTGTGACTCCTTTGTAAATTTTTGGCTTGTGGTTACCCTTTTTTGTAAATCTATCAACCCACTACTATAACTGTTTTTATTAAACTGATAGTAACATGATCTCAAACCCATCCTACTGTTAAAAAAATTTAAAAAAGAAAGAAAAAAATATTCTATATTTCCCTGCCTCCCTCTCCCACTCTCAGTGATTTGTATGTCTTCTTTTATAATTTCATGTTTACTTTATTTGTAATTCATGAGTTATCACCTTTCCAGTTGTGTGTTTCTCATTTCTGTAGCATCCTGCTGCTTTTCTATTTAGAATAGCCCTTTCAATATTTCTTTTAGCATGGGTTTAGTGTTGCTAAACTCCTGCAGCTTTTTTTTGTCTGTGAAACTCTTTATTTCTCCTTCTATCCTCAAGGATAGCCTTGCTGGATAAAGGATCCTAGGCTGCATCTTTTTTTCATTCAGGGCTTTGAATATATCTTGCCACTCCCTTCTGGCCTGTAGTGTTTGTGTAGAGAAATCAGCTGAGAGCCTTATGGGGGTTCCCTTGTAACTTACTCTTTGCTTTTCTCTTGCTGCTTTTAGAATCATTTTGTTATACTTGACTCTGGCCATCTTGATTATGATATGTCTTGGTGTGTGTCTATTTGGGTTCTTCCTGTTTGGGACCCTCTGAGCTTCCTGTACTTGGATATCTGATTCCTTCTTTAAGTTTGGGAAGTTTTCAGTCATGATTTCTTCAAAAACCTTTTCAATCCCCTTTGATCTTTCTTCTCCTTCTGGGACCCCTATTATGCGAAGATTAGGACGCTTTATATTATCCCATAGGTCCCTTATGTAATTTTCATTATTTTTTATTTGCTTATCTTGTAGTTCTTCTGAATGGGTGCTTTCTATTGTCCTGTCTTCTAGATCACTAATTCGTTCCTCTGCATTATCTAGTCGGCTTTGCACAGCTATTAGATCATTCCTCATCTCTGTCAATGAGTTTACCCATGCTACTTGGCTCTTCTTTATAGCTTCAATTTCATTTTTGACATATTTTATATCTCTAAACACTATCTCTTTTAATTCCTTCAGCAATTCGATCACTCCTTTTTTGAAATCTTGATCTAGTAGGCTATCGATGTCTATTTCGTTGATCTTTCTTTCAGGGGATTTCTCTTGTTCATTTAATTGGAAAGGTTTTTCTGCTTCTTCATCTTGCTCATACCTCTTTGGCACTGTGGTTTATGGAGTATCAGTTGTTTATTTTGGTCCTTAAGTATTTTATCTATCTGATGCCTATTTAGGAATAGAACTTAGGAAAAAAAGAAAAAAAAAATAAGAGAGAGAGAGAGAAAGAATTTTAAAAGAAGGGAGAAAGAGGTTTTGAAAACTGTGTATAATGAATAATAGAAGAGTGAGTTGAAGCAGAGTATTAATCGGGTTGTGACGTGTTTTTGAAATCTTTATAAAAAAAGGGGGGGGGGAGATGAATAGATGTATTTGAAACCTGTGTCTAATCAATAGCAGGACATCAAAACCCAAGAGAAATAGAAATGAATTAAGAAGTAAAGATTAAGAGATTAATAGAAAATAGAACAGGTAAAAACAGATTAAAAAAAAAAGGGGGGGGGGTTTGTCGGTGTTCTCCTGGAGTCTGTGTGCTTTTAATGTGAAGTCTTTCTGTCTTAGTCCTGTTTTGGAAGCTCAGCTTGCTGTTTTCAGAGGCCCTCTGTTGGCACCCTCTTCTGTGCTGCTCCCAGCACCTGTCGGCAAGCAGATCGCGCCTCCTCCTAACACTGGGTCAGGTGCAGCTCTCTGCTGTTGGCGGGCGGTTCGCTGCCCCTCCGGATGCTGCAGTCAGATGTTGCAGACTGGCCGGGTAGGAGGGCGGTTCGTGCCCCCTCCCAGCACCTCGGTCAGGGGCTGTGTTCCTGCCCGAAAGGCGGGGGGCCGCTCTCGCTTTACCTGCGTTGCCGCCAGTAGCTCCGCTGCTCTGTGTGGCTGCGCGCTCTGCCCTGGTCGGTGCTCCACAGGTGGGCTTGGGGAAAACCGAGGGACAGCCCTGTCCCTGCTCCGAGCCAAAACCCAGCTCCTTGTTTGTCTTTGTGGAGCAAGTTCTCTGAGGGACCAGGATGGAAAGATCCTATCTGCCCCGGGCTGCAGGCCAGTCTCAGTCTGGCCTTTGAGGCTGCTAAGCCCTTCGGTGCGGATGCAGGTTTCCCCCGCCCCCGCCTGAGTGCTCCGCCCCAGAGGATATGGCGGCTGTGCCTGAGCCCCGCCTCCCTTCCCCGGAAAAGTTTCCGCGGGTTTTCAGAGATGGGGGTGTGCACCCTTCCCCCGAGAGCACATCAACCTTGCTGTATTATGGAGGGCCCAGGTTGTTCTGCCCTGTGCACCCACAGCCATGGCGCGCAGCCCCTTGAGTTCCCCCGGGGCTGCCTCCGTGCAGCCACTTCAGTCCTCCGCCCAGCTTGTGCAGCCTGACCCTGCCCGCCACTGCTTGCCCGCGCCTCAGGCTGGGTGTCGGGGGGACGCTCTGTGCCCGTTTAACTTAGTTCTGTTAGTCAAGGGCTGCTCTGTACAGATCTGAGCCTCGGAGGCTCCCCCTCCATCCCGCTGGCCTCTCAGTTGGAGAAGGGAGACCCAGCGAGTGAGCGCCAGTCCTCCTTTGCCGCTCCCTCCCCGTGGGACCCGTCCCGCGCTGCTTTGCCTTTTGTTCTTTCTTTTTTCCTTTTCTCCTACCAGATTTTTGGTGTCTTTATCTTTTGAAGAGGGCGATGTTCTGTCGGAGTTCCACAGGTGCTCTTGTTGGCTGAGTGGGTCTGTAGATGTGGGTCTTGGTGTATTTGTGGGAGAGGGTGACCTGCGAGCGTCCTTCTACTCCGCCATCTTCTCCGTCTCGCTCCTCTACTGTTATAGTGTTACTGTCAATTTCTCCCTTTATGTCTGTTAATATTTGTTTTGTGTATAGGTGTTCTTATGTTGGATCCATATATATTTAAATTTTTTGTGTATTTTTTGGATTGATCCCTTAATCATTATGTAACATTCTTCTTTGGCTCTCATCAGTCTTTTAAAGTCTACATTGTCTGGTATAAGTATTGCTACCCCAGCTTTCTTTTAGTTCCCATTTGCCTGCAATAACATTTTCCATTCCCTCACTTTGAGTTCGTGTGTCTTCAATATCTGAGGTGAGTCTTTTTTACAGGTGATTTTTTTTTGTATTCATTTTTTATTCTTTTTGCTCTATGTCTATTGTTTAGAACATTTAGACCATTTATGTTAAAGTAATTATTGATAGGTATGTATTTATTGCCATTTCATTAAATGTTTCTTGAGTCATTTTTATAGTTCTTTTTGGTTTCTTTCTTCTTCTTTTATTTTTTTTCCCCTATGATGTGATGACTGTCCATTGTTTTACATTTAGATTTCCTTCTTTCTTTTTTTTTTTTTGTGTGTCTGTTATAGATTTTTGTTTTGGGCTTAACATGAGAAGAATATATAGTAATATATATGCATGTACATATATATAATTATATGCATATGATTAATTTAATCTGCTGACCTCATGTTTAGACACATTTTAACAACCGTGCATTTTTACTCCCCCTTCCCATGTTTACTGTTTTTGACATCACATCATTTTACATCTTTTTGTTTTGTAGCTCCCTTAACTACTTATTGTTATTATAGATTAATTTAATGATTTTCTATTTTCACTTTCCTCCTAGCTTTATATATGGTTGAATTACTCTCTTTACTATATATGTGTCATTCCTTTCTGGTCTGCAGAGTTTCTGCTGAAAAGTCAGCTGATAGTCATATGGAAGTTTCCTTTTACATCACATGCTGCTTTTCCCTTGCTGATTTCAATATTCTCTTTGTTTTCAATTTTTATCTTTTCAATTACAATGTGTCTTGGTGTGTTCCTTTTTTGGTTGATCCTCTTTGGGATGCTCTGTGCTTTCTGGAATTGAATTCCTATTTCTTTTCCCAGGTTAAGAATGTTTTCAGCTATTATGCCTTCAAATATATATTCTCTTCCCCTTTCTCTCTCTTCTTCCAGGAACTCCTATAATGCAAATGTTAGTACTCAATGTTGTCTCTGAGGTCTCTTAAACTGTTCTTGTTTCTTTGAATAATGTTTTCCTTTTTTCTGTTCAGCATCACTTATTTTCACTATTCTGCCTTCTACATTGCTGATTCATTCCTCTGTATTATCTAATTTGTTGGTTCCTTCTAGTGTATTTTTAGTTTCAGTTATTATATACCTTATCTGTTTGATTCTTTGTTATATTTCTTAACTCTTTCTTTAAGACTTCTAACTATTCACTCTTCTCATCCAGTCCTCTTCTGCATTCTTCAGGCATCTTTACAATCATTATATTGAACTCTTTATCTTGTAGATTTCCTATCTCCACTTAAATTTTCTTCTGGGGTTTTATCATGTTCCTTCATTTGGAATGTATTTCTCTGTTGCTTCATTTTGCTTAAGTTGCTGTTTTTATTTCTATGTATTTAGTAGGCTGATTATGTTTCCCATCCTTGGATAAGTGGCCTTTTGTAGGATGCCTGATATGTGTACCAGCAGCACATTTTCCTCTGGTCACCAGAACTATATGCTCTAGCAGTGCACCTTCTTTGGGCTGCATGAGTTCTATTGTGATGGGTTTGCTACTGTGTGTTGTATTGTGGGCATGGCTAGCTCCCAGCCCTGTTGGTAGCCAAGCAGTGTCTTGTGCAAATATTGCTGGCCACTGGTGAGTGGGGCCAGGTCATGAAGTTTCTGGCTGTGGAGCCCTGGGGGGTTCTGGGGCTAGTGATCCCCCTCTGGGTGTGGAGCCAGATTCTGTAACTGTTGATAGCAGATTGAGGGTTCTGGAACTAACATTGGCCTGTTACTGCATGGGGCTGGTTCCTGACACAGCAGGCTACAGGATCTGGGGTGTCCCAAAGCTGGTGTTTGTCCACTGGTGAATGAAGTTGGATCCAGGGTGGCTGGATAAGTATTCCAAAGTATCTCACAGCTAGTGTCACCCTAATGGTGTTCATGGCCAAGGTTTGGGGTTAGTGCAGGCTCACTGGTGGGTATAGCAAAATTTCTATTTCTGGCTATAAAGCCCTCAGTTTTCCAGAGCTGGCCTTGGCCCACTGGTGTGGCACCAGTTCTGACTGTGTCCCCAGACTGGTGCTGGCCTACTGGTGAGTGAGTAGGGTCCTGACATGGCAGGCTGAGGGGTTGTGGTGGTACTGGTGTTGGTGACTGCCATCTGGTGGGTAGGATTGGGGCCCAGGGGGATCTGATAGCTGGTTTTCACCCACTGGTGCATGAAGCCAGGTCCTGGGGCTAGTGATAGTCCCCTGGTGGGTGGAGCTGTTACTGGGATCTCTGGCTCCAGGTTCTTGGGAGCCCAAGATTTGGTGTTTTGACCACTAATGTGTGGGGCTTGGGCCCAGGGTGTCACTGGGCAGGTGCCTACCCATTGGTTGGTGAGGCTCATCCTGGGTCTAGTGATGACCCTTTGGTGGGTGGGGCCAAATCACAAGATCTCTGGCTGCAAGGCCCTGGGATCTTGGGGCTAATGCTGGTTCACAGGTGTGTGGGGCAAGTTCCTGGGCCCTCTGCTGGACAGAGCTGGTTCCTGGGGCAACTGTGGGCTCAGGGTGTCCTCAGGTAACAAACCTTCTGATGAGTGGGCTTATGTCTCCATCTAGGTAGTTGCTTGGCCTGAGGTGTTCCAGTACTGGTGCCAAAGACTGGTAGACAGGGCTGCGTCCCAGTGCTAGAGGGAAGATTCCAAAATGGTGCTTGCCAGCACTAAAATCCACATGGTAGACTGACCTTTCGAAAATGGCTGCTGCCAATGTCTGTGTTCCTGGGTTGAGCTCCAGAATGGACTCACTATTTCCCACAGCCCTCTGTCTCCCCTGAAAGTAAGTCCTGCTGGCCTTCATAGCCAAATATTTGGGATTTTTCTTTCTAGTGCAAGACTCCCTGAGTGGGGAGCCCAATGTGTAGTTTGGGCCACTCACTGGGGCAAAAATCTGGAATTTTAATCATTCTCCTGTTTGTGGGACACCAACTTGCAATATGGGTCTTTACTATATACAGTGCCTCCACCCCTTTTATTCATTTCCTTGTGGTTCCTTCTTTATATATTTCATAGTAAAATATCTTTTATGCTAGTCTTCCAGTCGTTCTCATTGATGGTTGCTCTGTTAATTGTAATTTTGGTGTGCCTGTAGGAGGAGTTGAACTCTGAGCCTTCCTACTCTACTATCTTGGTTACTCCCTGTATCTCTGTCTCTTAATATTCATTGCATTTATATTTTTTCTTCTCTTTGTTTCTCTGTGCTCTATTCTAGAAAATTTCTTTTGATCTATTTGCAATATTGCCAAATGCATCTTTAGCTATGTTAAATTTGTTTGGAGTGAATCTACAGATTTTTAAAATTTCTATTATTTCATATATTTATTCTTAGCATAGATCTATGTGTCTTGTTTTCAAATCTCTAGGTCATTAAAAATCTCATTCTTTATAGCATTTTTATTTTGTTAAGCATAAGTGATCATATTTGTTCTATAGTCTGATAAATTAAGTATTTGAAGAATTTATGTTTGTTTTAGCTTCTTATTATTTTTATTGGTTCTAACTATTAATGCATTCTTTTCTTACATATGTCTATTTTTTTTTGTTTTTGAAAGAATGATGCTTTTTGTTCTTGAAAACTAGTCTTAAGAATTTGAGATCTAGAATAAAATGCCTTCCTCCAAGATGACTTATGGTTACTTCTATCATTACCTAAGGATAAAACAAACTCAGTATTATTTCATACTGTAATCACAGACACTTTTTGACCCAATTTGGTGATGTGAATTTAGGCTGTAAATCTACAGAAGGGGCAATTTGTATTCATAACTTCTCAAGGATACCCTCTCCTAAACACTGTCTACCTTCTCACCTGGATACCAAGGGGAAACATATGCATTCTCTTGGGAATGGGTAGTAGGTTTGTTTCCAGGGAAACTTTAACCTCAGAGTATAGATTTTTGGAATTGAGATTTTTCTTAGGAAGTAGTTCTCATTATAGACACTTTAAAATAAGGAGGTACCAGAGCTTTACATTTCTCTAGAAGACCAAGTTCACCAGAAAAGGAAAATACCTCGGATAAAAAAATAGTTTCAGTGTTCTATTTTCTTTTCTGGGTTCTCACTATGAATATATTTTAGCCTTCTAATTTCTTATTATCTTTTCTGCTCCTTGATACTTTTACATTTTTAAAATGTATTTTATCTCAGCACTTTGAGAGAGTCTTACAGGGATTTTTACTTTTCTGAATAACACAGGTTATCATCCACATAATTTAACTCTGTAATAACTCTGTGTATAAATATATATTAATCAGATATCTTTACAATTCACTATTAAAATAGCTACACCTTATAAAGCCAACAACTAAATATTGACTTTAAGAAAAATAGAAAAAAAAAATCTGCTCTTAACTGTTGCAAACTCCAGCTTTATTCACTTGGGGTCTTTACTCAGAGTTTAATTAAAATGACCCTTGCTCCTCTTAAAATCCTTCTGAATTCTATCTCCAGGTGTTAAGAACCTTTCAAATCCATTCTCTTCCAAGTAATTGGAGTGATCCTCCAAAATCTAATTTCTAGTCATGTCACTATCCTGCTTGCAACACTTTAATGTCTTGTCATTGTTCTTTGGATAAAGTTAAAAAATTTAATTGACCATGGCCTTCCAAGACATGCATGATATCAGCAACTTTGTGGTCTTATCTACCACCACTTTCTCTTATTTGCCATGTTCGAGGCTCTTCCTTTTTCTCTAGGAAATGTCTTCTTGTCCAAGGGTCTTCAAAAATACCATTTGCTTTGTCTGTAACAATATCCTCCTCCTCCTTTCATCTGACAAATTTCAATTTATCCTGTAGGTCTCAGCTCAAATGTCACTTCTTCAGAGAAGCCTTCCTTCAGTACTTTAATCTGAATTACATAACAATTATAAATTTTCATATAACTGTAATTTTCCTTCATCAAATGCAATAAAATGATTATTTAGATAATTGTTTAATTTTTATCCCATCTGCCAAACTATAAGTTTCTTAATGTTAGGTACTCTGTTTTGTTCATGAGTGAATTCAGACCAACTATATTGCTCAGTTTCTTGCATGTTACCTTATCTGTGATTACTTCCTTTCCAAAGTATGCTATGGAAATGAATCATGGTAAGTTTTAGATTCTATTTGATAAAACTCTTTTAACAACTCTGCACGTAGCCAGAAGGGGAAACTACATCAACAGCATAATCTCAGCACAACTTGGTGATTATATTCTCTCCATTCATAAAGAAAAAAATTATATTTTTACTTTGTAGTTATAAAATAATTTGCACAAAGTAGTTGTTCTTATAAAAGCTTCAGTTTTGATTTTGAAATCTGTAACTTCCCACAAATTGTTGCATCAAAAATAAAACAAAACAAAAAACAATAAAACAGAATTTCCACAAACTGTTTTTGGAAAACCTATTTTTCTTACACCAAGAAACACATTTTTAATAATATTTGTAAATAGCAACACAGCTAGTTTCATAACAAAAAAGTTTATTATTGGGAGTTGGGGCCAACATGGCAAAATAGAAAGACTTTAAACTTACCTACTTTGATGAACACATCAAAATTACAACCATCCAAAGAACAGCCATCCATGAAAAAGGCCAAAATCTACCAGAAAATTTCTTCTACAACTAAAGACATAAAGAAGGAACTACAAAAAGACAGATAAGAGGGTCAGTCTCATGATATAGTCAAACCTCATACCCAAGGATGGTATCCACAAACTGGAAAATAAATACATTGCAGAAATTTTCCTATAGGAGTGAGACTTCTGAGCCCCTCCTCAAACTCCCCTCTCCAAGGTTCTTGAACTGAGAAGAGATGTTCCCAGTGCATTTGAGTTTGAAGGCCACTAGGGTTTAATTTCAGGAGCTTCACAGGACTGGGGAAAATAGAAACTTCATTCTTAAAGGGCAAGCACAAAGTCTCACATGCACTGAGACCCAGGGCAAAAGCAGTAATCTAATAAAAGTCTGGGCCAGACCTACCTGCTGGTCGTGGAGAGTCTCCTGGAGAGGTTGAGATCAGATGCTGCTCACTGGGGGCATAGACATTGGTAGTAGCCATTCTTGAGAGCTTTCTAGTGCATGGATGTTGGTGCTGATGAGCTTCATAGTAGAATCCTCCCTGAGGCTCTTTAGCGTCAAGACCTGGCCCCACACAACAGTCTGCAGAAGCCAGTGCTGGGATGCCTTATGCCAAACATAGAACTTCACAGGGACATAGCCACACCCATCAGTAGACAGACTGCCTAAAGTCATCCTGAGCCTATAGATGCCTCTAGACACACCTCTAGACATGGCCCTGCACACCAGAGGGCTTAACTCCTAGCTCCATACACCAGTTGGTAGGCACCAGCTCCAGAACCCCCTGGGACTTACTCTACACTACAGAAAGCCTGCTCTAGCCTCTGTAACAGCTTCTTCCATCACCAGGCAGACATCAGACACAAGAAAACCACATTTCCACAGTCTGTGGACCTCACCAGCTCACAACAGGCCAGATCCTTCCCTAAGAAGAAATGGGCCCCAGCCCTGCCCACTAGCAAGCCAACACAAGTTTATGGGCACCCTGAATCCCATACCCAATGGTGTCAGGAATCAGCTTCCCCACCACCAGTGACCTGAAAATATCTATGGAATCCCAGGGTCCGGTAGCCAGACTCTAGGATCTGGCTTCACCTGCCAGTGGTCCAGAACTGACTTCACAACCTGGCTCCATCAACCATTGGCTGGGGAATAGTCCCAGAGTCTTCTGGACCCTGATTCCACCCACCAGTGAGCCAGCAGAAGCACTGAGGCCATTTGGGGATCTGCAGTCAGCTGCTTTGTGACCCAACATTTTCAAAACGTGGGTTGCAAACCCCACACAAGGCATGGCCTGGAAATCAACAAGCCCAGAGGCCAAACAAGCTCACATACCACCCAATGGTCAGCCCACCACCACAGAAGGACACACATAACCATATTTGAGGGAACCACTAGAAAATATACCTTGGGTGGTAAGAAAGGAGTGCACTGCTGGGATGCATAAGATGTCTCCTTCAAAAGACCACTTCTCCAAGGTTGGGAAACATAACAAACCTACAAGAAACACAAATAAAAATTGCAACTTAGACAAAATGAGGTGACAGAGGAACACTTTCCAGATGAAGGAACAAGATAAAACCACAGAAGAAAAATTAAGTAAAGTTGAGATAGAAAAACTATAAGATAAAAGTTCAATGTAATGATTGTAAAGATGATAGAAGATATCAGAAGAAGATCGGATGAAAATACTGAGAAGTTGGAAGTTTTAAACAAAGAGTTAGAAAACATAAAGAATGACCAGAGATGAAGAATACCATAACTGAAATAAAAAATACATAGAAGGAATAAACAGTAGACTAAATGATACAAAGGAAAAGATAACCAAGACAGAAGGCAGAACAAAAAAAAAAAAAAAAAAAAAAAGACTGAAAAAAATGAGGACAGCTTAAAAGACCTTAGGATCAACATCAAGTGAACTAACATTGACATTGTAGAGACTCCAGAAGAAGAACAGAGAAAGGGTCAGAGAATATATTTGAAATTTAATAGTTGAAAACATTCCTAACCTGGGAAAGGAAACAGGCATTCAGTTCCAGAAAGCACAGAGAGTCCCAAAAAGGATCAACTCAAAAATGATCACACCAAGACACACTGTAATTGAAATGACAAAAATTAAAACAAAGAAAAAATATTAAAAGCAGCAAGGAAAAAGCAACAAATAACATAAGAAGAATTATCATAAGGCTATCAGCTGACTTTTCAGCAGAAAAACTGCAGGCCAGAAGGGAACAGCAAAATACATTTAAAGTGATGAAAGGGGAAAACTTACAACCAAGAGTACTCTTCTTAGCAAAGCTCTCATTTAGATTTGACAGAGAGATTAAAAGGTTTACAGACAAGCAAAAGCTAAAAAGTTCAGCATCACGAAAATGTTTTACAAGAAATATAAAAGAAACTCTTCTAAGCAAAAAGAAAATGCCACAACCAGAAACATGAATATTATGAAAGGAATGAGCTCATCAGGAAAAATACTGTAAAGATAGGAAATTTTCCATGTCCAAAGCTAGTAAAAAGACAAAAGTAGTAAAAATAATCTATATCCACAATAAACACTTAAGGGATACAAAAACCCATTAGACAAAAAATATAATCTCAAAAACAATAAGTGAAGGAGAGTTTAAATGCAGCATTATTAAAATGCATTTGAAATTAAGACCAGAAACTTAAAACTATTATATATATATATATATATATATATATATATATATATATATATGAATACATATATACATATATATATATATATATATAAATTTGCACACACACACACATATATATAGAATACATGGCTGTGTAAAATCTTTATGGTAACCACAGATCAAAAATCTATAATACATATATACAAAAAAGAAAAAGAAATCCAAACATAGTACTAAAGACACATTAAAACATGAGATGAAAACAAAATAAAAAGAAAAAAGACCCCTGTACTTTGGCACAAAAGAAACCTAAAAAATTTTAACAAGATAAAAATTATCTCAAGCATATTTACTGACCACAATGCCATGAAACTATAAGTCAACAACAGAGAAACAAAGGAGAAAAAAAGGAAAACATGGAGATTAAACAATATGCTATTAAAAAAATGGATCAATGAGGAAATCAAAGCTGAAATTAAAAAATACCTTGAGACAAATGACAATGAAAGCAAAACCACACAAAATTTATGGGACACAGCAAAGACAGCATTAAGAGGGAAGTTTATAGCAATACAGGCCTTCCTCAAAAAAGAAGAACAATCTCAAAGAAACAATTTAACCCAACAGCTGAGAGAACTAGAAAAAGAAGAACAAAAAACCCCAAAAGGCAGCAGAAGGAAGGAAATTATAAAGATCAGGCAGGAAACAAATAAAATAGAGACTTAAAAAAACATAGAAAAATCAATCAAACCAAAAACTGGTTTTTTGTAAAAGTAAATAAAATCGACAAACCTCTGGCCAAACTCACAAAGAAGAAAAAGAGAGAGCACAAATTAGCAAAATAAGAAAGGAAAATGGAGAAATTACAACAAATAAAACAGAAATACAGAATATAATACAAGAATATTATGAAAAACTATATGGAACCAAACTGGATAACCTAGAGGAGATGGACAAGTTTCTGGTAACATACTGTCCACCAAGACTGAATCAAGAAGAAACTGACCACTTGAACAATCTGATCACTAGAAATGAAATAGAAATAGCAATACAAAACCTCCTTACAAATAAAAGTCCAGGACCAGACGGCTTCACCGAGGAATTCTACAAAACATATGAAGAAGAACTCATACCAATCCTTCTCAAACTCTTCCAGAAGATTGAAAAGGAGGGAATACTCCCAAACCCATTCTATGAAGCCACCATCCCCGTGATACCAAAACCAGGCGAAGACACTACAAAGAAAGAGAATTGTAGGCCAATATCATTGATGAACATAGATGCCAAAATCCTCACCAAAATATTAGCAAATAGAATCCAACAACACATAAAAACAATTATGCATTTGACCTAGTGGGGTTCATCCCAGGGACACAAGGGTGGTTCAACATACACAAATCAATCAATGTAATACATCACATCAACAAGAGAAAGAACAAAAACCACATGATCATCTCAATCGATGCAGAAAAAGCATTTTATAAAATTCAACACCCATTTATGATAAAAACTCTCACCAAAGTGGGTATAGAGGGAACATATCTCAACATATAAAAGCTATATATGACAAACCTAAGCCAGCATAGTACTCAATGCTGAAAAACTCAAAAGCTTCCCACTAAAATCTGGGACAAGACAAGGTTGCCCACTATCACCACTCCTATTCAACATAGTCCTGGAAGTCCTAGCCACAGCAATCAGGCAAGAAAGAGAAATAAAAGGGATCCAAATTGGAAAAGAGGAGGGGAAAATGTCACTATATGCCAATGACATGTTATTATACATAGAAAACCCTAAAAAGTCCACACAAAAACTGCTAAAGCTGATCAAAGAATTCAGCAAGGTAGCAGGTTACAAGACTAATCTTCAAAAATCAGTTACATTTCTTTACACTAATGATGAATCAACAGAAAAAGAAAGTAAAGAAACCATCTCCTTTAAAATAACACCCAAAGTAATAAAATACCTAGGGATAAATCTAACCAAGGAGGTGAAAAAATTATACACAGAAAACTATAAACCATTGATGAAGGAAATTAAAGAAGAATTTAAAAAATGGAAAGATATTCCATGCTCTTGGATTGGAAGAATCAATATTGTTAAAATGGTCACATTGCCCAAGGCAATCTACAGATTTAATGCAATCCCTATCCAATGACCCAGGACATATTTCACAGAACTAGAACAAATCATAAAATTTTTATGGAACCATCAAAGACCTAGAATTCTGAAGAATTGCTGAAGAGAAAGAAAGAGGCTGCAGGAATAACTCTCCCAGACTTCAGACAGTACTATACAGCTACAGTCATCAGGACAGCATGGTATTGGTACAAAAACATGACATATAGACCAATGGAACAGAATAGAGAGCCCATAAGTGAACCCACAAACTTTTGGTCAACTCATCTTTGACAAAGGAGGGAAGAATATACAATGGAATAAAGACAGTCTCTTCAGTAAGTGGTGTTGGGAAAACTGGACAGCAGCATGTAAAGCAATGAAACTAGAACTCTTCCTTACACCATACACAAAAATCAACTCAAAATGGATCAAAGACTTACACATAAGACAAGATACAATAAACCTCCTAGAGGAAAATAGAGGCAAAATATTATCTGAAATATATCTCAAAAATGTTCTCCTAGGGCAGTCTACTCAAGCAATAGAAATAAAAGCAAGAATAAACAAATGGGGCCTAGTGAAACTTTCAAACTTCTGCAGAGCAAAGGAAACCGTAAGTGCAACAAAAAGATAACCTATGGAATGGGAGAAAATTTTTGCAAATGAAACCGACAAAGGCTTGATCTCCAGAATATATAAGCAGCTCATATGACTTAATAAGTAACAACCAAACAACCCAATCCAAAAATGGGCAAAAGACCTAAACAAGCAATTCTCCAAGGAAGACATACAAATGATCAATAGGCACATGAAAAAATGCTCAATATCACTAATTATCAGAGAAATGCAAATCCAAACTGCAATGAGGTATCACCCCACATAAGTCAGAGTGGCCGTCATTCAAAAATCCACAAATGACAAATGCTGGAGAGGCTGTGGAGAAAAGGGAACCCTCTTACACTGCTGATGGGAATGCAGTTTGGTACAGCCACTGTGGAAAACAGTGTGGAGATTCCTCAAAAGACTAGGAATAGACTTATCGTATGACCCAGGAAACCTGCTCCTGGGCATATATCCCGATGGAACCCTACTTCAAAATGACACCTGCACCCCAATGTTCATAGCAGCACATTTACAATAGCTAAGACATGGAAACAGCCTAAATGTCCATCAACAGATGACTGAATAAAAAAGGGGTATAGTTATACAATTGAATACTACTCAGCCATAAAAACTGACAACATAACAGCATTTGCATCAACATGGATGCTCCTGGAGAAAGTCATTCTAAGTGAAGTAAGCCAGAAAGAGAAAGAAAAATACCATATGAGATCGCTCATATGTGGAATCTAAAAAAAATCCAAACAAACAAGAAAAAAAAAAAAAACAAGAAAAAGACAGACAAAGCATGAATACAAAAGAGAAATCGACTCACAGACATAGAATACAAACTTGTGTTTGCCAAGAAGACAGAGGGTGGGAAGGAAAGACGGGATTTCAAAGTTGTAGAATAGATAAACAAGATTATACTGTATAGCACAGGGAAATGTACACAAGATCTAATGTTAGCTCACAGAGAAAAAAATGTGAAAATGAGTATATATATATTCATGTATAACTGAAAAATTGTGTTTTACAATGGAATTTGACACAACATTGTAAAATGATTAAAAATCAATAAAAAATGTTAAAAAGAAAAAAGACCTACAAAACAACCATGAAACAAGTAACAAAATATCAATAAAAACAGACACAACAAATAATTACCATATATGCAAATGGACTAAATGTTCCATTTAAAAGATATATGAGGATGAACCAAGATGGTGGAGTAAAGGGACTCATAATTCACACTCTCCCACAATTACAACAAGAACTACATCTACAAACCCATTGAATCACACAGAACACATACTGAACTCTGGTAGACTGTCTCTTTCTTTGAAATACATGAGGATTCTGACAAAATCCAGTAAGGAATAAAAGAAAAAGAAAAAAATTGGTGCAGGACTGGTCCTGCAGTAAGGGAGTGGTATAGGAAGAAATACACCCTCTGCTGGGATGCCCCCTCTCCATCCAGGAGGTTAGCCGGGACAGAAGCAGAGCTTTAAGACTCAGAGGAGAAAGTGACAGCTGCTTGGCAGACAGAACAAAGGGACACTGACACAGAGGGTCCCTGTGATCCATGACCCTATACACAAGCCAACATGGACAAGTTGGTTCTGGATGCTGGAGATCAGTGAGGAGCCCAGACATTGGGCTGGGTCTCACTGCACAGAGGCAGCCTCAGGGGACTAGAGGGCAATGGGGGTTCTGGCTGGGGTTGTGTATGGAAAAGAATAGCCTGGGATCCTCATAAATAGCATCACTATTGGTGTGTGTGGGGAAGAGGCACAATGCAACCACACCATAGCCACTTTCTCCCCTTGGCTCCACTGTTTATGTGTTCTTGTGAGAAGAGAGATGGGGTTTCATCATAGCCATCACTGCTGTGTAGAGACAAGGTTGAAAGCTAAATCCATACCTAGTGGACCTGCAATTCCACAGGCAGAATTGAAATTTATTTACAACTCCAAGAAGAGAGAAAAGATTTGCTGTCTCTAGACCCTTTATGGACTATAACCTCTGAGACAAATAGGCAGTGAGTGGAGTTCTGACACAAGGCAGGGGTGTATACAGGTATTTACAAACGGGCTGGCTTACCATACTGTGTGTGGAGGAAGGGCTGGGGGTCTGTACTGACGCTGCGGGGCACCAAAGATTCAGGTGCATGATCGCACACTTGCTATGGTGGATCCTAGCACCTGACATTGGCAGATCTGCACTGGTGGTTCCTGGGGCTCAGAACCTGGGGGACACCAGCAGATAGCCAACAGCCTTGCAGCTAAGATAGGGACAAAGGCAGGATCAACAAAGAATACTTTGTAAGCCCACATAAAAGGTGACAACACCACAGAGGGCACTTCCCAGTGGATATTTCCTGCCTAATCTTCCCAGCTGAAGCACTCCAAATCTGCCTACTACACACCACACCTCAGAAACAGGTCTAGAAGCCTCTATTCCAGCAACATTGGAACAGACCAGGCCCCAGTCAAGAGTGCAATAAACATAGGAAAAAAAAAGGAGGCTTAGCTCAATAACAACAATCAGGGCAGGCTCTGAATACCACAACACCAACCACATCCCCAATCAAAGGGATAATACCCAACACTCATGGAAGAAAGATGTGGGAACCATCCATACTAAGAACAGCCATCACAACAATACTACTAATGCACACAGTCTACACAGGAATGCTCCCACTTTAAATGAAATCAAACAAATAAAAAAAACAGACTTTCAGCACAACACTAGATAACTGATACTCTTAAATCCATAAAGCCAGAGAAATATAAGTGAAATTAAGAAGCAGAGAAATTACTCCCAATTAAAAGAACAAGAAAAATCCCATGAAAGAATGATCAATAATGTGGACCTCGGTAGTCTATTAGGTCATGAATTCTAAAAGGGAGTAGTTAAAGCACTGAAGGAACTAAAAGAGACTATCAATAATTACAGAGAATACTTTAAAAAGAAAATTGAAACTAAAAGAGGAGCCAATTAAAAACAGAAATCTCAATTGCTGAGATAAGAGCCAAGCTAAGGGCAGTCAAAAGCAGACTAGATAATGCAGAGGAATGAATAAGTTACTTGAAGACAGGATAACAAAACTCACCCAATCAGAACAGCAGACAGAAAAGCAAGTTTAAAAAATGAAAGCAATATAAGGGAGATATGAGATAATATAAAGCTTGCTAACCTATGCATAATAGGGGTCTCAGAAGGAGAAGAAAGTGCAAAGGGGATTGAAAAGGTATTGGAAAATATCATGACTGAAGACTTTCCTAACCTAAACAAGGAAACAGATATCCAAATACAGGAGGCACAGAAGGTCCCAAACAAGAAGAGCCCAAACAGACCTACACCAAGACACATTATAATTAAGACGGTCAAGGTTAAAGATAAAGAACAGATTCTAATGGCAGCAAGAGAAAAATAAAGATTTAGTTACAAGGGAACCCAAATAACGCTTCCAGCTGATTTCTCTACACAAACACTGCAGGCCAGAAGGGAGTGGCAAGATATATTCATAGTCTTGAATGAGAAAAAGCTGCAACCTAGGATACTCTATCTGGCAAGACTATACTTTGGAGTAGAAGGAGAGATAAAGAATTTCACAGACAAGCAAAAATGAAAAGAATTCAGCAATTCTAAACCCATGCTAAAAGAAATATTGAAAGGTCTACTCTAAATAGAAAAGAAACAAGGAGCTATGGAAATGAGAAAATCATAAATGGAAATGCAATATCTACAATGAGTTGCAAGAGAATAAACAGGAAGATGTAGAAAAATAAAGAATATCAAAATCATAAAACGTGGGAGAAAGAATGTGTTTAAGTCTACATGAATATCACTCTAAAGCAAAAAGATATAGTAAGGTGTTAACATACTTGAAAAATAGGGTAATCACAAATCAAAATTTTACAATAGTGTCACAAATACTAAAAAGAAACCAAGCTAATACAAAAGAGAATTTTCAAACTACAAAAAGAAAAGCACAAAGGAAAAGAAAGGAACAAAGAAATACCAAATCAACTGAAAAACAAAGTTCAAAATGGCAATAAACACACATCTTACCAATAATTACTGGAGATGTCAATGGACTAAATGCTCCAACCAAAAGGCATTGAGTGACAGATTGGCTAATGAAACAAAAGCCTGCAATATGCTGCCTATGAGAGTCACTTTAGAGTGAATGACACATAGATTGGTATTGAGAGGATGGAAAATGATATTTCATGCAAATGGAAATGACAAGAAAGTAGGAGTAGCAATACTGATTTCAGACAAAATAGACTTTAAAACAATGGCCATAAAGAAAGATAAAGTAGGATACTATATAATGATCAAAGGAGCATGACAAGATAAAGATAGTACACTCATTAACATATATCATTAACATATATATACCCAATATAGGAAAATCTAAATATATAAAACAAATACTAACAGACATAAAGGAAGATATCACTGGGAATACAATAAGAGTAGGAGAATTTAACACCCCACTAACATCTTTGGACAGATCTTCCAGACAGAAAATCAGTAAAACAGTGGAGATACTAAATGACACAGTAGAACAGTTTGACTTGTTTGATATTTTTAAGATAGTACATCCCTCCAAAAAAAGAGTATACATTCTTTTCAAGTAATCTTGGAACATTCTCTAGGGTAGAGCACATACTTGGACACAAAATAGCCTTAACAAATGTAAGAGGATAAAAAATTATTCCAACCATCTTCTCTGACCACAAAGGCATGAAACTAGAAATCAACCACAGAAAAAGAAATGAAAAAAAAAATGATAGTGTGGAGACTAAATAACATGCTACCAAACAACCAGTGGGTCAACGATGAAATCAAAATAGAAATTTAAAAAATACCTTGAGACAAATGACAATGAAAACACAACTACACAAAATCTACGGGTTGCAGCAAAAGCAGTCCTAAGAGGGAAGTTCATAGCAATATAAGTCTTCTTCAAAAAACAAGAACAGTCTCAAATAAGCAACCTAACCTACCACCTAAAAGAATTAGGAAAAGAGGAATAAACAAAAACTAAAGTCAACAGAAGGAAAGAAATAATAAAGATCAGGGAGGAAATAAATAAAATAGAGGTTAAAAAACAATATACAAATCAATCAAACCAAGAGCTGTTTTTTTGAAAGAATAAGCAGAATTGACAAATCTGGCCACGCTCACTGAGAAGAAAAGAGAGAAGACACAAAGAAACAAAATAAGAAATGAAAATGGAGAGATTACAATCAACTCCACAGAAATACAAAAAATCGTAAGAGAATACTATGAACAATTATATGGTAATAAATTAGACAACTTAGAAGAAATGGACAAGTTTCTAGAACATACAGTCCACTAAAACTGAATCAAGAAGAAACATATCATTTGAACAGAACAATCACTAGAAGTTGAATAAAATCAGCAATAAAATGTCTCCCTGCAAACAAAGTCCAGGACTAGATGGCTTCACTGGGGAATCTATCAAACATACAAAGAAGATCTCATACCAGTCCTTCTCAAGCTATTCCAAAACATTGAAGAGCAGGGAATACTCCCAAACTTGTTCTATGAAGCCACCATCATCCTGATACCAAAGCTAGACAAAAATACTACCAAAACAGAAAGCTATAGGCCAATAACATTGATGAACATAGATGGAAAATTCCTGAACAAAATATTAGCAAACAGAATACAACATAAATAAAAAATATCATACATTATGATCAACTTGGGTCCTTCCCAGGGACACAAAGATGGTTTAATATACACAAATGAAACAATGTAATGCACCATACCAACAAGGGAAAAGACGAGAATCACATGATCATCTCAATAAATGTAGAAAAAATATATGTGATAAAATTCAACACCGACTTATGATAAAAGCTCTTACAAAAGTGGGTATTGAGGGAACATATCTCTACATAATAAAAGTGATTTATGACAAACCTACAGCCAGCATAGTACTCAATGGTGAAAAGATGAAAGCCTTCCCACTAAAATCTGGAACAAGACAAGGATGCCCACTATCACCACTTCTATTCAATACAGTATTGGAAGTCCTAGCCATAGCAAGTAGACAAGAAAAAGAAATAAAAGGGATCCAAACTGGATGAGAAAATGTTAAATTTTCACTAAATGTGGATGGCATGATACTATATATAGAAAATCCTAAATGCTTCTCAAAAAACTGAGAGCCAATAAAAGAATTTGGCAATGTAGCAGGATACAAGGTTTACATATAGAAATCAGCAGTATTTCTTTACACTAACAATGAAATATCAAAAAATGTAAAGAAAAAATCCCTTTTTAAACTGTATCCAAAAATAAAATAAAATAAAATACTTAGGAATAAATATGGCCAAGGTAGTGAAAGACTTATATGCAGAGAACTACAAAACATTGACTAAGGAAGTTTAAGATGACTTAAAGAAATGGAAATATATCCCATGTTATTGTATTGGGAGAATTAATATTGTTAAAATGGTCACACTACCCAAGGCAATCTACAGAGTTAATGCAATCCCTATCAAATTACCCAGGACATATTTCACAGAACTAGAATAAATCATAATAAATTTATATGGAACCACAAAACACCTAGAATTGCCAAAGCATTATTGAAGAAAAAGAAAGAGGCTGGAGGAATAAACCTTCCAGACTTCAGACAATGCTTCTGAGCTACACTAAGGAAAACAGCATGGTATTGGTACAAAAACAGACATATGAATCAATGTAACAGAATAGAGAGCCCGAAAGAAACCTATAAACTTTTGGTCAACTAATCTTTGACAAAGGAGGCAAGAACATGCAATGGACAAAAGACAGTCTCTTCAGCAAATGGTGTTGGGAAAACTGGACAGCTCTATGTAATTCAATTAAATTAGAATACTCCCTCACAACATACACAAAAATAAACTCAAAATGACTTAAAGACTTAAACATAAGACAAGACACTATAAAGCTCTTAGAAGAAAACGTAGGCAAAACATTCTCTGACATAAATCACAGCAATGTTCTCCTCAGGCAGTGTACACAAGGAATAGAAATAAAAGCAAAAATAAACAAATGGGACCTAATTAAACTTATAAGCTTTTTCACAGGAAGGGAAACCATAAGCAAAACAAAAAAACAACCTAAGGAATGGGAGAAAATATTTGCAAAAATGAGATTGACATCGGCTTAATTTCTTGAGTATATAAACATCTCATACCACTTAATAAGAAAATAACAAACAACCCAATCCAAAATTGGGAAGAAGGCCTAATAAGTAATTCTCCAATGAAGGCATACAAAAGGTCAATAGGCACATGAAAAAATTCTCAGTATCACTAATTGTCATAGAAATGCAAATCAAAACTACAATGAGGTGTCACCTCACACACGTCAGACTGGCTACAATTAAAAAGTTCCCAAAAGGTAAATTCTGGATAGGCAGTGGCAAAAAGGGAACCCTCCTACACTGTTGGTGGGAATGTAGTTTGGTGCAGCCATTATGGAAAACAGTATGGAGATTCCTTAAAAGACTAATCATAGACTTACCATATGACCCAGCAATCCCACTCCTGGGCTCATATCCAGAGGGAACCTTAATTCAAAATATGCATGCACTCCAATTTTCATAGCAGCATTTTACAATAGACATGACATGGAAACAACCTAAATGTCCATCTACAGATGACTGGGTAAAGAACATGTGGTATATTTATACAATGGCATTCTACTCAGCCATAAAAAATTAATAAAATAATATCATTTGCAGTAACATGAATGGACCCAGAGAATGTCATTCTAAGTGAAGTAAGCCAGAAAGAGAAAGAAAAATACCATACGATTTCACTTATATGTGGAATCTTAAAAAAAAGAAAAAAATGAACTTATTTATTTGTTTACTTGTCTCACAGACATAGAAAACAAACTTATGTTTACCAAGGGGGAAGGGGTTGAGAAGGGAGAAATTAGAAGTTTGAGATTTGCAGATACTAATTAATATATATATATAAATAAAATAGATAAATAGATAAATAACAAGTTTATAATGTAAAGCACAGGGAGCTATATCCAATATCTTGTAATAACTTATGGTGCAAAAGAATATGAAAACCAATATATGTGTATTCCTATATGACTGAAGCATTGTGCTGTACACCAGTAATTGGCACAAAATTGTAAACTGACTATTCTTCAGTAAAAATATATTTTGAAAAAAACCAAAAAAAAAAAACGCAAAAAGATATAGAGAGACTTAATGGATACAAAAGCAAGACTCAGGATATTATGCTTACAGGAGTTTCACTTCATATCTAAAGACACATATAGACTGCAAGTGAGAAGATGGAAAAGGAGTTTCTTGTAAATGAAAATCAAAAGAAAGTTAGGATAACAATACTTATATTAAAAAATAGACCTTTATATTAAGACTGTTATAAGAGATAAAGGACACCTCATAATACCCAAGGAATCAATACTAGAAAAAGTTATAATAATTGTAAATATATATGCACCCAACATGGGAGTGCTTAAATACATAAAGGAAATGTTAACAGACTTAAAGCAAAAAATAAATAGTAACACAAAAATAATAGGGAACTTTAACACCTTGCTTACATCAGTGGACAGATTATTCAGACAGAAAAATCAATAAGGAAACACTGGCCTTAAATAACACATTAGAACAGATGTGCTCAATTGATATACATGGAGCATGCCATCTGAAAGCAGCATAATATACATTCTTTCAAGTATAGATGTATTATTCTCCAGGATAGAGCCCATGCTAGGGCACAAAACAAGCCTTGGTAAATGTAGGAAAATTGAAATTATATCAAGCATTTTTCTCTCTGTAACACTGTGAGACTAGAAACCACTTACAAGAAACATAACTCCAAAAACACAAGTATGTGAAAACTAAACAATATGTTGCTAAACAACCAATGGGTCACTGAGGAAATGAAAGTTGAATTCAGAAAATACCTAGAGAAAAATAAAAACAAAAACATGACAATCCAAAACCTTTAGGATATAGCAAAAGCAGTTCTAACAGGAGAGTTTATAGTGATACAACCTAACCTCAGGAAACAAAAATCTCAGATGAACAAATTTACCTTACAACTAACAAAACTATACAACAAAAAAACAAACAAATCCAAACTTCATGGAAGGAAAGAAATCATAAAGATCAGGGCAGAAATAAATAACATAAAGTAAAATAAAACAATAGAGAATATCAATGAAACAAAAGTTTGTTCTTAGAAAAGATGAATAAAATTTATAAATCTTTACCCAGACTGCTCAAGAAAAAAAGGGAGAAAGCCCAACTCAATAAACTTAGAAATGATAAAGGAGAAATTACTACCAACACCACAGAAATGCAAAAGATCACAAACTGAATTCAACACTACATTAAAAATATCATAAACCATGATCAAGTGAGATTTATCCCAAGGATGAAATAATTTTTTTTAATATCTGCAAATCAATAAATGTGATACACCACATTAACAAACTGAAGAATTAAAAAAACATATGATTATCTCTATAGATGCAGAAAATGTTTTTTCAAAAAAATTCAAGACCCATTCATGATAAAAACTGACAAGAGAGTGAGCATAGAGGGACATACCTAAACTTAATAAAGGCAATATATGAGAAACCCATAGCTAACATCATACCCAATGATGAAAAGCCAAAAGTATTTCCTCTAAGATCAGGAACAAGACAAGGAGTCTCACTCTTGCTAATTTTATTCAACATATTCCTGGAAGCTCTAGCTACAGAAATTAAACAAGATAAATAAATAAGAGATCCAAATTGGAAAAGAAGAAGTAAAGCTCTCACTGTTTCAGATGGCATAATACTATACATAGAAATACCTAAAAAGGCTACCAGAAAACTATTGGAGCTCAGCAATGAATTTGGTAAAGTTACAGGATACAAAATTAATATCCATAAATCTGTTGTATTTCTATACACTAACAATAAACTATTATAAAGAGAAATTAAGAAAAAAGTCCCATTTATGATCATATGAAAAGAATAAGGTAACTATGAATAAACCTACCTAGAGAAGCAAAAGACCTGTACTCAGAAAACTATTAGATACTGGTGAAATGAACTGAAAATGACACAAACAGAGGGAATAATATGCTGCATTGTAAGATTGGAAGAAATAATATTGTTAAAATGACCATATTACTCAAGGCAATATGTAGATACAATGTAAAATATCAATGGCAGTTTTCACAGAAATAGAACAATAAACTTACAATTTGTATTTAAACACAAAAGAACTACAAAAACAATGAAGAAAGAATAGAGCTGGGAAAACTACATTCCTTGACTTCAGACTATACTACAAAGCTACAATAATCAAAACAGTATGGTGCTGGCACAAAAACAGACATGTAGATCAATGAAACAGAATAGAGAGCCCAGAAATAAACCCATGCACCTATGGTCAGTTAATCTATGACAAAGGAGACAAGTATGTACAATGGAGAATTTTCTCATTTATTGGTGCTTAGTAAACTAGACAAGTGCATGTAAAAGAATGAAAATAGAACATTCTTTAACACCATATAAAAAATGAACTTAAAATGGATTAAAGGCCTAGAAGCTCCTAGAAGAAAAAAAATAGAAAAATAAGCAGAACACTCTTTGACATAAATTGTAGCAATATTTTTTGTCAGTCCCTAAAGCAAAGGAAATAAAAACAAAAATAAAGAAATTGGACCTAATTAAACTTAATGGCTTTTGTATAGCAAAGGAAATCATTGGCAGAATAAAACAAACAAACAAACAAACAAACCCATGGAATGGGAGAATATATTTGAAAATGGTATGACTGATAAGGGATTAATATCCAAAATGTATAACAGCTCACACAACTCGAGAAGGAGAAGGAGGAGAAGAAGGAGAAGGAGAGGAAGAAGAAGAAAGAATAAGAAGAAGAAGGAGGAGGAGGAGAAGGAGGAGGAGGAGGAGGAGGGGAAGGGGAAGGAACAACTCGATTAAAACTTGGACAGAAGCCCTGAATAGACATTTCTCCAAAAACATGCAGATGGCCAATAGACGCATGAAAAGATGCTCAACATCTCTAATCATCAGGGAAATACAAATCAAGACTATAGTGAGATATCACCTCACACTGTCAGAATGGCTATCATCAAAAAGAACACAAATAACAAATGCTGGCGATGATTTAGAGAAGAAGGAAACCTAGTGTGCTGTTGGGGGGATGTAAATTGGTACAGATGCTGTGGGAAACAGTAAAGAGATTTCTCAAAAATACTAAAAATAGAACTATCATATGACCCAGCAATTCCACCCTTATATTTATGTCTTAAAAAACCAAAATCATGAATTTTATAATATATATGCAACCTCCAAATTTTGATGTTTGCAAAAACATGGGTGTGCATGGAAGATACTATGCTAAGTGAAATGTGTCAGGTAGAGGAAGACAGATACTGTTTATGACTTATATGTGAATCTAAAAAATACAAGAAATTAGTGAATATGACAAAAAAGAAACAGACTCCCAGACATAGAGAACAAACTATTGGTTACCAGTGGGATAAGGGAAATGGGGGGCAATATAGGGGTAGAGAGGGTTAAAAGATACAAACTATTATGTATAAATAAGGTTCAAAGATACATTGTACAATACTGGGAATATTGCTAATATTTTATAATAAGTCTAGATGGAGTATACCTTTTAAAATTGTGACTTAATATACTGTATACCTGTAACATATAATATTACATCAACTATACTTCAGTAAAAGCAAGAGTCTATCTCTGAACAATTGAGATTTTCACCTGCCTCAGGCATCTTGATGATTAAATTATCTAGTTTAGTGCTTCTCAGACTAACTATGGTAAAGGATCTTTTTTTTCTTACTATTCAACCTGTGACAAAAGTGTAACTTTTTAGTTAGAATAAAATTATTCTTGGAAATGTGAAGTTGAAAAAAGAAATATATACAAAATTCAAGCCTACTAGTCACATTTGGATGTTGCAGAAATGTTTCCATAAAAATTTCTGAATGCTTTTTCTTAATTTCCATTTTAATCTTGCTATTGATCAGTAGACAAACCAGCTCCAAACACTAGATCCTTAATGAGTAGCACTGATAAGATGCATTTGATCAGTGTTTCTCAAATTTTAAGGGGCATATGTATTACCTGGACATCTTGTTAACATGCAGGTCCTAATACTTTTGGAATTGGATCTGAGATTTGGAATTTCTAGCAAGTTACCAAGTGAAGTCTGTAATATTGATCTGTCAACCACAACTTCAACAACAAATCATTAGAGTATAAGCTTCTTGTGGGAAAATGTTATGTATATCCATTTCTATATTCCAAGTATTCATTACAATGCCATCAACAGAGTATGTGTTTAAAAAAATTTGTTGTGTAAAGAAATGATTCAGTAGACCTTTCCACTTCCATGGATCCATGGACTTTTTTTATTTGAGAAGAATGTTGATTATGGGAGGAAGCAGTGGTGATTCTTTTTTTTTTTATAATATCCAATCCGTTGTAAAGAATTTAATATCCAATCCATTTTACTTTCATAAAATACATTAAAATGAATTGCTAGAAACATAAAATTTAGAAATAAAAGATAAATAAAATTAAAGCCAGTATTTAGATGTTGCAGCAATGTCAAATTTTACACATTGTGATTCTGTCACTTACTCTAAATTCATGGAGTTGTTTCAAGGAGAGGGTTGCTTGAATCTTCATGGTTCACTGCAACACTGATTCTATAACTTTGATGAGGATGACATTTCTTAAAACAGGTAAATGATTCATTGTTTTCAGTGTTCTTTTAATGTAACTACCACTTTAAATAGATTTTGGAATATTCTATTTGTGTGTGTGTGTGTTTTTAATTTCACTAGCTGACCACATTGAGTGGTTTAATTAATGAAGCTAGTTTTAAATGCAAAATTAAATAAGCATGATAGGGTTTGAGCAACGAGGCAGCAAAGTTCCATAAAAGCTGCTCTGGGTATTGTCTTAATAATTTCAGTAAGGCATTATCTTTAAGGCATGGCATTTTACCAAGTTTGCAACTCATGTCACTGTCATCAATCTTTTCTCTGTTTTATATCTACTTTCTCTTTACAAACTGTGACATGGTGGTTTTAGCAAAAGAACTTTCGAAAAGCTTTTAAAAGGACTTGTGTGTCTTCTCCAGCTTCAAATAATTCTGTCAAAATCTGATTTGAAGTGTGCCACACAAATGAAACTGTTCTTGAACTATAACAAATGGCCTTCAAAATGATGTGGGAGTAGAGTTGAACAAAGCATTGTTTTCAACTGATCATGTGAGAACTCATCAATGGTTTAAGTGACAGTGTTTGATGCTTGCATACTTGCTGGAGATGTTCTTTGAAAATCTCCACGTGTCCTTGATGCCAGGGAACTCCTCTACATTTCCTTCTCTTTTGGGGCCTTTGCACCTTTGCTTATCAGGACATACTAAAGAAACTGAGAACAGCCCTAGAGGATCCATAGTGTCAACAAAAAACAGGCTTTAGATTTCCTTAGAAGACAATCAAGGATTTGCCTATTGGTGCCTGAATCAATCAATAGTATTTTTGATACTTGTGGCATTCATGCTATTATTTTCTATCTCATGTCTGTAAGTTCATTAGGCTAGTGTCCAACTATTTGTTTATTACTTCATTTATTGGTAAATTTGGGCTATTTTAGGATATGTTAAGTATAGTGCAGTAAAGTAGTCATAGAAATTATCACAATGTGTCTGTCTTTTTCAGATTATTTCAAATTTGCCTCCCTCACCAACTATCTATAAATATCATGATGGCAGGGATCTTGCCTATTTTGGTTACTGCTGCAATTTCTACATCTATAGCAGTGTCTGGCTCATTGAGGTTAATAAGTATTTGTTGAGTAAGAGTTCAATTATTGTTTCAAGTAGTACACTCAAAAGTATGAACACAATTGATATCTCTATCTATATCTTGAGATAGATAGTAACAGAAAAACTAAATAAGGTAGCCAAGTACCCTTTTTTTTAATATTGCTGAACTTAAACAACATTAAAAAACAAAATTAAAGAGAAGCTAGTGAAGATAGTCTTTTAAAGACATGTTCATTTACATCCAATATGTTACCTTTTTAACTAATCTTTAAACTGTCGCTCACAGCTTAATCTAACTCTGGTTTTAGCTACATATTACATTACAATACTTCTTTCCATTTATTCTGAAGATTGTCTTAGAGTCAAACCTTTCCTGTCTCCAGTGATACACACATCTAACACTTAGCTCATGTCTATTTGGGAAGAAGAGCAGAGCACTCTACTACCAGCAGTGGGTTACTTACACAGAACAAATTATTTTCAGAATTCCCTGTTCCATAGCACCAACTGAAGTAGAAAACTAAAGGCAACGTACCTGTGACATATCTTTCTCCCATCTCCATCCCTATTCCTAATCATTAAATCACTTTCTATTCTTCTCTTAAAGAAAAATGCTATCTTTTCCCTCCTCAAGACAATCTCTATTTGTAGTTACTTAATAGTGGTTAGCAATATCCTGGCAGTCTATAACTTCTATTATTTGCCATTGATGCACACTGCTTTCTAAAATAACTAATGCCATAGAATAATCCACTTCAGGTAGAAATCTGAAATTGAATCAGTGACCTTACTGCCTTCCCTCTTTCCTCACTTTGCTTCAGTCACAATAACCCCCTAGAATGGCCATGAACATTTAAGTCTTCCTTGTTGAAATGTGAAATAAAATAGAGTCATTTATGTCAAAGGATTTTAAAATGGAGCCATAAGGCCATGAATGAGGTGAACCTTACACACATCCTCATTAGGTAGAATCATGAACTTTTGAAATGGGCCAAATCACAAATATTCCAAGGACTCTGCAAGAATGTTTGCAACTTGTGGTAGTAATGGCCTTTTATCTCCCTCTAGTGATAGCCTTAGCACTTAATCATGTTCAGCTAAGACTAACTTCTGTCTCCAACTCCAATTAAAATCCTTTGTAATGCAAACCTCCCTTTTTTGGTTTTAAAAGCCCCTGACTTTTACTCTCTAGTGGGACACTGTTTGGGTTGCTACCTACATCTGTGTACCGTGAATTGCAATTTAATTTGATCCCAAATGAGCACTGCTTGATTATTGCCTCCTAGGTTTATTTAGGTTTACATGCATGGTGTCAGAAGTGGGACCTGAAGCTATCCTACTGCTACAGGATGGATGTCTCCTGGAACTGGTTGCTGTACCCATAGTTCCTTTTGTACCCACTGTTTCCTCAAAACTGCCATCTCAACTGTGAGTCTTCTCAGGCTCCAAGCCTCCTTTCTTTTGGTTGAGGTCTTGGTCACTGCCTTTCTTTGGTATCAGGTGGGCAGTTACCCTGGGAGATGATTATCTCATAGTGCTAGCTCACCACTAGGCTGCTAGAGAGGTTTTCCTCCAGGTGAGCACTCTGATTTCTTTGTGTGCTTCTTTAATTATGAGACTGTATTTTTCTAAGTTCCCCTAAGAAAGTCAAACTCCCTTGAGGACCAGAGTTGGTTTTATGTTTAAAATCTGTGGTCCTTCATCTTGTAAGCTTCTATCACAGTGAACTGATAACATAAAAGATGATTTAAATTTACAGTGGCAACAGTGGGGCTTTCTTGAAGACCCGAAACATATTTTTCTGTGCAATAAATTTGAGAACCATGGAAGTAAGCTAATTGAAAATGATACTTATTTTATTTTATTTTTTTAACATTTTTTATTGATTTATAATCATTTTACAATGTTGTGTCAAATTCCAGTGTTCAGCACAATTTTTCAGTAACTCATGGACATATACACACTAATTGTCACATTTTTTTCTCTGTGAGTTATCATAATATTTTGTGTATATTTCCCTATGCTATACAGAGTAGTCTATTCTACAATTTTGAAATCCCAGACTATCCCTTCCCACCCTCCACCCCCCTGGTAAACACAAGTCTGTATTCTCTGTCTGTGAGTCTATTTCTGTCCTTTATTTACGCTTTGTTTTTGTTGTTTTTTTAGATTCCACATATGAGCGATCTCACATGGTATTTTTCTTTCACTTTCTGGCTTACTTCACTTAGAATGACATTCTCCAGGAGCACCCATGTTGCTGCAAATGGCATTATGTTGTCAGTTTTTATGGCTGAGTAGTATTCCATTGTATAAATACACCACTTCTTCTTTATCCAGTCACCTGTTGATGGACATTTAGGCTGTTTCCATGTTTTGGCTATTGTAAATAGTGCTGCTATGAACATTGGGGAGCAGGTGTCATCCTGAAGTAGATTTCCTTCTGGATACAAGCCCAGGAGTGGGATTCCTGGGTCATATGATAAGTCTATTCCTAGTCTTTTGAGGAATCTCCACACTGTTTTCCATAGTGGCTGCACCAAACTGCATTCCCACCAGCAGTGTAGGAGGGTTCCCCTTTCTCCACAGCCTCTCCAGCATTTGTCATTTGTGGATTTTTGAATGACGGCCATTCGGACTGGTGTGAGGTGATACCTCATTGTAGTTTTAATTTGCATTTCTCTGATAATTAGTGATATTGAGCATTTTTTCATGTGCTTTTTGATCATTTGTATGTCTTCCTTGAAGAATTGCTTGTTTAGGCCTTCTGCCCATTTTTGGATTGGGTTGTTTATTTTTTTCTTATTGAGTCGTATGAGCTGCTTATATATTCTGGAGATCAAGCCTTTGTCGGTTTCACTTGCAAAAATTTTCTCCCATTCCGTAGGTTTTCTTCTTGTTTTATTTCTGGTTTCCTTTCCTGTGCAGAAGCGGGTAAGTTTCATTAGGTCCCATTTGTTTATTCTTGCTTTTATTTCTTCTAGGAGAAAATTTTTTAAATGTATGTCAGATAATGTTTTGCCTATGTATTCCTCTCGGAGGTTTATTGTATCTTGTCTTATGTTTAAGTCTTTAATCCATTTTGAGTTGATTATTGTATATGGTGTAAGGGAGTGTTCTAGCTTCATTGTTTTACATGCTGCTGTCCAGTTTTCCCAACACCATTTGCTGAAGAGACTGTCTTTATTCCAATGTGTATTCTTGCCTCCTTTGTCAAAGATGAGTTGACCAAAAGTTTGTGGGTTCATTTCTGGGCTCTCTATTCTGTTCCATTGATCTATATCTCTGTTTTGGTACCAATACCATGCTGTCTTGATGACTGTAGCTCTATAGTATTGTCTGAAGTCTGGGAGAGTTATTCCTCCAGCCTCTTTCTTTTCCTTCAATAATGCTTTGGCAATTCTGGGTTTATATGATTCTATATAAATTTTATTATGATTTGTCCTAGTTCTGTGAAATATGTCCTGGGTAATTTGATAGGGATTGCATTAAATCTGTAGATTGCCTTGTGCAGTGTGACCGTTTTAACAATATTGATTCTTCCAATCCAAGAGCATGTGATATCTTTCCTTTTTTTAAAGTCTTCCTTAATTTACTTCATCAATGGTTTAAAGTTTTCTGTGTATAATTCTTTCACCTCCTTGGTTAGATTTATTCCCAGATATTTTATTACTTTGGGTGCTATTTTAAAGGGGATTGTTTCTTTACTTTCTTTTTCTGTTGATTTATCGTTAGTGTAAAGAAATGCAACTGATTTTTGAACGTTAATCTTGTAACCTGCTACCTTGCTGAATTCTTCAATCAGCTCTAGTAGCTTTTGTGTGGACCTTTTAGGGTTTTCTATATATAGTAACATGTCATCAGCATATAATGACACTTTTACCTCTTCTTTTCCAATTTGGATCCCTTTTATTTCTTTCTCTTGCCTGACTGCTGTGGCTAGGATTTCCAGGACTATGTTGAATAGGAGTGGTGATAGTGGGCATCCTTGTCTTGTCCCAGATTTTAGTGGGAAGCTTTTGAGTTTTTCACCGTTGAGTACTATGCTGGCTGTAGGTTTGTCATATATAGCTTTTATTATGTTGAGGTATGTTCCCTCTATACCCACTTTGGCGAGAGTTTTTATCATAAATGGGTGTTGAATTTTATCAAATGCTTTTTTCACATCGATTGAGATGATCATGTGGTTTTTGTTCTTTCTCTTGTTGATGTGATGTATTACACTGATCGATTTGCATATGTTTAACCAGCCTTGTGTCCCTGGGATGAACCCCACTTGGTCATGATGTATAATCTTTTTTATGTGTTGTTGGATTCTATTTGCTAAAATTTTGGTGAGGATATTGGCGTCTATGTTCATCAGTGATATTGGCCTATAATTCTCTTTCTTTGTAGTGTCTTTGCCTGGTTTTGGTATCAGGGTGATGGTGGCTTCATAGATTGGGTTTGGGAGTATTCCATCCTCTTCAATCGTCTGGAAGAGTTTGGGAAGGACTGGTATGAGTTCTTCTTTGTATGTTTGGTAGAATTCCCCAGTGAAGCCGTCCGGTCCTGGACTTTTATTTGTAGGGAGGTTTTTAATTGCTATTTCTATTTCCTTTCTAGTGATCGGATTGTTCAAGTGTTCAGATTCTTCTTGATTCAGTTTTGGTGGACAGTATGTTTCCAGAAACTTGTCCATCTCCTCTAGGTTATCCAGTTTGTTTCCATATAGTTTTTCATAATATTCTCGTATGATATTCTGTATTTCTATTTTGTTTGTTGTAATTTCTCCATTTTCCTTTCTTATTTTGCTAATTTGTGCTCTCTCTTTTTTCTTCTTTGTGAGTTTGGCCAGAGGTTTGTCGATTTTATTTACTTTTTCAAAAAACAGCTTTTGGTTTGGTTGATTTTTTCTATGGTCTTGTTAATCTCTATTGTATTTAATTCCTCTCTGATCATTATTATTTCATTCCTTCTGCTGCTTTTTGGGGCTTTTTGTTCTTCTTTTTGTAATTCATTCAGGTGGTGGGTTAAATTGTTTATTTGAGGTTGTTCTTCTTTTTTGAGGAAGGCCAGTATCACTATAAACTTCCCTCTCAGCACTGCCTTTGCTGTGTCCCATAGGTTTTGAGTGGTTGTGCTTTCATTATCATTTGTCTCAAGGTATTTTTTAATTTCAGCTTTGATTTCTCATTGATCCATTGTTTTTTCAATAACATACTGTTTAATCTCCATGCTTTCCTTTTTTTCTCCTTTGTTTCTCTCTTGTTGATTTCCAGTTTCATGGCATTGTGGTCAGTAAAGATGCTTGAGATAATTTCTATCTTCTTAAAATTGTTGAGGTTTCTTTTGTGCCCAAGTACATGATCGATCCTGGAAAATGTTCCATGTGCACTTGAAAAGAATGTATATCCTATTTTTGGGGGGTGTAATGCTCTGAAAATATCCACCAAATCTAGTTTTTCTATTGTAGTATTTAATTTCTCTGTTGCCTTGTTTATTTTCTGTCTGGAAGATCTGTCTTGTGATGTTAATGCAGTGTTAAAATCTCCAACGATGATTGTATTCCCATTAATATCTCCCTTTCTCTCTGTTAGTAATTCTTGTATGTACTTAGGTGCTCCTATATTGGCTGCATATATATTAACGAGTGTAATATACTCATCTTGTATCACTCTTTAATCATTATAAAATGTCCTTCTTTATCTTTCTTTATGGCCTTTGTTTTAAAGTCTATTTTGTCTGAAATCAGTACTGCAACACCTGCTTTTTTGGCTTTTCCATTTGCATGGAATATCCTTTTCCATCCTTTCGCTCTCAATCTATATGTGTCCTTCTCCCTAAAGTGGGTCTCTTGTATGCAGCATGTTGAAGGTTCTTGCTTTATTATCCAGTCTGCCACTCTGTGTCTTTTGACTGGAGCATTTAGTCCATTAACATTTACAGTAGTTAATGATAGATGTGTGTTTATTGCCATTTTGAACTTATCTTTGCAGTTGAATTGGTATATCCTCTTTGTTCCTTTCTTCTTCCTTTTGTGGTTTGGTAATTTTCCTTTGTATTATCATGGATTTTATTTAATTTTTGTGACTCCTTTGTAAATTTTTGGCTTGTGGTTACCCTTTTTTTGTAAATCTATCAACCCACTACTATAACTGTTTTTATTAAACTGATAGTAACATGATCTCAAACCCATCCTACTGTTAAAAAAATTTAAAAAAGAAAGAAAAAAATATTCTATATTTCCCTGCCTCCCTCTCCCACTCTCAGTGATTTGTATGTCTTCTTTTATAATTTCATGTTTACTTTATTTGTAATTCATGAGTTATCACCTTTCCAGTTGTGTGTTTCTCATTTCTGTAGCATCCTGCTGCTTTTCTATTTAGAATAGCCCTTTCAATATTTCTTTTAGCATGGGTTTAGTGTTGCTAAACTCCTGCAGCTTTTTTTTGTCTGTGAAACTCTTTATTTCTCCTTCTATCCTCAAGGATAGCCTTGCTGGATAAAGGATCCTAGGCTGCATCTTTTTTTCATTCAGGGCTTTGAATATATCTTGCCACTCCCTTCTGGCCTGTAGTGTTTGTGTAGAGAAATCAGCTGAGAGCCTTATGGGGGTTCCCTTGTAACTTACTCTTTGCTTTTCTCTTCCTGCCTTTAGAATCATTTTGTTATACTTGACTCTGGCCATCTTGATTATGATATGTCTTGGTGTGGGTCTATTTGGGTTCTTCCTGTTTGGGACCCTCTGAGCTTCCTGTACTTGGATATCTGATTCCTTCTTTAAGTTTGGGAAGTTTTCAGTCATGGTTTCTTCAAAAATCTTTTCAATCCCCTTTTATCTTTCTTCTCCTTCTGGGACCCCTACTATGCGAAGATTGGGGAGCTTTATATTATCCCATAGGTCCCTTATGCTATTTTCATTATTTTTTTATTTGCTTATCTTGTAGTTCTTCTGAATGGGTGCTTTCTATTGCCCTGTCTTCTAGATCACTAATTCGTTCCTCTGCATTATCTAGTCGGCTTTGCACAGCTATTAGATCATTCCTCATCTCTGTCAACGAGTTTACCCATTCTACTTGGCTCTACTTTATAGCTTCAATTTCATTTTTGACATATTTTATATCTCTAAACACTATCTCTTTTAATTCCTTCAGCAATTCGATCACTCCTTTTTTGAAATCTTGATCTAGTAGGCTATCGATGTCTATTTTTTTCATCTTTCTTTCAGGGGATTTCTCTTGCTCTTTTAATTGGGAAAGGTTTTTCTGCTTCTTCATCTTGCTCATACCTCTTTGGCACTGTGGTTTATGGAGTATCAGTTGTTTATTTTGGCCCTTAAGGATTTTATCTATCTAATGCCTATTTAGGAATAGAACTTAGGAAAAAAAGAAAAAAAAATAAGAGAGAGAGAGAAAGAATTTTAAAAGAAGGGAGAAAGAGGGTTTGAAAACAGTGTATAATGAATAATAGAAGAGCGAGTTGAAGCAGAGTATTAATCGGGTTGAGACGTCCTTTTAAAACCTTTACAAAATGGGGGGGGGGGAGATGAATAGATGTATTTGAAACCTGTGTCTAATCAATAGCAGGACATCAAAACCCAAGAGAAATAGAAATGAATTAAGAAGTAAAGATTAAGAGAGTAATAGAAAATAGAACAGGTAAAAACAGATTAAAAAAAAAAAGGGGGGGGTTGTCAGTGTTCTCCTGGAGTCTGTGTGCTTTTAATGTGAAGTCTTTCTGTCTTCGTCCTGTTTTGGAAGCTCAGCTTGCTGTTTTCAGAGGCCCTCCATTGGCACCCTCTTCTGTGCTGTTCCCAGCACCTGTCGGCAAGCAGATCGCGCCTCCTCCTAACACTGGGTCAGGTGTAGCTCTCTGCTGTTGGCGGGCGGGTCGCTGCCCCTCCGGATGCCACAGTCAGATGTTGCAGACTGGCCAGGTAGGAGGGCGGGTCGTGCCCCCTCTCAGCACCTCGGTCAGGGGCTGTGTTCCTGCCCGAAAGGTGGGGGGGGGGGGCCGCTCTCCCTGTACCTGCGCCGCTGGTAGCTCTGCTCTCTGTGTGGCTGCGCGCTCTGCCCTGGTTGGTGCTCCACAGGTGGGCTTGGGGAAAACCGAGGGACAGCCCTGTCCCTGCTCCGAGCCAAAACCCAGCTCCTTGTTTGTCTTTGTGTAGCAAGTTCTCTGAGGGACCAGGATGGAAGTATCCTATCTGCCCTGGGCTGCAGGCCAGTCTCAGTCTGGCCTTTGAGGCTGCTAAGCCCTTAGGTGCGGATGCAGGTTTCGCCCCCGCCCCCACCTGGGTGCTAAGCGCGGAGGATATGGCGGCTGTGCCTGAGCCCCGCCTCTCTTCCCCCGAAAACTTTCTGTGGGTTTTCAGAGATGTGGGTGTGCACCCTTCCCCCGAGAGCACATCAACCTTGCTGTTTTATGGAGGGCCCAGGTTGTTCTGCCCTGTGCACCCACAGCCACGGCGCGCAGCCCCTTGAGTTCCCCCGGGGCTGCCTCCGTGCAGCCACTTCAGTCCTCCGCCCAGCTTGTGCAGCCTGGCCCTGCCCGTCACTGCTGGCCCGCGTCTCCGGCTGGGTGTCGGGGGGACGCTCTGTGCCCGTTTAACTTAGTTCTGTTAGTCAAGGACTGCTCTGTACAGATCCGAGCCTCGGTGGCTCCCCCTCCACCCCGCTGGCCTCTCAGTTGGAGAGGGGAGACCCAGCCTGTGAGCGCCCGTCCTCCTTTGCCGCTCCCTCCCCGCAGGACCCTTCCCGTGGTGCTTTGCCTTTTGTTCTTTCTTTTTTCCTTTTCTCCTACCAGATTTTTGGCGTCTTTATCTTTTGAAGAGGGCGATGTTCTGTCGGAGTTCCACAGGTGCTCTTGTTGGCTGAGTGGGTCTGTAGATGTGGGTCTTGGTGTATTTGTGGGAGAGGGTGACTTCCCAGCGTCCTTCTACTCCACCATCTTCTCTGTCTCTAGAAAATGATACTTATTTTAATCAGTACTTAGAGAACTCTGGGTCCAGGACTCCAAAATCACTTCACTGCAAGATGCTAATGCTAAACTTTCTAAAAAGATTTCTCAATTATAAAAGGTTTATAACTCTATTCTGCCACCCTCTCCTGCTTGTCATGTCTGTCCTCTACACATTACCTTTCCCTCTTTCCTTTACCCTTCCCTTGCTAGCTCCCTTTTTATCCCCAAGACTTCAAGGCCTCCCCTTGAACATCCAGACACAACCTCTTCCATTTAACCCGTTCAAATTCATCCCTTTGAATTGAAACCCAAGTTTGAAGGTATTTGTTACTATCATTTCAAATGTAACTTATACACCTTAGACTAAGGCAGAATTGTGAGCTATAACCAAAGTATTTCCCAAGGTTCCTGAGAACCCTCACTATCTTGAAGAGGAATTTAGCATTATCATTCAAACCTATGAGCCTAGCTTTTGTGATCTTTATCAATTAGTGTACATGCTAGTGTGAGAGGATCAGGCCCAACACTGGATGACTAAAGATGACTGGAGTCATCTTTTAGAGAATCTTCAGTGGATCACTCCATCTAACAATCTAAAGTTTAAGAAAAAGAAGAAGCTGTATATAAAGCCATCCTTTGGGACTTCTCAAAACCGGTTGATTGGTATAAAATCCAAGCATGCACTCAAAGGGCTGATTAGCCTGTGCATGACTATTATAAAATACTTGAAATTGTTTCTAAGGAAAGCTCCAGACACACTTTAAACAAAGAGTCCACTAAGATGGACTTTAGCTCCATGTTCATAAATGGTCTAGATGAAGATCTCACAATTCTAGTAAAGCAAGAACAGTTTCATTGAGAAATCATAGCAACTCTTGATTTGGTTAATCTTATGAACCAATTGACCCAGACTATTCAAAATTCAAATAAACAAAAGGCCACTGAAACAAAAGGTTTCAACAATTATCAGCTTCCTCCCAGAGGTTTCAACAAACTAAATCAAAGCCTTCAAACTCTTAAAATGTCTGCCATTTTTGTGAGAAGCATAGTCATTGGGAAAATGAATCATTTAAAACACTTCAATCATTCTCTAATGTTAAGCCTTCAACTCCTCTTATAGACTAAGGTTGCTCCAGAGACAAACAAGGGGTTTTCCTGATCCTTTCCCTTAATCATCTTGGTGAAATATTTCTAATGGCTGGAAATGAGGTCATTACTATTTTAATTGATACTGGAGCCACACATTCTGTGCTCAACCACATAAATCTCAAACAACTCCTTCCTCAGAGTACTGAGAAAATTCAAATGGTGAGAGTATCCAATAAATTATTTACAGCTTAGAATATCTTCTCTTATTTTTACAAATAGGGCCCTGCCAGGACAACCATTCCTTCGTATTGGTCAATTTTGCTCCTGTCAACTTACTGTGATAAAACTTCTAGAAAAAAAAAATGATGCATATCTTTTTTTCAAAAGGGGGAAATTGCCCTTGAAATTGATACAATCTCCTTAACAAGTAATAGCATTCCAAGCTCCTCAACCCTATAGCAGCTTTTGCCCTCAAGACAAGCTTGGAAGATACCATATATGTAAAACTCCTCTAAGAAGTCCCTAAGAAACTCTGGACAATACCCACAATTGACATTGGATGAATTCATTCAGCTCTCCCAATTGAAATTCAAACTGACCCTGGTAAGCCTCTTCCTAAAGTTAAACAATATTCTTTAAAATATGAGGTCTTAGCAGGAATTAAATCAAGTATAGAGGAATATAAGACACAATGCCTCATAGCACTTTGTGCTAGTCCTTGTAAAACACCTATTCTCCCTATTAAGAAATGCCATGTAAGAGGATAGAGATTTCTTCATGAGGGCTAGTAAAAACATTTTCATCCCTCATCATCCAATTGTCCCTAATCTTCATACCTTTTAATAGTAATACCTATAGAGAATATATTTTCACTGTAATAGACCTCTGTAGTACCCTTTTCAGCATCCCTATGGATCCTGAAAGTCAATTCTTATTTGATTTCACATAGAAAGGATGACACTACACCTGGATTGTCATGCCAGAAGGTTATACTGAAAGCCCTTCCTACTTTTCACAGATCCTAAAAGTAGATTTAGCAGATATTATTTTCCTACAAGGATTCATCCTTTTACAATATGTTGATGAACTTCTTCTCAGTTATTCTTCCAAGAAAGTAAGTGAGCAAGATAGTATCCATCTCCTCAAGTTGATAGCAACTAAGGGTCATAAGGTCTCTAAATAGAAATGACAACTTATTTAAGTGCAGGTAAAATACCTAGGACACCTGATCTCAGATCAAAGACTCCTTTTAGACCCTAATAAGATTAAAAATGTCTTAAATTTTCCACAGCCACAGCCACAGACAAAAACAAAAACAAACAAACAAAAAAACTTTGAGGATTTTGAGGTCTGACCAGATACTATAAAAAAAACTGGATACCTAAATTTTCCTTAATTGTCTAGCCTCTTTATACACTGCTCAAAGCTGAAAGACCAGATCCATTAGAATGGGAAGAAAATGCATTTATAACTTTCCAGAATCTGAAAAGTGGACTTTTCAGTGCCTCTGCTTTATGACATCCTAATAACCAGCTTTAGTTTTTCCTCTTAGTGTACAAAAGGAGAGAATCACCTTAGGTCTGCTTACTCACAGGAATGGAGGTCAACACCAACCCCTTGACTATTACATTTAACAATTAGATCCTGTAGTCAGAGGTCTTCCCCAATGCATGAGAGCTGTTTTAGCAACAGGAGCAGCCCATACAAATTTAACTGAGGAAATAGTTATGGGATTTCCACTCATCATTCATGTTCCCCATGCCTTCACCCTTTACCTATTGATGAAACTCCTTATGACTATCTCACCCTTACTGATTGGTTATTAATCTCTAGAGCTGAACTACAAGAAACTTCTGTTGCTCATACGAAGATACCATGGTTTACTGGGGGATTTTATTTGAAAAATGACAAAGGAAAATATTGTGCCAGGTATGTGATCACTTTCCCCTTTGAAGTAATTGAGGCTGCTACCTCAGCCCAGCAAACCGAACTACATGATTAAACTAAAGCTTGCACCCTAGCAGAAAGTAAAACTGCAAATATCTATACAGATAGCCATCATGTCTGGGATTGTTCATGACTTTGGCATACTTTGGAAACAAAGAGGATTCTTGACCTAAGGAAGAAACCAGGTTAAAAATGAAAGCTGGGTCAATAAGTTGTTGGAATCAATCCAACTTCCATCTGTTTTAGCTATCATTAAAGTACCTGGGCATTCAAAATTACATTCAAATGAAACCAAAGTAAATAATTTGGCTGATAAACCTGCAAGGACTGATGCCTTATGAGCCACTCAACCTTACAGCAAATTTTGACTACTTTCTGAAAGAGGATCTAATTAAAATGATCAAAGAAGCCCAATCTAAGGCACTTCATAAAGAAAAATTTTATTAGGCTGACAATGGCTATATTTTTAGCCCATTAACTATTTAATGGTATGGTCCAAATAGAAGACCTGTCTTGCCAGAGCCCATGAAAGAACTCTGATAGAAATGATTCAACAGATGACTCACTGGGAAGCAAATAAACTTGTAAATTTCATGAAACAAAATTGGTAAGAAAATATTTCTAAGGCCACAAAGTAGGCATGGTTGACTTGTACTGAAATGTCCTAAATATAACCCAGGGAAAACTATCCAAGCTACCCCTGGATATTTTGACTTGCTAGTCTAAAGGGCCTTTCAAAGTATGGCAAATAGATTTGTATCTAGTTGTATCCCCCCCAAGGCTATAAATAAGTACTTGTTATGGTTTGAATGTTTTACCATTGAATTGAAGCATTCCTTGATGAAAGGCTAGGCAGTTGCAAAAATATTGTTAAAAAAGATTATACCCACCTGCGGTATGACCTTAGCACTCATAGCGACCAAGGGACACATTTTACTGGCCATGTTATGAAACAAATTTGTGAAGTTAGGCCTATTCTACAACATTTTCATTGTGCTTATCACTCTCAGTGCTCTGGACTTGTGGAAATAACTAATAGCATCATTACAACTTAATTCACAAAAGTTATGAAGACCTTGAAATTAGTTTGGCCTAAGGTTCTTTTGAATCTGAAAGCTACTGCCTTTGGGAAACAAAAACTGTCACCATTTGAAATTATTACTGTCTGATTTATACATTTGACTCTTTCTTCTCTTTATATTCTGCTAACTAAAAGAGGCATGATTCTATATTGAAAAGGACTAGTTAGAACCTTGCATAAAAATCATACCCTTGTAGAACAATCTTTCTACAGTTGTACTCTTGGGAGATGAAGACAACAAACATCACAACCTACAGCCAGATGATTTTGTCTGCTGGAAATGACATCTTCAAAAGGATTTTTTACAACCTAAATGGAACGGACTATATCAGGTACTCTTTTTCTAAAAAATTGAAATGTAGTTGATGTACAGTATCATATCAGGTACTCTTTATTAATCCTTGTGTTGCAAAGCTTAAAAGTATTGATTCTTGGGCTTATGTTTCTCATTTAAAGAATGCTCTAACATTCATTTGGACTTCTTAATGGACTAGAGAATTAAAATTAAAATTAAGTGGGAAGTAAAGCAGAAAACATCTGATGCTGACAACTTTCCCCAAACTCAGGACCAGGTCAGTATATACATATACACCATTCTAACCTCATTACTAATCCTTTTCATAATAGGTTTTCACTATTGCACTGAGTAATTTACTGAGTTTAATGATACTAATTCAACATTATTGCTGAGGAGAGCCCACTCAGTTGGCTGGTAGTTTCATTTAATGATTTCCTTTTTTATGTACCAGACAGTGACTAGTTAGCATTTTTTGGAATCTATTTAATCTTAGTTGAAACTTTTCCCTTCCCTGAGGGTACTTACTTCTTTTGGCAAATGGAAAGATAATATTCTAATAAACTATTCCCAGACTATAGCAACTGGATGGGGGAGGAATCTCTCTGAGTTTTGGGTATGTCTCCAAAGACCACAATCATCCAGATCTAAAGAACATCTAATTATACCCATCACCAATTTCTCTTTGATTTCCACTGCTAAGGTAGATTTTAAGCACTCAGCCCTTAAAACTGTCCTACAAAGTAAACTTTGATTCAGTAGCTCCACTTTATCTTCGGTTGACACCACCACACCACTACTCCTCTAACATTCCAACTACCTGGACCTTCTCACTTTTTCCATAGCCTCCTGCATCAAGCAAGTGGCTGACCAAAATTTGTAAGAAATGTGATCTCATCCATCTGTATTAAGCATTTTGCTGCATCAGGACCAGATAATTGTCAGCCGGAACCTTCATGGACTGTAATGGTTGCCCTGATCCTTGGCTAGAATGTAACCCTAAGTTCATACCTGTTAATGAAAATGTGAATAACCACATATAAGCACAGGGTACTACGTGCTTACAAAGGGGAACAATGGACTTATGAATGTCTAGACAGCTGGTATATGACAGGACAATGCTTTTGGGGATACCATAGCATTCCATTTCAAGTTCTTGTTAAAGAAAAAAGTCTAGCTGTGAACTTATAGACTAGGGGAAACTTGGTGGTTCCCTTTTTACACTCCATCTACTCTCCATTGCTTACCATTGCCAAAAGATTTATTCCTTACATTAATGTAATCCACAATGACCTGTTGATAAAGAATTTATCTCTACCTATAGCTAAATTAGCAAATTCTACCCCTTGAGCTTTGGATTCCCTAGAGAGTGTTGTAGTAGGTAATCGAATAGTGCTCAATTATCTCCTTTCAGAACAGGGTGGTACTTGTGATATAGCCAACACCTCTGGCTACACCTAGATCAATGCTTCTGATAAAGTTGAATTAGAACTCAAAAAGAAAAAAAAAATAGCAACCAAGCCCAAGACCTTTCTGGTCCAATATCTTTTAATGGCACCCTATGGTTGCCTATTAATCTTTTCAGCTGGCTTCCTTCAGGTATAGGCACTTGGATAACATAAGGACTTCAAATATTGTTTGTGGTTGTTTTTGGAATTTTGCTATGTGTGCTTGTATTTAAACTTCTTATGCTACTCCTCACTCATATCTACTTTAAAACTTCTACAAACCCCAAGATTATGGTCACTTAACTGACTCAAATGATAGTTAAAGCTTATTCATGTGAACTTTCAGGTGATTTGATGAAATTTCTGGAAGGGGAATCTGCCTAAGAATCATTTCCTAAAATGCCTCTCTATTGTTCATATATGGCCTAACCTTTATGGCACAGACCTCTTGAAATAACAGTTAGAGATTAAAAATTCACGTTGGTGTAGGATACAACTTTCTGGGATAGGTCTAACCCAGTGATGTGAGACAAAGCAAATCTATAAGTTGGTCAGGGATACTTTCAAAGGAAGATCTTGATTGAAAGGGGGAAATGTAAAATGTGGAAATAAAATGGAGTCATTTATGTTAAGAGGTTTTAAAATGGAGCCATGAGGCCATTAATGAGGTGGACCTTACACATATCCTCACCATGTAGAACAATGGTCTTTTGAACTGAGCCAAACCACACATATTCCAAGGACTCTGCAAGGACACCTGCAATTTGTCATGGTAATGGACATTTACCTCCATCTACTGATAGCCTTAGCACTTAATCATATTTAGCCAAGACTAGTTTTTGCCACCAACTACAATTAAAATTCTTTGTAATGCAAAATTCCCTTCTTTACCTTTAAAAGCCCCTCACTTTTACTTTATAATGGGACACTGTTTGGGTTGCTACCCAAATCTTTGTGCCCCAGTTTATAATTCTTTGGTCTCAAGTAAATGTTATTTGCTTGATTATTGCCTCCTAGGCTTATTTAGGTTGACACTTGCCTTATTTTTCTCCCTAGTGTTTATCACCATATGTCATCCTAAAGAGTTTAGTTATTAATTTACTGTCTGCATCCTCCCACTATTTTTAACCTAACATATACATACATTTCTCATTATGTGCTTTATCTTACAAATATTTATTCTTTAATTCTCATAATCATTGTAGAAGGTAGGCACTATTAATATATCTATTTTGCAGATGAAGAAAATGTCCATAAATAGGTTAAGTAACTTGAACAAGATCATAGAAATATTAAGTGGTAGAGTTGGGATTAAAATGAAGGTAATCTGGCCCTACAATGCATGTCCTCAAACAATATAGTATATTTAGAATATAAGACTTGTGAAGGCAAAGTTATTTTTTTGTTGTTACTGTTCTGTTGTTACTGTTTTTTGTTGTTGCTGACTCATGGTAGATTCTCAATAAATATTTGTTGAATAGATTAATGTATTACTTTCAGGGTGAAGGGACAAGCAACTGTGTCTTTACATCCCCTAGAGTTTCTCGTGGTAGCTAGAAAAGATGGTATTTGTCATCTGTTTCATGGAATTTATCTAGTCCTGACAGAGAGAGATCCATTGATATGGGCTGACACTTTGGAGATACTCGGTGAGTTGCACAGCAGCATAATGTTGTGCAGTGGTCATCAAAGTGTGTGATGAAGTTCTTTAGAGGGCCCTTAGAGCTGTGAAAGGATTATATGAGGGGTTATGACTCTGATCCTTTAAATTATTCAAACAAATATCTCTGCTTGTATCTGTTTTTTATCTTTGGATTTTGCTAAGGATTTTATTTGAACAAAGAAATAAAAATGCTTAAAAACCACTGATACAGTGGAAAGAACACTGCCTAGAGTCAGAAGATCTGAGTTCCAGTTTTGTATTCTATCCCTGACCAGCTAAAACTCAGCCTGTTTTCTTTAATGGATTACTATGAACATCAAATGAGATGATTGAAACAAATGTCTTTTGGTATGCACTGAACTGGCTCTATTGTGAGCAAAGTAGGTGGTCCCCTATCTAGTGGAATTAGGGAACCCTTGATAGCCCATCCTACTAAATAAAATATTGTCCAATTAGACTTCCAAAATGCCTGTAATTCTCACTATTAGAGTTACTACTTTTGACAAAGGGAGTGCTTCACAATGTTCCTGCTACAATATCCCAAGAGGGAAATTAATCCACCACTACCAATTAATGCCCTAGTAAGGAATCATTTATCAGGTTAGCAAGTTATCATCCAGCAACAGCAAGTTCCTAAAGAAATGGAAACGTGGAATGGTAAATATTAAGGGAAAAGAAAAGAAAAGAAGGACTTTGAGGGAGCAAAAATAATAATCCTTCATATAATTTAATTCTTTATAATTTCCAAGGCATTTTCACATCTTCCATCTATTTTATCTTCACAAGTATACAATATAGATATATTTATGACAATTTTATAGATAGTAAAATTGAGGTTCAGGAAAATCAATCTGACCTATACCAAACTGCACATTTACCTTGAAACACCTTCTCCCTAATACCTATATTACTCATAATTCATTTTTGCCAAACCAACTCAGTTTATACTTTTACTCTAAAGAATATTCTGTGGTCCCTATAGACTTGAGGAGACGTTCTCCCAGAATACTGTGCTTCTCACAACATAGCCAAGTGAAATGTTATTGTGATTTTCTGCTCAATTGACTGTTTCCACTTACTAGATTTTAAGCAGTCTTGATGGAGGAGAACCTGTCTATCTTGCTAACTATTGCTTTCTCTGTGCCTAAATTAGGGCTCGGCATACATATAGTAGTTGTTCAACAGATATTTATTGAATAAATAATTGATAAATGCTCACAGGCAATAGTGGAAGTTAGGCCCAGCAGAGTTAGACCACCATTCAAATGGGAGTAAGTGATCCATGGATAAAACTACTTCAAATTCTATAATTTGGTCAAAAGTAATACCATTTTCCTTTTCCAAAGGGCAACTTTCATATTCTTTCTAAAGAAATCCAATACAAAAAAAATCACTTATACTTCTTATTTGTCACAACTAAAACCAAGGAGATTGGTGTTGTATGGTAGATCAAGTCCAGAAATCACTATGTTTGACTAGTTTTCTTCTACTGTTCTTTTTTGCATACAGGGACTAGTTTTTATCTAAATTTTTGCAAATGTATGATTTTAGTAAAAATTATTTTATTCAGTTAATAAGCTTAGAAGCAACCCAGGGAACTAAAAGATATCTGAAGTGTGTCCTTGATTTCTTTATTAAAATTCAATTTTTAAAACTTTAATGCAAATTTAATTCCTCTATCACTATCATATTTATCAGTGGATATATTTAAATATTGATCACCAAAAAAAGATATTTTTGAGCTTAGCTTTTATTATTATTATTCTTATAAACAGATTGAAATTATTATATAACAGAATGCATTTTTTTCCTTTTTTACTGAAGCATAGTTGATGTACAATATAGTAGAATTTAAAGGGGTAAAACAAACTATATGAAACAAAACTGGATAACCTAGAAGAGATGGACAAGTTTCAGGAAACATACTGTCCACCAAGACTGAATCCAGAAGAAACTGACCACTTGAACAAACCGATCACTAGAAATGAAATTGAAATAGCAATTAAAAACCTCCCTACAAATAAAAGTCCAGGACTGGACGGATCCACCGGTGGATTCTACAAAACATACAAAGAAGAACTCATAACAATACTTCTCAAACTGTTCCAGAAGACTGAAAAGGAGGGAATACTCCCAAAATCATTCTATGAAGCCACCATCACCCTGATACCAAAAACAGGCAAAGACACCACCAAAAAAGAGAATTATAGGCCAATATCACTGATGAACATAGAAGCCAAAATCCTCATCAGAATATTATCAAATAGAATCCAACAACACATAAAAAAGATTATACATCATGACCAAGTGGGGTTCATCCCAGGGACAAAAGGGTAGTTCAACGTACCCAAATCAATCAATGTAATACATCACATCAACAAGAGAAAGGACAAAAAAGCACATGATCATCTCAATAGATGCAGAAAAAGCATTTGATAAAATTCAACACCAATTTATAAGAAAAATGCTCAGCAAAGTGAGTATAGAGGGAACATATCTCCACATCATAAAAGCTACATATGACAAACCTACAGCCAGCATAGTACTCAATGGTGAAAAACTCAAAATCTTCCCACTAAAATCTGGGACAAGACAAGGATGCCCACTATCACCACTCCTATTCAACATAGTCCTGGAATTCCTAGCTACAGCAATCAGGCAAGAGAGAGAAACAAAAGGGATTCAAATTAGAAAAGAAGAGTTAAAGTGTCACTATATGCCGATGACATGTTACTATATATAGAAAACCTTAAAAGATCCACACAAAAGCTACTAGAGCTGATTGAAGAATTCAGCAAGGTAGCAGGTTACAAGATTAACGTTCAAAAATCAGTTGCATTTCTTTACACTAACAATGAATCAACAGAAAAAGAAAGTAAAGAAACAATCCCCTTTAAAATAGCACCCAAAGTAATAAAAAACCTAGGGATAAATCTAACCAAGGAGGTGAAAGAATTATACACAGAAAACTATAAACCATTGATGAGGGAAATTAAAGAAGACATTAAAAAAAGGAAAGATATCCCATGCTCTTGGATTGGAAGAATCAATATTGTTAAAATGGTCACACTGCCCAAGGCAATCTACAGATTTAATGCAATCCCTATCAAATTACCCAGGACATATTTCACAGAACTAGAACAAATCATAATAAAATTTATATGGAACCATCAATTAGCTAGAATTGCCAAAGCATTACTGAAGAGAAGGAAAGAGGCTGGAGGAATAACTCTCAGACTTCAGACAATACTATAGAGCTACAGTCATCAAGACAGCATGGTATTGGTACAAAAACAGACATATAGACCAATGGAACAGAATAGAGAGCCCAGAAATGAACCCACAAACTTTTGGTCAACTCATCTTCGACAAAGGAGGCAAGAATATACAATGGAATAAAGACAGTCTCTTCAGCAAATGGTGTTGGGAAAACTGGACAGCAGCATGTAAAACAATGAAGCTAGAACACTCCCTTACACCATATACAATAATCAACTCAAAATGGACTAAAGACTTAAACATAAGACAAGATACAATAAACCTCCTAGAGGAAAACATAGGCAAAACATTATCTGACATACATTTAAAAAATTTTCTCCTAGAAGAAATAAAAGCAAGAATAAACAAATGGGACCTAATGAAACTTGCAAGCTTCTGCACAGCAAAGGAAACCAGAAGTAAAACAAGAAGAAAACCTACGGAATGGGAGAAAATTTTTGCAAGTGAAACTGACAAAGGCTTGATCTCCAGAATATATAAGCAGCTCATACAACTCAATAAGAAAAAAATAAACAACCCAATCCAAAAATGGGCAGAAGACCTAAACAAGCAATTCTCCAAGGAAGTCATACAAATGATCAAAAAGCACATGAAAAAATGCTCAATATCACTAATTATCAGAGAAATGCAAATCAAAACTGCAATGAGGTATCACCTCACACCAGTCAGAATGGCCGTCATTCGAAAATCTACAAATGACAAATGCTGGAGAGGCTGTGGAGAAAGGGGAACCCTCCTACACTGCTGGTGGGAATGCAGTTTGGTGCAGCCACTATGGAAAACAGTGTGGAGATTCCTCAAAAGACTAGGAATAGACTTACCATATGACCCAGGAATCCCACTCCTGGGTTTGTATCCAGAAGGAAATCTACTTCAGGATGACACCTGCACCCCAATGTTCATAGCAGCACTATTTACAATAGCCAAAACATGGAAACAGCCTAAATGTCCAACAACAGATGACTGGATAAAGAAGAGGTGGTATATTTATACAATGGAATACTACTCAGCCATAAAAACCGACAACATAATGCCATTTGCAGCAACATGGATGCTCCTGGAGAATGTCATTCTAAGTGAAGTAAGCCAGAAAGAGAAAGAAAAATACCATATGAGATCACTCATATGTGGAATCTAAAAAACAAAACAAACAAACAAACAAAAACAAAGCATAAGTAAAGGACAGAAATAGACTCACAGACAGAGAATACAGACTTGTGGTTACCAGGGGGGTGGAGGGTGGGAAGGGATAGACTGGGATTTCAAAATTGTAGAATAGATAAACAAGATTACACTGTATAGCACAGGGAAATATACACAAAATATTATAATAACTCACAGAGAAAAAAATGTGACAATGAGTGTGTATATGTTGATGAATGACTGAAAAATTGTGCTGAACACTGGAATTTGACACAACATTGTAAAATGATTATAAATCAATAAAAAATATTAAAAAAAAAAGATAAAATAAACCTCCTGGAGGAAAGCATAGGCAAAACATCCGACATATATCTCAAAAGTGTTCTCCTGGAATAAATAAAAGCAAGAATAAACTAATGGGACCTAATAAAACTTACAAGCTTCTGCACAGCAAAGGAAACCAGAAGTAAAACAAAAAGACAACCTATGGAGTGGGAAATTTTTTTTTCAAATGAAACCGACAAAGACTTGATCTCCAGAATATATAAGCAGCTCAAACAACTCAATAAGAAGAAAATAAACAACCTAATCCAAAAATGGGCAGAAGACCTAAACAAGCACTTCTGCAAGGAAGACATACAAATAGTTAATAGACACATGGAAAAATGCTCAGTATCACTAATTATCTGAGAAATGCAAATCAAAACTACAATGAGGTATCATTTCACTCCAGTCAGAATGGCCATCATTCAAAAGTCCACAAATGACAAATGCTGGAGAGACTGTGGAGAAAAGGGAACCCTCCTACGCTGTTGGTGGGAATGCAGTTTGGTGTAGCCACTGTGGAAAACAGTATGGAGATTCCTCAAAAGACTAGGATTAGACTTACCATATGACCCAGGAATCCTGCTCCTGGGCTTATATCCAGAAGGAACCCAACTTCAGGATGACACCTGCACCCCAATGTTCATAGTAGCATTATTTACAATAGCCAAGACATGGAAACAGCCTAAATGTCCATCAACAGATGACTGGATAAAGAAGTGGTGGTATATTTATACAGTGGAATACTACTCAGGCATAAAAACCAACAACATAACACCATTTGCAGCAACATGGATGCTCCTGGAGAATGTCATTCTAAGTGGAGTAAGCCAGAAAGAGAATGAAAAATACCATATGAGATCGCTCATATGTGGAATCTAAAACAAACAAACAAACAAACAAAGCATAAATACAGAACAGAAATAGACTCATAGATATAGAATACACACTTGTGTTTGCCAAGGGGGTGGGTGGTGGGAAGAGATAGTCTCGGATTTCAAAATTGTAGAATAGAAAAACGAGATTATACTGTATAGCACAGGGAAATATATACAAGATCTTATGGTAGCTCGCAGAGAAAGGAATGTGACAATGAATATATTTATGTTGATGTATAATTGAAAAGTTGTGCTCTACACTGGAATTTGACACAACATTGTAAAATGATTATAAATCAATAAAAAATGTTAAAAAAAGGTGTAAAACATAGTGATGCACAATTTTAAAGATATTCTCCATTTAGAGTTATTATAAAATATTGGCTATATTCCCTGTGTTGTACAATATATACTTGTAGCTTATTTTATACCTAATATTTTATACCTTTTATTTCTCTACTGCTATATTGTCCCTACCTATTTCTCTCTCCCCACAGGTAACCACTGGTTTGTTCTCTATACCTGTGAGTCTGCTTCTTTTTTATTATATTCACTAGTTTGTTGCATTTTTCAGATTCTACATACAAGTGATATCATACAGTACTTGTTTTTCTCTGTCTGACTTATTTCATTTAGCATATTACCCCCCAGGTCTATCTAAATTGCTGCAAATGAAATAAACTTCATTCTTTTTTTTATGGCTGAGTAGGATGCCATTTTATATATATATATATATATATATATATATATATATATATATATATACACACACATATATAATGTGAAATATTTATATATATATATATATATATCACATCTTCTTTATCCATTTGTCTGTTGATTGGCACTTAAGTTGCTTCTGTATCTTGGCAGTTGTAAATAATGCTGCTATGAATATTGGAGAGTGTGCATCTTTTTGAATTAGTGCTTTTTGTTTTATTCATATATAAATACAGGAGTAGAATTGCTTGGTCATATAGCATTTCTATCTTTAGCTTTTTTTAAAGAAACTTCCATAATATTTTTCACAGCAGCTGCACCAATTTACATTCCCATGAACAGTGTGCAAGTGTTTCCTATTCTCCACATCTTCACCAAAATTTGTTATTTGTGTTCTTTTTGGTAATAGACATTCTGACACATGTCAGGTGATAGCTCATTATGGTTTTGATTTGCATTTTTCTTATGATGGGCAATGTTAAGCGTATTTCCATATGCCTGTTGGCCATATGCATTTTCACTTTGGAAAAAAACTGTCTATTGAGTTCAGATTAATTGTGGTTTTGGGGTTTTTTGGTGTTGAATTGTATGAGTTGTTTATATATATATGGATATTAACTTCATATCAGTCATACGATATTTTCTCCTATTCAATAGGTTGTCTTTTCATTTTGTTGATAATTTCCTTTGCTATTCAAAAGGTTTTAAGTTTAATTAGGTCTCATTTGTCTTTTTTAAAATTTAGTTCAACACTTTCAAAAAGTGAAGTTTAATCACTGTGCTTGGTTAGCAGATTTTGTTTTCATATCTCTAATTAATAGAGATTATTTATCTTGTAGTGATGGATTCATTCATGAGTTACTTTCTATGTCTGTATGCCATTCCTAGTGAAAAGCGGAGCTGGAGAAGAAAACTGGAAAGTTCAGTCCACAAAGAATTATTTTGTCTTAATGATCACATCAAGCAAGGAATTACCTTCATTCTGCAGATAGTTTTTACCCAATTGGTAAAATGAAAATACATCTACAGAATACTGGCAATGCTCAAAGAAACATTTACATCTTCAGTAGATTATCAAATATTTTAAACTAAAGTATCAAAAACTGATGTCAAGAAATAAATTTATGAATTGTATTCAGAAGCTTTCAGATTACTACAATTATATAGAGTTAAAAGTTCAGATGTTGTACTTACATGTATTCACTTATGTTTAATAGTAATAAATGTATAATATTTAATGCTATTGGCAGCTGTAAAGATTAAGGGAGAAAGAGTATAGAAATATACAATTCTTTAATGAATAGTTGCAAAATAATTCATTGATAGTGAAGGAAAAACAAGAATGGTTAAATAAATACATTTGGCAGTGCATGTAGTCTTTCTCACATTAACGCCCTGTAGCTAGCAAAAGCAACTCCTGGGGTATAAGATTTGATTTTCTAATCTGGGCATTAAATATTTACTTCTAATTATAGTCTAATGTGAGACAAAAACAAAAAGTAATTTGCATTATTAATGATGCAAGAAATGTGATGTTTAGTCTGTTAAGACTGGTAACAAGGAGAAAAGCATGTTGGAGATTTACTTTTTTTCTCCTTTGAAAACAAGTTAAAATGATTAAACTTATTAAATTAACTACTTAGTAGTTATATGTTTTTGCCAACTAGAATGTACAAGGGTGTACTGTCTGAAATGGAGCTAGGACTACAAAGTTTTCATTTTCAGTCTCAGAGTCTCCAGGGGGAAATCAAATGGTTTCTGTCTTTCAACAGTTTGAGTGAGATGATATTTTGAGATGTTGAGAGCTGCCAAACTACAAAAACAGTAAAGGAACTCCCCCAAAGAAACTTGTTTTCATCTACATAAATTTTTCTGTTTGTTCCTTTATTCTCTTACTGAGTTACAAAAAAAAGTGGACGGCTTAAGAATGTTTGCCATTCTTTTCAGCCAGAAAGGAGCAAACCAATATTTGTAGCAATAGTTCACCAAGCCATGCCTTCCCCAATCTCCTCTTTACATATAGTTTTACCTGCTTGATGATAGATGGTCCAATATGAACTAACCTGAAAATCTAACTTGCATGCAAATAAAAGAGAGATTACTGGAGAACACACTACTTTAATCTGATGGAATTAATTGCTAGTCCTACCATGCCTTATCTTCACATTGCACCTTAGATTCTTGTGAAATGCAAATTATGGAAAGATATCTTTGAGGTGAAAAGAGACATTATGATTTGGACAATGATGTTCCATATAAGCCCTGTCTATCAGTCATGAAGTGATTTTTGGTCTTGCTTTATGAAATATTAAGTTTAGAACAATATTCTCTCCAGTCAGTCTTGGGAAATAGGTGCTTTATATTTTCCCTTGAAGAAAAGGCTTTACATGGCTGGCAGGCAGAGGTGAGAGGTTAGTTTAAACATTAGCCAAAATCTGGAAAATAAAAGTGAGATAACAGAGTAATGAAATCCTCAAGGAGGCTTGGGATTTGAAGAATTTGGAAAGCCTAACCATGAAAATTAGCAATTTGTATTCATTCACTGGTCCTGACTGTAAAAGAAGGTTTTATGAGAAAGGTTCCCCTTATTTCTGTTTTTAGTTTTTAACTTTTGATTTTAGAATAATTTCAGAATTACACAAAATGTACAAAAGTAATGCAAAGAATTCCTGTGTATCCTTGACTCAGATTCTCCCAAAGTTAACAATTTATGTAACCATATTACAATTATCAAAATCAGGATATTAACCTTGGTGTAGTTTTCTCATCTACAGACTTTATTGAAAATTTTCCAAGTGCTCCACGAATTTCCTTTTTTCTACTTCAGGATCTGATGTTAGATCACATAATGCACTAATCATTATGTCTTGTCAATATTCTTTAATCTTATAGGTTCTCAGTATGTCTTCAACTTTCATGATTATGACATGTTTGAGCAGTAAAGGCTATGGAAACCCTATCATTTTGCATTTGCCTAATGTTTCCTAATAATAAAAGTTAGGTTATGCATTTTTGACAAAGATATCATAGAAATAATGTTTGTTTTATTTTTACTTTCTTAATGCATCATATTGGAGGTCCATGATGTTGATATGTCTCATTATTGATGAAGTTAGCCTTTACATTTGGGTTAAAGTGTTATCTTCTAGGTTTCTGAAGTGTAAAGTTAATATTTCCCCTTTGTAATTAATAAGTATCTTTAAAGGAGCTATTCTGAGGTCATGCGAAAAACCATAATATTTTCACTCACTGATTTTATCATCCATTGTTAATTATCAACTAAAACAATTACTGTGGTGCTTACCAGTGGTAATTTTCTATTTCCATAATTCTTTCCACATTTATTTGTTTGAGTTACTTTCTTCCTTATTGACGTATTTATTCAATTGTTTACTTGTGTAAGTATGAATTTGTTCTTATTTTACTCTGTAGATTATACTTCATTACTATCATTACATATTTTTGCTAAAGTTTTCCTTTTGGTGGTTGGGAGCTTCTTCAAATTGGATCCTTCATTTTAGTCATCATATTTTTAGAAATGAAAAGTTGTTTTATTAGACAATATATACATGATGAAACTTAGTTTTATTGGGGATATTTTTAGGTGCCATAAATGAGGAGATGTATACTGTTAACTATAAATAAAGCAGTTAGGTTTTTATTCTCAGTTTAGCCAAGAACCAGTTGTCAGTAAGTTACTTCTCATTCCTGCATCTCACTATTTTTTATCAGTAACAAAAAGGTAGTGGACTCTTAAAAATGGAAGATATTTTTTGTCATTCTAAGTGAAGTAAGACAGAAAGAGAAATTTAAAATATATATATTTTTAATCTAAAAATCTTTGACTCTTACCTGATAGAAAAAAATGCTGGTAGTCAGTTGACAGATTTTTTTTCAATAACTTGTTAGGGATGGGAGCCACTCAAAAGTAAGGAAAGGTATTCTTGGAGATTACTATAGGAAGCAAAGTTTACCCAGAAGTGCACAAGCAAAGCAACAAGACTTACAAAAGAAGTTTTGTTGTACATCTCTAATTAAAGAAGAGGTAGAGTATTGAGTTTCATTAGCATGTGCATTTCTGTAAATGTTACATCACCTCAAAAAGACAGCACTGATGATACTCTACCATTCAACTCAATGAATAGCTATAATACTACAAACAGTTGTTTCACATGAAGAATAAAAGGAAAAGGAACTCTTGGATTCAGGAAAAAAACTATTGATGAGTTACAAAAGGGAGAAAAAATAGAACACTCCTCAACAGATGAGTAAGATTTAATCCTGGCCGATATAAAGCAAATAGGATTTAAGACTGACAGATATAATAATCTCCTCTAACTAATGCTTTGCCTGATTTTTTCTGGTAGAATAAATTTTATGTACAAATCCTTGCTATATGCACTTCAATATTTTGCACTCTCAATGCATATATTTCTATCTTACACACAAAGTGTATTTTCAAAAAATGTTAAAAATATAAAACATACAAAGAAGAATATACATGAAACATTTTTGGTATCTTGTGAGAGAAATACATATTACTTGAAGGATTATATTTTTATTCCAACCAAGATAGTACTGTTCTAATGTATGATTCTCAAATTTACTTATAACAAAAGAAATCTTTTGCAATATATTTTCTTCATAATTGGATTCAGAGTAACAACTTTTTAAATTATGACAAACACAACAAATTGATAATTTATCATTATTAACATTCTTTATACCCAAGCAAATAATTCTTCATTAGTTGACATTAAAAGTGCACACAGTATTTGTGGATTTTTCCTTTTTATTAATTTCAATGACAATATGAACATCAAGATCAACTGTTTAAATAAAAAGGCACTGTACAATGTTTATCTTATATTACAATAAATGTATCCTATAAGACAGTCACACATTAGTATCTCTTATCAGTTAATTTCATGAAAACTAAGATTTTTTTAAACATATTTATTGATTTATAATCATTTTACAATGTTGTGTCAAATTCCAGTGTAGAGCACAATTTTTCAGTTATACATGAACATATATATATTCATTGTCACATTTTTTTCCCTGTGAGATACCATAAGATCTTGTATATATTTCCCTGTGCTATACAGTATAATCTTGTTTATCTATGCTACATTTTAAAATCCCAGTCTATCCCTTCGCACCCTCCGCCCCCTTGGCAACCACAAGTCTGTATTCTATGTCTATGAGTCTATTTCTGTTTTGCATTTATGTTTTTTTTTTTTTTTTTAGATCCCACATATGAGTGATCCCATATGGTATTTTCTTTCTCTTTCTGGTTTACTTCACATAGAATGACATTCTCCAGGAGCATCCATGTTGCTGCAAATGGCGTTATGTTGTCGGTTTTTATGGCTGAATAGTATTCCACTGTATAAATATACCACCACTTCTTTATCCAGTCATCTGTTGATAGACATTTAGGCTGTTTCCATGTCTTCACTATTGTAAATAGTACTGCTATGAGCAATGGGGTGCAGGTGTCATCCTGAAGTAGGGTTCCTTCTGGATACATGCCCAGGAGCAGGATTCCTGGGTCATATGGGAAGTCTACTCCTAGTCTTTTGAGGAATCTCCATACTGTTTTCCACAGTGGCTGCACCAAACTGCATTCCCACTAGCACTGTAGGAGGGTTCCCTTTTCTCCACAGCCTCTCCAGCATTTGTCATTTGTGGATTTTTGAATGACGGCCACTCTGACTGGTGTGGGGTGATACCTCATTGTAGTTTGGATTTGCATTTCTCTGATAATTAGTGATATTGAGCATTTTTTCATGTGCCTATTGATCGTTTGTATGTCTTCCTTGGAGAATTGCTTGTTTAGGTCTTTTGCCCACTTTTGGATTGGGCTGTTTGTTTATTTCTTATTAAGTCATATGAGCTACTTATATATTCTGGACATCAAGCCTTTGTCGGTTTCATTTGCAAAATTTTTTTCCAATTCTGTAGGTTGTCTTTTTGTTTTGCTTATGGTTTCTTTTGCTGTGCAGAAGCTTGTAAGTTTCATTAGGTCCCATTTGTTTATTCTTGTTGTTATTTCAATTGCTTGGGTAGACTGTTCTAGGAGAACATTTTTGAGATGTATGTCAGATAATGTTTTGCCTCTATTTTCTTCTAGGAGGTTTATTCTATCTTGTCTTATGTTTAAGTCTTTGATCCATTTTAAGTTGATTTTTGTGTATGGTGTGAGGGAGTGTTTTAGCTTCATTGCTTTACATGCTGCTGTCCAGTTTTCCCAACACCATTTCCTGAAGAGACTGTCTTTATTCCATTGTATATTCTTGCCTCCTTTGTCAAGGATGAGTTGACCAAAAGTTTGTGGGTTTATTTCTGGGCTCTCTATTCTGTTCCATTGGTCTATATGTCTGTTTTTGTACCAATACCATGCTGTTTTGATGACTGTAGCTGTATAGTACTGTCTGAAGTCTGGGAGAGTTATTCCTGCAGCCTCTTTCCTTCTCTTCAGTAATGCTTTCACAATTCTAGGTCTTTTGTGGTTCCATATAAATTTTATTATGATTTGTTCTAGTTTTGTGAAGTATGTCCTAGGTAATTTGGTAAGGATTGCATTAAATCTGTAGATTTCCTTGGGCAGTGTGACCATTTTAACATTATTGATTCTTCCAATCCAAGAGCATGGGATATCTTTCCATTTTTTAAAGTCTTCTATAATTTACTTCATCAATGGTTAATAGTTTTCTATGTATAATTCTTTCACCTCCTTGGTTAGATTTATTCCTAGGTATTTTATTCCTTTGGGTGCTATTTTAAAGGGGATGGTTTCTTTACTTTCTTTTTCTTTTAATTCATCATTAGAGTAAAGAAATGCAACTGATTGTTGAACTTTAATCTTGTAATCTGCTACCTTGCTGAATTCTTCAATCAGCTCTAGTAGTTTTTGTGTGCATCTGTTAAGGTTTCCTATATATAGTAACATGTCGTCGGCATATAGTGACAGTTTTACTTCTTCTTTTCCAATTTGAATCCCTTTTATTTCTCTCTGTTGCCTGATTGCTGTGGCTAGGAATTACAAGACTATGTTGAATAGGAGTGGTGATAGTGGGCATCCTTTTCTTGTCCCAGATTTTAGTGGAAAGCTTTTGAGTTTTTTACCATTGAGTACTATGCTGGCTGTAATTTTGTCATATATAGCTTTTATGGTGTTGAGATATGTTCCCTCTATACCCACTTTGTTGACAGTTTTTATCATAAATGGGTGTTGAATTTTATCAAATGTTTTTTCTGCATCTATTGATAGGATCATGTGGTTTTTTGTCCTTTCTCTTTTTGATGTGATGTATTACATTGATTTGCATATGTTGAACCACCCTTGTGTCCCTGCGATGAACCCCACTTGGTCATGATGTATAAGCTTTTTGTGTGTTGTTGGATTCTATTTGCTAATATTTTGGTGAAGAGTTTTGCATTTATGTTCATCAGTGATATTGGCCTATAATTCTCTTTTTTGGTGGTGTCTTTGCCTGGTTTTGGTATCAGGGTGATGGTGGCTTTATAGAATGAGTTTGGGAGTATTCCCTCCTTTTAATCTTCTGGAAGAGATTGAGAAGTACTGGTATGAGTTCTTCTTTGTATGTTTTGTAGAATTCCGCAGTGAAGCCGTCCAGTCCTGGACTTTTATTTGTAGGGAGGTTTTTAATTGCTATTTCAATTTCATTTCTAGTGATCGGTTTGTTCAAGTGGTCAGTTTCTTCTGGATTCAGTCTGGGTGGACATGTTTCCAGAAACTTGTCCATCTCCTCTAGGTTATCCATTTTGGTTCCATATACTTTTCATGAAAACTAAGATGTTTAATTAAATACTACCTTTTTAATGCAATGCTGATTTTTGCTAGAATATATGGTGTCATCATCACTAATCAATTTCTTACAGGACATAAAATTAATTTTTTTTTATTGAGGCAAATGTGTTTTTCATGTACAATCAGTATTTCATTTAATGTTTACAGAAAATTTGAAATTATGCCTAAGTGTGAGCTCTCAAAAAGTGGGCTACCTGGTTTAGCTTTGAGTCATTTAGAGGACTATGTGATCCATAATGAATTTCAAAAAAATCTTAAAGTTCTCAATTTTCAAAGCTCTTAAGAAGTTTAATTTTCCATAACAAGCACTGCTTCACTGGCTGGTTTCATTTTCAGGTGCCAGTGAGGAGACTTACAGAAGCAGAAAGTTTATATTTACCATAACTCAATCCAATGCAGACTTGGATTTTAATTTGCTCTCAGTCTAAAGTGATAATGAATAAGTCCATGGCAACTCAGAGTGACCACAGCATAGTAAACAACTGATCAGCAGTACATGAAAGCTTCAATCTTCATGATGTAAATATCCAAATGTAGGAGCGTTCATGTTCTTCCAAGCCCACCACAATTTTCCAGCCTTGTAAACAGCATTCAGAGCCCAGGGAAGAGAAGAAAGAAAGGATTTGCAACCAACTCAAGCAACTGAAAATAAATAGAAGAAAAGATGAGAACAATGGCAAGCCATGTATCATCAGTAATGATGAAAATAATAAATGAGTATGTATAGTCACCATTATACACATTTTATACTATCTGCTGCCCATGTAAACAAATATTACTGTGGATTAGAGAAGCTTTCCATGTTCCAATCAGGATGACTGGGGCATGTGTAAATTTCAATCATTTGCCCTGACATTTTTATGGGAACTGAGAAATAGGGTTGTGCATCATGGATGGAGATTCCCAGGAAAAGTCTGAGGTGGCATGGAAATGGAAATTACAGAATTTCTAACAGCTGTTCAGTGATAGCAGTAAGAAAGTAGAGTTTTCAGATCTACATTTATCAATCTTTAGCCCTTTGATTCTGCTCCCTTGAAATTTTGAATGTGTTTCAGGACATAAATATGAAGCCCAAATAGGTCATTTTTACAATAAAGATGTTTCAGACAGCCCAAATCCTACTTATCCTTCAAAACCAGTTCCAAGCCTTTCTTCCCCAGGAAAGACTTCCCCAGGGTACTTTAGCCTAAATGCATATACCCTCCTCTGAACTTCTCTAGAACCTATTTTATCACTAATTGTGATACAAATGATTAATCACATTGGCTTACAGCAATTCACTTTTTTCTAGATTTTTGTTCTTTTGTATTATTTTAGCCTTTTGCATGTTTATGTATTCTCACCTCTAGATGATAAGCCCCTTGAGATTATAGACTTATGTTTTTAAGCATTTCTTTTGATACTTCCCTAATGCCTTTCATATATAGAAGCTCTTAGTACAAGTGTATTAACTAATTGGGGGTAATCAGGAATTAAGAAATACAGAAACCACCAAGAAGAATAATTCCACTTGGACTTCTAAAGAAATTGAACCAGACCAAGAAATTGATAGCAGAAACCATAAATGTGTTGTCTTTTGGCTATTCAATTACTTTCTTAAATATATTCTCAATTCTAGTTAGTATTATTAATTATTATCATATCCAACTTTAATTTAAAATTTAGTTTCCTTTGGAATTGTCCTTAAGGCAAGTTGGACAGTCCATTAATTGATTCTAAGCTCTATTTTAATCATCCTATTGGTCTTGTTTTCCTCAAATCATATCAATGTCTTAAATATTTACTTAAATATTTATTAAAGACAGAAAACCATCCAGTATAGCTCAATGTCCAATAAACAGTGAATGGGATATTAATATTATCCAGTACTTTTAAATTCTCATTATGTGTCATTTGTGTATGCTAACTACTTTACATGTAAAATTCTTTTCATTCCCATGATATCACTGGAAAGATAATTACTGTTACCAATCCCATTTTATAGATTAAAAACTAAGCACAAGATCATACAGCAAAGATACTCTAGAGTTACAATTTGAATCTCAGTCTGTCTAACCAGAGATATCAAACCCTTAGCTATGTTATTCTAGAAAGACTAAAGAGAGATCATGGTCATATGTCAGAACATGGCTATCCATGGCCTGATTGAATGAATGATTTTGGACAAACTGAGACCAGCAAAGACATGAAACTAGACCAACCACTAGTGGGAAATACAATGATTGAGGGATCAGGATAGAAGAGACAGGCTCAGTTACAGCTGTTAAGAAAATCTAATTTAGAAACAAAATGTGCACCCAAAAGATATGGTCACAGACAACAGAAAGTTCAGGCAAAATAGCATTACTTACCTCAAGCTTGCTGTGATATATATATATATATATCTCATATATATCATATCATATATATATAGTAACACTTTGAAAGTGCTAGACTAGACATTAGAACATTCTTAGCACTCAATAAATGTTATACATTATTATTCAGTAGTATTATTTAAATCCAGCTAATACAGCCAGCAGAGCAGAGAATCCAACTGGCTGTGAAGTCTAAATAATTAGCTCAAGCACATTCTGTCAATAGCTAGCAAAGTCTTAACTAATATTTATCTAGGGTTCAGGACAAGAACTGTAGACTTTCAAAGAAGTGAGTTAGGATTCCAATTCTAAAAGGTTAGGGATACATAGGAAATGAAAACAAGAGTCCAGGCAAGAGTCCAGTTAACAAAATTAGGGCCCAAGATTGGTACGAGATAAATAACAAGAGAGATATGATACATAATAAAGCTTTATAGTTCCCTCTTGTCTCCACCCATGGTTGCAATTAGGGATTGAGGACAAGAATGAGTCCATGGGCTAAGAGACGCCTGCTATTTGGAGCAGGGAGATATAAGGGCTAGGAATCAGCCTAACAGCTATATCTTACAGAGTTTTTTTATTTATTCAGTTGGCTTTTTCAGCACAAGTAGTCCCTATGATCTACCATAGTCTAAACTGAAAAGGTAAAGCTGTCATATGCCAGAGGCTGAGTTGAGAGAACTAAAGTTATTACTCAAAATTACAAAATGAACACTCTGGAAATTACAGGGAAGTTCAGTGAAGAACCTGAGAGGTCAGCCCAAGCAGTAGACCAGAAAGCTAGCTAAATGAAATATGTGTTGGAAAGTTACGCTGAAGTAGGCCAAGGAATTCAGTCCAACTAAGGGCTGAGAATGGAAGCTAAGCTTGAAGAGTCTTAGGAGACCAGTTTCAACAGGGACTGGTTCTGAAACCATCCCTGGAGGTAATTTTATGGGCATGGGATTGTTAAGAGTCAGATTTCAGCAAATGAAGCTCAAGTTAATGAAGCAAGCAGAAAATATAGTCACAGACTGACAACAAATTTTACTGATCAAACAAAAATTGAACTCAATGTCAATTTTATTCCTTAGATTAATTGATATCATAGATGCTATTGTAAAAATAAAGATCTTGTATCTGACAGATTGAATGTTTTTCTCCAAAGAGCAATGGGAGTTTTTATAAATCTATAAAGACAGGATTAACCCTCTTTTCTTCAAGGAGAGAGGCTATCTGATTTGAAAAACAAAGAGAAAGATAAATAGAATCAAGAGTTGTTTTTTTTTAATTCAACCATAAATGAAATAAAACATCAGAATGTTGATAATTGTTCAAGTTGTTTGATGGATACGTGAAGAAGGGGTTTTTATACTATTAACTCTTCTATTGTACTGTTTCTTATAATATAAATTTAAACACAAAAAGTTCAATTCTCACAGAAAAAAAGAGGAAGGATTATTTCTCTAGTGGACAAAGATGCACTGAAGATATGGATACTCTGAAAGAAGTCAGGGAGAAATAGCCAAGCATTTAAAGAGCATCTAATTCCAGCTCTCTCAGGGCAGGAAATTTACCTGTCAAAAACTGCTTGGAGAAGTAAATCCCTTCAAATACCAGGTAGCAGTATGACTGAGGTGCTATTCAAAAACTTTTAGGGAAAAAATGATGAGCTATGAGCTTCCTTCCATAATTGGATGAGCATAACAGTTTTGTCTTTCCAGACTCAACAGGGAGAATTCAACTTAGTAGCTCTCAACTACAAACCTGTGATTCTGGAGCCACATACAGCTCTCTAGAGGCTCATATGCAGCCCTTGAAGAAAGCCATACAGAAAAAAATAGTATCTTATTATAATTTGCATTGATACTTCATATATACATTTTTATTGAAGTATAATCAGTTTACAATGTTGTGTCAATTTCTGGTGTACAGCATAATGCTTCAGTCATACATGAACTTACATATATTCATTATCATATTCTTTTTCACCATAAGTTACTACAAGATGTTGAATAAGTTCTCTGTGCTATACAGTATAAACTTATTGTTTATCTATTTTATATGCAGTAGTTAGTATCTGCACTTCTCTAACTCCCAATTTATCCCTTCCCCCCCTACCCCTGGTAACCATAAGTTTGTTTTCTATGTCTGTGAATTTGTTTCTGTATGTATTGATACTTTGAATAAGAATAATATTATATCCTTTGAAAAATCCCAAAGCACAATTATAGAGTGGAATTAAACATTCTAAATGCAGATAAATAATGTACATGTCTTTCTCTCTTCTCAGTATATGGTAATGGTTTTCAACTTGACAAACTCATTGTGTTCAACTTGGGATTCAGATATGCATCTATGGAAAATCTATGGCACAGACTGACACTGAGTCAACTTTCATGAGGGACTGAAGACCCTACTGGGAAAAAAATCTCAAGGAAAAAGATAGAGAAGACATAAAATTTTGATCAAGGACAATGGACCAGCATAGGATGAGAGAAACTATTTTATACTCAGCAGAGTGACTCATTCAGATTTTTCTCAAGGAGAAGATCAATATGGCAGAATAGAAGTATATGGGGCTCACTTACTCCCACAAATACATCAAAAATACACCTACATGTGGAACAACTCTCAATACCTACTGAACACTGGCAGAAGATCTCATACAATTAAAACTACAAGAAAGATCACAATGTAACCAGGTAGGACAAAAAATAAAGGAATTGGGACAGGATTTGTACCCCTGGGAGAGAGCTATGAAAGAGGAAAATTCCCTTCCCCTGAGAAGCCCCTTCACTGGTGAGAAGATTAGCCAAGACAGAAAGGGAGCTTTGGTGTTTTGGAAGAGAGCACAACAGCCACTTTGCAGCAGGCAGAACAGAAAGAAACCAGCATAGAGGGTACATGCCTCCTGAAAGAAAAGACAATGAAACAGTCCTTTCCAGTCTACAAGACCCTGAGTTCAAAAAAGAAATAATACAAATACTGAAGGAATTTAGAAAGGCTATCTATAGAAATGCAGATCACTGTAACAAGGAACTAAAAACTATAAAGAAGAGTCAATCAAAATTAGGCAACTAAATTGCCTAGATGAACACTGAGCTAAAGGCACTAAATAGCAAATTAAATAATGCAGAAGAATCAATAAATGATCTGGAAGATAGAATAACATAAATCATCCAATCAGAACAGCAGACAAACAAGTGAAAAAAAAAAAAGAAAGCAATATAAGAGACTTGGGGATAATATAAAGCACACCAATCTACACATAATGGGGGTCCCAGAGAGAAGAAAGAGAAAGGATGATTAAAAATGTTTTAGAAGAAATTATGGCTAAATACTTCCATAATCTTAAGAAAAAAAAATAGATATTCAGGTACAGGAAGAAGAGGGTCCCAAACAAGATGAACCCAAACAGACCAACACTAAGGCATATATTTAAAATGGCAAAAGTTAAAGATAAAGAGAAGATTCTAAAGGCAGCAAAAACAAAACAAAACAAAACAAAAACAAAGAGTTAGTTACAAAGAAACCCTCATAAGGCTATCAGCTGATTTCTCTACAGAAATATTGCAGGCCTGAAGAGATTGGCAAGATATATTTAAAGTCCTGAAAAGGAAAAATCTGCAACCTAGGATACTCTACCCAGCAAGATTATGATTTAGAATAGAAGGAGAGATAAAGAATTTTGCATACAAGTGAAAACTAAAAGAATACAGCAATACTAAACCTATCCTAAAGGAAATATTGAAAGCTCCACTATAAATGGAAAAGAAGCACAAATCTACAGAAAAGAGAAAATCACAGTTGGACATGCAATGATAACTGCATTGAACAGCAAAAGAATAAAAATGAAGATGTAAAAGAGGACATAAAATCATAAATGTGAGAGAAGAGAATAATGAAATGTAGATTGTTTTTCCTTTCTTTAAGGGTGTGTTTGAGCTTATATGACTACCAGTCTAAAGGATATAGATAGAGGAATGGGTTAACATACTTGAAAAACAGGGTAACCACAAATCAAAAATATACAACAGATTTACAAAAAAAGAAGAGATCTCAAGCATAATACAAAAGAAAATTATCAAGCCACAGAAGGGAAAACCTAAAATAAAAAGAAAAGAACAAAGAAGAAATACAAAATCAACCAGAAAACAAGGTTTAAAATGGCAATAAATACATATCCGTCAATAATTACCTTAAATCTCATTGGCTTAAAGGCTTCAATAAAAGACATAGAATAACAGATTGGATAATAAAAGAAGAGCCTGTAATATGCTGCCTACAAAAGACCCAGTTTGGAGCAAAGGAAATACATAGATTGAAAGTGATGGGATGAAAATGATATTTCATACAAATGTAAATGATAGGAAAGTGGGGGTAGCAATACTAATATCAGACAAAACAGACTTTAAAACAAAGACTATAAAGAAAGATAAAGTAGGACACCATATAATGATAAAATAATCAATAAAAGAAGAGGATATTACACCAGTTATATGCACCCAATATAAGAGCACCAAAGTATATAATACAAATACTAACAGATATAAAGGGAGAAATTGACAGGAAAACAGTAATAGTAGAAGAATTCAACACCCCACTGACATTAATATATCTTTCAGACAGAAAATCAATAAGGCAACAGAGATCCTAAATGATGCAGTAGAACAGTTAGACTTAATTGATACATTCAAGATACAATATTGAAAACAAAACAAAAGACAGAATCCACATTCTTTTCAAGTGTACATGGAACATTCTCTAGGATAGACCACATACTAGGATACAAAATAAGCCTCAACAAATTTAAGAGGACAGAAATTATTTCAAGCATCTTTTCTGACTACACTGGTGTGAAATGAGAAATAAACCACAGAAAGGAAATAGGAAAAAACAATCACATGGAGACTAAACAACATGCTAAAAAAAAAAATGGGTCAATAATGAAAGCAATGAAGAAATCAGAAAATATCTCAAGGCAAATGAAAGTTAAAACACAACTTAACAAAATCTATGGGATGCAGCAAAAGCAGTTGTAAGAGGGAGGTTCATAGCAGTACATATATCCCTCAAGAAATAAGAAAAGAAAAGAAAAGAAACAATTTAAAATACTACCTAAAAGAATTAGAAAAATAAGAACAAACAAAACCCAAAGTCAGAAGAAGGAAGTAAACAATAAAGATCAGAGGGGAAATAAATAAAATAGAGATTTAAAAAAAAAAAAACAGTGGAAAAGATCAATGAAACAAATAACTTAAAAAGAAAAATAACAAAATGAACAAACCTCTAGCCAGGTTCACCAAAAGAGAGGACTCAAATAAGCAAAATAAGACTTCAGCAAATGGTGTTGGGAAAACTAGACAGCAGCATGTAAAGCAATGAAGCTAGAACATTCCCTCACACCATACACAAAAATCAACTCAAAATGGATCAAAGACTTAAACATAAGACAAGATACAATAAATCTCCTAGAAGAAAATAGAGGCAAAACATTATCTGATATATATCTCAAAAATGTTCTCCTAGAACAGTCTACTCAAGCAAATGAAATAAAAGCAAGAATAAACAAATGAGACCTAATGAAACTTACAAGCTTCTACACAGCAAAGGAAACCATAAGTAAAGCAAAAAGACAACCTATGGAATGGAAGAAAACTTTTGCAAATGAAATCAACAAAGACTTGATCTCCAGAATATATAAGCAGCTCATATGACTTAATAAGAAACAAACAAACAACCAAAACCAAAAATGGGCAAAAGACCTAAACAAGCTCTTCTCCAAGGAAGACATACAAATGATCAATAGGCACATGAAAAAATGCTCTATATCACTAATTATCAGAGAAATGCAAATCAAAACTACAATGAGGTATCACCTCACACCAGTCAGAGTGGCCGTCATTCAAAAATCCACAAATGACAAATGCTGGAGAGGCTGTGGAGAAAAGGGAACCCTCCTACAGTGCTGGTGGGAATGCAGTTTGGTGCAGCCACTGTGGAAAACAGTATGGAGATTCCTCAAAAGACTAGGAGTAGACTTCCCATATGACCCAGGACTCCCGCTCCTGGACATATATCCAGAAGGAACCCTACTTCAGGATGACACCTGCACAAATATTCACAGCAGCACGATTTACAATAGCCAAGACATGGAAACAAAATAAGAAATGAAAAAGGATAAATAACAATAGATACCACAGAAACGCAAAAAATCATGTGAGAATACTATGCACCATTATATGCCAATAAATTGGACAACCAAAAAGAAATGGACAGATTTCTAGAAACATACAGCCTGTCAAAATTGAGTCAAGAATAAACAGACTGATCACTGGAAGTGAAATAGAATCTGTAATAAAGTAAAAAAAAAAAACCCTCCATGCAAACAAAAGTCCAGGACCGTAAAACTTCACTGGGTAATTCTACCAAATATACAAAGAAGAACTTATACTGATCCTCCTCAAACTATTCCAAAAATTTGATGAGTAGGGAACATTCATAATTCTTTCTATGAGGCCACAATCACACTGATCATATTGATACAAAAACCAGACAAAGTTACTAAAAATGTAGACAATTATTGACCTATATCTTTGATGAATATAGAAGCAAAAATTCTCAACAAAACATTAGCAAATGTAATGTAACAATACATAAAAAGGATCATACACCATGATCAAGTTAGATTCATTTTGGGTGGGAGGGTATAGCTCAAGTGGTAACATGTGTTCTTAGCATGCATGATGTGCTGGGTTCTTTCCCAGTACTTCTATTTAAGAAAATTGAATAAATATACCTAATTACTCCCCCCCCCCAACAGAACTTTTTTATAGTTTCATTTCAGTGTTTCAAGGATGGTTAAACATATGCAAATCAATCAATGTGATACACACATTAACAAAAGAAAAAACAAAAACCACATGATCATCTCATTAGATGTAGAAGAAACATTTGACAAAATTCAACATCCATTCATTATAAGAATTCTCGCCAAAATGGGTTTAGAGGAAACACATCTCAACATATTAAAAGCCGTTTACAACAAACCCACTGCCAACATAATACTCAAGAGTGAAAAACTGAAAGCCTTCCCACCAAATTCAGGAAAAAGACAAGGATGCCCATTCTAAACATATATATTCAACATACTATTGGCAGTCTTAGCCACAGCAATCAGAAAAGAAGAAATAAAAGGTATCCAAATCAGAAGAGAAGAGTTAAAACTGTCACTATTTGCAGATAATATGATATTCTATATAGGGTTCTCTATATAAACAATTAGAGAAACAATTAGAACTAATAAATGAATTCAGCAAGGTAACAGGATACAAGATTAATATACAGAAAACCATTGCATTTCTTACACTAATAATTAAATACCAGATTGAAAAAATCTTATTTAAAATTGCATCAAAAATATCTAGGAATAAACTTAACCAAGGAGATTAAAGATCTGTACACTGAAAACTATAAAACATTGATAAAAGAGATTGAGGATGACTTAAAGAAATGTAGACATCACATTATCTAGGACTTGATGAATCAATATTGTTAAAATGGCCATACTACCCAAAGTTATCTATAGATATAATGAAGTCCCTACCAAAATACTCATAATATTTTTCAAATAGCTATTTAACAAATAATCCTAAAATTTATATGAAACCACAAAACACCCAGGATTGCTAACGCAATCCTGAGGACAAAGCTGGAGGTATAACCTTTCTAGATTTCAAATTGTACTACAAATCTACAATAATCAAAACAGTGTGGTATTGACAGAAAAACAGAAATATAGGTTAATGGAACAGAATAGAGAGGCCAGAAATATGCACACACACCTATGGTCAATTAATCAATCACAAAATGAGGCAAGACTATTCAATGGAGAAAAGGTAGTCTCTTCAACTAATGTTGATAGGAAAGCTGGACAGCTACATGTAAATCAATGAGACTAGAACACTCCCTCACATCACATCCAAAAATAAACTCAAAATAGTTTAAAGACATAGATATAAGACATGACACAATGAAACTCTTAGAAAAGAACATCAGAAGAACATTCTCTGACATTAATTGGAGCAATATTTTCTTAGACCAGTCTCCCAAGGCAAAAAGAAATAAAAGGAAAAATAAACAAAAGACCTAATCAAACTTAAAAGCTTTTGCACAGCAAAGAAACCCATCAACAAAATGAAAAGACAACCTATGGAATGGCAGAAAATATTTACAAACCAAGATATTAACAGAGTTAGCATCCAAAATATCCAAACAGCTCATAAAATGCAATACCAAAAAAAGAAAAAATCGAAAACCTATCTATGTAGGCAGAAGACCTACATAGATATTTTCCAAAGAAGACATACAGATGGCCAACAGGCACATGAAAAGATGCTCAACATTAGTAATTATTAGAGAAATGCACATCAAAACCACAATGATGTGTTACCTCACTCCAGCTTGAATGGCTATCATCAAAAAGTCTACAAGTAACAAATGCTGCAGAATGTATGGAGAGAAGGAAACCCTCCTACACTGTTGGTGGGAATGTAAATTGGTGCATCCACTGTGAAAAAGAGAATGGAAGTTACTTAAAAAACTAAAAATACATCTACCATATGATCCAGCAATCCCAACCCTGGGTATATATCCAGAAAAAAAAAAACTCTATTTCAAAAAGATACATGCACCCCAATGTTCACATCAGCATTATTTACAACAGGCAAGACATGGAAGGAACCTAAATGTCCATTAACACATGAATGGTTAAAGAAGATGTGATGTGTGTATGTATATATATATATATATATATACACTTGTATATCTATATAAATGGACTATTTGTGTGTGTGTATATGTATATATATGTATATCTCTTTGTGTGTATATATATATAATGGACTATTACTCAGCTATAAAGAAGAATGAAATATTGTCATTTGCAACAAAATGGATGAACTGAAAGAATATTATACTTAGTTAAATAAGTCAGACAAAGACAAATATCATATGATATCATTCATATGTAAAATCTAAAAAATGATACAAATGAGTCTGTAAAAGAAACAAAGACTCACAAACATAGGAAACAAACTTATGTTTACAAAAGGGGAGAGAGACTAGGGAGGGACAAATTAGGAGTATGAGCTTAACAGATACAAACTACTATATATATAAAATAGGTAAGCAAAAAGAATTTATGCATAGCATAGGGAATTGTATTCAATATATTGTAATAACTTATAATGGAACATAATCAGAAAAATAGTAACTAAATCACTATGCTTACAGCTGAAACTAATATAATATTATGCACCAAATATACTTTAGTTAAAAATTCTTAAAAAGAACATGAAAAAAATTGTTTTCTGCAGTAGAGCACACATTTTAAATCAAACTTCTATTAGCCAGGGCTAATTTATCAGGTAGAATACTATTTATCAAGAGAAATACATTTCACTCCCTAGTACTACACTGTAAGACAATGTTATCCTCTTATCTTTATACATTAAAAAGTGCATTAAGCAAACCAATAGATGATGTTATTTTTATTTTTGGTATTATTTTAGTGCAAATATTTCTTTTGCGCTTTTTGTATATAAACACTACTGTTACTGAATGAATGATAATTTTCTCTCATATGATGTACCACCACAGCATCTACTAAAAAGAAAATCTTATCAAATCATTCACCTGATTTTTAATTGTCATGCAGTAACCTTCCTCTTATAATGAAGTACTCATCTTTTTAACATCAGTATAAAAATAATGATAATATAAATAACTATTTCATTTACTAAGCACTTACTATATGGCACCTTACCCAGATTAGTAAATGTATTACCTACATTTTATAAATGGCAGATTAAAATTTAAAAGTATCAAGTGACTTAAACCCAAGGTCACATACAGCTTGTAACTGACAAAAGCTGACACCCAAAATCAGGTTTGAAGTGGAAATCTATGATCTTAATAATTACTGTATCTAAGAGGAGAGCATTTTTAAAATTAGAAAGTATAGGGTTCTATGAAGTTAGCCAATGTGAAATGATGATAACCTCTGCAGAATCAATTTAGTCTTTTTCCCCCACCTGCTTATGGATGGACATCTGAGTCAGATGGCTGTACTCTGCCTTCTTTAACACTGTGTTCCATCTGTTTTCAAAGATTACTATGTTTGCCTGGGACAGTCCTAGTTTCTGCCTTTGTCCCACTAAAAGTATTTAATAGTAAACCCTTTCAATTTCACAAGTATTCAGGTTTGGATAATAAATTTTCTGGCCCCCTAGCTTTGGCCTATAGTAGCACAAGTGCTTGCTGGGAATCAAAATACATTCCCCATTTGGGGTTTCTCCTTCTTAGGTAAGAATGGTATTGCCAGAACACTTTGATATTAATTTCTTTCCTTTATCTTTTACTTTAACAAAATCATCTTAGAAGCAGGGATAAGGCACAGAAAGAAGGAGGGAGAGGCTGATGAAAATACACCTTGCTGGCACAATTTTGCTGAAGGCTAGAGAACCAACTGGATCTCTTGCCATTAATCTACTTCATCAGCTTCTGCTCCTCTTTATGTTTTGCCTTCACTTTCCAGTAACAGTAGCATTTTCTCCTGTTAACAAATCCTGTAATAAATTTAAATACCAAATTGGAATTATACTTCTTGAGCCCTTGTGGATCCTATCATCTTCATATAGAATTATTTTAATTCACAACTGGATAGTAAAAAAAAAAAAAAGAACATTGTTTAACAAAAGGTTGATGATAAAATGCACTACTGGCCAGGATGCACTTTAGTAAATGGCATTAATTAGAAGGCAGCATGGTTCTTACAGCAGGAGGCAGGCTGCTCTGAAATGTGGGACATCTGGGATCTAGTCCTGGCTCTATCCTGACCCTGTACGTCCTTGGGCAAGTCACATTCTTGCTATAAGCCTCAGTTTCTCCATCAGTAAAACGAGGGCTCTGGGCTTAATGATCTATTAGCTCCCATCAAGTTCAGACTTTGTTTGATTTTACTCACAAAAATTCATACATGTTCATTCTCCAAGTGGAAATTGTGATTTCAAGAGCTCTGCAAATGAACTTGAAATAATTCTACCAGAAATAAAAACTGAGCTGTCTGGCTAAGGGAGGAACGGAGGGGGTGGTGAGTAAAAGCATGCAAACACAATTACCAGGGACATATTTATCCCCCTTAAAAGAACAAACTGTTTTCGAGCACTTTTGAAGCATCCATTTACATACAAATCCATTTACATACATATTTCTGATGACAAATAATTCTCAATTCATTATACTAGCTCCCAGAGGCCCTATACTTGGCAACACTTTGTTAGCTTGGTTTGAGTTGCTATAGCTCCTTGACTGTAATAAAATTACCTTTCAAATATTCTATCATTTTTAATTAAAATTTTTTAATTAAAATTATTCAGGTTCCCAATTAGACTGAATTAGCAAGGTTCTGCATTACTACATTTTTGTTCATTAAGCTCTGCCAAGGCTCTTGCCACAGAATACCCATCTCCAGCTGTGCCCTGTCCTCTTCTCCAAGTAAGTGAGTGTGAAATGCACTGTTGTTCCCTGAGTGCCTACTGTACTGGGACAACTTCATGGACCTAATTGGAAAGGGTCATCTCCTGCCCTTCTCAAGTATTTCCTTTCCTTTGTATCTATTAACCCTCCCTCCCTATCCTGGCTGACTTTATGGGAATCTCTCTTGAACTTTTCTTCTCATGGGCATAACAGTTGGATTGGGAGGAGCCAGGATAAACATGGTAAAACAATCCAGAAAATCACTGTATCCCGAAAAGTCATCTGGCCAGACTGTCTCAAAATGTGATCTAAGAACCACCTGCATCTGTACCACCTAAGACACTGTTTTAAAATTCAGAGTATTAGAAGCCACTTCTAGAACTACTGAGTCATAATCTTTGGCAATGGTCCCATGAGGTATATTTTTAGATATTCCTTAGATGATTCTGACACATACTAAATTATGAGAATCACTGTAAGTGTATGTCACTAAACACAGAATGGTTTACAATTTAATGAGGAAGAAAAAAAAAAACCCTGGTATAACTAATGCTAGTATTCATTGTGGCAAGGCAGTCCTCTTACAACTCACAAAAGCTACAACTATGTCAGTAATAATTGCTAATAATAGATAATAATTGTTAAGTACCTGCAACATGCCAGGAATTTTGCTAGGTGCTTCATCGTTTGTCATTATCCCAACTAGTAACAGGCACGATTTAAAGGATTTGCTTCAGCTTTATTACATTGAATTCTCTCAACAATCCTATGAAGTAGGTATTATTATTGTTATTATTATTATCTTTTTCAGATGAGAAAACTGAAACTTGAAGAAGTTATAAGATCCTTTAAATGTTGAGCACCTAGTAAAATGGCTAAGCCTGGAAGTAAAGTGTTTCCTCACCAGACATGAGCTCCAACAGGACAAGGACAAAGCCTACTTTGACTCCGAATCCCACTTCCTTCCCAATCTGGAGCTTGTACAGAGCAGAGGTTTAGCTAGAGTTGCAATGAAATGAGACTAAGACTGTCTTTGAGTGTAAGGGAGAAGAGAAGCAGCCTCTAGAGTTGGGGGCCTCAGGAAGAACTAAGGCCTGTAAAGCCAAGTTCTCACTCTGACCATCGTCTGGTAGGTTCAAGCACTTTGGTTCTCAGAATCTCTCTCCTACCTTCTCTCTCATTGATTTTGTCACTTCAAACTAATGCTCTTCTTATTTCTTTAACACTTCCACATGCTGAGAGCTCCAGTCTGTATCCTGGCTACACAGAAGGCCCTAGTAACTCAACTGAGGGTTTTTCTCCCCTTACTAATATTATCCTTCTCCATCTTATAGCTTATTTTCCCCTCTTGGAAATGTGGAATTAATGTGATAAAATGATCCAAGATGTTATAGCAAATAAAGAAAAAAATACATTAATCTTCTCTTATATGTACAAGAGCCTTCTGAACCTCTAATCCCCAAAGTAACTAATGTTGGGAGTTTCAGGCATTGTAGCCACTAACCTGGATAAATTTAGTTCTAGATGGAAGTACAAGGGCACTATGTGGATACACAAACTACACCATGAACTAACGTTCTGTTGAAGTATAATTGATTTACAGTATTATATTAATTTCAGGTGTATAGCCTAGTGATTCAGTATTTTTAAAAATTATACTCCATTAAAAGTTACCACAAGGTAATGGCTATAATTCCCTGTGCTATGCAGTATATCCTTGTTTCTCATCTATTTTATACTTAGTAGTTTGTATCTCTTAATCCCATATCCTTAATGTGTCCCTCCCCTCCTCCCTCCCCACTTTGGTAATCACTGGTATGTTTTCTATATCTGTGAGCCTATTTCTGTTTTACATATACATTCAACAGCATTATTTTTGTTAGATTCCACATATAAGTGATATCATATAGCATTATCTCTCTCTGTTTGTTTTCACTAACAATAATATTCTCTAGGTCCATCCACATTACTACAAATGGCAGAACTTCATTCTTTTTATGGCTAGGTAATATTCCACCATGAAACTATTAACACCTGATTCCCTTCCAAAGTTGAAAGTTTGCCCGTCTATGAGATTCCAAATAGTATAAAATTATTTTTCTTTGATTCAGGATATTTATCATTTTCTTAGCTTTTTTATGGTTAGATGCAATATTTTGTTCATTTGCTCAGATTCATTGAAGGGAATGCCCCACAGTGTCAATAACTCAGAAGTAAGGCCTTTCACCTTTTGAGTCTTAAATCATATGATAATGAAGTTAATTTCTTTACTTGTAATTTTTTCAGATTTTCTATTTCTTGCTCAATGAGTCTTGTTAATTTGACACTTATAGAAATTTGTCCATTTCATCTAAGTTATCAAATTTGTTGACATAAGTTGTTTCATACTATTTACTTCTAATCATTTTAATTTCTGAGGAGTCAATAGTAATGTCTCCCCTTTCACTACTAATGCAAAGTCTGAATATTCTCATTTTTTCTTGATTAGTCTATGTAAAATTTTCTCAATTTTGTTGATATTTTCGAAGAACCAACTTTTGATTTTATTTATTTTCTCTATAGTTTTTCTGTTTTCCATTTTATTAATTTCTGCTTTAATCATTTTTTGCCACCTTGTTTATCTCCATTTTGATTTGCTCTTTTTATATTTTAAGATGTCATCTAAGACTATAATTTGAGAATTTTATCTTTTATGATGTAGGTGTTTAAAACTAGAAATATTCCTCTAAGTATCACTTCAGTTTGCATCCCATAGATTTTGACTTGTGTTTTTGTTTTCATTCAGATAAAAATTATACTTTCTATACTTACCCTAATGTCTGTATCTATTATAATTTATAATTAGTAAATATATTCTTAATGAAATAAGTCTCTTATCATTATAAAATGTCCCCTTCTCCTTCTGAGGCAATTATTATGAATATGTTGGTAAACTTCATGGTGTCTCATAGGTATCTGAAGCTTTGTTTATTCATTTTTTATTGAACTTTAATTGACATATAATTGTGTAAATTTAAGGTGTACAACACTCTGATTCAATACATTTATATATTGCAATATGATTACCACTGTAGTATTAGCTATCACTCTATCACATCACATAAATATCACTTATTGTTTATAATGAGAACAATTAATATTTAGTCTCTTAGCAACTTTGAAGTTTATAATGCAGTACTGTTGACTATAATTTCTACATTGTCCACTGGATCTACAGGACTTACTTATCTACTAGTTGCAAGATTGTACCCTTAAACAACATGTTCCAAACTCTTACCCTTAAGCCCTTGGTAACCACCATTCTACTCTCTGTTTTTCTGAATACAGCCTTTTTAGTTTCCACATATAAGTGATTACATATGAGATTTGTTTTTCTCTGTCTAACTTATCTCAATATAATGCTCTCAAGTTCCATACATGCTGTTGCAAATGGCAGAATTTCCTTTTTCATGGCTGAATAATATTCCACTGTGTATGGATAGAGATAGAGAGATTGAGATATCTCTAACCATAGCTATACGTTCCTATCTTATGTATCCTCTTTATTCATTCACATGTTGACATTTTTTGGTTGTTTCCATTTCTTGTCTAGTATAAACAATGCTGCAGTGAACATGGCAGTGCAGATATCTCTTCGTTATTTTGTTTTCATTTCCTTTGGAAATATACTCAGCAATGGGATTATTAGATCATATAGTAGTTCTATTTTTAATTTTTCTAGGAACTTTAATACTATTTTCCATAGTGGTGGAACCAATTTATGATCCAACCAACAGTATACAAGTGTTTCCTTTTCTCCATGACCTAACCAGCACTTATCTCTTGCCTTCTTGTTGATAGTCATTCTAATGGGTGTGAAGTTATATATCATTCTAGTTTTCATTTTCATTTCCCTGATTAGATTTATTGAGCACCTTTTCATGTACCTTTGGTCATTTAGATCATTTTTTTTTGGAAAAATATCTATTTAGTTCCTCTGCCAATTTTTTTAATTGTATTGTTTGTTTTTAAGTTGTTGAGTTGTATGGGTTATTTATATATTTTGGATATTAACTATTTATCTGATACATGGTTTGCAAATAGTTTCTCCCATTCCATAGCTAGTAAGGTTTTGTGAATTTTTATTCATTCTTTTTTATTTTTATTTCTCAAACTGGATGAACTTGATTGACCTAGCTTCAAGTCTGGTGATTCTATTTATTGCCATTTCAAATCTGCAGTTGAGGCTATATAGTAAATTTTTCATTTCAGTTAATTATACTTTTCAACATCAGAAAAATTTTTAGTTCTTTCATTTAAAATTCTGGTCTCTTTATTGATCCTTTTCTATGTGGTGTAATAGCATCCTTATACTTTCCTTTATTTTAATGAACAAAGTTTCTTTTCTTTTTTTTTAACATATTACAGTAGCTGATTTAAAGCCTTTGTCTAGTAAATTCAAAATCTGAACGTCCTAAAGGACAATTTATTTTGCTTTTCCAACATATGGGCTTTAATCTCCTGTTTCTTTGCATATAGCTCAAATCTTTTTTCATGAAATATTTTAAGTATTATGTGGCAATATAATGTGGCAACCATGGAAATCATAAATCCCCCAAGATTTCTTGTCATTGTTGAGTTTTTGGTTTTTGTTTTTCTGTTTTTTGCTTTAGTTGTTATTGTTGCTGCTTGTTTGTTTAGTGACATTCCTGGACAACTTCTGTAAAGTCTGTATTCTTTATCGTATGTGTTCACTGAAGTCTCTGCTTGATTAGCTTAGTGGTCAGATAATAATTGGACAGACACTACTTTAGGTGCATTGAACCAATAACCTTTCCTCAATTTGCTAAGGGGTTCTTTGTGTGTTGGGGTATGACTTCAACACTTATGTGGTTTATATCTCTGCCATAGCTTTCACTTCTTGTTTGCACAAGTACTCAATGTCAACAAGAGGTGAAAGATCAGAGCCCTTTCAATTCTTACCTGGGAATACTCAAAGCCCTGCAGCTGTGTGTGGCCTTCTAGCTCTCCAGAGCTTTTCAAAGCCCTCTATGGACATTTTATTTCCTAGACCTTCCTTTTAATTTTTTGGCCAGGCACATGTTAACTCCAACTGGTATAATAACCTCAAGCATTTGCAGTGTTAAAGAATTGCTGCTGATTGTTTCTGAAAAACACCCTGGGGATACAGTTTTTCCTGCAGAATTAGCTCTAAGTGAAAACAAAAACATTCTGAATATAGGGGCTTTCCCAAGGACCTCAGAGATAGTTCAAATGGTGATGAAACAGCAGGTATGGGGCATTTTCAGGAGTTCCTAACCTGGTCTGCTTCCTACAGTGACCACAGACTGATGGTTTTCACATCTACCATAGTTGCAAGCTTGTTGGTTTTCAACACTACTGTGGAACTGAGGAGAGAAGGATAAAGGTAAGCCAAGAGAAACCATCACAAACCATACTGTTTTTACCAAAGTTCAGCAGTTTTTCTTGAACAAATACCCCTCAGATTTTTGCAAGCCTTTGCTTATTTACAAAAGTTCTGTAAGAGTTGATTTTGACAAAATTTGTCAAGACTTTTGCTTACTTTCTTGGAGAAGTATATTTATGTCATTCCAGAAGTTCTGTTCTCTGTGTAATTTAATTTTACCACATAAGAATTTATTTCTTTTTGCCAAAGATAAGTATATAAAATAATATGCCCATTTACTAAGTTAAATTTGTATTTTATTGCTCATCATTATATATTGTGCATGACAATATACACATAATACTTTGCGCATGGGAGAAAATTCATTCTGAATCATAGGACTTAACAATCACATGATACCATAACATTGTATTCTACAGAATTATAATGTGGCCTTTTTATGGCTAAATTGACTAGAATACAACAGTGAATCTACCTGATTCTCAATCAGTAAGGAATCTCCCTCTTTAAGAATGAGAGCTTCATATATGCAATGGAGGAAAATGTACTCACCCACAGGTTTCTGCATTATACACTTACACATTGTCTTTTGATTTAGCCTTATTGGCATTAATGCTGAATGGCATATACCCTCGGTTCAAAATATCCCTAAAAATATGCATCCTGTCATTTACTGCTTTACTCTATTTTAAATTTTCAATGGGGAATAGTCTTTATGATTCACGTTTTTCCAACAGAAAAAAACTTCCAAGTGTATATTGAACCTTAAAAAGAAAAAAGATGTTGGAAGATGGAGTCATGACATACATGCTGAGCTATTTTTCTAAGTAAATGATGAACATGTTCAGCCACTTGGGGAATTATTCCTTAGTGGTTGTGCTGATGTTACACAGCTGTGAGTTATGGAAAAAGCCAAAATACCCTTTTAAAATGTGCAAAACTCTATGACAATGTACTATTTAATGAAGATGGTGATGGAACTGAATGATTATCTTACACAGTTCGCTGGGATGAGGAAGTGAAACTGCTTCTTTGCTACTGAGTACCTCAACAAAGTTTTGACAAAACATCACCTTTCTTTGAAAAGTTGAGGGATTATAGGAATCAGACTCTGATAGGATTTACTTATCTAGAGTATAACAGCCCTAGGATGGGATTCATAGTTCCAAGTTTTCTTTTCTTTACTTTTCTTTTACATTCAATAATGTACATACACATCCTTAGTATTCACCATCTTTAGAATTTATAGTTTACATGTTTATATCCATTATTATCCATGAATCTTTTCTTAAAAAATGAGCAAGTGCCATATTTTTTCTTTACCTCCAATGCATATCAAACTGTCTACCACATAGGAGGTGCTCAATTAATAGTTTTTAAAAGTAAACAAAATTGGAATTCATGAATAAAAATATTAAGCAATGACTAAACACCAGAATACTGAATAAAGAAGGAGAAAGATTACTGAGTGCCTACTAAGTACCAGGCACTATTGCAAGCACTTTACCTACAGTAACTTACTTAATCCTTTCATAAAACAAGCAAACAACTAGGAGACAGGTGCTTTACATTTGAAAGCACTGAAACAGAAAATTTAAATATCTTACCCCAAATCCCCAGGATAACAGATGGATAAAGAAGTAAATCCCAGGCAGTAATAGTAAGTACATAAGGGGTTCATTTACTTTAAAAAATAAAATTCAATGGTAAGTTTCTTTGCTAATTGAACCCCAGGTCAAGTATTCATCAATAACCCTTTCTGGGGCCTTGAATACTCTTTGAAGTTATATTGTTGAGGCTGAAGAGGAGTATAATCTAAAAAAAATTTTCCTGGTTCAAGTGATGATATCCTAGAAAATAATTAATACTAAAGATAAAGCATGTGATCCTGAAAAAAATTCAATTAGCACCACTAGGCGTTTGAATAAAAACCTCCCATACCATGTGGGAAAAGGCCCATGAAACAAAGTCATTGGTTTTACTGGATAGTTGGGAACTTTATAAATTCTTCTGAATTAGATACAGAGAAATTATAAGAGGAATAAAAAACATAATCACTATCACATAAGGAAAATAAATGGGGAGTAATTATTGCAATACTGCCTAATGACTCTCCCTGTTGCCATCCTGTTCCCCTATAATCCACTCTTTGTGTCCCCTCCTACCACTCTCTCCATTGCTCACTGTGCTCTACCCATGCTGGTCTCCTCGTTCCTTCAACAGGCTAGTTTCTTTTACCATCCCTCCAGAAAGAAATAGATAAAGTTTGGTCCAGCAAATAGCAGAGTATTTGCACAGAAGCCAGTAAGGACATAGTTACTGGTCCACTTTACCCCATCATTAGATAGAAGTCGATGCCACAAAATAAAAATGCACCAGACTGTTTGGGTTTCTACTGTGGCTCTAAAATTGGCTAGCTGTACAATGTTCAGAATTTTATTTAATTTCACTCTGCCTCAGTGACCTCATAAGTAAAATGGAAATATTAATAGTGTTTGCCTCATTGTATTTTTATGAAGATTACAAGACTTAAGCGATAAAATAGTGCTTAATTCAATGCCTGAGTTTTAGTAATCCATCAGTAAATGCCAAGTACTGCTATTATTATAATCATAATTATTACTTAAAAAATTAAGTGCAATGACATCTTTTATCTGGCACACATCTTATTATTTGGCACATACCATGTAACTGGATACAAATCTCCTTATTTCATTTAATCATTAGAACCATCCTGTGAGGTAGTTATTCATTTCCTCAGTTTTAGATGAGGAAACTGAGGAAGAGAAATGTTAATTAGTCTAGCAGTTTGGATCTGAAAGCATGGAAATTGGATCAGGAAAACCTCTATTAAAGACACAACTATAATAATAAATTGTAGATTCTTAGATATACTACAGTTGGAATATCCCTCATTGGTCTGGCATAATGGTTAAACATCTGAGTTCTAAAGTCAGATTATGTGATTCAAATCCTAGCCTGACCCCTTACAAAAGCTGGATTCTTAGACAATTTACTTAATCTCTCTGAGCCTTAGTTTCTTCATCTATAAAATGAGGACATATGAGTATCTGCTTTATAGGGTTTATTAAGAGTTTTAGATTGTAATTACATATGTAAAATGCCTAACATAGGACCAGGCACATAGAAAGTGTTCTGGAAAGGTTAGCTATTACTTATTACAAGTGAGAAATACACATATCCCATGTGTTATGATTTATACCAGCAATTATTGTTCTAGGCATATTTTATAGTTTAGAATCATGACATATTGACATTGCACACAAAGCTGACACACTAGCCCACCCAATGTAAAACATGTGCTTTGAATTGTTTCCCTCCAGTAGTAGCAGTGGATTTGCAGGAAAGCATCTTCTTGGCCTCATCTAGTCTTGCAAATAAGGTCTCTTTTTGCCAGATCACCAGCCAGGATCAAGGTAGTCTCCCTTGACCTTCAAATAATTAATCTCTTAAATAAAAATATTTCTAAATTATCTTAACAATCAATGGATACAGATAAACAAAAGCATAGTCATTCAAATTAACTTAGTTGTTTTCAGAGACATTTCTTGAAATTCAGCTTCTCATTAAATTTCAGACTTTGTTGATATTTTATCAAAAGTGAAATATGTATTTTGCAGACAGAATAGGAGAATCTGTAGTACACTGGAAATTCCATATATAAAAGTCAACTTTTTATCAAGATTTTTAATAGCACTTATAACTATAGATAGTTGGAAGGCATACTTTTTTTTCACACCTCTGAATTTTCAGTACTATTATAGGAGAAAGTCGGAATGAATAAGATTTTCTCAACAACAACAAAACAGTAATCACTGAAATGTTTAGTTAAATGGCAACTCTACTAGGAATTCTTTTTAGCTATTTATTAAGAGTGGTTCCAAAGAGAAACACAAAACCATGTGGTCACTCTTGCCACTAAATAAGCAACAGATTTCTAATTTCCTTTCTTTTTTTTTTACTAAGTATCATATATGCATAGTATAATTTTCATTAAAATGCAAGTAAAATGAAGTTGAAATTTCTTATTTACATTTCCTCTTTATTACTACTTTTTCAAGGATATGTATAATTTTTGGTTTTGTTAATATTTTTAGTTCCTTCAAATTTCAGACTTTTCTATAAAGTTAGTCTCAAATAATACTACATCATTTAAGATATTTTAGCAATATTTAAAGCACAGTCTCCTTACAGAAAAACCATAGATGGGGGAGTTTCCAAAATAACTTCTCAATCTCCTATTTAAGCATGGAGGATTTGCTTCTTAGGAAGATCCTATGAAAAGAAAGCACCATAGTAAGTACCCTCCTCAGTACTTACCACAGATTTCTCTATTACTGCTATTATTTAAAAAATAACCAAAGCTACTCTTTATAATTTTATACTAATAATATAAGCAGAAGAGGGTAGATTCTATTGCATTTAATAGATACATATGTATAAAAAGTGCATTTTTCAATTAGCAAAAATGAACTCTAAATTCAGAAGAAAAACTACATTCTCCATTTTAGGCAATGAAAGAGAAAGTGTTCTGAGTCCAATAAATGAGTTTGAAAAAAAATGAGTTCATTGAAAAATACTACTTTATTGAACTAATTAATATTAAATTAATTAGAACCAGTTAAAATTAGATTTTATTAACTTCTTTTAAATTGTTTTTATGTAATTAAAATATTTTATTCTTCTTCCTATTAGTACTATTATTATTTTCCTTTAGCAATCATGAAACAAGCTTTCTCTGCATTTGGCCAGGCCCTGTCTGCCAATTTACAAATGGATCCCTTTAATGGTTCTGGGCCCTGACACAAAGAAACAGTTCATATCTATACTATATATCATTTCACTGTTACCTGGTTATGAATCTACTCTCCAACTACCATATTTCTTACATAAGTGGAAAATAAATAAATTGACACCGAAATGTAACTATTTTAGCCAATGGTAAGCTGAAATCCTAGACTTTGAGGAGAATAAATCATTAAAGAAATATCAGTAACAAGACAACAAATGTGAACTGGCTCTTAGGCATAGTTTTCATATGTTGCACCGAGTGGATTTTCAAATTGCAAAATAAAGAAAAGTAACTATGTTATGCATGGATGTACACATGCCAAGAAAGGATAGACACATTTTAAACATTCTTATAAATTCAAAATGTCTCTAAAAATCTTTGAAGGCAAGTGACAGATCCCTTGTTAACTATAGTTTACAACAGGACAGCCTAGCTGAGATACATTGTTTTGCTCATCATCACTCACTCCCAAAGGGGAAACAATGATGTAAGGGAAGGTCTCTTAGTCCAAATGTTGAGTAAGGGTTTGAATTTTCAGTCTGGATATTTTTGCTTTGTCTCCACCAAGAACAGCAAATCAAATGATGCAGACGTTTGGAATATATAGGCTTAGTTAGAAGTAGTTGATGTTCTTGTTTTGTTGCAGTTTATTAACTATCAAAAATATATAGATTTGACTCTAGTTAAAACTAAGGTGTGTGTGTAAAACATTCAATTTACAGCTCATTAAAAAGTATGCCAATCAGCCCAGTTCATTTTGGCTACAAGATTTTGGTCTAGTTTAGTTCAAGTTCTACTCTTCACAAAACAAAAAAGACCAGCAGCTAAAGGGTTCCTGAATAAAGGCTTTCAATAAATCCTTAGTCCAACCATTTCCCTTTCCCCCCACTAAGATAAACCAGACTCCAAATGTATTTTTAGTCTTGCATCCCTTGGCCCCAGAGAAAGAGCTGTACATCTGGAGAAGCAAACCAAAGCATTGTTTCCTGTGGGACAACCAAAATTCTTCAGAAGCAGCAGGGGCTTTATGTGATCTTATCAGAGGACAAGGCTTGGGCTGAGAAACTGCAAATGCCAAAGGACACAAAGTGGCAAGTAGCTGACCAGTAACATCATTATATAAAAAATATTGTTACTGACCAAAAGCATGCTTGTGACTTGGTGCAAGAAAAAGAAAGGAAATTAGCAGTTTGAGAACAAACTATTTGCCAAATACCTTGCTATGTGCTCTCATATATACAATCTCATTTATATGTAAAACAACCCAATAGCATAGGTATTATCAATACTCTCAATTTTAAATATGAATAAATTCTTGGCCCATATAAGTTAAGTAGCTGTTCCAAGGCCACAGAGTTAATATATGATAGAGCCTAGATTTGAACCCTCCAAGGCCTATTCTCTTTCCATTTTCAAAAGGGCTGCAGGCAAGGGCAGGTTGGGGGTGTTCTGGCTTTCATAACGGCAAGTAACCTGCAAATCAAACTTTCCTTCTTCCTTTTAGGGAGCAGCGTCCTTAATACTGACAAAAACAGCTGTCACCAAGTCTTTCTGTGTAGTTCTACACGTTAATTCCTATTCTCCTCTCCTGCTTCAGTAAAGAAAGCAATGGCCATTAGCAAAGGCAGAAGGTAGGAAGTAAATAATATACCCACTCCTTAATGAAAAATAGTACACATACATTTGCTTACTTATATATATAGATAGATTCTTCTGGATATAAGCACAAAGTTCTAAGACAAATTATAAGTATTCATTTTGTTATTACCTGCACCGACGAAAGGAAATCACAAGTTATCTGATCCAAAATAGAACTTCAGTTGAAATAAAACCAGTAAGTATTTGTTAAGAAATTAGGTGCCAAGTGCCGAGCTAGGCATTAATGTGGTCACTCTCAAACTTTAATATTCATAGAAAATTGTTTTAAAATGCAGATTCTTGACCCCTCTCCCCTCAGAGATTCTGAGTCAGTAGACCTGGGATGAGCGCAGGTATTTGCAACTTAAATTATCACTTCAGGTGATTCTAATATCAATACTCCTTTAATCACATTTTGAAAATAAATATTCTAAAATAGATCACATATTTGGAGTGAGGGTGGTATGGAAGATAATTTAAATCAGCTTTTGCATTTCCCAACTTATTTATTTAGTTAATTTAGGACAATGTTATTGAATCTTAATCATCTGTCCTTGGCAAAGATGTTTCCAGAAATGTGTTTCATTGTTAATAGTTGAATAGGAAAAAATGCAAGTTTCAAGAGCAAAGTCAACAAAAGAAAAGTGAGGAAAAATAAAAACAAAGCTAAATGGAAAATAGAAGATGGTGAAAGTAACTCCAAAATATCATTAATCTTAAAAATAATGAATGGATTTAATGTGCACATTAACTCACAGATTGTTGTTTTTAATCCAGCTGTATACTACTTATAAGAAGTCAAATTAAAGCAAAGCTATACTACATTGAATACTTAAGAATAAATAGATAAAATTAAATATACCAGGAAAATACTAACAAACAATGCAGACTCCTCAACATTGCCATTTAAGATTTTGATTCAGAATTTACTTTTTTAGCAGGTACTCCAAGTGACTGTAAGGCAGATGGTCCTGAGATCACACTTAGAGAAAGGCTTAACTAGAGCACAAAGAGAATGGCTTCTCTGTCTCAAAAAGTTTAAAAGTAATTTCTACCTGGATCTGGATTTACATTTTCACATGAATATGTTTCTAATAATGAGAATTTATTTTAATCACATAATGGTGCCACACAGGAAGAGTCATATTCCAGGAAACCTGAGAATTTTCAAACCCCTTCATTCTGGAATTCCCCCCATTTTAATGTAAAACTATACCAATTAGAAACAGGCCACTCAACTGTTAGATTGATGCAAGGTATCATCTTAAACTGAAAGTCCTTCTCTTAAAATTCTCAGAGAAGAGTTCAAGTAAAGCTAAGAAGATACATTTTAATGACAAAATCAATCTAATTAATCATCATATGCCTCTCCCCACATCAGTCATAGATGTCTAAGGGAGGAAATGTTCTTATATCAGCTAATGGCATCTTGAACATTAATAAAGAGTAGATATAGAGTGAGGGATTGGACATTCACAGTATTGGTCGCATTAATCTCATATGCAGATTGATTTGTTGATCCCAATATTTGAGATAGCACATTAAGAGAAGTATAATGCACTTCAAGGAGCAGTACTACCTTTTCAACCTCCTCTCTCATCATTTCCCTATATAGGTTGTGTGTATCAATAAAACCGTCCTACTTTCCCACATCTAAGTATTTTTGATTTTTTAAAAGAGGTTGCTAAGAAGATGAAAAGGCAAGCTGTAGATGGGGATGAAATATTATTAAAATACATATTTTATATATATATAAATATATCTTATATAAAGGACTCATATCCAGAATCTATAAAGAACTATTATGACTCAATAATAACAATAAAAACAACTTGAAATAGTCAGAAATTGCAAACATTCTAATTTGGAGGCATGCCTAGCATGTTTCAGGAGGTTACTGTGACAAGAGCAAGGTGACTGAAGAAGAGAATAATGAAAGGGAAAATAGAAGAGGAAGAGTTGATCATTAGGACTTTACAAGTCCTAATAAGAACATGTCTTTTATCCTGAGTGAGATGGAAAGGCACTAGAGGAGGGGTTCTTGACCTTGAAGGTCTTTGGGTACAATTTAGGAAGTCTGTGAAACTAGACAGGAAAAACAATTACATATTTATTTCCACTAATTCATAACAGAAATTTGGCATTTCCTTCAAACATGAACTTAGCAACCGACCACATTAATATTAACATTACCTGTAATTTTGTTACTAGTAGAAATCAAAAACAGTCTTATATCATACTATAGTTGTTTCAGATATCTCAAAATCTCATCACACTTATTCTTACTTGGAATTATGGTAGTTATTAAAACTGACTCTGTATCTTGTTATTTAACACGTTAATCAAGAAGCACATACATTACTATACCATAAATTTGATTTTTAAACTATTTTGGCTATGTACTTCAGAATTATTAGTTTACTTTGTATATCTTTTTAAATTTTATGCATTTTTAAATATTCTGACAAGAATCCAGAGGTTTCACCAGACTACCAAATGGGATCATGATACAAAAGAGGTTAATAACTCCTGGACTGCAGAGTTTAAGGTAGAGTAATAATATAATTTACACTTCTAAAGTATCACTCTGGGTATTGTGTTGAGAATAAACTACTGATGGGGGAGATAGATTAATTAGGAGTTTATTGCAGTGGTCCAGGGAGGCTATGGTGGCTCAGACCAGGATTGTAGTAGAGTAAGAGATAAAAATGTTGGATTCTTGTATTTTGAGGATATAGCCAACAGGCTTAGCTGTTGGATTAAATGTGGGTTATGAGAAAAATGGATCTGTTAAGGATAACTCTAAAGTGTTTCTGCAAACCTTACTTTCTCCTATGGATTTAGAATTATAGAAACAAATCTAGAACTCCTCAGACAATTCCATGACACTTACTTCCCCAGAGACAATAAAAATGAATATGAGGAAGGTAAAGAGGATAATGGCAGAGAAGAATAAATTGCTATCTCAAAATAATATCCAGTCATGCCTGTTTCGACATTTTATTGACCTTGAAAATTCTATTCAAAGATAAACAACCATAACCTACTGCAACATTAAAAAATAATTTACAGACCTACTCTGTAGAGTTATGGAATATCTGTGGTATGTCCTGAGGACAAATTTGTCTGGGTACTCCAAAGTTGTAAGATAGACAAATATGGGAAGAAGCTGTGCGTATTTCAACCCAAGCTGTGTTTTAGATCAGTTACCACAGTATGCTAAACATGTGGTCCATTTAAGCTCAAATTTAGATTAAGTAGTAAAAGTACCCAGATTTTCCTATAAAATGACACTGAGGCAAATTCACTTGTAAGAAGTGGCCTTGATAACCATAGGACTAAATCATGTGACAATTTCTACATCAAATATGTCTTTTGTTAACAAAGAATTCTGAAAAGTTTGTTGTTATGGTCATTGCGCTACTTTTTAATGAGGGTATGAAGGTAACAGGGGGTGACGTGAATTTTATTTATATCAAAAATGTTTTAAATCTAAAGAAATTTGAAACTGTTTCAAATGGTGAATTGGTTTTATATCCAACTATTTTAAGAATATGATTCATCTCAATGAAGTGTATAATGAACAATGCAGCCATTTAATTTCTAAACTTTCTACCTTTTTAATATAGAAGATTTGAATTTTATAAGCAGCTTTGGAAAGATTGAGAATATATAATCAAGGAATTATTTCATTCCAAAGAACAGTAAAGCAAACAATGATTCATTCTTCTTTTATTCTTACCATCATCCTGTTCTGGGCTCATTTTCATCAATGATATTACATTTTCTGAGAGATAATCCCCAAATGGGAGAAGTTGAGATAGAGCTGCCTAGAGATGTTTATTATTAGATTTGGGATGTTTTCATCTGGCCACAGTTCCCAGAGAGGGCAATAAAGATTGACTTGTGGATGAGTGTTTACTGAGACCTTGCTACCTTGGGTATTATTTGCTTTTTAGCTCATTCTGACTAATGCCTCCAGTCCTCTTGCAACTTGCTAGTAGAAAATAAGTGCAAATTTATAAAACAGTGGTCAATATGACTGGCCTTAGACCATCCAAGTCTATTATTCCCACTCTTAAATATTACAGGCATCAATAGAAAGCATGCAGGAAGTGAGTTGGCTTTGGGGATAGGTGGATTTTTATCCTTTTTTGGATTCTAACTGTGGAAACTGGCAACTTCTAAAATAGACTTATTCCACTACTGCTACTGTGAAATCCAAATTCATTTACTCATGGAAGCAGGTAATGGAACTTGTTATTCTTCTACTAAAATTCCCATTGCAGTTAAAGGCTGGACTACCTACTACATGCCACTATTATGGAGGGTTTTTGTTTGCACTCTATTGATTTAACTATATGTCTCCCCTTCTCCAAGGGTCCTGTAAGTAATTCAAAATCAAATATGTCCCAAATCTAACTTATTCCCTACCTACCCACCTCCACAAGAGAAAGTCTTCATTTCTTCCTGTATTCCCCATCTCAGGAACCAACTTTCTGCTTTTAAAACATGAAATTTTACCTCCTAAATATTTCTCTAATGCGTGAGCTTCCTTCCTCCTCTGCCAGAACCATTGTTGAAACTACCATCCTAATTTGACTTTGTGCTTCATTCTGGTATCCTCCCATGAATCCTCTACACATCAGTCAAAGTAATATTTAAAAATACAAATCTACTATGACCCTTCACCAAATCCTCCTTAAAACCCTGGCCTTTCTTTTGTACCTATGTGAATTGACCCATATTTAACTCTCTTACCTCATCTCCCATGTCTTCCTTGCAATCTCTGCAACTCCCTCCACACTAGATATTCAATAACTCAAAAGTACTGTTTCCTCCTACTACAGACTCTTTTGCTACAAAGGACATTATTAACCTTTCCTCTTCAACTCTTTAGCACCTAATTATCCTTCAGATCTGATCTCAAGGAAGGTATCCCTTACTTCTTAGAAGAGGTAAAATCCCTCTCTTATTTGTTTCCATAACATATAAGACCTATATGTTAGACCTCTCTGCTAGTGGGAATTTTACAGTTATTTGTGTGATTCTTTGATTAATGATTGCTTCCTAGTCAATAATAAAAACATTTAAGTTCTAGAAAGCAAATATAGCAACTTTTTTTTTTGTTAGCACAGTGCCTTCCATATAGTGAGTGCTCAATAAATATTTGTTAAATGAATGAATGAATCATCTTAAAATTTATTTTTATAGTACTCAGCATTATTTAGCACATTGCTAAAAGCACAGAATGGCATTATCAATTCATTTGTGCCCACAGCTTGATGATGGGCCTTAGTTTAAACAGCAACAATGAAAAGGTCAGAATTTCCACATTTGCTTTTCAACCAGGAACCAAAATCTGGAGTTTTAAATTTTAAGACATGGGAGATTCAAGAGAATACAATGTCCAAAAGTGTTGAAAATGTAGATAAGTGAAAACATCAACTCAAATACAGTATATGTCCTTTTACTCAAAGAAATTGAAAAGTGGAATATCTGGTTTAACATACTCTTGATTAGCAATAAGTTACACATTAAATATACATGAATTCCCAACTTTTGAAGACCTAGAATAAGATAAATTAAAAAAAAACATGCAACACTAAAACTATGCTGAATCTATCTAAATTTTATTTTGAGGATTTAGAATGCACTTTAAGATCTTACAGTGCCCCCAGAATCATCACTGTAAACACCCGTTATCACTGCCTTCCAGATTGTCTGGTTAGAGCTGTTTAATGAAGTATTCCAGTTAGGAGAGTATATCTTAATGCTTTCCCATAGCAATAGGTCTAGTTATGACTCGAAGGAAGGATCTGAGGGTGATCTTCATTAACATATACGCATGTTCCTTCAGTAGCAGGTGTCAAAACAGAACACAACCTGGTGTGAATTTGTACAAATTAATATTTGCATTTGGCAGAAAGATGGGCACCCTCCAAAAGGTCTGGCCTGCAGATGTATAATGCATTTCAAGTTACCAAACACTAATGTCAAGCAATGTGAGAAATGTTTTGTCTACCCTGTTTTTTTTTTTTTTTAAAACAATGTTAGGGAGTCTTTTTCCTCCACCTATTACTCCAAATTGAATCAAATTCAATATGGTTTCATTAAGTTATCATTTCCAAAGCTACTAATAGAGAATGTGAAATGTATCAACAGAGCCATGAATATGAAAAAATGTAAAGGGAAGACCAAAGTTTAACCAGGACCAATTAAAATGAAAGTAGAAAACCAGGGCGTATGATTAATCCAAGGCTCCTCGGCGACCCGTCCCAGCCCAGACAGGTTTAGAGTGGCCTGCCACGCCAGGGCAATGGAAAGCAGGAAAGGCAAAGCCTGAGATCCAAAGAGTACAAAACTTGGCTAAATAATACAGGAGTCTCAAGAATAAATGTCCATGACCCCAAAAGTAATCCAAGTCTATAATTGGCATGAATTACCAAGATGAGTAAAAAGGTTCTGACCCATATTTAGATAAGAATATAGGTCTCCAAAATAAAAGTGGGTGCATATATCAACAATATATAAATGTGTATTTGGGTAGGCTCAAAGAAAAGAATTAAATTTGGTATGCATGTATATATGGAGAAAGATGGAGCTAGTATCTTCAAAAATCCATACCAGACTAAATTCAGAAGCATTACTGAATTTGAAAAAAAATCATTTCACATAGTGGCTTTTCTAGTTTTGCATTCTTCCAAGATTGTGCTGCTGGGTCACAGCTACATCCAACCACACCAGTACTATCATTTGTTTGGCCCAGTTATTTTGTGCAAATTTTTTCTTCATGAGATAAAAGATACCAGTTATTGTAAATAAATTTACAATCAATTTTATGTAATTTTTCGGCAACATCTATGAATATTCATAGTAGCTAACAGGTTTATGGTACTTCTCGACCAAGGTTTTTCAACAATGGCACTATTAACAGATTGGGCCAGACAATTCTTTATTGTGGGGAGTTTTCTGCTACATTGTAAATGTTTAGCATCATCCCTGGCCTCTATCCGTTAGAAGCCAAATAACAGCTTGCCCTCTCAGTTGTGATAATCAAAAATGTCTCTAAACATTGCCAAATGTCCCCTGGAAGACAGTAGAACTTCTAGTGGAGTACCACTGCTTTGGGCAGGAAACTAATCAGTCACCTACATTTCTTAAATTATTCCTTCAAAAAATTCACTCTCCCTTCCAATGGAGTAATTGGTTATTTATGGCCCAATACTGGAAATTTTGGAGTACAGTTAAAGAATGAAAGCTTTGCCACTCTGTGGTGTGAATCTTACTATTAATTTAACTTGAATTTTAAATAAAGCCTTAAATATTAATTTGAGTGTTTATTCTATGTTCTCAGACATGGAGACACACACACACAAAATCAATAACTGGTTTATGTGTTCTATGTGCACAGCAACATCTCCATTCATGTGTGATTCAAAAACAATTATTTAATATACTAAGACATATTGAATAAGACATTTTTCTTTAATTTATTTGTTTCTCTCCTTATCATTTTCTCTGGCAAATACTTCCCTAAGATTCAACTGTGGCAGAGATGTAGAAGGGAGTTCTTCATGGGGAACTCATTCAGCTGCTTAGCCCAACAGCATAAATTTGATCTTATAATTAGTATTCAACTCAGCATCTTGGACAGAAACCAGTGTTACAGCCAAGAGGTGGTTTAAATCACATAAATCATAGATCAATGACAGAACTCGAAGCACTGGATAGATTACAAAAGTAAAGCTTTAGTTAAAAATAGATTAACTGTTTCCCTGCAGGAATCCCTTAATCTTCGCAAAATATATAAAACAAATAAAATTAGGTCTAATCATTTTGGTAGCATATACATATAAGTTGAAATATAATTTTCATTCACAGCCACAATGATGTTTTGGAAATGTAGAAATATACATGCACTCTTTACCCATGAAAAAATTCCATATGTTTAAGAATTTATTTTTGCATAAGAGCCACAAAATACATTTGTTATATAGCAACTGTGCAATAGTGATGTGAAAGCTGTTTTATATTACTTTATGAACATCAGATTTTTAACTTAAAACTCAAACTAAGAAATATGTTTCTATTTTTCAAGAACATTGGCTGTATTTCAGTCTAAATCTTGCACCAAAATGTACATAGATTGTAAGTTTACAGTAAATAAAACTATTAAAAATATTAGGTTGTATGAGCTTTATAATAAGAAATCATCCCATTACCAAGTAATCGTCACATTAATTCAGCTCTTTCCCCTAATTCTTCTTTTAGAATTCAGAATTATTCAAAACTATGCAGACATGACTTTTAATCATTTAAATATATACATCTTCAAAACTGGCATACTATAAAGTTACCAATAAAATTGGCAATTCAATTTTAAGTGCCATTAAACATTCTTTTTTTTTGAAATCTGATCCCTTCTACTTTAAACTAGAAATAATTTTTTTTCTGATACTGAGGAACATACCAACAGTAAAACAAAAAAATGAATTTTTTTCTAATACAATTCCAGACCATCAAAAAAATTAAATAGGTAAAATGCAGACAGAGTTTAAACACATAATCCTGTCACTTTAGACAGTTTCTTAAAGTAGGTAAATTAGGCTGCAGATTAAATTCACTGGAAAACTGAGCAAATATAATGAAAGAAATCAAAACTATACAACTAAATTTTACAAATGTTACTCTAAATGAAAGAAAATTGATTATTTTTTCTGATATGTACCAATTACAAAATTAGTATCAACATATTAAAAATGTCTGTGTTAAAATGAAAACATGTAGTCTTTTTCATTTGTTTTCCTCTCTAGTTTTATACTTATGAAATATTCTTATGGCTCCTCTTTATGAGGAAAATGCAGATACCACCAGATCATAATTATATTACTAAATGAAAGTTTAAAAAACACTATCTTCAGCAATAAAGGTTTTTTGTTTGTGTATTTAAAAAATATGTGTACTCAAAAGGAGAAATTCAATTTTAAAATGTTGTTACTAATGTCTACATTAAAAATAAAATGTCTATAAATCAAAACTGGTAAGAAAGTATGCTGCTATCTATTGCTTTACTATGTATCATTTGCTACCTAGTCAAGTTAGATTTACTGTTCTATGTCTGCAAGTTTCTGGGAGAATCATGTGAAATTCAGAGTGTATCCCTGATGTTTGGGTTGATTTATGTAAATCCAGAGTTAATAAATAAGAATAGAATAAGTATTTTAATATGAAATTGTTTATTTTCTTTTTTGATCCAAAGTATCTGAGCCTACCTTGTGGTTAACTTACTCCAAATTATATCAGTTTCCGCTCTATGTCTGCTCTAATCAAAACTTTAACATTTGTCTAAAAGTACAATGTATGTAACTAGATTCATTATATTAGAAAACTTTGATCACATTGCTAGAGTTCCACTTAAGAAATATTAAATTAAATATTAAATGCTCTATGACAAATCAGAAATCATCTATTGATTGTTTTAGATGGTAATTTTTCAAAGTCTTGACTGTTTAGACATATGTGAAGGACAGTGTAAACAATAGACACATGCAAATTTGAAAGAAAAAATATTTTTCCAAAAATACAAGTAGCATCTAAATAAAAGAAAAAAAATTCACAATAGAATAAAAACTAATATTTCAGGGTGTGAAAAGACATTCAAAACTGGCTTTGAAATATTTCTTTTCAACCATTAGGAATGAATATTTTGGAGTGAGATAAGTTTAGAGCACTTAAGCCTTCCTTCGATGCAGTTTATAAGAAGTAAAAGGATGTAACACTGCCTTCAGTATTCACCTGATGAAACATGTGAGACATTAAATGAATGAAGCAGAAAATGCAGCCATAAAAGCTCATCATTTAATCTGGTGACGCCATTATGTCAGTTTCTAAGTCAAATTTTTATTCAAAATGAAAATAGCTAATATATCATTGAGAAAGTTTTTCAAAGGGATTCAGACTCTCAAGTATGTATGCATTTTAATGAGTATGGATAACAAATGTTTTATAAGGAAAGATAAAGGAAAAGAGAAGAATTTGGCAAATTCTATCAGATCTGTTGCAAACTAATGGAATTTTTAAATACCACCTAATGCAAAGAGCACTCTATAGCTAGTCATAAGATTAAAAGCTTTTCAAGTTGCTATCTTGGGAAATTTCTTTCAAGGAAATTACTACAAAGCCTTGTTTTAGTATGTTTCCCTACTGTGCTTCCCACTGTGGTTTTTTAATAAGGAAAGCTATCCATCCATAGAGGTGTATCCTGTTCTCCATGCTTCAGTGTATAGCAGCAGGCAGATACAGTAGACACTTGGGTGTTTGACTCTTTAATTTTCACTCCATAATGGTAGTGCCTGCTTTTGCTGACTGATGCATGTGTCTTCATGGTTGTTTAATTATGAGCGGGCACAGATTTTCCCCACCCCATAAACTCCCCTGTTTCTAGTCACCCTCAGCCAAAACAATACATAATCTTAGGTGTCTCTATGTAAATAAGGCAATATATGTTTGATGTAACCGTAACAAAAAGTATGGTTCAAATTATTGGAAAACAAAAGACAAATTTAATTACATAGGAACAAATTATTTTATTAATTAATATATAAAAAGTAAACACCAGAAGCTATTTTAAAATTCTAAATTATTAATTTTCATTTTACATTTTCAAATCATGCAGAAAATGGCTGTCAAATAAACGATCACTGAAAAAATTATGGAGGACTCAGAGTATCTTACCAAAATTTGCTCTCGTACCATATAAATTCAGATTATCAGAATTAAATGAAAGAAAAAATACTTTTAGTACATAAGGATTTATTTGTTAAAGTTAAAACACCAATTGTCTCTTTTTAGAAAAAGTAAAAAGGATATAGATTTCTTTTATGAAACAAAATCACAAAATAATGTTTTACTCAAAACAACAACAGCTAAGTGCATACTCACAAATAAGGAGAACACCTATTGGGCATTACACTTTCCAGGCAATTAACTATGGATTTGGCTATTTGCAGATTAGTTTACCCTGTCCTTAGAGGTACTTTTTGTTATTGGATAACAAAAACTGAATTATTTAAAAATTCTAAAACCTCTGCCTTCCCTAGAGCTGTGTATTGTTTTTAAAGGCCCATATATGGCCAACAAGTCTGGGGCAGGCATTCTTGTGACCAATTATTTTCACTACCAAGATTAGTTACAGCAAGATAATGTGTACTTATTGTGACTAAATAAGTTCTGTAGAATTGATGCACACATTTTGTAAAAAGATGTATGAAAACTGTAAAATTCTCTATAAATTTGGAAAATTGACATGCTCTTTTTATAAATTATTTAAATATACTACCTCTCCTTAGACAACATACCCACAAAGAGTACACATTGACTTGCTGACTCAATCAAGAAAAATAATCTCTTAATAATAAAAACTATTTTTCATGATTTTTGTTTTTTATTTTTATAACTAATAGTAACAGAAATGCTTTGCAGAGCATTAAAACATTATCACAGTCAATGATAGTCAATTGATTCTAGTATTTTAATGTTTCAAATATCAAATAAATAGCAAGGTTCTTTTTTTTAAGTATAGAGATTTGAATTTCATGTGTAATGAAATTAAAATTGGTTGATAAAAATGAGATTGTACAAAGATAGTGGTATCGTGCCACCAGTATTGGGTTGTGCTGCATCCATGACAACAGAATAGAAGGTTGTTTTTAATACTGTTATCTTACTTACTCACAGCTGAATGCTAATGCAGCTACACTGAGAAAAATCAAGTTTCAGATCTGAAGCCACTGAACCTCCATACACTTTAGAGTGTATGCATATATAGTTGTAAATACAGAAAAGAATAGAAAGACTAATATTATAGCATAAAAATCTCTCAAATGGTCATTATTTCAAAACGTACATAGATGGGTTAATCATCAAATATTCAAGGAATATTTTAATGCAAAAACAAATTTAGTGAAAAGGAATATTTTGCTGATAGTTTATTTTTGAAAGCATAATCAGCAAACTAAAAGACTATTCAGTTTTCCTCCACAGTGAAACTGAAAATTGATTATTTCTTCCAAATAAACATTAACTCAATAGAGTATTATCTGATCACCTTTGAAAAAGAGCCAGAGAATAGGGGAAGCAAAATGCAACTATGTATCTTTTACTGATTTGGTTAAATAAAGCCTAGCTGTCTTTTTAAAAATTATGCAATAGGAATACAGTACTCATATTTTTAGATTCCTCTCTTCTCTTGTTTTAAAGATGAGCATCTATTACTATATATAAATATGTGGTGATGATGATAGATAGATAGATAAATACATAGATACATAGACACATAGATATATATGAATCCCTTGTCTGAAACAATTCCATATTGAACTCAAAGTATCCAGGTGGCAATAAATTACTAAAGTCCATGACTAAACTTGGCTGCCTTATGATGGATACTCTAACTACATTACTCTTAATCATGCCATCTTCTCAGAAACTAGGAGAACCCTTCTGGAAATCCCTTTCCTGTATGGTAGCTCCTTTTTCTTCTCTAACAGAATGATTTCTGTGTCTATGCATAGACAGTGTGAAATAGAAATTAGGGCTAATTATATCCATTATAAAATAACAAAAAAGACTTGGACATCAGCCAACTAACTAGAATAATGCCTACTATCAAATTAGAACATCCAGTACAGATAGATAGACAGAAATACAAACACATACATAGTATGAGGTAAAGCTTGAATTATGTAGTATAGAGAAGGATTTCCAAACAACAATCTCATGAATTAGTCCAGAAAGTTAAATGTTAAGTTCCAAGATTTATTTCCACTTTGTCTACTTTGACAGCAGTTATATTGACACCTTTAACAATAAATTTAGATTGCACAGGTCTATAGAATAATTTGAAATATGAAATACTGATCTTGAGTTAGGTATTAAATGAATCTGAATTATCCCCTTCTCCCTTCACTTTGTTTTAAGAAATCCTCAGTGTCTGGTTTAGGAATTATAAGAATAACTCAGGAAACGAAAGTTTTACTGAGTCAAAGTGAGCTATTTTCCTTGCCTGGTCACTTACACTGATTGTGTGTAATGGATAATTACACAGTTTTCTTGTTCATTACTATATCAACATGGTCAAATTGTCCTACAAATTTAGCCTATACCCACACTAATTCATTCATTTTCTCTCATTGATTCAATAAATGTTTATCAAGCACTTATTGTGTGTGTCAGCTAAGTCATCAGCTACTGAACTTTCTAATACTAAGTAGTGCACTATAGTGTCATTGACTCTAGTGCTATAATGCCTGAGTTCAAAATCCAGTTCTACCATTTAATACAGCTATGTGGCCTTGCCTTATTTGCTTATCTTCTTTGTACCTCTGTTTTTCTCAACTGTAAGATGAGGATGATAATATTATCTATTCATAGTATGTTTTAAAGATTAAATTAGGCAATTGACATAAAGCACTCAGACCCAAAATTGTCACATAATAAATGCTAAAAAGTATTTGTTAGCATAATTATTCTTCATCCAGATGAATCACAATAAAACATGTAAAGACTGCAGCTACAGCCCAAAGATGACAAAGACCACAATCTTAAAATTTTGATACAGGACAGAATTGGAAAATAAATTAAAAGAGGAGTCTCTTGTGAGTGACCATAGCAAGGGTGGATTCAGATGCCTGACCATTTCATCCTTTAAATCTTACTGCTGTAATGTCTAAAAAAGATGACCTGGAAAAACAACAACAACAACCTGCCTAAATTATAACATTTGATTACCAACATGCCAAATTACTACACGGAATGCTTTGTCTATTATAACAAACTAAGCTTCAGTTTTCATATAATAGTTAATTTTGTCTTTTTGTACATATCTTCCCCTATCCCCCTACCCATTTACCCAATTTATATTTTCCTTCCTTTAATTCACTGTTCAAGATCTATTTCCTCTAGGACCCTTACCTCTCACTAGCTTTACTTAACTCTCTATCGGCTGAACTCTAAACCCTCCTTTCTATCTCAATGTACCATCTTATTGAATTACACAAAGATAGTTATTTTATGGTTATAATATTAATAGCTAATATTCACGGATCACTTACTGTGTAGAAATTGCTAAGAAATTTATAATTATCTTCATCTTTATTTGTAATACTGATTTCATAGAAGAGGAAACTGAGGCTCAGAGATGATAAGTGACTGCACCTTTAGTCCAAAGAACATGTCTAATAATTAATAATTTTTATGTGCTCCAATATAGTGAACTATTCTTGTGTAACCTTAAGAAGTGCTTTAAAAGTGACTATAGCTTTGCTATTGTCTTTTCTTGAAAAAAATTTTATATCCTTGTCCATATCCTGTTGCTTATAATGAACTAAATAATCTTTAATGTTGCCAAGATTATTTTGTTAGCTTTTGATTTGTTCATGAGTCCTCCAACAATGTGTTATGTCAAGTAGAGGGACATGAACAGAAAGAGCAACATATCAGATTTTAAAGGCATCTAGGCTTCTATGTTACACCAAAACATCTGGCTCACTGAAGCAACTCAATCAATCCTCAAAATATTTTATGAAGCCTGTTAATATAATTTCTCACCTTTGAACTAGGACAAATGTTCCTACAGATATGAGTGTAACTATAGGGATAATGGGACTCAATATTTTAAGTTAGAACCGGAAAATCTAGATCATACGGCCACTATATCTATATAACAAAAAACAAGTAGGACTGAATTGAGCAGATGTTTTAGCACCATGCAAACCCAGGGTTAATTTGTAAAGATTTTATGCATGTTTCAGAAAAGCACTGTGTAGCTGTGTTTTAAAATTGTTCCATTCTGTCTGTTTTAAAGTGTTTAAAATATTCAGAACAACAAAAGGACAGAGTCCCCTGTGAGAAGCAATAGAGTTCTAAGAGGAAGCCAGATTGGAAAATGTAGAGTTTGGTTAAAGTGATCCCTTATGATGTAAATGGCCCATAAACAGGAGAAAATGCTCCCTGAGGTTACTGGGAAAAAAGAAATCCTAAAGTAGCCAATTCTCCCCCAGTTAAGGAGAGAATTTGTATTTTTGAGTATAGAATATCTATGTCCTATGTTCCAAAGCATTAAGCCTGAAAAATTGATTTACTCTAGCTTGCATTATCAAATATCCAACAAGTGGTTCTGATAGAAAAGTGTATATAAGGTTTTATGCTTTTTAGCTCAGGTTGAAATAAGCACCAAGATTTAGAATAGGTTCACTAATAGGCAATCCTGCCAAATTAAGCAAATCTCCCTCTTTGAGAGGTCTGTAGATTAGTGATTTTTCCCCTTTCTCTCCACAAACTGGAACCAATCCCACCTCCCCTTGACCCATCAAAATATATTGTTTAAACCTCTTTCAAAATATTGTTTACTATGCATTCAAGTCAATTATATATTACAATCTTTTTTTAAAAATAAGACTGTGGGGACTTTCAGGTCAGTATTCATCTTTGTATCACATTGTTGTCTACTAAATGCTCAAAAAATGGTTGTTGAATCAGTTGGAGTATGCTATAGCTTCAATGTAACTTAATTTTAGCAAGATCCTTCATAGTTTTCCACAATACCCTTGTGAATGAGATGGAAAACATAAGTTATATGACAGCACTATTAGATGAGGTTGCACCTGCTTGAATAGTCATACAAAGAATATGAGTTAATTAATCCATATTACCCTGGAATAAATCCCCTGTTCTGTTCAACATTTATAGATAATTTAAGCAAAGATATTAATAGCTTGTTGTTCAATTCAATGGATGACAAAAATCTAAGAGATAAAGCAGTATTCCAAAATCTAGAAGGTTAGAACAAATCTAACAGGATGGAAAATGAACAAGAAAAGATGTAAGTTGTCTACTAAGGATTTATTAAAAGTCAATTGTGCAACTACAGGATAAATTTAATTTTTATTTGTGTAAAACAGAACACCTCAGGATGATGTACAAGATTAAAATGAGCCAACAATAGAAGGGAAGAAAAATAAATCACTCAGAGGGTATGGGAAGCAGTACAAAGTAGAAATTCATGCACCAATTTTTGAATTAAGCAAGACTGAGTTCAAATTTGCCATCTGTTGGCTATGAATCCCTGAACATCTTATTCAATATCTCTTCTCAGTGTCTTCAGCTATGAAATGGGAATAATAAAAGAACTTACCTCATAGGGTTGTGGAGACCATTAATTAGGTAATCCATAGGAGTTTTGACACATAGTAATCACTGAAATAATGATAGCCCATGAGAGGAAAAAAAAAAAACAAAACAGTATGCCTGGAGAAAAGTGATCCTTTCACACTCTGCACGGCTCAGAAAAATATCTGCAATATCATCCCTGATTTTGATGCATTTTTTAAGAATGTTGGCTCACTGGAGATCATGCAGCAAGAACCCATAGGATGGATCTTAAAAGGATCTGGAAATACCCTTATATAAAGAACTGAGAAATATTGGAAGACAGAAAGAGGATGATTATATTTTCTTAAGTGTTGAAATACCATCATATAAAATAGGAATTAAGTTTGTTCTGTATGATCGCACATGGGAGAAAAATAAAGAACAATAGATGCAAAGAACAAAGCAGCAAGTAGTTTAATATTAAAAAACATTTTAACAATGTTATCAGATAATAAATTAAGCTGCCTTGTATAAATAAATGAGTTCCTCATTTTGAGGATATCCAAGCTGAAGTTTAGTGACTTCTCATTAAAAATACTAAAAAATAGATTCCTATACTGGTAAGGCAAGGTCATTTCCAGCTCTAACATTCTCTGACTCTATAGAACAAAGACTGTATTTGTATGAAGCAACTAAAATATTATTTTGAACTATAAATTTTTTCAAGTTTCATATTATTTATCCACACAGAAAAAATCAAACTGACCAATAAGGGCTAAAGGTAGCAAGTGACTGAAGATAACACAGGGGGTTGACCTATACACATCTGCATAGTGTAGTGGAAGGAACACAAGTCTGGGAAAACTACATATCAATCACCTCTGTATCTTTAATGAGATATCTACTTTATTGGGTCTCAATTTTCTATCCTTAGATAAATGGTTTGGAATGGATGGTCTTTAAGGGCCCTTTCATCTCTTATGGCACCCTGTTTAATCTCGGAGCATCATTTACCTATGCATCGATAACCAAACAAAACTATAAAAAATAATCAAAATCAGTCACTCTTCCACACCATCATAGTCATGCAAAATTGCCTGTTGATCAAGCATTTGACTAGACTATAATCTTCATTAGTGCTGAACCTGTTCATTTCAGTCAACATGTCAAGGAAGAGTTTTTAATAGTCAATGGTGCTACGAAACACTCCCAGTCAGACCTAGTTGCCAAAATTTTAGTTTGCCTTAATGAGATATTATGTACCATTAGTGTGTGGGGAATAATTTCTTCCCAGTCACATTACATCTTTGAAGGAGTTCAGAAAACTAAATGAAAAACATAAATGCTTCCAGTGTTTGTAATGTAAGTCAAAGAACCGTGTGATGGTAAACATAACAAATTCATTTATTTTATAATAGGAAAATAAATTATAAACTTGAAGACATTCACCTATTGCATATTCTGCTCTTATTTGTTCTCTGTAACTCTCTCTCTCAAGTTCCTTAAAACATATAGTTGCAATCTGTTCTTCAGTCTAGGTGTCCCGCTGTTCCTTTCTTCTTTGGGGAAAAAAAAATGGCAGCTTTTCTTATCCCTCACCTACCTCTAGTAGCAAATTAATCAGTCACTGGGAGTCAAGAGGGATTTTTATTTTCTATTTTAAAGGCCTTCAACCCATGGAATTAGCACTTTGGACTGTTGCCAAGGGGAAACCAATCTCCAAGAAAACAAAAGAAGGCCTAGAGGTTGGAGAAAAGGCTTTAGTTTTTGCTAAATGGCCCAAGGTGGCACAACATCTGACCTTTTGATGACCCCATTGAGGACAGATGGGTTGTAAGTGAAGGCATCTTCTATCTATACACTCTGGCTACACTCATATTTCTAAATGAGCACCGTGAAGAAATGCCATTATTGTTAATGTTCTTTTTCCAGATCTACATTTCAGATAATACCCATCCTTCCGCTTGATCAGTTCTACAAAGAGAAATTTGAATCAGGAAGCTGGTGAGCTCATTTTCCAATTCAGAAATTCTTAAAAGAAATTAGCCCCTGGTTAGGTACATATTTTACTGTAAATTAATTTTAGATACTGTAAGAAATTATCTCAGATACTGCCCCATCTGTTTCTTTTGACAACGGTCTTGCTGTTTGAAGTTGTTCCTCAAATTTCACCAGCTCAAGGGGAAGAGTTTCTTCTTGGAGAGTTCCCAAAAGAATCTCAATACCAAGAAATGTTGTCATTAGCTCTCCAGAAGGTATGAAAATTCATCAGGGGTTCCTCCTTCCAGCTGGGTAAAACTTGGGTGATGCATATATTAAAACCCTGCCAAGTCTCTAAAATTAAACATTTTTGTTAAGTTTCAAACAAGGTTGCAAACCACTTTCTGTACAATAAAGTTTCACTTTCTGTCTTAAAATCTGAAGTGTCTTTAGGGGCATAAATGTATTTCTGTTTGCTAATGTAGTAAAAATGTAAATGTGAAAGGCAGAGAGTGTGGGAAAATCCTATAATGGGAAGTTATTGGTTTTGTCACTTAGTCTGTGGCCGGTTTGCTCTGTTGACTAAATCATGATATTAATGAGACTATAGCGACAACTCATCTCTACAAGTGCCAATTAGCATCACTTCTTTTCAATAACATAAATTACAACCATCACCTTAGTGAACCAAAGGCAAACGCCTAATTTTATCACTAGGGAAACCAGGTGAGTGTGACTGGCTCAGTGCAAACCTTGGCCCAGGACCAGGGAATTTCTTTCAAAGGGCAACCTCTGCTGATAAACTCTCTGAGTACAAAAAACCAGCATAAATAGGAAGTGAAAACAATTAACATTTCTATAACATATTTTTGTCTGTAAAGTATATTCATATACATTATGGTACTTGATCCTCACAACAGTTTTATGAGCGGGAAGTTACTACCTTCATTTTACAGAGAAGAAAACATTTACTATACTTTTTTTTTTTCAGGCTATGATGAGCCTTATTAAGCCCTATAAGGAAAAAGAGAGAATTTCACAACTTTAAGTATTAAAAAGTTTAAATAAAATTGTTTTTCAGCTTTGAACCTTTTATATGGGAGACAAAATTTATTTTGATAGAATTTGCATAAAAAGAAAGGTAAATGTGAAACTGGCTCAAGTCACAAAAAGCCTTTCCTTTAAAGTCACCAATAAATAAATAAATAAATAAATAAATAAATAAATAAATAAAGTGAGTTTTCTACTCAGATTCTCTGGACAATTGCTTCAGCTTACCACTTGATCGTATACATATACAAGGTACCCTATCAAATAAGGTTTAAAATTCTTTCTTGCCATTCTAACACAATAACCTTATGAAGTAAATACTATGTGCTCTATATTTATAGGTAAGGAAATAAACTAAGACATTATGAGACTTGTCTATTTTCTTTAAGTACAACATTCATTTGGACTTAGGAGTTAAACAATTAAAGATCCATAAATACTGAACCCACTCCTCAGACAACATTGAATTATTGGCCATCATATAAGACCTGCCTGTCTGGTTTTTAGTTTCACTTTGAGTCATCCATACTTTCATAGAGCCAGCCTAAAATTATAAGCAATTGCCATAAAAAAGCATAAGAAAATTATTTCCTCAACCTCTTTTTGACTAACCTTCTCTTCTTAAATCTCTGTAATTTTAAATATCTGGATAGTCTAGGTAATGCCTTTTCTCTTGTCTAAGGATAAGAGTGTTTACTTTCTCACCCCAAAATAAGAGAAAAACGGGTTACAGAACCATGTTGGAAGCAAGACAAACAGCTGGATGTTTTTCCTAGGTGGTTGGTTTGATTTTTTGTTGTTGTTGTTGTTACTAAATTGATAAACTGTTTAAGTTAGCAAATACCCAGTTCTTCTGATGTCACAATTTTTTTAAATCTCCATTTTGTTGTAACACTCCACTTTAGGCAGCACCCTCAGGTGACATATCAAAGGATTTTATGTGGGAAAAATACAGATTCTAGAAATGTTCAAGTAAACTAGTTACCACTATTCTGTACGTCTTACTAAGTTTATTTTCTGCCACAAGGAGGAAAAATCTAACAGAAAAGCAAACAGATTTTTGCAGAGGAAGAAACTCAGCAAAGTTATAGCAGAAACACCCTTTTTTTTTCATTTTTGTACTTTTGCAGATCCACCAAAATATAAAACCCATCAGTTTTGCTTCACATGAAAGACTTTCTGTTCAATACAAGTTCCTTGTAATCCATTCAGTTTAAGTTTGCAAACTTCCACCAGTGTGTCTTGCGATAGATTGTATTGTGGTTATCCATGTTAATATAAGAATGACATTTTCAGAAAGTCTCATTAGAAAATTTATATGATAACTGCTGGTGATCTAACACTTTTAAAGAGTGGGGAAAAAAAGTTCTTTTTTCCAGATTTCTAAGTCGGTAATTATCAATGAAGTGAAACCTTAGTCTCTTCTTCCTTTTCTTCTGGGGCAATATATTTGGTGAAAATAGTATAGAAAAAGTCCCTTCACCACAACCGCAAAGTCTCTAACTACAGGCATATCTTGTTTTATTGCACTTTGCTTTATTGCACTTTGAAGATACTGTGTTTTTTTTTTTTTTTTTTTTACAAATTGAATGTTTGTGGTAACTTTGTGTCAAAGGAAGTCTATCAGCACAATTTTCCAACAGCATTTGTTCACTTTGCATCTCTGTGTCACATTTGGTTACTTCTCATATTTCAATCTTTTTCATTATTATTGTATTTGTTATGGTAATCTGTGATCAGTGATCTTTATTGTTACCACTGCAAAAACATTAAATCACTGAAGGCTCAGATAATGATCAACATTTTTACAATAAAGTAGTTTTTAATTAAGGCAGGTACATTTTCTCAGACTTAATGTTATTGCACACTTACTAGACTACACTGTAGTGCAAACATAAATTTGCACTGGGAAAGCAAAAAATGTGTGACTCACTTTATTGCAATATTCACTTTATTGTGGTGGTGTGGAACCTAACCTACAATATCTCTGAGGTATGCCTTGTAACATTAATTGTATATAGTCCAATAAAAGAAAAAAATGCTGTGTTACTTTGATGAAGTTGTCTGAGGTAGTGATAAAGTAAGTATAAGTTAATTTTATTATGTTCAGACAAAATAGTACCGAAGTGATTGTTGCAAAAACTAAATATAGTTAACAGATTTTTTTGGGGGGAGGAAACTCTTTAATCTTAAAACATCTTTTTTTTGGTTTGCTTGCTTATTTAATTTAATTTTATATTTTATCTAGAAAAAGTAGAGTAAAAACAGTAAAATTGGGATAAATTAATAGTTAATCAGGCAGTCTTAAATGTACATAACTATCTACTTGAAGGATTTCTTAATAAGAAATTTCCCATTTGGGGAAATAAACTATTCAAAGCTGTATAATAAGCTGACTTATAATAAAAGACACTTCTGCTCAGATCCTCAGTTTTCTGCTAAGTGTGTGTAGAAAACAGTCTACATATTTTGAGAATTTCTTTCTGGGACAAAATATTTTATTCTAAAAATTCTGCATATTTACCTTTCAATATCCCCCACAAATTCTAAATAGATAAAATCTTCTGTTTTGATTTTCTTCTAAAATTCATCCCCATTCCAAGCCAAAAGAGTAATTTGAATACCTCTACATCTCATAACTACTTTGGTCTATCCCATTTTTAAATTTCAAAATTCTAGTTTAAGGCAGAAATACAGGCAGAAAGCCAAATCATAAGAATAAAATGAAACAGTCATCTAATTCCACAAAATTGTATCTATGGAGCCTGTTTCAATACTGTGTGTGTGAGCATGCATGCCCAGAGGCACAGGATCGAATGTGTATTTGTGTATGTAATGATTAAAAATTTACCAAAAGCTATGAATGTCATTTCACTGTCACTTCCTTTGATTAACCTTTACCTGACCTCACTCCTTAAGGCAATCCCAGATTCTTTTGTTTCTGCACTTAAAATTCTTCAGTCAAGCAGGTGAGTTTATAAAGAATCTGTTTTCAAAACGAATTCATCTGAAGTAATATTTTGTGATTTTCACAGATGTTTGTTATAAAAATGAAATCATTTACATGAAATATAGCAAACAGTTGTAATTATTCAATTGGTAGGGCAACTCAATTCACTGAAAGCAGACCTAAACTAGGCAGTTCTGCAGTTTTAGCAATTCTTCCTAAATCAGTGAAATCAACACAAACAATACGTAAACATAAGGAGAAGAATGTGTTATTGTAATTATAAAAAAGTGCTCTGTTACAATTGAACTGAAAAAAATATATAAGCATTCATAGAATTTAATAGTATATTGTGAAATGAGAAATGGTAAACTATAACAATAAAACTTGTTTTTAAACATTTCCCAAGATACTTTCTGTCTTACATCATGGTCATGAAAAGGACTGTTTTCCACTAAAACAGTTCTGTGACAAAATGGGTTTTTAGGTAATTTCCTACTATTTACTATCATAATTAAGAGCAAAAATTTGAATCTTCTTTGTAAGTTCATTTCTAAAACAATAAATTACCAGCAACTTACCAATATTTTATAGAGAAAGGTAGGATATAGGAAAGGAGAAAGGACAGCCTTAAGCACCAAAAATGAAAAAGAGCTTTTGAAAAGAATTAAGAAGGTAATAAAACATTCTGGGGTTCTTCTATTACATTTCTTGTCCTTATCCCCTGCCTTTTCATCCTTTAAAGCGTGTATGGCCAAAAGTATTCTACTTGCTAGTTGCAAGAGAGAAAATAAAACTTGACAACGGAAGGACCAAGTTGTAACCACTCTAAAAATCACTCACCATCACTAATAGTGGAACAACCAGACAGTATATGCCTTTTGATAAAATTCAATATAAAGTATGCAGCAGGGCCTGTACAACATACTTGCCAAAAGTCTTATCCAGCCTTTAAATTTAACTTTCGATTTACAAGAAATATAGGGATGTGAAGAATGAACAAAATACCACAAGAAAGGAAGTAACTAAATCCAGAAGATCAAACATTCTGTATAACCACAATTCCCAACTCTTTAATAGTTCAAGTTTGTAAAGAAAAAAATAAAGAGTCTTTAGATTAGAAAAATTATGTATGCTGTTTGATTGGATCCTGATTTGACTAAGTGTTAAAAGATATTTTGTGGATAGTAAGGAAATTTGAATATAAACTAGAAATGAAATTACATCTAGGAATTATATAGCCTATTAATAAATGTGATAATGATAGTCTGGTGATACAGAAAAATGACCGTATTTTTCAGAGATGCATATGAGTAAAGTTATAGATAAAATATCACAATGTCTAAAATGATCCTTAAAATAATTCACAAAAAAGTAGATAAAACATATATGGCAAAATATTAGTAACTTATAGTAGTACGTATGTGGAGTTAATTATAAGATTCTTTCAGGTCTTTTGGTATGTTTAAAAGATTTTGTAATAAAGAGTTTAAAAATTAAAAACAAAAAAACGACACACCCAAAGACCTTAAGGAAACCAGAAACTACTTCAGCCAACATTAAAATTCTAAAACAGCACTAGTTTCCTGTTTTCTCTCCTCTCAACTTGCACTTTAGCTAGTGTTCAATCACCTCTCCCCCACCCCAGTTTCAGGATCCAGAGCCTAAGATTCACTGTTTACCTACTCCTGAAACTGTTTTCTACTTTCTCATCTTAAAAAACTGTTTTCAGGATAGGGTTCTGGTATATGTGAATATTATAGCCCTGATACAAAACACTATTTCCTTCCAAAAAGCTGGAGGTCTTGGACAAGAACTGTTTTGAGATCTTTTTAGGCTGTATATACTCTTAGATTTGGAAGCCCTCTCCCACATCATATCAAAAATATTAAAATATATTTAACTGTATATTAAATACAATGTTTGATAAAAGTCTAAATAAGTTTGTTAGTATAATTTGGAGTTTTGTTAAAAAACATATGTTGTGATTTAAACTTCATTATATTTATATATAATTATTTAGGAATCGAGTAACAGTTAACTAGTTGATGTATTATGTTATTTAGAAATTTAAGCAAGTGTATAAATTTTGATATTGTCATTTTCTTTGCATATTTTAAAGCTAATAGAATTTTTCCAGTTCTGAGCATGTTTATTGGTTCTTGAAAGGCTTGAAGTCCCTAGCCTGAGCATAAGAATGTGATAACATCAAATAGGACAATTAATCCTGGAGAATAGCCTTGCCTGTCCCAGGTTTTAAATATTTTGACTGGGTAGTCATCTTCCTTAGTATGTAATGTGCAAAAATATATTGTATTTAATTGAATCAGAAAAACATAGAATCAAATATTGTTAGAACTGAAAGAGTATTTACTGCAGTGTTCTTAAACTGGAGTCTGCACATGAAAAAATATCTTCAAATTGTTGGTAAAAGGATATGTAAATGTGTGTGGAGGTAAGGGTGGTTCTATGACTATTTGCCATTTTCTGGTGAAATGGTCCTGAATTTTCATCAGAGTTTCAGATGTTTTGTGACCACATTTCTCTACCTCCACAAAGAATCACTATTTTATTTTAGCCTAACACCCCCCCTATTAAAGATAGGAAAACTGAGGCCAGTAAGAGGGGGTGGATTGCCCAAAGCCTCATAGCTGGCTAGGGTGTGGAGTTTAAGTTTCTTAAGTCCTCTATCATTACCATGAAGTGGGCTCTAATGTCCATCTTAGATGGTTGTCCTGTCCCTGTATTACTTTAGGCCTAAGCGGCTTGAGGGAGTTCTCTGATTTTCACATGGTTTAAGCTGCTGTAAACTTGAACAGTTTGAACAGTTTGAAATGAAGACCCTCCTTACCTTTGCTATGCTTAATCATAATCTAGCAGTCTCTGACATCAAAAAAAAGTCTCTCTTGACTTTATCGTGCAAACATTCTTAGCAACAGCGAGGTGGAATTTATTTTAGAATTCCTCTGAACGAGCCATAATCACCAAGGGGAAGGAAATCATATATGGTGGATTAATGCAAGAGTCTGAAGATCTGGGTTTTCTTTTCATTCAGCTACTAAAATACAGAAAAAGAATCACAGGGCTGGGTAATTATCTTGGGGCAGTCACTAAACCAGTTTGTGACTCAGTTTCTTTCTCTGGAAAATAGCAATATTGGTTTTGGGGTCAACTACATATGACTCTGTGGCCCATGAAAATTACTACATGTATAGAAATTTTCAAGATTTTCAGACAAAAGTCACTCCATCAATAATAAACCAAGAAAAAGACAGTATAGTATAATGTGATATCTCCTAAAAAGCAACATCTCTTCTACTTAATATCAAATTATTTTTGATAGTTTTCTTTTCTGGACTTGCTTTCAACTTCATCTCCCAATCATGTCAAGGCAAAATAGAGATCTTCTATTAAAATAAATTCTATAAACAAATATATAAGCGAAGTAGTTACTTTTTGTTTATTTATTTATTTATTTATTTGCTTTCACTTTTTTTTCTATAACGAAAAGGGTCTTCTATTAAGAATTACAGTAATGAAATATAGTAGTAGATCTTAAAGAGTACCTTTTCTCAAGCTGCTGTTATGTGAAAAGTTATAGTACAACAGTTAATAATCCTTCTTCACTTGACAATTGATTTGAATACAAGGTCTGTTGTAGGCTCTTTATAATACTAGATCACAGAAAGTTCAAAACTAATTTATTGCTCTTTGTTCCACCCAGCAAAAAGTACAACTTATCAAACTATTACTGTCAGATCGATACTATGCTGAAACAAAACTGCAGATTAGCTATTAAAGGCTTCTCTTTTTAACTGCATTCATGACTTACTTTGTAAAATCCAAGCACTGGTGGAGAGCGAAAAAAGAAAAAAAAACTTCAGAAGAGAATTTTAAAATGGAGTCGAGAGACAAGGAGCAAAAGAGGTCCAGTAAAGGCTCCATTCCTAAAATTCACTGGTGTAAATTTAAGAAATTTACATATTTAAATAAAACACTGATTGTAGTTAGTATGTGAAATATTGAATTTGAAACTGGAAACCATTGTAGAGAAGACATTGGTTGCTATTTGGACCGGTTTCCAGTTTCCAGTTCAATAATACCTCCACGTACAGAACATACATCCCAGCAAAGTTCTGCTCAGATGCCAAAATCAAAAGTATTTGAACAGCTTGGAATAGTTTTCTTCACGTTAGAGATGCAAACCTATTGAATTTAGAGGCTAATAAATTCCCAGTTAAAGTACAAAATGCTCATTGATTTTAAAAGGAAAAAAACTCTAACCCCACTCCGTTCAATGAATGTTTACCAGAAAAGATAAAATGTAACTAGCTTTGTTTTTCAATTAGGCCTATTCAGAAAATCCATCAGTCTTTTTCTTCTCCACCCCCTCCTTTCTCCATTATCACCTTACCTCTGGAGGTCAGAAGGGTACACAACCCCACACAGGGTTAGATGAAAGAAGAGAGGAAAGAGGACGTATTTGACTGCAGGCTTATTTTAGTGAAACTGCAAAAATCCTGAAAATAGATGCTGAAATAAACAGTGGGTTTTTATGTTGCCCTTAGGCACCAATACCTTCAACTTGTATGCATATTTCCATCTATGTATTCTACTATTAGGTGGGAAACAGTTACCACAACAACTTCTAATTCACCTGGCACCTTAGCTACTTCAGTAAAGCCATGAGATTCTTTCTCATATGAAAAAAAAAATGGATGTATATAGCAGTAAAAACAGTGTGTTGGATATAGGGCCTTTACAGTGGAGGCATTCATCTCACATCTTCCTTGTTCATGTCATCCAGCTGGTTAGTGATAAAACTTGAGGATGTATTCCAGGGCTTTTGAATCTGCATTTCTTCCCATTTTCCAGTCTATTCTAATTGGAGTTTATAAGACTTTTTCAGTTAGTTATTACTGGTTAAAATTTATCTGGTTTTCAATACACTTGTAAGCAGAGGTTTATATGTATGTATATTCTATTCTTCATTTGTGCTTTTCATTTTTACTTTATTATTATGAAAATGCTTGCTTTAAATATGTGAGTCAGTAATGGTGCATTTAACTTACTGTTTACACAGATAAGGAGGATAAAATAATTAGGTTGTTACAAGAATAATCTCACATAATTCTTTTCAGTGGAGCTCAGTTCATTTATTATTATCTAGGATTCAAGTCATCCTAAGAACTGCAGGATTTTAAATGTAAAATATGTCCACTAGCAGCCTTCAGTTAGTTTCAAGTACCTAGTCTCATCCTATTGGTGCAAAACTACAATTGCAATGGCAAATTAAAATTTCTTGTTTCCTGAGAATTTTATTTTTTTCCTGTGAAACTGCTTTTAACTTTTTGGTGGCGAAGTCTTGTCTCTTTGTGTTTTTATTATCTGCAATTCCATACTGGAGTGCTATAATCTAGGTATCTGAATACCAACTCATTTTAGGTGTTTAATTTACAAAATACACCAATTAACAGGAAAGTTCAAATAACGGGGGAGGTGATTCCCAACTTTCAGCTGATTTTTGGAGAAGGGGTTAATCTTTTTTGTCAAACATCTTCCTAACACATATTGAAGTATGTATGGGTAAAAGTATATTATGTCTGGGATATACTTTAGAAGTCTCCAGGAAAAAAAAAATGAGGTCTGAAAATGGCAAAATGTTCATAATTATTGAAGCTGGGTATTAAGTACATGGGATTTAATTGTTATTATTCTTTTAATCTTTGGATATATTTCAATTGCTTCATATAAAGGTAAAACAGAACTGTAAATGTACAAGTTCCAAGATTATGCCCCATCAGAGTTAAGTAAATATAATTTGATCTTTTACTTGACTGAAGAAACAGCCAGATAACAGATGTTATCTCATATTTTCACAACAAGCATTTTATGTAGATATTACCCAATTTTACAGACAAGGAATTGAAAGTTAAGAATTGGTGGAAGACAGGTCTGTCTGACTACAAAACCCACTGGGTTCTGAATGTCTTCACTTTAATAAGAATCTGCTTCTCACGATTTGGGCCTGCTTACACTAGGAGAGCAGGCTGGATGTGTTGTAAAGTCTGGAACACATTTCTTTGTGTTGTTTTGTGTTTTATTAATTTCTTAACAAGCATTTGCTTTGATCTTTTTGTCATTTTTGATTGTCACTTTATATTCTCTGAAAAACAGAAAATAACATTAAAGTTCAGGCTATACAGTTGAAAGTTAAAATACAGGACAATATTTGAGCCATACTTATGCTAAAAGATTACCTAATTTAGCTGGACAATCTGTATCTTCATTTTCTAAATCTGGCAACCCTAGGTTAGTAACATATTCTATGTAGTTGGGTCACAGTGAATTGAGGTTTTAATAAACACTGACAGGGATATGTAAACAGTACCTCTACTGCAATGGATAGACAGTCTCAAATCTACAATATTACTGAAAATCATGCCTTCCTCCCAAAACTAGCTTCAAAGTACTCAGTAGAAATGATCCAGGAGTTCCATAGTAATTAGATACTGCTTTTGTAAAAAGAAAAATGCATTTTTAATTTTAAAATAAATGAATTTTTACTTTAAAGTGGTTAACTGAGTACTTCTGGATAAATGCAATAGTTTTATTTTATTACTTGTTTTTGTAGTGATATTTATTTCCCCCAGCATTGTAGGATTGCTGAAATTTTTGAAACCCCAAAACAAATTAATTACATTATCCCTACTCAAAGAAGTTATTAATTTGACTCATTTACATTTGTTTCTGACACTCATTCAATCATGCGCTTTTAAAATATTATGTCTGAAAAATGTTGGAGAAGATGTGTGGGTATTATAACCACACATACACACACATCCACTCATAGAGATACTTACAAAGAAATTTTTCTTCTTTTTAATAAAAATAGACTATTGTAAATAGTGCTGCTATGAACATTGGGGTGCAGGTGTCTTTTTGAAGTCGGGTTCCTTCAGGATATATGACCAGGAGTGGGATTCCTGGGTCATATGGGAAGTCTATTCCTAGTCTTTTGAGGAATCTCCATACTGTTTTCCACAGTGGCTGCACCAAACTGAATTCCCACCAGCAGTGTAAGAGGGTTCCCTTTTCTCCACAGCCTCTCCAGCATTTGTCATTTGTGGATTTTTGAATGATGGCCATTCTGACTGGTGTGGGGTATTACCTCATTGTAGTTTTGATTTGCATTTCTCTGACAATTAGTGATATAGAGCATTTTTTCCTGTGCCTATTGATCATTTGTATGTTTTCCTTGGAGAATTGCTTGTTTAGGTCTTCTGCCCATTTTTGCATTGGGTTGTTTGTTTGTTTCTTATGAAGTCATATGGGCTGCTTATATAAAGAAGATGTGGTATATTCATAAAATGGAGTATTATTCAACCATAAAAATGACAACATAATGTCATTTGCAGCAACATGGATGTCCCTGGAGAATGTCATTCTAAGTGAAGTAAGCCAGAAAGAGAAAGAAAAATACCATATGAGATTGCTCATATGTGGAATCTTAAAAAAAAAAAGAAAGAAGAAAAAAAAGACAAATGAACATAAATACAAAACAGAAACAGACTCATAGACATAGACTACAAACTTGTGGTTGCCAAGGGGAGGAGGTGTGGGAAGCGACAGACTTGGAGTTTGAAATTTGTAGATACTAACAGGTATATATAGAATAGTAAACAAGATTACACTGTATAGCACAGGGAAACATATACAAGATCTTGTGGTAGCTCATGAAAAAGAATGCGACAATGAATATACGTATGTTCATGAAAACTGAAAAATTGTGCTCTAAACTGGAAATTGACACAACATTGTAAGCTGAGTATAAGTCAATAAAACAAAATTTAAAAAAAATTAGAGATCTCTAAACACTCAAACCTATTGGGAGTTAAAAACAAATCAATGAAGAAAATTAAAGTATTAAATAAAGCCTTATGTTCTTGAGGGCTATGTTTTTTTCTGCTATAAAATGTTTAGGTGTGTTTAATTGTAGAATGGGAAAGGGAAAGGGAAGGGGACAAATAATAACTGCAAAGGAGCTAAAACAATCAGCTAATTCATTCAATTCAATCAACTTGTTAATTTATTTGGTGGAGGAGGGATGATTCTATATTGTTATTTGACTGACAATAATAGTATGATAAAGCAAATTCTTTTCTATGTAGTTTGCTTGCAAATGTTGCTTGCCTTCAAAACTTTATAGGCAAAACAAGGTCAGTTAAGAAAAGACAAGTGGGCTTCTTCACTTGGTCCAGGAAAATTATCAAAGTTCTTGTTTGCACCCAAATATTATTAGTATCTTTAACTGCCTTCTTACATTTTGTTTTGACCCAAATCAGGTTCATTCTGGGCAAAGATGGTATATATAGTTGTCCTCACAGCATTCCATCTATGAGCCATGCTGAGAGTAAGCACTGATATTTTCATTGGACAATATCGAATGGGGAAGCAATCAACACAAACAACCCTCCTGAGTATCGAAAACAAGAAAAATATGCAATCGTTTCATAAAATTTTCTTTCAAATATGAGTCTTAGAGGATTAAATGAATGATTGAGTTAAATAAGAATAAATCTGATGGAATTAAATAAGAACAAATCTGATAAGTGAATCTGTACTGCTAAAGTGACATTTCTATATATTTCTATATATGACATTTCTATTTATTGTCTATTTGTAAGTGTGCTTCATATTTAACAAAATATATTTGTGTTTCCCCTTAATTTAAAATAAGATCTTTCAAAAGTGTTAATTGCTAATATTTCACTTTACCTTCAAAGATTCTCACTTGTTTATCTTCTTAAAAGTCATTATCCAACTGCCTGATTCTATATTCATACCTTACCTTAGACAAATAATTTACCTCCATCATTCTTCTACTCCGTAATCATACACCAGTTCTCTTATTTTCTCTCCCATATACCTCCTGAACATCCTGAATATCTTGGCCTACACCACGTGTTGAAATATCAATTTTTATGGCTCCAGTTCAAATCATACTTCCTCTATGAAGTCCTCCCCAACTACACTAACTCACACAAGTTGTCCCATTTTCTAAACCCTCAAATGTGGTTCTCAAAGAGAGATTCAAGGAAGCTTGGGATTCCTAAAACCCTTTCATCGAGTCTGTGGCATTAAAATTAATTCTATAAAAATACTAAGCTTAGTCTACCTTTTTCACTGTGTGGACATCTGCACAAATTGTGCAAAAGCAAAAGGGGATTAAATGTGCTGGCTTCTTAATAAAAATCAAAGCAGTGGCACCAAATTGCTAGTAGTTTTTGTTTTTGTATTATTTACTGACACACACTTCCAGGTTAAAAAAAAAAAAAAAGGAAGTCTCACTTTAAAAGCTTTCTTGATGAGGTAGTAAAGACTATTAATTTTTCATTAAATTTTAATCCTTCAACATGAAACTTTTAATAATTTTTGTGATAAAATTGCAAGTATACATATGTATACTTTTGCTGTATAATGAAATATGATGGATTTCTCCAGGAACAGCAGCTGTCTGTTTTTTTGAGGTACAATCTGCTAGTCAATTTTTAAGATAAACACATATTTTACTTGAAATAATGACTTATAGAAAAATTTTATTTATTTAGACCTGAATATTTGGCAGATATTTTCTCAAAAATAAAGAAAGTGAGATAGTTACATCAATGAAAAAGAAACTGACATTTTTGCTGCCAATGATAAAATTTGATCTTTTAAGTAAAAATTCATATTTTTGAAAACTTGCATCTGCCATCATAAGTTTGGCAGTCTCTCAATACTTAAAATTGCTCTTATGACATGGGTGGTGAAATTAAAGAATATGATTTTTGGATATTATATAAAGAAATGTATCAATATTTAGAGATTTATGTAACTAAGTGAACAAACATATCCAAATGTCAAATTTATTAACGTGGTTTCATATGCCACATTGCAACTACTTCATCTATGACAATTAACACTTATCAAGCTTTGGAATAATATCAAAGAGGAATACCCATAATTATCGGAAAATGCAATTAAAATATTTGTTTTTCAAAATACATATCTGTGAAATGTTGTATTTTCCTTACAAATTTCAACTAAAACAGCATATCACAAAAGACTAAATGCAGAAGTATATAAGCATATAAAAAGATGCTCTACATTATATGTTATCAGGGAAATGAAAACTAAATCAATAACGAGATACCACTACACACCTACTAGAATGGCTAGAATCCAGAAATTCAACAACACCAAATACTGCTGAGGATGTGAAGGTACAGGACATCTCATTTATGCTGGTGGGAATGCAAAATGGTACAGTCACTTTGGAAGACAGTTTGTCAGTTTCTTACAAATCAATAACATACTGAACACACCGTATGATCCAGCAACCATGTTCTTTGGTATTTACCCAAAAGAGTGAAAAACTTATGTCCACAAAAAAAAAAAAACCTGCACATGGGTGTTTATGGAAGCTTCATTCATAATTGCTATAACCTGGAAACAACAAGCTTCAATAAGTTAATGGATAAATAAACTGGTACATACAGACAATAGCATATTACTATTCTGAGCTAAAAGGAAATGAGCTGTCAAGTCAAGGAAAGATATGGAGAAATCTTAAATACAAGTTTGGCAAAACAAAACATCATTTTATAGGAAAACCCTTAACAAATTGAATATAGAGAGAATGTACCTCAACATAATAAGAGCCATGTATGACAAACCCACAGCAAACATCATAGCCTATGGTGAAAGATTAAAAATTTTCCCTATTAGAAGAGAAGCAATACAAGCATGCCCACTTCCACTACTCCTATTTAACATAGTATTGGAATCCTTATCCAGAAAACTCAAACAAAAAAAATTTTTAAATTGCATCCAAAATGGAAAAGAAACAGTAAAAGTATATTTGTTGCATAAGACATCATCTTCTATCTAGAAAATTAACCTGAAGACTCCACCAAAAAAACTGTTAGAACTAATAAATGAATTCAGTTATATTGCAAAATATGAAGTCAATACACAAAAATCAGTTGTTTCTATATAATAATAATGCATTATCAGAAAGAGAAATAAAGCAATCCTATTTATAAAAGTATCAAAAATATATTTAGAAATAATTTAACAAAAGAGGTGAGAGATTAGTACACTGAACTATAAGACATTGTTGAAGGAAAATGAAGAAGGCACAAATAAATGGAAAAATATTCAGTGCTCATGCATTGGAACAATTAATATTATTAAAATATCCATACTATGCAAGTCTATCTACAGAATCAATGCAAACCTTATCAAGACTCCAATAGCATTTTTTCACAGAAATAGAGAAACAGTCCTAAAATTCATATGGAACCACAAAAGACCCCAAATATCCTGAACAATTTTAAGAAAGAAGAACAGAGCTGGAAGCATTGCATTTCTTGATTTCAAACTATATTATGAAACTATTGTAATCAGAACAGAATTGTCCTGGCATAAAAACATATATATATATGAAACAAAATAGAAAGCCCAGAAATAAACCCATGCATATGTAGTCAATTAATTGTCAACAAAGGAGCCAAGAATATACACCAGGGAAATGCCAATCTTTTCTTTTTTTTCTTTTAAAATATTATTTATTTTATTATTTTGGGTGGGAGGTAATAAGGTTTATTTATTTATGTTTAGAAGGAGTACTGGGGATTGAACCCAGGACCTCACACATGCTAAGCCTGCACTCTACCACTTGAGCTGTACCCTCCCCAATAATCTTTTCTACATATGGTGTTGAAAATACTGGATAGCCACATGCATAAGAATGGAAATGGAGCCCTGTCTTACACCATTCTCAACAATCACACAAAATTGATTTAATTTGAATATAAGACCTGAAACTATAAAACTCTTAAAAAAAACTTTGAACACAAACAATAAAACTATTTAAAAATATAAGTAGCTTATAGATGAATGAAAAGTTGTTTAACATTATTCCTAATTAAATGCTAATTAAAAATTAGTTAAAATTTTCTATCCAAATGACAAATACCGAAAGGTAGAAATGGCAGCAGCCAGGCAGCAACCAGTCAGCCTAGCTTCCTGAAGTTTCTCCTTGTGCTATGGCCCACAGGCATCTGACACATATCTGTTTAGCTTCTAAGATTCCTGAGAGGAAGATCAGCTCTGCCAAAGGAGTGGAAAAGGAGGAGCCCAAGAGGAGATCACCAAGGTTGTCTGCAAACCTGCTCGGACAAAAGTGGAAATGAAGTCAAAAAAAGTCAATAGGAAAGGGTAAAACTCCAGACCAAAAAAAAAAAAAAAATGCAAATAAAAAGGAAAAGGAAAGAGAGGGAGTAAATCAAGATGGTAGAGTAGGAAGACATGGAGCTTGCCTTCTCCCATAGAAACATCAATAATACATCTACATGTGGACCAATTCTCACAGAAAACCAACTGAAAATTGACAGATCTCTTACACAATCAAAGCTATAAGAAAGATCCTCACATAACTGGGTAGGATGAAAAACAAAAAGGCATTGAGATGGGACTGTCAATACTACTTTAGCCAGAGTTTAAAAAGTAGGTAATAAAAAAATGAAATTAAAAAGTATTATTGATAGAAATGCAGATCACTGTAAAAAGGAACTAGAAACTATAAAGATGAACCAATCAAAATTAGACAACAAATTTGTCAAGATAAAAACATACTTAAAAGCAATTAATAACAGACTAAATAATGCAGAAGAATGAATAAGTGAACAGTAAGATACAATAATGGAAATCATCCAATCAAAACAGCAGGCATAAAGACAAAAAAGAAAGCAATATAAAATATCTATGAGATAATATAAAACATGCCAACATATGTATAATATGGGTTCCAGAAGGAGAAGAGATTAAAAAAGGTGATATGCAATGTGTTTGAAGAAATAATGCCTGAACAATTCCCAAGCCTAAAGAAGGAAACAGGAAGTGCAGAAGGTCCCAAAAATGATGAACTGAAACCAACCCACAGCATGACATATCATAACTAAAATGACAAAAAAGTTACAGGTAAGGATAATTCTAAAGGCACTGAGAGAAAAACAAAGACTCAGTTACAAGGGAACCCCCATAAGTCTACCAGCTGACTTCCCTACAGAAACATTACAGGCCACAAGGGATATATTCAAAGTCCTGAAAGGAAAAAACCTTCAACTTAAGATACTCTACCTAGCAAGATTATCATTTAGAACAGAAGGAAAGATAAAGAATTTCTAAGACAAGCAAAAAGTAACAGAATAGAGAAATACTAAACCAAACATAGAAAAAATATTAAAAATTCTTCTCTAGACAGATAAAAAGCAACAAACTATGGGGAAGGGAGGAAAAAAAAAGATAGGAAAGACAAACATATAAAGGGATTGAGGATCACTTAAATGAGCCAGTACATAGATTTTTTTTTAATTTAAAAGCTATTACAATTAAAATTAACAGCAAAATGATAAACATGAAGATGTAAAATTGGACATTAAAATTGCAAAGTATGGGGGAGGGGAGTAAAAAATGTACATCCTTTTGAATATGTTTGAACTTATTTGACTATTAGTCTAAACTAAGTAGATAAATTTATGGGTTAACATACTTGAAAACCAGAGTAACTACAAATAAAAACATACAATAGATTCACAAAAACCAAACCAAACCAAACAAAACAAAACCTCAAGCATAATACAAAAGAAAAGCATCACACCACAAAAGGAAAAACAAAAAGGAGAAGAAAAAAAAAACAAAAACAAAGAAGAACTACAAAATCAACTAAAAAAACACAATGCTTAAAATGGCAATAAATGCATACTTATCAATAATTATTTTCCATGTGAATGGACTAAATGCTCTGATCGAAAGACACAGAGTGGCAGAAAATAAGAACCTACAATATTCTGCCTACAACAGGCTCACTTAAGGAGAAAAGATGAACACATATTGAAAGCAAGGGCATGGAAAAAGATATTTTATGCAGATATAAATGACAAGAAAAGAGGGGTAGCAATACTCATATCATATGAAATAGACTTTAAAACAAAGTCCATAAAGGAGGAAAAAGAAAGACTCTATATAATGATAAAAGGATCAATAAAAGGAGAAAACATTACAATATTTAACATAAATGCACCCAATATAAGAGCATCTAAATATATAAACAAATACTAACAAATTCAAAGGAAGAAATTGATTGGAATAAAATAATGGTAGGTGACTTTAACACTCCATGAACATTAACAGACAGATCTTCCAGACCAAAAAAAAAAAATCAATAAGGCAATAGAGATCCTAAAAGACACAATAGAGCATTTGCACTTAATTGATATCTACAGGACACTACATCAAAACAAAACAAAACAAAACAAAACAAAAAACACTGGATACACATTCTTTTCAAGTGCACATGGAACATTATCTAGGATAGACTACATACTAAGACACAAAGCAAGCCTAAACAAATGTATTTCAACTATCATCTGACCATAATGATGCAAAATAGAAATCAAACACAGAACAAAAAAACAAGAAAAAACAATTATACAGAGACTAAACAACATGTTATTAAGAAACAAATGGGTCAGTGATGAAATCCAACATAAAATCAGAACATACTTCAAGACAAACAACAATGAAAACACAACCTTACAAAATTTATGGGATGCAGTAAAAGCAGTTCTAAGAGGGAAGTTCATAGCAATAGAGGCCTCACTCAAGAAACAAGAAAAAACAATTAAACAACCTAACCTGCCACCTAAAAAATTAGAAAAGAAGAAGAAACAATCCAAAGTTAGCAAAAGGAAGAAAAAAAAATCAGAGAGGAGATAATAACCTAGAGATTAAAAAAATAGAAAGGATCAATAAAAATAAGAAAAAATTTAAAGGAGAAACAAAATCAACAATCCCCTAGCCAGACTCACCAAGAAGAAAAGAGAGAAGATCCAAATAAACAAAATAAGAAATGAAAGAGGAGAAATAATCAGTACAGAAGAAATTTAAAAATCATAAGAAAAGACTAGAAAGAATTGTATGCCAACAAATTGGACAACCTAGAAAAAAATGGAAAAGTTTCTAGACATATACACCCTAGCAAAATTGAGCCAATATGAAACAAATGATTTGAACAGACCATTCACTAGAAGTAAAGCGAAATCTGTAATTAAAAAAAAAAAAAAAACTCCCTGCAAACAAAAGTCCAAGACTTGATGGCTTCACTGGGGAATTCTACCTAACACAAAAAGAACTTATACTGACCCTCTCTAACTTTCAAAAATTGAAGAGGAAAAACACTCCCCAAGTTCTTTTATGAAGACACCATCACTGTAATACCCAAACCAGACAGACATTACAAAAAAAAAAAAATTTAGAGGCCAATACATTTGATGAAATATAGATGCAAAAAATCTTCAGCAAAATATTAGCAAACTGAATCCAATACATTAAAAGGATCATACACCACGTTCAAGTTGGATTAATCCCAATGTCCCAAGGATGGTTCAACATATGCTCAGAAATCATTATGAATCACCACATTAATACAAGAGAAGACAAACCACATGATGGTCTCAATAGGTTCAGAAAAAATCATTTGATTTCATTTGATTATGCTAAACACCATTTATGATAAGAACTCTCACAAAAGTGGGACAGAGAAGGAACATACCTCAACTTGATAAAAGCCCTTAATGGCAAACCCATAGCCAACATAATATTCAATGGTGAAAACCTGAAAATCATCCCATTAAATTCTGAACAAGACAAGGATGCCCACTCTAAACACTTCCATTCAACATGGTACTGGAAGTCTTAACCAAAGTGGTCAGTCAAGGAAAAGAAATAAAATTTATCCAAATCAGAAAGGAATAGGCGAAACTCTCATTATATGCAGATAACATGATACTATATACAGAAAAACCTAAAGACTCCACACACAAAAATTATTAGAACTAAGAAATGAATTCAGCAAGTTAGAGAGTACAAGATTAATATACCTTATACCACACATAAAAATAAACATGTAAACAACCTAAATGTCCATTGACAGATGACTGGATAAAGAATATGTGGTATATTTATACAATGGAATACTACTCAGACATAAAAAACAGTAAAATAATGTCATTTGCAGCAACATTGATGGACCCAGAGATTATCATTCTAAGTGAAGTAAGCCAGAAAAATAAAGAAAAATATCATGTGAATCATTTATATGTGGAATCTAAGAAAAAAAAGATTAACTTATTCACAAAACAGAAACAGACTCACAGATATAGAAAACAAAAGTATGGTTACTGTTTGGGGAAGTGTGTGGGAAAAGATAAATTGGGAGTTTGAGATTTGCAGATAGTATCCATTATACATAAAATATATAAACAAGTTTATACTCTATAGCATAGGGAACTATATTCAATATCTTGTAGTAGCCTATAATTAAAAAGAATATGAAAACAAATAGATGTATGACTGAACTATTATGCACCAGAAACTGACACATTGTAAATTGAATATACTTCAATAAAAAAATCATGTTACAATCCCATACACTAAAAATGAAATGCCAGAAAGAAATTTTGAAAAATCCCATGTGAAGTCATGTCAAAAAATAAAATACACAGGAATAAACTTAACCAAGGTGGTACAAAATCTATATGCTGAAAACAATAAAATATTGATAAATAAAATTTATGAGAATGAAAAGAAATAGAAAGCTACCCAATGCCCTTAGATTGAAAGAGTTAATATTGTAAAAATGGCCATACTACCCAAAGCAATCAACAGCTTTATTATGATTTCTATCAAATTATCCATGACATTTTTCACAGGACTAAAACAAATGATCGTAAAATATATGGAACCACAAAACACTCAGATTTCTCAAAGCAATCCTGAGGGTAAAGAACAAAGCTGGAGACATAATTCTCCTAGACTTCAGACAATACTACAAAGGTACAGTAGTTGAAACTGTGGTTTTGGCACAAAAACAGGCATACAGACCATTGGAACAGAACAGAAAATGATAAATAAACACACACACCTATGGTCAATTAAACTATGATGGGGGAGACAAGAGTATACAAAAGACAGTTTCTTGAGCAGGTGGTGTTGGAAAAACCAGACAGCCTCAGGTAAATCAATGAAATTAGAATACTACTCACACCATATACAAAAATAATTTCAAGATGGCTTAAAGAGCTAAATATATCTTCCTTGGAGAATTGCTTGTTTAGGCTTCTGCCCATTTTTGGATTAGGTTGTTTGGTTGTTTCTTATTAAGTCATATGAGCTGCTTATATATTCTGGACATCAAGCCTTTGTCGGTTTCATTTACAAAAATTTTCTCCCATTCTGTAGGTTGTATTTTTGTTTTACTTATGGTTTCCTTTGCTGTGAAGAAGCTTGTAAGTTTCATTAAGTCCAATTTGTTTATTCTTGCTTTTATTTCTTCTAGGAGAAAATTTTTGAAATGTATGTCAGATAATGTTTTGCCTCTATTTTCCTTTAAGAGGTTTATTTTATCTTGTCTTATGTTTAAGTCTTTGATCCATTTTGAGTTTATTTTTGTGTATGGTGTAAGGGAGTGTTCTAGCTTCATTGTTTTACATACTGCTGTCTAGTTTTCCCAACACCATTTGCTGAAGAGACTGTCTTTATTCCATTGTATATTCTTGCCTCCTTTGTCAAAGATGAGTTGACCCAAAGTTTGTGGGTTCATTTCTGGGCTCTCTATTCTGTTCCATTGGTCTATATGTCTGTTTTTGTACCAATACTATGCTGTCTTGATGACTGTGGCTCTATATTATTGTCTGAAGTCTGGGAGAGTTATTCCTGCAGCCTCTTTCTTTCTCTTCAGTAATGCTTTGGCAATCCTTGGTCTTTGATTTTTCCATATAAATTTTATTATGATTTGTTCTATTTCTGTGAAATATGTCCTGGGTCATTTGATAGGGATTGCATTCAACCTGCAGATTGCCTTGGGCAGTGTGACCAATTTAACAATACTGATTCTTCCAATCCAAGAGCATGGCATATCTTTCCATTTTTTAAAGTCTTATTTGATTTCCTTCATCAGGAAGACATACAAATGATCAACAGGCACAGGAAAAAATGCTCAATATCACTAATTATCAGACAAATGTAAATCAAAACTACAATGAGGTATCACCTCACACCAGTCAGAATGCCCATCATTCAAAAGTCCACAAATGACAAATGCTGGAGAAGCTGTGGAGAAAGGGGAACTCTCCTACACTGCTGGTGGGAATGCAGTTTGGTGCCGCCACTATAGAAAACAGTGTGGAGAATCCTCAAAAGACTAGGAATAGACTTCCCATGTGACCCAGGAATCCTGCTCCTGGGCTTGTATCCAGAAGGAACCCTACTTCAGGATGACACCTGCACCCCAATGTTCATAGTAGCACTATTTACAATAGCCAAGACATGGAAACAGCCTAAATTTCCATTAACAGGTGACTGGATAAAGAAGTGGTGGTATATTTATACAATGGAATACTACTCAGTCATAAAAACTGACAACATAATGCCATTTGCAGCAACATGGATGCTCCTGGAGAATGTCATTCTAAGTGAAGTAAGCCAGAAAGAGAAAGAAAAATACCATATGAGATTGCTCATATGTGAAACTTAAAAAAACAAACACAAACAAAGCATAAATGCAAAACAGAAATAGACTCATACACATAGAATACAAACTTGTGGTTGCCAAGGGGGCGGAGGGTGCAAAGGGATAGACTGGGATTTCAAAATTGTAGAATAGATAAACAAGATTATACTGTATAGCACAGGGAAATATATACAAGATCTTATGGTAGCTCATGGAGAAAATAATGTGACAATGAATATATATATATATATATATGTTCTTGTAACTGAAAAATTGTGCTCTACACTGGAATTTAATACAATATTGTAAAGTGATTATAAATCAATAAAAAATGTTAAAAAAAAGAAAAAAGAAAATTAAAAAAATAAGACCTAAATATAAGACATGACACCATAAAACTCCTAGAGAATAACATAGGCAAAACATTTTTGGACATAAATTATAGCAATATTTTCATATATCAGTCTCCCCATGGCAAAATAAATAGAAGCAAAAATAAACAAATGATATCTAATCAAGATTAAAAGTTTTTCCACAGCAAAGGAAACCATAAACAAAATGAAAACATAACCTAAGGATGGAATAAAGTATTTTCCAACAATGCAATCAACAGGGGCTTAATTTCCAAGATACACAAACATCTCACACAGTTCAATGTCAAAACACAAGAAATTTGATAAAAAAAAAATGGGCAGAAGGCGTACATAGACATTTCTCTAAAGAAGACATACAGATGGCCAACAGACCCATGAATAAAGGCTCAACATCACTAATTATTGGAAAACTATAAATCAAAATCACAATGAGGTATTAACTTACATGGATCAGAATGACTGTCATCAAAAAGTTTACAAAAAATAAATGCTAAAGAGTGTGTAGAGAAAACTGAACCCCCCTACACTGTTGGTGAGAATGTACATCGGTACATCCAGTGGAAAACAGTATAAATGTCTCTTAAAAACTAAAAATATAGCTACCATATGATCTAGCATTCCCACTCCTAAGGATACATCCAGAAAAGATGCAAACTCTAATTCATTAAAATTTCTAAAAGATACATGCACTCCAATATTCATAGCAGCACTGTTTACAGTAGCCAAGACATGGAAACAACCCAAATGTCCATCAACAGATGATTGGTTTATAAGATGCAATATATATATGTATCTATATACACACACACACCCACAATGGAGTATTACTCAGCCATAAAAATAATGAGATATTGCCATTTACAAGAACATGGATGGACCTAGAAAATATTATACTAAGTGAAGTAAGTCAGAGAGAGAAAGGCAAATATTACATATCACTTTTATGTTGAATCTAAAAAATAATACAAATGAATCTGCACATAAAACAGAAACAGACTGACAGAAAATACACTTTGATTACCAAAGTTGAAAGGGAGAGAAGAGAGGTATAAATTAAGAGTTTGGGAGTAACAGATACAAATTACTCTAGATAAAATAAATAAGCCACAAGGATTTACTGTATAAAACAGGAAACAGTATTCAATATCTTGTAATAATTTATTACAGAAAATAATCTGAAATATATTTTTATTTTATATAACTGAATCACTTTGTTTTACACCTGAAACTAATATAATATTTTAACAAACTATACATGAATAAAAAAGCAATCCTACCAAATAAATAGAAAATGGAGCAAAAGGAAAATAGGGCTGAGTGGTTAACTAAGACACTAAAGAAGATTTGCCTGCAGGAAATGAAAAAACAAGGAAAGTTGAGCCTCTGATGAAGTAGGAGAGAAAGAAGTCAAGTCTGATTAATCTCATACACCTGTCTAGTCCCTGTCTCCCATCTTGTACAGGATATTTTTATCAACTACTTTGCATAAGCACATTTTTAGTAACTTTAGAAACATTTTTCAAGATGGAAGGAATCCCACCTCATCCCGTGTTTTAAGTGTAAATGCTTTTTATAAAGAGGTGAAATCATTTGTTGATTGTTTCTTCATAAAACCAGAACATAGTGTGATATTGAAAATGGGAGAGTTTGGTTGTCTTGGTTGTCGGTTTAACATTCTATAGATGAGGTTAGTTTGTATGTCCTATAATGCAAAGCATACTAAATGACAATTTGAAGTCAGCTGTGTATTTAATATGTCTTGAACACTTTAAATGACTTCCATTCCCATGTTGGTTTTGGTAGAATTGTTTCCTAAAGAGAACCACTCTTTGATCTTGGCTCTCTTTGTCAGAATTTTGTGCATTCTATAACATCTTTGGTGATGGTAGTCTGGTTTTCCCAGTAGCTTTGTTAATGTACTGTGAAGAACTGAAAATTTAAATATGTAGTGTATATGATATTAAATTGTAAATTAATGGGACTTATGATATAAAAGCATGTCAACATTTTAAGATATTGGTATTTGATATCTTGTTAAGGAAAATTTGCCTCCAAATTTTAACCCAGAAAGTCACTGGAATAAATATTTAGAAAAGAATCATTAATTACACAATTTTTTAAAAGATTTTTGGTACATATGCTAAGAATTGTGTTCAAATTGATATGTCTATGTATTTACCCTCAAAGCAACCAATAAAATCTCAATTATAAAAGAAATAAAGTATAATGATGCACAGTATGGAATAGAGTGTAGGTAAACAGGCAGTTTCATGAAGTATATGGGAATATGAATTAAAACACTTCTTTGCAGGAAAATTTAGCAGTACATATCAAATCTTAAAATGCTCATATCTTTTGACTCAATGATTCCAAATCCAGGAATTTATCCTACAGATTCACTTCCACATTTTATAAAACTTGCATATAAAAATGTACAATGCAACAGTGCTGAATCAAAAGTCTGAGGTTTTATTAAATATATCATGGTGCATCCAAACAATTGAATGCTGAGCAACATGACTTTTTTTAAACTTCTTCAATTGTAAAAAAAAAAAAAGGCTTTTAAAATTTGGGTTTTAATTTAAAAAATGGCTTTTAATTTTAAAAATCTTTCTCAATCTCAGAAAGAGATAGGTAGTTAAAAGAAGAAATACTTAGAAAATTGCTCTTTTTCTAACTTTATTGAGATATAATTAGCTTTAGTACTACACTGTCTTGATCACTACAGTGTTGTAGTGTATTGAAGTCAAGTAATGTGAGCAATCTAACTTTGCGATTCTTTTTTTCACAGTTATTTTGACTATTCTAGATCTTTCCATTTCCATATGAATTGTAATAGTAGCTTGACAAGTTTTACAACAAAATCCTCATGACATTTTGACTATGATTTTGTTGAATTTACAGATGAATTGGGGGCTATTTGATCTCTTAATACTGATTCTTTAGATTCTTTAGATGAACATGATATATTCATCACTTATGTAGGTCTCTAATTTCTCTTAGAAGTGTTTTGTGCTTTTAGTTATACAGGACTTTTACATATTTTGTCAAATGTGTGTCTTTTTGTTACGGGATTTTTATACTATTTAGTTGAAACTACTTTTTAAATTTCAATTTCCAAAATTTAATTGCTAGTATATACAAACATAATTAACACTGAAGAAAATGGATTTCCAGAGAGACACAGCAAGGAGGCTTAAAGATGGGCACTCAACAAAATTCATGATAGACCTACCAATGCAGAATTCTGGTGCCGGATGAACTAGGGGACCCTAAAATATACAGGTCCACTTCTTTATCCACATGGGTGATGACAGCATGAAGATGATACCATAAGAACAAGTTTACTGCAGCATTCAATCTGAAATTTCAGAATCCCTTATGAACACAATGGCCACAGAGAATCTCCAGTCAGAACCTTTTATCAGTAAGTATAACTCCAGTATGAACTTGAAATCACAAGATCCAACTGATCCCACATTGAAAATTGTACTAAGGAATAAACTTAAATAAAAGTGAAACACTTGTACATAGAAAACTGCAAAATATTGCTCAGATAAATTAAAGAAGACACAAATAAATGAAAGCACATAACATATTTGTGGACAGAAAGTTTAAATATTGTTAAGATATCAAGAATACTCAAAGAAATATACAGATTTAGAGAAATCCATACAAAAATCCCAACAGTGTTTTTTTCAGAAATAGAAAAATACAAACTAAAATTTGTATGGCTCCTTATTGCATCTGGAATAGCCAAAACAATCTTAAAAAAAAAAGAACAAGGTTGAAGGTCTCACATTTCCTGATTTCAAAACTTGTCATAAAGCTACATTAATCAAAACAGAGTGCTATTGGAGTAAAGCCAGAAATACAAACTAATGGAAAAGAATAGAGAGTCCAGCAACATACCGGTGTATATATGGTAGATTTTTACAAAGGTGCCAAGAAATTCAACAAGAGGAGGACAGACTATTTAACAAATGGTGTTGAAAACCTGGATACCTCAAATGGAAAAGAATGAAGTTGAATCCTTATTGTACCACATACAAAAGCTAAGTGAAAATGGATCAGAGTTAACATAACACTTGAAACTATAAAACTTAGCAGAAAACACAAGAGGAAAACTACCTGATGTTGAATTTGACAAGGATCACTTAGATATGACACAAAAAGTATCAGTAACAAAAATAAAAATAGATTAATTTGACTACATTAAAATTCAAAACTTATGTACATCAGATACAATCAATGGAGTCAACAGGCAACTTGTGTAATGGCAGAAAATATTTGCAAATCATATAATTTATAAGTGGCTAATATCTAGAATATATGAAGAACCCCTCTAACTCAACAACAACCAAAAGAAAACCCTGTCTAATTTAAAAATGAGCAAAGGAATTAAAAAGATATTTCTCCAAAAGAAGATATACGAGTGGCCAACAGCACATGAGATGCTCAACATCACTAATCATTAGGAAAATACAAATCAAAACTAAAATGAGAGACCACCTCACACCAAATAGGATAGCAACTATGAAAAATAAATTTAAAAAATTAGGTCTTAGTGAGCATATAGAGAAATTGAAACTCTTGTGAACCCCTTGTGTAAATGTAAAATGACAGTATGGGAAAGAGTATGGTGGTCTTGGTCCATTTGGCTGCTGTAACAAAAATACCATAGATTTGGTGGCTTATGAATAACATACGTATTTTTTTCCTCTTGCTTCTGGAGGCTAGGAAGTCCATGATTGAGATGCCAGCAGATTCAATGTCTGGTGAGAACTCACTTCTTTGTTCATAGACATTTATTTTCTTGCTGTGTCCTCACATGGCAGAAAGGGAGAGACAAATTTCTAGGGACTCTTTCATAAGAGCACTAATCCCATTCATTAGGGCTTTGCCCTCTGGCCTAATCACCTCCCAATACTCCATATTCAAATACTATCACATTGGAGATTAGATATCAACATGTAAATTAGGGGAGGGGGGAAACATTCAGTATAAAATTCTGTTCCTTGCACCCAAAAATTCACATCCTTCTCAAATGCAAAATACATTCATTCTATCCCAGTGACCCAGTCTTTTTCTTACATCAACTCTTTTTCCCTCAGGAAGGTCCCCAAGTCATGATTATGAAGTCTGAGAAGTCCCATGATCTACTGTCTGCAAGCTTGAGGCCCAGGAAAGTCAGTGATCTAGATCCAGTCCAAACCAAAAGGCCTGAGAGCAAGGCAAGCCAATGGTATAAGTCTCAGTCTAAGTCTGATGTTCCAAGAACCAGGAGCACCAATGTACAAAGGCAGGAGAAGATAAATGCCCCAGCTTTACAGAGAGAGCAAATTCCTACTTTCTCCACCTTTTTATTATATTTAGGTGCTCAATAGGTTGGATGATGGCCAATCTTATTGGTGAGGGCAATAGTTTTTACTGATTTAAGTGATATTATCTCACAGAAACATCCTAAAAACACATCCAGAAATAATATTTTACCAGCTCCTTGGGCATCCATCAGGCCAGTCAAGTTGATATCTAAAATTAATCACAGAAGGTGGTACCACAAAATATCAAAAATAGATTTACCATATGATTGAGCAATTCCACTTGTGGGTTTGTATCTAAAATAATTGAAAGCAGAGTCCTGAAAAGATATTTATACACCCATGTCCATAGAAGCATTATTCACAATTGTCAAAAAGTTGGATGTAACCCAAATGTGTATCAATGGATGAATGGATGAACAAAATGTGGTATATACATATAAGAGAATTTTATTCAGCCTTGAAAGGGAATACAATTGTGACACATGCTACAACATGGATGAACCATGAACCATGAGTACATTGTTTAGTAGAATAAGTGAATCACAAAAAAACAAATACTATATGATTCTTGTATGACCACTTGTATGAGGTACCTGGAGTAGTTAAATTAAGAGAGATGAAATATAGAAATGTGGGTCCCAGGAGGAATGGGAATTAGTTTGGTGTATATGAAGTTTCAATTTTACAAGATAAAAAAATTTCTAACATTATAAAATATTGACTATATTCCCTGTGCTGTGCATTACAAACTTGTAACTTACTGATTTTCTACCTGGTAGTTTGTATCTCTTAATCCTCTTCACTTATCTTGCACCACCTCTCTCCACTCTGGTAATCACAGATTTGTTCTCTGTATCTGTGATTTTGTTTCTGTTTTGTTGTATTTGTTTCTTTAATTTTTAGAATCCACATATAAGTGAAAACACAGTATAAGTTTTTCTCCTATTGAGTTATTTCATTAAGCATAATAGTATAAAACCCCCAAGTCCATCCATGTTGTCACAAATGGCAAATTTTCATTTTTTTATATCTGAGTAATATATATATATATATATATATATATATATATATATATATATATATATACACACACACACATACACATACATACACATACTCACACCACATCTTCTTTATCCATTCATCTATTGATGGGCATTTACGTTGCTTCCATATCTTGGCTACTCTAAATAATGCTAGTATGAACATTGGGGTGCATATATTTTTTGAATTAATATTTTTTCTTCAGATATATACCCAGGAATAGAATTGATAAATCAAATTATAGTTGTATTTTTAATTGTTTGAAGAACCTCCTTACTGTTTTCCATATTGGCTGTACCAATTTAAATTGCTGATAATAGTAAACTAGCATATAATTTTCTCTATGTCATTGCCAATACTTATTTCTTGACTTTTTGATAGTAGCCATTCTGACACATGTGAGGTAATGTCTGATTGTGGTATTGATTTGTATTGCACTGATGATTAGTGATGCTGAGTATATTTAAATGTGCCTGTTAGTCATCTGTTTATCTTCTTTGGAAAAATATCTATTCATGTTCTCTGCCCATATTTTAATTGGGTTGTCTTTATGTTAATTTGTAAGTTTTCCTTATATATTTTTCGATATTAACCCCCATCAGACATAACATTTGCAAAGATCTTCTATTCAGTAGATCCTTTTCATTTTGCTGCTAGTTTCATTTGCTGTGTTAAAGCTTTTAAGTTTGATTACTTTCCATTTATTTATTTTTGTTTTTGTATCTCTTTTCTGAAGAGACAGATCCAAAAACATATATTGCTAAGACTTACGTGAAAGAACATACTGTTTTCTTCCAGGAATTTTATGGGTTCAGGATGTACACATAGGTCTTTAATCCATTTTGAGTTTATTTTTATATATCACATGAGAAAGTGTTTTAATTTCATTCTTTTATATGTAGCCATCCAGTTTTTCCAACATCACTTATTGAAGAAACTGTATTCCTTATTGTATATTTTTGCCTTCATTGTTGTAGATTAACTGGCCATATGCCTGTGGGTTTATTTCTAGGCCCCCTATTCTGTTCTATTGATCTGTGTGTCTGTTTTTGTGTCAGTGCCATACTGTTATGATTATTACAGCTTAATTGTATAGTCTGAGGTCAGGGATCATGATGCCTCCAGTTTTGTTCTGTTTTGCAAGATTCCTTTGGCTATTTGGAGTCCTTTGTGATTCCATATAAATTTTAGTATTATTTGTTCTAATCCTGTGAAAAACGTCATGGGTGTTTTGATAGGGATGACATTAGAGCTGTAGATTGACTTGGGTATTATGGACATTTTAATGACATTCTTCCAATCCATGAATACTGGATATCTTTCCATTTTTTGTATCATCTTCAATTTCCTTCATCAATGTCTTAGAATTTTCAGAGTAAAGGTCTTCTACCTTCCTGGATAAGTTTGTTCTTAGGTGTTTTATACTTTGGGATGCAATTGTAAATGGAATTGTTTTCTTGCTTTCTCTTTCTATAGTTCATTATTAGGTTATAGAAAAGCAACCAAATTCTATGTATTAATCTTGTATCTTGCAACTTTACTGAATTCTTTTATGAGTTTTAGTAGTTTCTTTTTTTTTTTTTGGTAGAAACTTTAAGGTTCTGTACATAAATTATCATGTCTTCTCTTAAGAATAACAGTTTAACCTCTTCCATTCCAATTTGGATGTCTTTTACTTCTTTTTCTTTTCTTTTTTTTTTTTTTTCCTTTGGTATGATTGCTGCAGCTAGAAATTCCAATACCACTATACCAGGTGAAATAAAAATGATGACAATGGAAATCCTTCTCTTGTTCTGTTTTTAGAGAAAAAGTTTTCAGGTTTTGACCATTGTGTATGATGTTGGCTGTGGGTTTGTTATAAATAGCTTTTATTATGTTGAGGTATATTCCCTCTATACCAACTTTGTTGAGAGTTTTTATCATATACGAATGTTGAATTTTGTCAAGTTCTTTTTTTTTACCTCTATTGATATGATCACATGATTTTCATCCTTCATTTTGTTAATGTGGTTTATCACATTGATTGATTTGCAAATATTGAACTATCCTTGCATCCCTAGCCTAATCCCTCTTGACCATGATTTATGATACTTTGTATGTATTGTTAAATTTGGTTTGCTAATATTTTGTTGAGGTTTTTCACATCTGTGTTCATCAGGGATATTAGCTTGTAATTTTCTTTTTTGTAGTGTATTTATCTGATTTTAGTATCAGAGTAATTCTTGCCTTGAAGAAGGAATTTGAAAGTGCTCCCTTGTCTTCAAGCAGAAGAGTTTGAAAAGAATATATATTACCACTTTTTAATGTTTGATAGAATTCCCCTATGAAGTTGTCCAGTCCTGGACTTTTGTTTGTTAGGAGTTTTTTGATTACTGATTCAATTTCAAGATTAGTAATTGATTTGTTCATGTTTTATATTTCTTCCTAATTCAGTATGAGAAGATTCTTTCTTTTTGGAATTTATCCATTTTGTCTAGGTTGTATAGTTTTTTGGCATATAACTGTTCATAGAATTCTCTTTTTTTTGTATTTCTATAATATCACTAGCTTCTCCTCTTTCATTTCTAATGTTGTTTATTTGGACCACGGCTTTTTTTGTAAGGGGTCTGACTAAAACTATAAATTTTGTTTAACTTTTGAAAAAAAACCTCAATTTCATTGATCTTTTCTATAGCTTTTTTGATCTTATTTATTTATCCTCTAATCTTTATTATTTCCTTCCTTCTGCTAAATTTAAGCTTTGTTGGTTCTTCATTTTCTAATTTATTTAGATGGTATGTTCACTTGTTTATCTGTGTTTTTTTTCTTGTTTCTTGAAAGTAGGCCTTATTACTATAAACTTTCCTCTTAGAACTGCTTTTGCTACATCCCATAGATTTTGGAAATTTATGCTTTTATTTTCATTTGTCTTGATGTACTTTCTGATTTCTTTATTGATTTGTTCTTTGACCCACTGGTTTTTTTAGTCACAAGTTGTTTATTCTCTACACATTTGTGTTTTTTCCAGTTTTCTTCCTGTAATTGATTTCTAGTTTCATACTATCATCATTAGAATATATGCTTGATAAAATTTCAGTGTTCTTACATTTGATGAGCCTTCTTTTGAGGCCTAACATGTGATCTATCCTGGAGAATGCTCCATGAACACTTAGAAAGAATGTCAATTCTGCTCTTTTTGGATGGAATCTTCTGTAGATATCTATTAAGTCCATCTGATCTAATGTGACATTTAAGGCCACTGTTTCCTTATTGACTTTTTTGTCTTGATTGATGCCAGTGGGGAATTAAAATACCCTGCAATTACTGTATTACTGTCATTTTCTCTATCTATTAACATTTGCTTTATATATTCAGATGCTCCTATATTAGGTGCATATATATTTATGAGTGTTATATCTTCTTGTTAATTGATACCTTTATCATTATTTTAATGCCCATCTTTTCCATTCCTATAGACTTTGTTTTAAAGTCTTTTTTTTTCTGATATGAGTATTGCCACCTGGGATTACTTTTTGTTTCCATTTGCTTGGAATTTATTTTTCCATCCCTTCACTTTCAATTTGTGTGTGTCTTTAGCTCTGAAGTGACTTTCTTGTAGGTCACATACAGATGGGTTTTGTTTTTTATAATCAATTTAACCACCTTATGTCTTTTGCTTAGAGCATGCAATCCATTTATATTTAATGTGATTATTGGTAGATATGTACTTATAGCCATTTTGTTGCTTGTTTTTGTAATTTTTCTGTGCTCTTTTCTTCCTTTTTCTGTCTCTTCCCTTGTGGCTTGATGATTTTATTTAGTATCACATTTGAATTTCTCTGTTTTTTGTGTTCCTATTGTAGGTTTTAGATTTGTGTTTATCATGAAGTTTATCTATATTTATATCTGTATCTATGTCTATATTTATATTTTTCTTAAACTGATAGTCATTTAAGTTTAAACACATTCTAAAAGCTTTATATTTTTTACTCTCTGCCTCCATATGACTTTTTATATTTTGATTTCATATTTTACATATTTATGTGTATACATTAACTGTTTATTTTAGTTACAGTTATTTTTACAATTTCTGGCTTTTAACCTTTGTACTGGCTTGTTTAACTGGTTGATCCATTGCCTTTATTACTTTTACTACATATTTAGCTTAACCTGTGGGATTTTTCCCATCAAATATTTTCTTATTTCTTGTTCAAGCTCTTTTTGACACTAATGTAAGACCCTTTAACATTTATTACAAGGTCAGTTTAGTGATGATAAACTGTTAGTTTTGTCTTCTTTGGGAAACTGTTTATTCCTCCATCAATTCTGAATGATAACCTTGCTGGGTAGAGCATCCTAGGTTATAGGTATTTTTATTTTCACACTTTAAATATATTATACCATTCCCTTCCAGCCTGCAATATTTCTGCTGAAAAAATCAGCCAATAGACTTATGGGTGTTCCCTTGTATGTGACTCTTTGTTTTACTCTTTCTGGCTTTAAAATTATCTCTTTATCTTTAATTTTGCCATTTTAATTCGATATATCTTGATGTGAGTCTCTTTGGGTTCATCCTGTTTGGTGCCTCCTGTATTTAATCCATGTTTCCTGTATTTGGAGGTCTGTTTCTTTCTTTGGGTTAGTAACACTTTCAGCCATTATTTCTACAAATACATTTTCTGTCCCTTTCTCTTTCTCTCCCTCTTCTGGGACATTTATAATGTAAATGTTAGGATAATTGTTTTGTCCCAGAGGTCCCTGAATCTATCCTCAGTTTTTTTCTTTTTGTTGTCCTGATTAGTTTATTTCCATTATTCTATCATCCAACTCTCCTATGTGTTCTTCTGTATCATTTAATCTGCTGTTAATTCCTTCTAGTGTATTTTTCATTTTATTTATTGTATTTTTCAGATTTCATTGCATCTTTTTTAATATTTTTGAATTTGTTATAGAAGTTCTCACTGTGTTCCTTTATTATTTTCCTCAGTTAAGTGAGCAATTTTATTACTATTTATTTGAACGCTTTATCAGGTAAATTATTCATCTCCATTTCATTAGGGTCTTCTTTTCTGTAGTTTTAATCATTCTTATATTTATAACATATTCCTCTATCTTCTCATTTTATTTGACTTTATCTGTTTGTCTCCATGAACTTAGGCAAAACTCTTACCTATCCTGGTCTTAAAGGGATGTCCTTTTGTGTGAGCATCCTTATGTGGTCTGTGTGTGCCCCATGGCTTTGGTGGAAGAGTTGGATCTGAACTGACCACAGGCTGCTCCTTCTCCCTCAATATGTTGGCAGCTGCAGTCTTTGTGGGAGATAGAGCTAGAGCTGAACAGCTAGAGCTGGAGCCAAGAGTGAGCCAGGGCTTCTCCCAGGCCAACTGATGATTACCACCTTATAAGGAGGCAGGGCTGGGATCCAAGAGACTAGAGCATGAGCCCTAAGAAAGTTGAGCTTCTCCCAATAGATAGGGCTGTCTTTTGCCTTATTTGGGGGTATACCCAGGGTGTGTGTGACTGAAGAAGCACTTCTGAGCTGGCTTTCTTTTCCCCAGGGGTACATAGGTGCAATGGCACTGTTGGTCTCTGCCTTGGGAAGAGGTGGGGTTGGGGCCCATGGAGTTGGAACCAACTGCACTTCTGATCTGGTTCTGCTTTTCCCTGATATGTTCACATGTTATGGCAATGGTGGTTTCCTCCTTAGCAAGGAGTAGTACCAGAACAAGAGGAGATTAATAGAAACCTAATACAGGATGGAGGGGGGCAAGCTGAGATAGTCCTGGCAGGCCAGCCAGAACACTAGGCAGTTTTCAGTCTGCTGCCTCTGCACTGCAAGTGGGAACAAGCAAATTTTTGCATGCACTCTTAAGAACAGAGTCTTAGTTTCTTATAGTCCTCTGGTAAGCCTCAGTTTTTAAAGACTAGCTAACCAGGTTTGTCTTTTCAGTGCTGGAACTCAGGTCTTGGGTGCCTAATATGGGGACCAAAGCTCTTACTCCTTAGGGAGGATCCCTGAGTCTGTAGTATCCCCTTCCTCTGAGACTCCTATTAGGGGTGTGGATCCTGAATAGACTACTCCCCAACCTCTCTTACTAGACTCCATGTGGTTCTTTACAGCTTTGATTGTAGAAAAGCCATTCTCCTTCTCCTACTCTTTAGGTTGTCCTCAGTGTGAGTTGCTCTATATGTAGTTTTAGTTTTGATATGTTTTTTGGAGGAGGTGAGTTCAGGGTCTTCCTACTCAGCCATCTTGATCCTGCCTCTATATGTGAGTATCTTATGGTGATTTTGATTTGCATTTCTAATATGACTAGTGGTGTTGAGAATCGTCTCATGTGTTTACTGGCTGTTTGCATATCTTATTTAGAGAGATATCTATTCAAACCTTGTGCTTATTTTTTTAATTGGGCTGCTTGTTTATTTGGTTTTGAGTTGGAATGGTTCTTTATTCTACATACTAGTCACTTATGAGTTATATGATTTGTTAATAACCAGTAAGCTATTTATTCCACAAGTTGCCTGTTCATTCTTCAAATATTTTTTTTCTTTTTCTCCAACTTTCTCCTCTTCTTTGTGGCCTCTAATTGCATTTATATTAGCTGCTTCCAGTTGTCCCAAATCATAATGGTACTCTTTTCATCTTTTTCTCTGTTTAATTTTGTATATTTTCAATTTCTATAACTCTAAATTCACTAATATTTTCTTCTGGAATGCCAATTTTTCTGAGAATGTCATCAAGTGTATTTTCTGTCTCAGACAAAAACAAAATCTCCAGATTATCTCCAAATATTCAACTTGAGTCTTTTTCTCATTTTCCATATATCTACTTAACATGTTCAATCTTTCTTCTATTTTCTTGTCATATGGCATGTAATTGTAAGAACTGTTTTAATATCCTGTTCCAGTAATTATATGTGTCATATCTGTATGAATTTTGATAGATCAATTTGCCTTCCCATTATGTGTCCTATTTTCCTACTTACTTTCAAACATGGTAATTCTTTTTATTGCTTATCAGATACTGTTCACTTTACCTTGTTTAGTTCTGTATATTTCTGTAGGTTTACAAATATTTTTGACTTTTGTGTTTTGGATGCAGTAAGTTACTAGAAAATAATGTGACACTTTTGAATTTTTCCTTTAAAATTTATTTGGCAAGGCAAGTGCAGAATTTAATTTGAGGCTATTTTACCCATTAATGAAGGAAATTCCTTCTGAACATGCTCTTCAATACCAAGTGAAGCTTGAGGTGTTCCAATCTGACTTATATTCCAAGACATTTTGCCCTATATGAATGATGGGTTATATTTCCTTTAATACTTTCAAGTAATTATTTCCTTAGCCTTTGTTAATTGCCTGACAAGCATATACTGAGAAATCTTCTGCTGAGTAACTGAGGGTTATGCCAAACAGATTTCTGTTCCAGATTGTGAACTATGCTGTGAAAAATCTTGTTTTTTAATCCTGGTGCTATATATGCTAACAGTATGTCTCTGGGCAAGTTACATATTATCTTTGTAACTGTGTCATATCATATGAAAAATAGGGTAATAATAATGCTTATCTCATAGGATTACTCTCATGATTGAATTAGTTAATATATGTGAAGGATTTAGAGAATGGCCTGGTACAATTTTAATTCTTTATATGCTTTTATCATTATGAAATGTTGTGTATCCATTAAAATAATATTTTAAAAGAACATTTAGCATGTTAGAAAAGTCCTGTAATATAATGTCATGTAAAAAGCCAATATGTAGAGTTGTATATACAGTATGATCCCAATTTTGTGTTACAGGTTTAGATATTCACCAAAAGAAAAAAAGAGTTGGAAGGATATAGAGCCAAACGTTAGAGTCCTTATGAATATAAATATGTGCTAAAGCTTTTTTCACTTTTATTCAAAGCTATATTTTCCAAATTTACCACAGTGAATATCTTTTTCTTTTACATGTAGATATATTCAAATTTTAATTAGACAACTAATACATGAATGCTTTCTTATAGTAAAAGATTTAAACAATATGTAAGAATATTTAATTGTGGTTCTTAAAATCAGAATCACTGGAAACTTTGTGTAAAATATAGATATTAGGCCCCTCACCTCACAGACTCTGATTCATTAGAACTGCAGGTGGGTCATGGAAATCTGTATTTTGTGAACTACCCAAGTTATTTTGGTGTATATGGACAGTGCTTTGAAAAATAATGCTATGGAAAAACACAGAAATTTTCTCTTTCACAAACACTACACACTTGAGTTCCCTCCCCTTTAGAAACACATTAGTTTTGCAATCAGGAGAAATAAACAAGTTGGATACCCACAGCAAGAAACCATAGATAATATATGTAGAGTCAAAGTTATATTTAAGTAATACTAAATTTAATTAATGCTTTAGTAATTTGCTGACAAACTTGGCAGCTTTTAGCTGCATTTAGTTTCACTCATTCACAGAACAATATAAATAAATGTTGAAATTAGAGTAACAATGGCTACAAATTATAATTGGATATATTCCAAGTGCTTTGAGATGTGAATTTTATGTCACTTCTAATTGCATCATGTCAATGCTCTACTTAAAAGACTTCAGTGGCTCCCTGAGAGAAAATTCCCATCATGATATTTAAACTCTACAGTCTCCCTATGGATTCTTTATAAGAAGTTCCCATCTCCTTATTCAACCTCATTTTCCAATAATCCCAAGAAGAACCTAGTCAGGAAAAGCTTCTTAGGAAAAATGAATATGTTATATTCATTTTCTACTCATTGGATTTTCTCCTATAGTCAGCACACTGAATCCTTCCACCACTTCCAAGATATCTAATCCTTAAGGTACAGCACAAGGCCTCTGCAGATGCTTTAACCCTTCTCTCTCTTTTGAAAGCCACAGTACATTTCAAAATCTCTTAATAGATGTAAATTAAAAAGACATGGTCCCTGCTCTCACAAGAACTCAAAATTTAGTAGACCAAACACATCATTATTTATGTTTGGTGAATATATCTCACCTCTTTGGCTAAATCCAGGAAAAGGTGAATATATATATACATACATATATATTACAAGCAGTCTTCAGAAACATTATTCTCAGTATTCAGTCATACTTTCCATTATTATAGTTGTAAATATAAAAGTGGATATATAAGATTTAAAAGACTGACTAAATATGCTATGCAAAGCAATATTATAAAATTTATTTGCCTATTTCTTTAATGTTTAAAAAGTTTTCCCATCTACATGATTCTTTTAAACAATGTCTATATGGGAAAACATGAGTTCTGTTTAGTTCTGGTTTACATACATATATGTATATATACACATATATGTTTGTAAACTTATTCTACTTTACAGACAAAAAATAATAAAAAAAGAAATAGTTACAACAGTAGTTACACATAGTTATCACAATGTGGTTGGAAACTTTCATACAAACTAGAAATTAATAATGGGAAAACACTGAAAAATTAATGAAAACATTAAAAATTAAGGGATCAAAGAAGAACTAAAAGGAAATGAAATAAGTATCTTTATACAAATGAAAACAGAAGCACAACATACCAAAAGGTATGTGATGCAGCAAAAACAGTTCTAAGAAGGAAGTTTTTAGCTATAAACACATACATCAAGAAAATGAGGAAATTTCAAATGCACAACCTAAATTTGTACTTTAAGGAACTAGAAAGAGAAAAATGAACTCAACCCAAAATAGCAGAAAAATGAAATAATAATGATTAGGGCAGAAATACATGAAATAGAGACTAGAAAAGCAATAAAAAAATAAACAAAACAGTTGATTCTTTGAAATGATAAACAAAATTGACAAAATTTTAGCTAGACTAACCAATGAAAAAAAAGACAGGACCCAAATCAAGAAAATTATAAATGAAAGAGAGACTATTACAACTAATATCACAGAAACTCAAAGGCTCATAAAGGGCTACTATGAAAAGTGGTACACCAACAACTGCACAACCTGGAAAAATGTATAAAATCTTAGAATCATTTAACCTACCTAGACTAAATCAGGAAGAAATAGAAAATCAGAAGAGACCAAATACCAGTATGGATTGAATTAATAATAAAAAATCTTCCAATGAAGAAAAGATGATGTATAACCAACCCAGAGCTAACATCATATTCAATGGTGAAAATTTAGATGCTTTCTTTCTAAATCAGGAACAAGACAGGGATGCTCACTTGTAGCATTCTAATTCAAGATACTACTCGAAATCCTAGGCAGAGCAATCAGGCAAGAAAAACAAAAAAGGTATCAGAATTAGAAAAGAAGAAGTAAAATTGTCTCTATTTGCAATGACATTTTTTTTTGCATAAAATTCTAAAGGTTCCACACACACACACAAAAAAAACTGTTAGAGATAAATAATCAGCAAATATAAAAATTGTGGGGTACAAAATTAGCATACAAAAATCAGCAGCATTTCAACACACAATGAATTATTTTAAGAAGAAATTTAAGAAATCCCATTTCAATAATAACAGAAAATTAAATATATTTAACCAAGGAGGTCAAACATCTCTATACTGAAAACTATAGGCATTGGTTAAAGAAATAGAAAAAGAAGATTTAAAAAAATGGAAAGCTATCCCATGCTGTTGGATTGGAAGAATCAGTATTCTTAAAATGGTCACACTGCCCAAGGCAATCTATAGATTTAATGCAATCAATATCAAATTACCCAGGACATATTTCACAGAACTAGAACAAATCATAATAAAATTTATATGGAACCATCAAAGACCTAGAATTGCCAAAGCATTACTGAAGAGAAAGAAAGAGGCTGCAGGAATAACTTTCCGAGACTTCAGACAATACTATAGAGCTACAGTCAGCAAGAGAGCATGGTATTGGTACCAAAACAGACATATACACCAATGGAACAGAATAGAGAGCCCAGAAATGAACCCACAAACTTTTGGTCAACTCATCTTTGACAAAGGAGGCAAGAATGTACAATGGAATAAAGACAGTCTCTTCAGCAAATAGTGTTGGGAAAACTGGACAGCAGCATGTAAAGCAATGAAGCTACAACACTCCCTCACACCATACACAAAAATAAACTCAAAATGGATCAAAGACTTAAACATAAGACAAGATACAATAAACCTCCTAGAGGAAAATAGAGGCAAAACATTATCTGGCATACATCTCAAAAAAGTTCTCCTAGAACAGTCTACTCAAGCAATAGAAATAAAAGCAAGAATACACAAATGGGGCCTAATGAAACTTACAAGCTTCTGCACAGTAAAGGAAACCGTAAGCAAAACAAAAAGACAACCTATGGAATGGGAGAAAATTTTTGCAAATGAAACTGACAATGGCTTGATCTCCAGAATATATAAGCAGCTCATACAACTTAATAAGAAACAACCAAACAACCCAATCCAAAAATGGGCAAAAGACCTAAACAAGCACTTCTCCAAGGAAGACATACAAATGATCAATAGACACATAAAAAAATGCTCAATATCACAAATTATCTGAGAAATGCAATCAAAACTACAATGAGGTACCACCTCACACCAGTCAGAATGCCCATCATTCAAAAATACACAAATGACAAATGCTGGAGAGGCTGTGGAGAAAGGGGAACCCCCCTGCACTGCTGGTGGGAATGCAGTTTGGTACAGCCACTGTGGAAAACAGTATGGAGACTCCTCAAAAGACTAGGAATAAACTTACCATATGACCCAGGAATTCCACTCCTGGGCATATATCCAGAAGGAACCCTACTTCAGAATGACACCTGCACCCCAATGTTCACAGCAGCACTATTTACAATAGCCAAGACATGGAAACAGCCTAAATGTCCATCAGTGTATGACTGGATAAAGAAGTGGTGGTATATTTATACAATGGAATACTACTCAGCCATAAAAACTGACAGCATAACACCAATGCAGCAACATGGATGCTCCTGGAGAATGTCATTCTAAGTGAAGTAAGCCAGAAAGATGAAGAAAAATGCCACATGAGATCACTTATATGTGGAATCTAAAAAAAAGAAAAAACACAAGCAAAGCATAAATACATAACCGAAATAGACTCATAGACATAGAATTCAAACTTGTGGTTGCCATGGGGCAGAGGGTGGGAACGAATAGACTGGGTTTTCTAAATTGTAGAATAGATAAACAAGATTATACTATATAGCACAGGGAAATATATACAAGTTCTTATGGTAGCTCACGGAGAAAACAATGTGACAATGAATGCATGTATGTTCATGTATATCTGAAACATTGTGCTCTACACTGGAATTTGATACAACATTGTAAAATGATTATAAATCAATAAAAATGTTTAAAAAAGAAATAGAAAAAGACTCACAGATAAATAGAAAGAAACCCCATGTTCATGGAATAGAAAAATTTAATATGGTAGAAATGTCCATACTACCTAAAGCTATCTATAGAGTTAAGGCAATCCTTATCACAATTACAATGGCATGTTTTACAGCTGTAGAAAAAGCAATCTTAAAACTTGAATGCAACTACAGAAGATACCAAATATCCAGAGCAATTCGGAGAAAGAACAATGTGGAAAGCATAAGACCTTCTGATTTCAAGCCATATTATGAAGCTACAGCAGTCAGAAGAGTATATTTCTGGCATAAAAAACAGACAAATAAGCTAGTGGAACAGAATAAGGAACCTAATGATAAACTCATGCATATATGGTTAACTGATACTTGACAAGGGAGCCAAGTAGGAATACCTAATGGAGCAAAAATGGTCTCTTCAACAAATAGTGCTAGAATAATTAGATATTCACATGTGCAACAATGAAATTAGACCCTACTTTACACTACTCACAAACATTAACTTAAAATGTATTAAAAACTTATATCTAAGACTGGAAAACATAAAACTCCTAGAGGAAAAAATACGGAAAAACTCTTTGTCATCAGTTTGGCAATGATTTTTTGGATATGATACAACTCAATAGCAATTATCATCAGCATTCAGTTAAAAAATGATCAAGGGTCTTGAATAAATATTTTTACAAAGAAGATATTCCAGTGTCCAACAGATACATGTAAAGGTGCTCAACATCACTAATAATTGGGAAACACAAATCAAAGTCATAATGAGATATCATCTCATGCCTGTTATAATGACTGTCATCAAAAAGACAAAAGACAACAAAACGCTGCCAAAGAAGTGGAAAAAATGAAGCCCTTGTGGACTGTAAGTATGATTGGAAGTTGGTACTGCCACTATGGAAAACAGAAAGGAGATATCTCAAAAACTAAAAATAGAACTAACATATAATTCAGCATTTCCACTTCTGGGTATGTATCAAAAAAAACACCAAATCACTATGCTGAAGAGATTTATGCATGCCCCACCTCCATGTGCATTGCAGCATTATTTCCAATAGCCAAGACATAGAAACAACCTACTTTTTCATTGATAGGTGAATGGATAAAGAAATTTTTCCATCTGCAACAACATAGATGGACCGTGAGGGCACTAGGCTAAGTGAAATAAAGCAAACAGAAAAAGACAAATACCATATGATCTTACTTACGTGTGGAATATTAAAAAAAACAAACTAACAGAAAAAGAGATCAGTATTCAGTTATCAGAGGTAGAATATGTGGAGGTGGGGAAATTGGATGAAGTGGTCAAAGGATACAAATTTCTAGTTATAGTATAAATAAGTTCTGGGAGTGTAATATACAACATGATGACTAAAGTTAACACAGCTGAATGGTATATTTGAAAATTGTTCTTTTAAGTAAAACCTAAAATTTTTCACCACAAGAAAAAAATATTTTTCTTTTGTTTTATGCATATATAAGGTGATAGATGTTAACTAAACTTGTGGCAATCACTTTGCAATACATATAAATCATTATACTGTATACCTTAAATGTACACAGTGTTGTATGCCAATTATATCTCAATGAAACTAAAGGATATAGATAGATAGATAGATAGATAGATAGATAGATAGATAGATAGATAGACAGGCAAAACAGACAGTGGAAATCATTGTGTTCTCATAACCAGAAGCCCTTTCTTTGCTGTTGTTATCTTAATACTTCTTGTCCAATAAAAATAAACTTCAAAAAAATAATTCCTCTCATTTACTCTGGGCATGGAGACAGGAATGCTTATTAATACATTTATATTGTTAAACAAAACCTTGGTAAACAAAAAGGTGATACTTATGACAAATTATCTGCTGTTTAAGAAGTTTTATTAGATGTCTTTTGATCATTACAAATTATGACTCAAGAACATGGGTCTCATGTTGGCCACATTGGTCCCAGAATTTTTCAAAAATATAAAAAGTCTGCTTTTTGCAATATTATATGGGTATGAAACCCTGTAGCAATATTATAAATAAAATGTTGAGAGAGGATATCATAATTAGAGGTCTTAGAAATAATGATGAAGTCAGAGGACACCAGAACATAAGAAATTGCATACTTTGGAGCAGTCTATTCTAGGGATATTGAGAACATAATTTAGCAATAAAAATAGAGATTTACCAAAAATATTAATACCTGTTTGTTTTAGGCACCAACTGGTTGGCAAGGCAATGGTGGTAATATGAGTTTTCATTATTTATTATTGATAGTACCCCTTACAACCTGTTCAAATCTCAAGAAGTGCATTGCATATCAGAGTCAGATCACCAGTTGTCATCACATGAGTTCCAGAGAGAGACTGTAAAAATTCTCTGCCATTTATTTATAAATATTTACTTTTTGATTCTATGTTTATATTGTTGTTATTTTTTGTGGATTTTTTAAAATGCTAACATATATCTCCAGAATTAAGGAGGCTAGAGGAATTCTGTAAAAAGAGAATGTTATAAGAAGATGACAAGTGTGCCAACTGAATGTTCATGGATAGAGAAGAAAGTAATGTTATCATTTAGAGATTAGACACTTTTAGGGAAGCAGCTGAAAATGAGACTGTACATTTAATTCTTTTGAAAGGGTCTGATGCATGGACACAAAATATGCTGAGGTAACTCTCTAAAAAGCAGAGGTGAGAGGATAGTCATGGCAAAAATTAAGCCAGGAAAGCTGGCTTGGTTTTGAATAGGGTCTGTAATGATTGCAGGAAATTAAGAGAGAATCAATTGAGCTAGAGAGCAAGGACATAAAATTCTAAGAATAGACAAGTCAGGAACTAGCCCATGGTAAGTCTAGGAAGTGAGACAGAGACTGGCTAGCAAAGACCAGATCTTGAGAAATTACCCTTATGAATTGAGTCAAAATTGCCACCAGAAATAGGATCTACTGGTGACATCTTACTAAAGAAAATAAACTGTTCACAACAAGAAGATACAAAATATTTGTAAGACATATTTGTAATATTTGTAAATATTTGTAAAATATTTGTAAGACATTTGTAAGACACCTTCCACGAGCTAGACACTGTGCTGAGTGATTTGCATGCATTATTTCATATAATCCTCACAAGTATTCTGCAAAATGAACATTATTATGAAAAATGTGTTTCACCCAATACCAAAATTAATGCTCATGCTTTTTTACTAAGCTACCTCTCTAATCTCTCCAGATGGGAAAGATAAATGGTTAGAAACAGTAGTTGAGAGAGTGACTAAGAATATTGTCTCAGAAGAGTGAAATGGATTATGACTTATCCAAAATTTACATATCTCAACATAATAAAAGCTATATATGACAAACCTACAGCCAGCATAGTACTCAACAGTGAAAAACTCAAAAGCTTCCCACTAAAATCTGGGACAAGAAAAGGATGCCCACTATCACCACTCCTATTCAACATAGTCCTGGAAGTCCTAGCCACAGCAATCAGGCAAGAAAGAGAAATAAAAGGGATCCAAATTGGAAAGGAAGAGGTAAAATGTCAGTATACACTGATGACATGTTACTACATATAGAAAAACTTAAAAGGTCCACACAAAAACTACTAGAGCTGACTGAAGAATTCAGCAAGGTAGCAGGTAACAAGATTAACGTTCAAAAATCAGTTGCATTTCTTTACACTAATGATGAATCAATAGAAAAAGAAATTAAAGAAACAATCCCCTTTAAAATAGCACCCAAAGTAATAAAATATCTGGGAATAAATCTAACCAAGGAGGTGAAAGAATTATACACAGAAAACTATAAAATGCTGATGAAGGAAATTAAAGAAAACTTTAAAAAGTGGAAAGATATCCCATGCTCTTGGATTGGAAGAATCAATATTGTTAAAATGGTCACACTGCCCAAGGCAATCTACAGATTTAATGCAATCCCTATTCAATTACCCAGGACATATTTCACAGAACTACAACAAATCATAATACAATTTATATGGAACCATCAAAGACCTAGAATTGCCAAAGCATTACTGAAGAGAAAGAAAGAGGCTGGAGGAATAACTCTCCCAGACTTCAGGCAATACTATAGAGCTACAGTCAGCAAGACAGCATGGTATTGGTAGAAAAACAAAATTTAAATTAGGATGTTTACAGGCTGAATTATGTCTTGACAAAATTCATACGTTCAAGTTCTAACCCCTAGTATCTCAGAATTCAACCTTATTTGAAGATACTCTTTAAAGTGGTAATTAAGTCAAAATGAGGTTATTAGTGCACAGCCTGATTTCATATGAATGGTGGCTTTATCACTGAGGAAATTAGGATATAATACAGATAGTCACAGAAGGAAGACCATGTGAACACACAGGGTGGAGATGGTTATCTATAAGCCAAGGAGAGCAATCTCAGAAGAAACCAACACTGTTGATCCCTAGATTTCAAATTATCAGCTTCCTCAATCAAGTGAGACAATTCCTCAATATATATTTCTGTTATTTCAGTCACACAGTCTATAGAACTTTGTTATGCAGCCCTAGAAATACACAGGAAATACTTAAGGTCACAGCCATCTTTGAAATGAAAGAGCTGAAAAGATATATTTTTCAACTTAAAGAATATTATTCCCTAATTCCTCTCAAGTCATTTTGTTCTATTTTTAAAATTAATTATTCTATATTATACTAGTTGACTCTGTAAATACCTTAAATACTTTTGAAAATAGGAAGGTATAAAAAAGAAAAAGTTATTTAATAGTATAATAAACAGGCCAGAATTTAAATAACTGTAAACACCTTTTATATTTGTCATAGATTCCCCCAGTAGGCAGTTATATAAAGAGTGAAAATTTCTTAAATAATGTGTTTTAATGTAAACAGTACAAGGGAAATTTTATCTTACCAATTTTTCAAGGTAGACATAGCATGGACCAATGAATAAGGTAACAAACCTGTCAAATATAAGTTTTAGTTCAGTTGGTACACTGTGGCTCAGAAGTCTTGGCAGAGACTTAGAAAATGAGTTATTCTTGTTAGTAGATATTGGGAAAATATATTTAGAAAAGTTTTTAAATGCCTGTTTATTACTACTTTACAATAGCAAAACACTAGAGTTGATAAAGTATTTTCTTACAGTAAATAATACTTCCAAAACCATATTTGAGTAATAATTGAGCAGTTTATTAAAAAGTTAAATGCATAATAACCATATGATTCAGAATTCCCACTCTTAGGTGTTTACCCAAAGGCTGTAGCAACTTAAGTTCATACAAAGACTTGTATGGAAATATTCATAACAGCTTTGTTTATAACTGCCAAAAATATTCAAATGTCCATCGATCAGTGAATGGATAAACCAACTGTGTTATATCCATAGAATAGAATACTGCTTGGCAATAAAAGGAATTATCTCCTGATACATAACATGGTTAAGTCTCAAAAAAGTGCTATGCTAAATAAGCCAGACACAAAACAGGTTATACATACTGCATGATTCAATCTTTAAACAAACTGTAGGACAGAAGAAAATAATAGTCAGTAGTGGAAAGTGTATCGAAGTTTGCATAAGTCTTGCTATGAGGGTGGAGTGTTGACCGAAAAGCAGATAAGATATATTTTAGACAATGTTTTATATCATGATTGTGGAGATGGTTACATAACTAAGCATATTTTTAACTCATCAAGATATACAATAAAAAGAGGTAAATTTTATTTTATGTAAATTATATCTCAATAGCTATTTTAAATAAATATTAAATAGCCCTGCACAACAGTTACTTTATTCTCAAAGATTCAAGATATGAAGAATAACACAGTGGTAAGTTCCCTGGGTTATCTTTTTTCTCCTATATTCCATATTTGGTACTGGAGTATTTGACAACTCAGAAACATCAACAAGGGCAGATGAAAAAAACCTGCTCTCTCTAGGTAAAAGACCAGGAAAGGATGACCTGCCAAGACAGTAACATTTTGATGATATGTCCCCATCTAACTATAACAAGTGCATTGTCCCCTCTCCCACAGTTTGAAGGGAGGCCAGTTTTGAATCTGGACCTCCATCCTCACTTAGCAGCAAGCACACACCCCTCCCCTTCTCTGGATGATGTCAGAGGCCAAATAAGGAGCCTAAAATTCACTCCCCCTTGGTGGTGAGGAAGCATCCTTGCTTCTCTCTGTAAGTGGAAGATAAGTGGGGAGTATGGGCTTCTACTCCTGCCCAGTGATCATCAAGATTTTTCTCTCCCATATAATGTCAAATGGAAGTGAAAGCTGACGAAAACCTAGACTTCTCCTCACACCTGGCAATGAGACAGTGCTCTCTTCTTCTGCCATGTATGCAGTGTGAGAGGAGTTCTGTTCAAATACATGGTTCAAATAGGGTTCATAATCTCAATAATTGCAATGTGCAGGTTACAACTGAAAATCTTTCATCATATTAAGAATGATAAAAATCTCAACCTGAATGAGAAAAAACAATCAACAAATGCCAACCCTAAGATGACAGAAATGTTGGAATTACTGCTAAGAATTATAAAGCAACCATCATAAAAGTGCTTCAATGAGCAATTAAAAAATAAGGATAATCATAGTTGTATGACTTGCTCTTTATCATACTGAAATGCTGAGACTACAGCTTTCATCTCTTGACTCACAACTTTACCACAAACATGAAACCTAAAATAAATCTTAATAAATAAATAAATCTTACCAATCCTTTAATAAATTAATTTGATATGTTATTAAAATTAGTAGATTATTTTCAAAAAGAAAAGTTTTGGTGTGTCTAAATTTAAATTTGTGAATGAGAGCATAAGTCTGAAAATTGGCATATTTCCATAAATTTACTTAAATATATACTTGCCTTTTCTCCACTAATAGACTATAAGTTTCTTGAGGGCAGATACAATCTCTCTATATTTCTATATTTCCTTTAGTGACTAAAACAGTGCCTGTAAAATGAGTGTTCATTGTGTTTATTGACTACAATCAATATATTTATTATATTTTATGACAGGTTAAGATAGTATTTACTTGCTATAGGCTGAATGTTTGTGTACCCCCAAGATTCATATGTTGAAATCTTAATCCCCAACATGATGGTATTTAGAGGTTGAGGCATTGGGAGGCAATTGAATTTGGATGAGGTCATGGAGGTGAAGCCCCCATGATGGGATTGGTGACCCTATAAAGAGGGGAAGATGCCAGAGCTTTGTCTTTTCAGTATATGAGATTATAACAAGAAAGCATCCATTTGCAAACCATAAAGGGGTCCTCTCCAGACACCAAATCTGTCAGTACCTTGACTTTTGACTTCATAGCCTCTAGATCTGTGATAAATAATGTCTGTTGTTTAAACCATCCAGTCTATGGGAACTTGTTATATTAACCTGAGCTAAGGCTCTACCCCATATCAAAACAAGTAAACTCAGTAAAAATTTGGAAAATTAGGAATTATTCCAAAGTAGGGAAGCAACTGGCTGATTAAATTATTCACCTCTATTATAGCACAATGTAGACACAATGATAAAATACATCCTTTTAGCATAAACAATTTGAATAATAACATGAATATTACATGAATTATATGATCCTTTGCAATGTGTATCAGCCATCTCAAACATTTTACAAATTTTAAATTAGATAAATTATTGTCAAAACTATATATATTAATGTTTTTACACATAGTCACAAGCCATTAGAACTGAAAAAGTCTTTGCTATAGCATAGCCTAACTTTTCATTTCACAAATTAGAAAACTCAAGACTCCCAAAATGATGTGGTTTGCCTACATCACACAGTCTGTGAGAGAGGGCTGCATTAGGAGTAACATCTCCTGGAACACACACAAAGATTATTTCCATGAGCGTTGGAATCTTTACTTTAAAAAAAATGAGAAAAGAATAATATCTATTTGAGGGTAACATGTCGGGTTAATACAACAAAGCAAAACTCAGGTCAAATGGCTTCATTGGAGAATACTACCAAACATTTTAAGGAAAATTTAGACCAATCTTACTCAGATTCTTGCAAAAATGTGAAGAAAACACTTCTAAATCCATTTTTTATGACCAGCATTACTCTGATACCAAAGCCAGACAAAAACTCTACAGAACAGATTCAGTGACACTTCTATCAAAATCCCACTGGTGCACTTTGTAGAGATTTTTAAAAATGTGTCCAAAATTCCATATGTAATTTGACTAATGTAATTGAAGGCAAAATTAGGGAAATATTTGCATAACCATATTTATTGCAGTATTATTGACAACATCCAAGATATGGAAATAACCCAAATATTTATTGATGGATAAATGGATTAAGAAAAATTAGAATGTACATATATACATAAAACAGAATATTATTCAGCCTTGAAAAAAAAATAGGAAGTCCTGTCACATGCTACAAGAATAGCCTTGAGAACGTTATGCTAAATGAAATAATCTGATCACAAAAAAATACTTTATGATTCCACTTTTATGAGGTATGTAAAGGAATCAAACTCATAGAAACAGATAGCAAAATTGTGGCTTCAGGGCCTGGCAGAGGGGAGGAAATGAGGAATTTTTGCTCAACACACATAGAATTTCAGCTTTGGAAGAAGAAAATATTCTGGAGAACTGTTTTACAACAATGAGAATGTAATTTAACACTATTAAACTATTCACTTAAAACAGTTGAAATGGTAAAAAAAAAAATGCCACAGAAATCATAATATTGAAAATACAACCACACTGGTTCAGAGATGTATATATAAAAAGTAAGAGATGAGAAAAATTCTACCTCTGTACCTATTAATATTTTAGTATTTAAATATATCATAAATGAAATATTATAAATCAATGGATAAAGAGAATTTATTCATAAATTGTACTGTAGCTTTAGTAATGTTTTAAAAAGTGAGCAACAAATCTTAACTGCCAATTCACCAAAGATACACAGATGGCAAAGAAGCATAGGAAGACATGCTTGGTATCCTATATCATTAGGGAACTTCAACATGCAGCAACGAAATCCCACTACACACCTATTACAATGGCTAAAATCCAAAACAAGACAATGTAAAATGTAGTAAGGACATGGAGTGATAGAAACTCTCATTGTTAAATGATAAAAAAGAAAGTTGGCAGTTTCTAACAAAGCTAAACGTAATTTTACCATACCATCCAGAAGTTGAGCTCTTATTTACCCAAATAGTTGAGAATTTAAGCCCATAAAAAATCTAAACATGAAAGTTTCTAGAAGCTTTACTTATAATTACCCAAACTTGAAAGCAATCAAGATGTCTCGATAGGTGAGTGGATGAACAAACTATAATACATCAATACAATAAAGTACTAGTTAGCAGTAAAGGGAAATTAGCTAACAAACCACAAAAAGACATGAAAGAACCTTGAAACCATATGGCTGAGTGAAAGCAGTCAACCTTAAAAGGCAGCAGTAATGTGTGATTCCAACCACATGACATCCTACAAAAGGCAAAATAATATAGATAATTAAATGATCAGTGGTTTCCTAATATTAGGGAGTGAAGGGAAGGGAGGATGAATAAATAGAGCACAGAGCATTTTTAGGGCAGTGAAACTATTCTGAACAATACTGAAAATGATGGATATATAACAGTATTCATTCATCAAATCCTACAGAACTGCACAACATAAAAATAAACCCTAAAAATATTATGGACTGTAGATATAGTAATAATATTAAATATATCAATTTTTAACACTTTTTTATTGATTTATAAACATTTTACAATGTTGTGTCAAATTCCAGTGTAGAGCACAATTTTTCAATTATACATGAACATATAAATATTCATTGTCACATTCCTTTCTGTGAGAGCTACCACAGATATTGTATATATTTCCCTGTGCTATACAGTATAATCTTGCTTAACTATACTACAATTTTAAAATCCCAGTCTATCTCTTCCCACCTCCCACCCCATTGGCAACCACAAATCTGTATTCTATGTCTATGAGGTTATTTCTGTTCTGTATTTATGCTTTGTTTGTTTGTTTGTTTGTTTGTTATTAGATTCCACATATAAGCGATCTTATATGGTATTTTTCTGTCTCTTTCTGGCTTACTTCACTTAGAATGACATTCTCCAGGAGAATCCATGTTGCTGCAAATGGCGTTATGTTGTTGGTTTTTATGGCTGAGTAGTATTCCATTGTATAAATATACCACCTCTTCTTTATCCAGTCATCTGTTGATGGACATTTAGGCTGTTTCCATGTCTTGGCTAACGTAAATAATGCTGCTATGAACATTGGGGTGCAGGTGTCTTTTTGAAGTAGGGTTCCTTCTGGATATATGCCTAGGAGTGGGATTCCTGGGTCATACGGTAAGTCTATTCCTAGTCTTTTGAGAAATCTCCATACTGCTTTCCACAATGGCTGCACCAAACTGCATTCCCACCAGCAGTGTAGGAGGGTTCCCTTTTCTCCACAGCCTCTCCAGCATTTGTCATTTGTGGGCTTTTGAATGATGGGCATTCTGACTGGTGTGAGGTGATATCTCATTGTAGTTTTGATTTGCATTTCTCTGATAATTAGTGATATTGAGCATTTTTTCATGTGCCTTTTGATCATTTGTATGTCTTCCTTGGAGAATTGCTTGTTTACGTCTTCTGCCCATTTTTGGATTGGGTTGTTTATTTTCTTATTGAGTCATATGAGCTGCTTATATATTCAAGAGATCAAGCCTCTGTCGGTTTCATTTCCAAAATTTTTTTGCCCATTCCGTAGGTTGTCTTTTTGTTTTACTTATGGTTTCCTTTGCTGTGCAGAAGCTTGTAAATTTCATTAGGTCCCATTTGTTTATTCTTGCTTTTATTTCTTCTAGGAGAAAATTTTTGTGATGTATGTGAGATACTGTTTGGCCTATATTTTCCTCTAGGAGGTTTATTGTATCTTGTCTTATATTTAAGTCTTGATCCATTTTGAGTTGATTTTTCTGTATGGTGTAAGGAAGTGTTCTAGCTTCATTGCTTAACATGATGCTGTCCAGTTTTCCCAACACCATTTGCTGAAGAGATTGTCTTTTTTCCATTGTATATTCTTGCCTCCTTTGTCAAAGTAGAGTTGAACAAAAGTTTGTGGGTTCATTTCTGAGCTCTCCATTCTGTTCCATTGGTCTACATGTCTGTTTTTGTACCAATACCATGCTGTCTTGCTGACTGTAGCTCTATAGTATTGTCTGAAGTCTGGGAGAGTTATTCCTCCAACCTCTTTCTTTCTCTTCAGTAATGCTTTGGCAATTCTAGGTCTTTTGTGGTCCCATATAAATTTTATTATGATTTGTTCTATTTCTGTGAAATATGTCCTGGGTCATTTGATAGGGATTGCATTCAATCTGCACATTGCCTTGTGCAGTGTGACCATTTTAACAATATTGATTCTTCCAATCAAAAAGCATGGGATATCTTTCCATTTTTTAAAGTCTTCTTTAATTTCCTTCATCAATGGTTTATAGTTTTCTGTGTATAATTCTTTCACCTCCTTGGTTAGATTTATTCCCAGATATTTTATTACTTTGGGTGCTATTTTAAAGGGGATTGTTTCTTTACTTTCTTTTTCTGTTGATTCATTGTTAGTGTAAAGAAATGCAACTGATTTTTGAATGTTAATCTTGTAAACTACTACCTTGCTGAATTCTTCAATCAGCTCTAGTAGTTTTTGTGTGGACCTTTTAAGTTTTTCTATATATAGTAACATGTCGTTGGTGTATACTGACATTTTACCTCTTCCTTTCCAATTTGGATCCCTTTTATTTCTCTCTCTTGCCTGATTGCTGTGGCTAGGACTTCAAGGGCTATGTTGAATAGGAATGGTGATAGTGGGCATCCTTGTCTTGTCTCAGATTTTAGTGGAAATCTTTTGAGTTTTTCACCAATGAGTATTACGCTGGCTGTAGGTTTGTCATATATAGCTTTTATTATGTTGAGATATGTTCCCTCTATACCTACTTTGGTGAGAGTTTTTGTCATAAATGGGTGTTGAATTTTATCAAATGCTTTTTCTGCATATATTGAGATGATCATGTGGTTTTTGTCCTTTCTTTTGTTGATGTGATGTGTTACATTGATTGATTTGTGTATGTGAAACCACTCTTGTGTCCCTGGGATGAACCCCACTTGGTCATGATGTACAATCTTTTTTATGTGTTGTTGGATTCTATTTGCTAATATTTTGGTGAGGATTTTGGCATCTATGTTCATCAGTGATATTGGCCGATAATTCTCTTTTTTTGGTGGTGTCTTTGCCTGGTTTTGGTATGAGGGTGATGGTGGCTTCACAGAATGAGTTTGGGAGTATTCCCTTCTTTTCAATCTTCTGGAAGAGTTTGAGAAGGAGTGGTATGAGTTCTTCTTTGTATGTTTTGAAGAATTGCTCAGTGAAGGCGTCCAGTCCTGGACTTTTATTTGTAGGGAGATTTTTAATTGCTATTTCAAGTTCATTTCTAGTGATCGGTTTGTTCAAGTGGTCAGATTCTTCTTGATTCAGTCTTGGTGGACAGTATTTTTCCAGAAACTTGTCCATCTCCTCTAGGTTATCCAGTTTGGTTCCATATAGTTTTTCATAATATTCTTGTACCATATTCAGAATTTCTATTTTATTTGTTGTAATTTCTCCATTTTCCTGTCTTATTTTTCTAATTTGTGCACTCTCTTTTTTCTTCTTTGTGAGTTTTCCAGAGGTTTGTCGATTTTATTTACTTTTTCAAAAAAACAGCTTTTGGTTTGGTTGATTTTTCTCTGTGGTCTTGTTAGTCTCTATTTTATTTATTTCCTACATAATCTTTATAATTTCCTTCCTTCTGCTGCCTTTTGGGGATTTTTGTTCTTCTTCTAAATCATTCAGCTGATGGGTTAAATTGTTTATTTGAGATTGGTCTTCTTTTTTGAGGAAGGCCTGTATCGCTATAAACTTCCCTCTTAGCACTGTCTTTGCTGTGTCCCATAGATTTTGAGTGGTTGTGCTTTCATTGTCATTTGTGTCAAGGTATTTTCTAATTTCAGCTTTGATTTCCTCATTGACCCATTTTTTTAAAATAACATATTGTTTAATCTCCATGCTGTCATTTTTTTCTTCTTTGTTTCTCTGTTGTTGATTTCTAGTTTCATGGTCAGTAAGAATGAGATAATTTCTATCTTCTTAAAAGTGTTGAGGTTTTTTTTGTGGCCAAGTACATGATCAATATTGGAAAATGTTCCATGTGCACTTGAAAAGAATGTATATCCTATTTTTGGGGGTGTAATGCTCTGAAAATATCCACCAAATCTAGTTTTTCTATTGTATTATTTAATTTCTCTGTTGCCTGATTTATTTTCTGTCTGGAAGATCTGTCTAGTGATGTTAATGTGGAGTTAAAATCTCCAACTATGATTGTATTCCCATCAATATCCCCCTTTATCTCTGTTAGTAATTGTTCTATGTATTTAAGTGCTCCTATATTGGTTGCATATATATTAATGTGTGTAATATCCTCATCTTGTATCACTCCTTTAAGCATTATCAAATGTCCTTCTTTATCTTTCTTTTTTCTTAACATTTTTTATTGATTTGTAATCATTTTACAATGTTGTGTCAAATTCCAGTGTTCAGCACAATTTTTCAGTCATTCATGGACATATACACACTCATTGGCACATTTTTTTCTCTGTGAGTTATCATAACATTTTGTGTATATTTCCCTGTGCTATACAGTAATCTTGTTTATCTATTCTACATATTTGAAATCCCAGTTCTTTATGTCCTTTGTTTTAAAGTATATTTTGTCTGAAATCAGTACTGCAGCACCTGCTTTTTTGGCTTTTCCATTTGCATGGAATATCCTTTTCCATCCTTTCACTCTCATTCTATATGTGTTCTTCTCCCTAAAGTGGGTCTCTTGTATGCAGAATATTGAAGGTTTCTGCTTTATTATCCAGTCTGCACTCTATGTGTTTTGACTGGGGCATTTAGTCCATTAGCATTTACAGTAATTAATGATAGATGAGCGTTTATTGCCATTTTGAACTTATCTTTGCAGTTGATTTGGTATTTCCTCTTTGTTCCTTTCTTCTTTCTTTTGTGGTTTGGTAATTTTCCTTTGTGTTATCATGGATTTTATTTAGTTTTTGTGACTCCCTTGTAAGTTTTTGGCTTCTGATTACCCTCTTTCATAAACCTATTAGCCCATTAGTATAACTTTTTATTAAACTGATAGTAACATGATCTCAAACACATCCCACTGAAAAGAAAAGATTTTAAAAAGAGACAAAAAATTGTATATTTCCCTGTCTCCCTCTCCCACTCTCAGTGATTTGTATGTCTTCATTTATAAATTCGTGTTTATTTTATTTGTAATTCATGAGTTATCACCTTTCCAGTTGTGAGTTTCTCATTTCTGTAGCATCCTGCTGCTTTTGTATTTAGAGTAGGCCTTTCAATATTTCTTTTAGCATGGGTTTAGTGTTGCTAAACTATTGTAACTTTTTCTTGTCGGTGAAATTATTTATATCTCCTTCTATCCTAAAGGATAGTCTTGCTGGATAAATTACCCTAGGCTGCATTTTCTTTTCATTCAGGACTTTGAATATATCTTGCCACTCATTTCTGGCCTGTAGTGCTTGTGTAGTGAAATCAGCTGAGAGCCTTATGGGGGTTCCCTTGTAACTCACTCTTTGTTTTTCTCTTGCTGCCTTTAGAATCATTTTTTTATCCTTGACTCTGGCCATCTTGATTATGATGTGTCTTGGTGTGTGTCTATTTAGATTCTTCCTGTTTGGGAACCTCTGAGTTTCCTGTACTTGAATATCTGATTCCTTCTTTAAGTTTGGGAAGTTTTCAGTCATGATTTCTTCAAAAACCTTTTCAATCCCCTTTGATCTTTCTTCCCCTTCTGGGACCCCTATTATGCGAAGATTGGGATGCTTTATATTATCCCATAGGTCCCTTATGCTATTTTCATTTGTTTTTATTTGTTTATCTCATAGCTGTTCTGACTGGGTGCTTTCTGTTTTCCTGTCTTCTAGGTCACTAATTCGTCCCTCTGCATTATGTAGTCGGCTTTGCATAGCTTTTATATCATTCCTCATCTCAGCCAATAAGTTTACCCATTCTACTTGGCTCTGTATAGCTTCAATTTAATTTTTGACATATTTTATATCTCTAAACACTGTCTCTTTTAGTTCCTTCAGCACTTTGATCACTCCTTTTTTGAAATCTTGATCTAGTAGGCTATCGATGTCTAGTTCATTGATTGTTCTTTCAGGGCATTTCTCTTATTTTAATTGGGAAAGGTTTCTCTGCTTCTTCATCTTGCTCATACCTCTGTGGCACTGTGGTTTATGGAGTATCAGTTATCTATTGTGGTCCTTAAGGAGTTTATCTATCTAATGCCTATGTAGGAATAAGACTTAGGAAAAAAAGGAGAGAGAGAGAAAGAATTTTAAAAGAAGGGAGGAAAAAAGGTTTGAAAACAGTGTATAATGAATAATAGAAGAGGAAGTTGAGGCAGAACAGCAATCGGGTTGCGACGTCCTTTTAAAACCTTTAAAAAAAGGGAAAATATGAAAAGATGTAGTTGAAACCAGTGTATAATCAATAACAGGACATCAAAACCCAAGAGAAATAGAAATGAATTAAGAAGTAAAAATTAAGAGGGTGATAGAAAATAGAACAGGTAAAAACAGATTTTTTTTAAAAAAAAGGGGGGGATCTGTGTTCTCCTGGAGACTGTGTGCTTTTAATGTGAAGTCTTTCTGTCTTTTTCCTGTTTTGGAAGTTCAGCTTGCTGTTTCCAGAGGCCCTCCATTGGCGCCCTCTTCTGTGCTGCTCCCAGCACCTGTCGGCAAGCAGATCGTGCCTCCTCACAACACTGGGTCAGGTGCAGCTCTCCTTTGCTGTGGGTGGACAGGTCATTGCCCCTCCCGATGCCGCAGTCAGATGTTGCAGACTGGCCAGGTAGGAGGGCGAGTCGCGTCCCCTCCCAGCACCTCAGTCAGGGGCTGTGTTCCTGCCGGAAAACCAGGAGGCCGCCCGCCCTCTCCCAGTGCTGGTCACTCAGCTGCTCTGTGCTGCTGCGCACTTCACCTTGGGTTGGCGCTCCGAAGGTGGGCTTGGGGAAGACTGAGGAACAGCCTTGTCTCTGCTCTGGGTCAGAAGCCAGCTACTTGTTTGTCTTGGCGGAGCAAGTTCTCTGAGGGACCAGGATGGAAGGATCCTATCTGCCTAGGGCTGTAGACAAGTCTCAGTCTGGCCTTTGAGGCTGCTAATCCCTTAGGTGTGGATGTAGGTTTCACCCCCACCCCCAACTGGATGCTAAGCTCCGGAGGATATGGCGGCTGTGCCTGAGCCACGCCTCTCTTCCCCCAAAAACTTTCCGCGGACTTTCAGAGATGGGGGTATGCACCCTTACCCCCAGGGCACATCAAGCATGTTGTTTTATGGAGGGCCTAGGTTGTTCTGCCCTGTGCACCCACAGCCATGGCACGCAGCCCCCTGCAGTCCCCCGGGCTGCCTCAGTGCAGCCGCTCCCATCCTCCATCTGGCTCGGGCAGAGGACCTTATCCCAGCTGCTGGCCTCGTCTCAGGCTGGGTGTCGTGGGGACCCTCCGTGCCCATTTAACTTAGTTCTGTCGGTCAAGGGCTGGTCTGTACAGATCCAAACCTAGGAGGCTCCCCCTCTGTCCCGCTGGCCTCTCAGTTGGAGAGTAGAGACCCAGGAATGAGCGCCAGTCCTCCTTTGCTGCTCCCTCCCCATGGGACCCATACCCCTCTGCTTTGCCTTTTCTTCTTTCTATTTTCTTACCAGATTTTTGGTCTCTATCTTTTGAAGAGGGCGATGTTCTGTCGGAGTTCTGCAGGTGCTCTGGTTGGCTGAGTGGGTCTGTGGATGTGAGTCTTGGTGCCTTTGTGGGAGAGGGTGTGCTATGTGCGTCCTTCTACTCCGCCATCTTCTCTCTTCTAAATATATCAGTTTGGCTCACCAATTGTAGCAAATGTAAGATGTTAATTTTAGGGAAACTGGGGAGAGTAAAAGTTAAAGTGGAACTCTGTACTTGCTGTTCAATTTTTCTGTAAAGCTAAAACTGCTTTTAGAAAGTCTATTAATTTATAAACAAAACAAAACAAAACAAATGATAAAGCTCTCTGTATATTGATAGGAAAAAATCACCACATGTTTGTTAACTTGAAGAAGGAAGATGCAAAATAATGGGTATAGCAGGCTACCATCTGTGTAAAAAGGAGATAATTAAGAAATAAATATTTTATGAGTGTTTACATGAATATAAAAAATCTCTGGAAAGATATACTACACCAGAAAATAATAGTGGTAATCTTTTATATTAGAGGGAAATTTTAAAATACTTTAAAATGATATTTTATTATCTTGTTGAATGCTAGAAGCACAAAAATATATTTTCTTCTAGAATATTAAACAATTTTTAAGAACTTTCAGTACTCAAGACTTAAGACATTAACCTCCAAAACCCAATCATTCATACATAAACTTCACTTATTTCCATTTGTATAAACTACTTTCAAGTAGAAAATACTTGAACAATACTGAAATAATTGTTCAGCATTGGGTGAAAAACCCAATATTCTGCATTTTCTCAAATATATTTCTAAATTACTATTCACTTTAGCAATGCTGTAAGCAATAGATTCCAATCAAATCATGGTTTAATATGTTAATTATATTTTTCTAATAACATTCAATCACATCAATATATTTAAAATTTATTTGTACTACCAAAAATATCATCCTGTAAGCAAGTCACCAGTGTCAAGCATACTATACTTTAGGGAAAAAACTGTGTTATAAAATGCCATTTAGACTGCTTAAAAAATAACTCTCAGAGGATGAACTAATTAGCATAATGCCTCAAGACTCTGGGACCAAAGAACAAGACTGATTCCAGAGACAGGGAAAGGGTTTCTTGCCTGTTGAAGGATTTATTTATAGAGGTGAAAAAGAGGTTTGAAAATGCTCTAGCATAACATTTTTTAAATTGCCTTAAGATCAACTAATTTCCCAAATTTAGTAATTTGAAATTCAATAAAAGCAAGCATCTGTATCTTGTATTTCATCTAAGAAAGTTATGTTGATTTTGTAGCACATTGTTGGAAGTTAGCAAGACTAAATCCTTATCTGTGCAGAAGGACAAAAGCTAAAACCTTAAGGTTTCCTTATTTACCTCATATTTCCATTTGGGAATTCTTTGAAGCTAGATATCAGATTTTGCTAAATGCATGAGGTGAGGGGTTTCTTGCTGAGCGGTTAGATCAAGGAGTGGGGTTTCAACTATATTCGAGAAAAATAGGCAGGAAAGATTATCAGGAATATTTATGAGAAAACAAGCAACTAGGAGAGAGGCCACTGAAAGCAAAATCTCTCAGAAAACAAAGGATTATAACAATAGTGAATACATAGCCCAGAAGAGGAAGTAAATAACTAGTCATGTCAGAGAACTTTAATTCACAGTATATTGTTATAAAGATGACATATTATAAGAAATTAAGGAAAGTCCATCTGCTATACAATTGATTGGGCAAAACCTAAGATTGCCTGGAGATTTACATCATTTGTCCAAGTGATAGAATACAATCTCATTCACTGTAGCATCAAAAACAATAAAAATGTAGGAATAAATTTAACCAAAGAGGTAAATATCTGTACAATGAAAAGTAGAAGAATGAAAAGATAAAGTGAAGAAGAAACAAATGGAAAGGTATCTTGTGTCAAAGGATTGGAAGAATTAATACTGTTAAAATGTCTGTACCACCCAAACCCTTCTGTATAACCCATTGAATCCCTATCAAAATTCCACTGGCATTTTCCACAGAAATAGACAAAAAAAATCCTAAAATCAGTATGAACCCACTGTAGATTCTAAGATCCAAAGCATTCTGAAAAAGAAGAACAAAGCTGGAAGGATCACACTTCCTTATTTCAAACTTATTACATAGTAGTAATGATCAAAACAGTATGGCCCTGGCAAAAAATAGACACATAAACCAATGCAACAGAATCAAAAGACTAAAAATAAACTCTCTCATATACATTTAACTAATATTTGACAAATGAGATAAGAATATTCAGTGGCGAAATGATAGTCTCCATTAAGTGGAATTGGGAAAACTGAATAATCACATGCAGAAGGAAAAAAAATGGATCTGTATCTTATACCACTCAGAAAAAACAACTTTAAATATATTAAAGACATGACATAAAATCAGAAACCATAAAACTCTTAGAAGAAAACATGGGGAAAAAGCTCTTTGACATTAGTGTAGACAGTGACTTTTTTGTATATAACAAATACCAAAAGCAAAAGCAACAAAATTAAACATTAGCTGGTAGGACTACAACAAATTAAAAACCTTCTGAATAATAAAGTAAACAATCAGTGTAATGAAAATGCAACATATGGAGTGGGAGAAAGAATTTGTAAGTCATATATCTCATAAGGGTTTAATATTCAAAATATACAAACAGCTCATACAAATCAATAGCAAAAAGTCTAAAAAATAGGCATAGAAACTGAATAGACATTTTTTCCTAAGACATATTAATAGCCAGCAAGTACATGGAAATATGCTCCACATCACTAATCATCAATAAAATGCAAATCAAAACACAATGAGATAGTATTTCACATTTTTTGAATGTCTATAACTAGTGTTGGTGAGAATGTAGAGAAAATTGGTCTTAGAAATATTTTTTCTGAAAAAATACCAAAAGGACAGACAACAAAAGCTAAAATAAATAAGCAAGACTATATCAAACTAAAAAGCTTTTGCACAGCAAAATGATGAATAAGTTGAAAAGGCAACCTATGGAATGGCATAAAACATTTGCAACCATACATCTTTAAGAGGTTACTATTCAAAACATAAAAAGAACTCAAACAACTCAAGAGCAATAAAGCAAATAATCCAATTAATAGATGGGCTGAAAATCTGAGCAGACATTATTCCAAAGGATAAAAATGACCAATAAGTATATGAAAGGGTGCTCAACATCACTTATCATAAGGGAAACTCATATCAAAACCACAGTGGGATAGAACTTCACATCTGTTAGAATAACTATTATAAAAAAAAGACAACAGATAAAAATTGTTTGTGAGGATTTGGAGAAAAGAGGAGCCTTATATACTTTGAGTGGGAATACAAATTCATACAGCTATTATGGATAACAATACTTCTGTTCCTCAAAAAATAAAATAGAACTACCATATGATACAGCAATCCCACTCCTGGCTATATGTCCAAAGGAAAAAAATACCTTACTATAGTTTTCATTTGCATTTTTCTGATCATTGGCATCACTGAGCATCTTTTCATGTGCCTGTTAGCCACCTGTATGTCTTCTTTGGAGAAATGTCTATTTAGGTCTTCTACCAATTTTTTTACTGGAATTTTTTTTTTTGATATTAAGGTGTATGAGCATTTGTATATTTTGGAAATTAATCCCTTGTCAGTCATATAATTTACAAATATTTTCTCCCATTCCCTAAGTTCTCTTTTTGTTTTGCTTAATGTTTCTTTTGTGGTGCAAAAGCTCTTAAGTTTCATTAGGTCCCATTTGCTTTTTTGCTTTTATTTCCCTTAATTGTTTTAGGAGACAGAAAAAAATTGCTGTAATTTATGCCAAAGAGTGTTTGGCTTGTTTTCCTCTAGGAATTATATAGCATCCTATCTTACATTTAGGTCTTTAATCAATTTGGACTTTATTTTTGTATATGGTGCTAGAGAATTTCTAATTTCATTCTTTTACATGTAGCTGTCCAGTTTTCCCAGCACCACTTATTGAAGAGGTTGTCTAAACTCCATGGTATATTCTTGCTTACTTTGCCATAGATTAATTGGCTATAAGTCTGTGGGTTTATTTCTGGAGTTTCTATCTTGTTCCATTGATCTACGTGTCTGTTTTCATGCTAGAAACATAACGCTTTGATTACCATAGTTTTGTAGTATAGTCTGCAGGTAAGGCACATGATTCTTCCAGTTCTGTTTTTCTTTCTCAAGACTGGTTTGGCTATTTGGGGTATATTGTGTTTTCATACATTTTTTTAAAATTGTTCCATTTCTGTGAAAAATATAGTTAGTATTTTGATAGGGATTTCACTTAATCTCTATATTGCCTTGGGTAGTATGGCCATTTAAACAAAGATTCTTCTAATCCAAGAATATGGTATAACGTTCCATATGCTTGTGTCACCTTTAAATTCTTTCATAAATATCATAGTTTTCAAGGCATAGGTATTCTATCTCCTTAGATAGGTTTGTTTTAAGTTTTTAACTTTTTTTTTGATGCAATAGTAAATGGGATTGTTTTCTTAATTTCTTTTTCTGCTATTTCATTATTAGTGTATAGACACGCTGCAGCTTTCTGTATATTACTTTTACTGTTTTATTATATATATTTTTTATAAAAGGATAGACAGTTTATAATGTGAAAATTTCTGGTGTACAGCATAATGCTTCAGTCATAGATGAACACAGATATATTCTGTTTCACCATGTTACTACAAAATACCGAATATAGTTCTCTGTGCTAAAAAGTACAAACTTGTTGCTTATTTATTTTATATATATTAGTTAATATCTGTGAATCTTGAACATTGGCCCCTTTTTTAGAATCCTGATATAAATGATATCATACGGTAATTTTCTTTCGCTTTCTGGCTTGTCTTCACTTAAAATGACAATCTCCATGTCTATCCATGTAACTACAAATGGCATTAATTTGTTACTTTTATTGCCGAATAATACCTCATTGAATAAATATACCACAACTTCTTTTTTTCTTTTTTTATTGAGTTATAATCAGTTTACAATGTTGTGTCAATTTCCAATGTAGAGCACAAATTTTAGTTATACATGAACACACTTATGTTCAATGTCACATTCTTCATTGCTGTGAGATACCACAAGATCTTGTATATATTTCCCTGTGCTATAACGTATAATCTTGTTTCTTTATTCTACATATGCCTGTCAGTATCTACAAATTTTGAACTCCCAGCCTATACCTTCCGAAACCCCTGCCCCCTGGTAGCCACAGGTTTCTATTCTATGTCTATAAATCTGTTTCTGTTTTGTATTTATGTTCTTTTTTTTTTTTTTTTTTAGATTCCACATATGAGCGATCTCATATGGCATATCTCATTCTCTTTCTGGCTTACTTCAATTAGAATGACATTCTCCAGGAACATCCATGTTGCTAAAATGGTGTATTTTTATGGCTGAATAGTATTCCATTGTATAAATATACCACTTCTTTATCCAGTCATCCACTGATGGATATTTAGGCTGTTTCCATGTCTTGGCTAATGTAAATAGTGTTGTTATGAACATTGGGGTGCAGGTGCATTTTGAAATAGGGTTCCTTCTGGATATGCCCAGGAGTGGGATGACTGGGTCATGTGGTAAATCTATTCCTAGTCTTTTGAGAAATCTCCATACTGTTTTCCACAGTGACTGCACCAAACTGCATTCTAACCAGCATTGTAGGATACTTCCATTTCCTCCACAGCCTCTCCAGCATTTGTCATTTGTGGACTTTTGAATGATGGCCATTCTGCCTGGTGTGAGGTGATACCTCATTGTAGTTTTGATTTGCATTTCTCTGATAATTAGTGATATTGAACATTTTTTCATGTGCCTATTGATCATTTGTATTTCTTCCTTGGAGAATTGCTTGTTTAGATCTTCTAACATATTTGGATTGGATTGTTTGTTTTTTTCTTATTAAGTCATACAATCTGCTTATATATTCTGGAGATCAAGCCTTTGTCGGTTTCATCATTTGCAAAAATTTTCTCTCATTCCGTAGATTTTCATTTTCTTTTGCTGATGGTTTCCTTTGCTGTGCAGAAGCTTGTAAGTTTCATTAGGTCCCATTTGTTTATTCTTGCTTTATTTCTATTGCTTGGGTAGACCATTCTAGGAGAACATTTTTGAGATGTATGCCAGATAAAGTGTTGCCTATGTTTTCTTCAAGCAGACTTTTTGAATATTGACTTATGTTTAAGTCTTTAATCCATTTAGAGTTGATTTTTGTGTATGGTGTAAGGCAGTGTTCTAGCTTAATTGATTTGCACACTGCTGTCCAGTTTTCCCAACACCATCTGCTGAAGAGACTGTCTTTATTCCAGCGTAAATTTTTGCCACCTTTGTTGAAGATTAGTTCACCGAAAGTTTGTGGGTTCATTTCTGGGCTCTCTATTCTGTTCCATTGGCCCACATGTCTGTTTTTGTACCAATACAATGCTGTCTTGTTGACAGTAGCTCTATAATATTGTCTGAAGTCTGGGAGAGTTATTCCTGCAGCCTCTTTCTTTCTCTTCAGTAATGCTTTGACAATTCTAGGTGTTTTGTGGTTCCATATAAATTTTATTATGATTGTTCTGTTTCTGTGAAATATATCCTGGGTAATTTGATAGGGATTACATTCAATCTGTAGATTGCCGTGGGTAGTGTGACCATTTTAAAAATATTGATTCTTCCAATCCAGGAGCATGGGATATCTTTCCATTTTTTAAAGTCTTCTTTAGTTTTCTTCATCAATGGCTTATAGTTTTCTGTGTATAATTCTTTCATCACATTGGATAGATTTATTCCTAGGCATTTTATTACTTTGCATGCTCTTTTAAAGGGGATTGTTTCTTTACAATCTTTTCCTGTTGATTCATTATGAGTGTAAAGAAATGCAACTGATTTTTGTACATTAATCTTGTTACCTGCTACCTTGCTGAATTCTTCGATTAGTTCTGGTAGTTTTTGTGTGGATATTTTAGTGTTTTCTATATAGTATCATGTCATCTGGATATAGTGACACTTTTACCTCTTCTTTTCCAATTTGGATCCCTTTTATTTCTCTCTCTTGCCTGATTGCTGTGGCTATGACCTCCAGGACTATGTTGAATAGGAGTGGTGATAGTGGGCATCCTTGTCTTGTCCCAGATTTTAGTGGGAAGCTTTTGAGTTTTTCACCGTTGAGTACTATGCTGGCTGTAGGTTTGTCATATATAGCTTTTAGTATGTTGAGATATGTTCCCTCTATACTCACTTTGGTAAGAGTTTTTATCATAAATGGGTATTGAATTTTATCAAATGCCTTTTCTGTATCTATTGAGATGATCATGTGCTTTTTGTCCTTTCTCTTGTTGATGTGGTGTATTATATTGACTAATTTGCATATGTTGAACCACCACTGTGTCCCTGGGATGAATGCCACTTGATCATGATGTTACTCTTTTTTGTGTGTTGTTGTATTTTATTTGCTAATATTTTGATAAGGATTTTGCACCTATGTTCATCAGTGATATTGGCCTGTAATTCTCTTTTTTGTTAGTGTCTTTGCCTGATTTTGGTATCAGGGTGATGGTGGCTTCATAGAATGATCTTGGGAGTCTTCCCTCCTTTTCACTCTTCTGTAGAGAAGGACTAGTATGAATTCTTCTTTGTATGTTTGGTAGAATTCCACAGTGAAGTTCCTGGATTTTCATTTGTAGGGAGGTTTTTTGTTGCTAATTCGATTTCATTTCTCATGATTGGTTTGTTCAAGTGGTCAGTTTCTTCTTAATTCAGTCTTGGTGGACTGTATGTTTCCAGGAATTTGTCCATCTCCTCTAGGTTATCCATTTTTCTTCCATATAGTTTTTCATAATATTCTCATAAGATATTCTGTATTTCTGTTATTTCTTGTAATTTCTCCATTTCCTTTCATATTTTGCTTCTTTGTGCTCTCTCTTTCTTCTTCTATGTGAGTTTGGCTGAACATTTAATGATTTTATTTACTCTTTCAAAAAACCAGCTTTTGGTTTCATTGATTTTTTTCCACTGTTTTTTAAATCTATATTTTATTTATTTCCTCCCTGATCTTTTTTATTTCCTTCCTTCTGCTGACTTTTGGGGTTTTTTTTGCTTTCCTTTTATTTTTTAATTTTTTATTGATTTATAATCATTTTGCAATGTTGTGTCAAATTCCAGTGTAGAGCACAATTTCTCAGCGATATATGAACAAACATATATTCATTGTCTCATTTTTTTCTCTGTCAGCTACCTTAAGAACCCATATATATTTCCCTGTGCTATACAGTATAATCTTGTTTATCTACTCTACAATTTTGAAATCCCAGTCTATCTCTTCCCACCCCCGCCCCCTTGGCAACCACAACTTTATATTCTATGTCTGTGAGTCTATTTCTGTTTTTTATTTATGTTTTTCTTTGTTTCTTTTTGATATCACATATGAGTATCTCATATGGCATTTTATTCCTTTTTCTGGTTTACTTCACATAGAATGACATTCTTCAGGAACATCCATGTTGCTGCAAATGGCATTTGTGTGTTTTTATGGCTGAGTAGTATTCCATAGTATAAATATACCACCACTTATTTATCCAGTCTCCTGTTGATGGACATATAGGCTGTTTCCATGTCTTGGCTATTGTAAATAGTGCTGCTATGAACATTGGGGTGCAGGTGTCATCCTGAATTGGGGTTCCTTCTGGATATATGCCCAGGAGTGGAATTCCTGGGTCATATGGTAAGTTTATTCCTAGTCTTTTGAGGAATCTCCATACTGTTTTCCACAGTGGCAGTAATAAACTGCACTCCCACCAGCAGTGAAGGAGGGTTCTCTTTTCTACACAGCCTCTCCAGCATTTGTCATTTGTGGATCTTTGAATGATAGCCATTCTGACTGGTGTGAGGTGACACCTTATTGTAGTTTTGACTTGCATTTCTCTGATAATTAGTGATATTGAATATTTTTTCATGTGACTATTGATCATTTGTTTGTCTTCCTTGGAAAATTGCTTCTTTAGGTCTGCACATTTTTGGATTGGGTTGTTTGGTTGTTTCTTATTAAGTCATATGAGCTGCTTATATATTCTGGAGATCAAGCCTTTGTCGGTTTCATTTGCAAAAATATTCTCCCATTCCGTAGGTTGTATTTTTGTTTTACTTATGGTTTCCTTTGCTGTGCAGAAGCTTGTAAGTTTCATTAGGTCCCATTTGTTTATTCTTGCTGTTATTTTTTCTAGGAGAAAATTTTTGAGATATATGTCAGATAATGTTTTCCCTATATTTTCCTTTAGGAGGTTTATTGCATCTTGTCTTATGTTTAAGTCTTTGATCCATTTTGAGTTGATTTTTGTATATGGTGTAAGGGAGTGTTCTAGCTTCATTGTTTTACATGCTGCTGTCCAGTTTTCCCAACACCATTTGCTGAAGAGACTGTCTTTATTCCATTGGATATTCTTGCCTCCTTTGTCAAAGATGAGTTGACCAAAAGTTTGTGAGTTCATTTCTGGGCTCTCTATTCTGTTCCTTTGTTCTATATTTCATGTTTTTGTACCAATACCATGCTGTCTTGATGGCTGTAGCTCTATAGTATTGTCTGAAGTCTGGGAGAGTTATTCCTCCAGCCTCTTTCTTTCTCTTCAGTAATGCTTTGGCAATTCTAGGTCTTTGATGGTTCCATATAAATTTTATTATGATTGTTCTGTTTCTGTGAAATATATCCTGGGTAATTTGATAGGGATTGCATTCAATCTGTAGATTGCCTTGTGCAGTGTGACCATTTTAACAATATTGATTTTTCCAATCAAGAGCATGGGATATCTTTCCACTTTTTAAAGTCTTCTTTAATTTCCTTCATCAATGGTTTATAGTTTTCTGTGTATAATTCTTCCACCTCATTGGTTAGATTTATTCCTAGGCATTTTATTACTTTGGGTGCTATTTTAAAGGGGATTGCTTCTTTACTGCTTTTTTTTTTCTGTTGACTTAACATTAGTGTAAATCAAACTGATTTTGGAACGTTAATCTTGTAACCAGCTACATTGTTGAATTCTTCAATCAGCTCCAGTAGTTTTTGTGTGGACCTTTTAGGGTTTTCTATATATAATAACTTGTTGTCAGCATATAGGGACAGTTTAACTTCTTCTTTTCCAATTTGAATCCCTTTTATTTCTCTCTCTTGCCTGACGGCTGTGGCTAGGACTTCCAAGACTACTGTGTTGAATAGAAGTGGTGATAGTGTGCATCCTCGTCTTCTTCCAGATTTTAGTGGGAAGCTTTTGAGATTTTCACCATTGAGTACTATGCTGGCTGTAGGTTTGTCATATATAGCTTTTATTATGTTGAGATATATTCCTCTATACCCACTTTGGCAAGAGTTTTTATCATAAATGTGTGTTGAATTTTATCAAATGCTTTTTCTGCATCGATTGAGATGATCATGTGTTTTTTGACCTTTCTCTTGTTGATGTGGTGTATTACATTGATTGATTTGCGTATGTTGAATCCTCCTTGTGTCCCTGGGATGAACCCCACTTTGTCATGGTGTATAATCCTTTTTATCTGTTGTTGGATTCTATTTGCTAATATTTTGGTGAGGATTTTGGCATCTATGTTCATCAGTGATATTGGTCTGTAATTCTGTTTTTTGTTAGTGTCTGCCTGAATTTGGTATCAGGGTGATGGTGGCATCATAGAATGAGTTAGGGAGTATTCCCTCCTTTTAATCTTCTGGAAGAGTTTGAGAAGGACTGGTATGAGTTCTTCTTTGTGTATTTGGTAGAATTCCCCACTGAAGCCGTCCAGTCCTGGACTTTTATTTGTTGGGAGGTTTTTTATTGCTATTTTGATTTCATTTCTAGTGATCTGTTTGTACAAGTAGTCAGTTTCTTCTTGACTTAGTCTTGGTGGACATTATGTTTCCAGAAACTTATCCATCTCCTCTAGGTTATCCAGTTTGGTTCCATATAGTTTTTCATAATATTCTCATACGATATTCTTTATTTGTATTTTATTTGTTGTAATTTCTCCATTTTCCTTTCTTATTTTGCTTATTTGTGCTCTCTCTTTTTTCTTCTCTGTGAGTTTTGCCAGAGGTTTGTCGATTTTATTTACTTTTTCAAAAAACCAGCTTTTGGTTTGATTGATTTTTTCTATGGTCTTGTTAATGTCTATTTTGTTTGTATCCTCCCTGATCTTTATTATTTCCTTCCTTCTCCTGCCTTTTGGGTTTTTTTTTTTCTTCCTCTTCTTTTTCTAGTTCTTTTATTTGGTGGGTTAAATTGTTTATTTGAGATTGTTCTTCTTTTTTGAGGAAGGTTTGTATCGCTATAAATTTCCCTCTTAGCACTGCCTTTGCTCTGTCTCATAGATTTTGTGTAGTTGTGCTTTCATTTTCATTTGTCTCCAGGTATTTTTTAATTTCAGCTTTGATTTCCTCATTGACCCATTGGTTTTTTAATAGCGTATTATTTAATCTCCATGTTTTCCTTTTTTCCTCCTTTATTTCTCTGTTGTTGATTTCTAGTTTCATGGCATTGTGGTCAGTAAAGATTCTTGAGATAATTTCTATCTTCTTAAAATTGTTGAGGTTTCTTTTGTGCCCATGAGCAAGTACATGAGCAATCCTAGAAAATGTTCCATGTGCACTTGAAAAGAATGTGTATCCTATTTTGGAGGGTGTAATACTCTGCAAATATCCACCAAATCTAATTTTTCTATTGTATTGTTTAGTTTCTGCTCTTCTTTTCAATTTCTTTTATGTGGTGTGTTAGGTTGTTTTTTTGAGATGGTTCCTCTTTTTTTTTTTCCCCAAGGGAGACTTGTATCAGTATAAACTTCCATCTTAGCACTACCTGTGCTGAATCCTATACATTTTGTGTGATTGTGTTTTCATTTTCATTTGTCTCATTGTATTTTTTAATTCCAACTTTGATTTCATCATTGACCCATTGTTTTTTTTAGTAGCATGTTGTTTAATCTGCATGCTTTCCTTTTTTCCTCCTTTGTTTCTCTGTAGTTGATTTCTAGTTTCATGGCATTTTGGTCAGTAAAGATGTTTAAGATAATTTCTAACTTCTTAAAATTCTGGAGGCTTCTTTTGTGTCCAAGTACATGATCAATCCTGGAAAATGTTCCATGTGCACTTGAAAAGAATGTATATTCTATTTTGGGGGTGGAGTAATGCTCTGAGTATATCCACGAAGTCTAATTTTTCTATTGTATCATTTAATTTCTCTGTTGCTTTATTTATTTTCTGTCTGCAAGATCTGTCTACTGATGTTAATGCATTGTTAAAATATCTGACAATCATAGTATTCCCATCAATGCCCCCTTTATCTCTGTTATTAATTGTTTTATGTACTTTGGTGCTCCTATTTTGGTTGTGTATATATTAATGAATGTAATATCCTCAATTTGCTTTACACTCTTAATCATTATAAAATGTCCTTCTTTATCTTTCTTTATGGCCTTTTGCTTTAAGTCTATTTTGTCTGAAATCAGTACTGCTATACCTGCTTTTCTGGCTTTTCTATTTGCATGGAATACCATTTTCCATTCTTTCACTCTCCATCTATATGTGTCCCTCTCCCTAAAGTGGGTCTCTTGTATGCAGCATATTGAAGGTTCTTGCTTTCTTATGCAGTCTGCGACTCTATGTCTTTTGTCTGGAGCATTTAGTCCATTAACATTTACAGTAATTCATGATAGATGTGTGTTTTTTCCATGTTGAACTTATTTTTGCAGTTGATTTGGTATTTCCTCTTTGTTCCTTTCTTCTTCCTTTTGTGGTTTAATAATTTTCCTTTTTATTATCATGGATTGTATTTACTTGTGAGTGTCCTGTAAGTTTTTGCATGTGGTTACCCTTTTTTGTAAGTCTATTAACCCATTACTCTAACTGTTTGTATTAAACAGATAGTAATATAGCTCAAACCCATCCTACTGAGAACAAAAAATTTTAAAAAGAAAAAAAAAACACTATATTTTCTTGCTTCCCTCTCCCATTCTTAATGATTTTAATGTGTTCTTTTACAATATCGTTTTTATTCTATTTGTAATTCATAATAGTTATCACCTTTCCAGTTATGAGTTTCTCACTTCTGTAGCATCCTGCTTCTTTTATGTTTAGATTTGATTTTTCAATATTTCTTTTCGCATGGGTTTAGTGTTGCCAAACTCTTCTAGTTTTTGCTTGTCTGTGAAATTTTTATCTCTCCTTCTATTCTAAAGTATAACCTTGCTGGATAAAGTATCCTAGGCTTCATCTTTTTTTCATTCAGGACTTTGAATATATCTTGCCACTCCTTTCTGGCCTATAGTGTCTGTGAAGACAAATCAGCTGAAAGCCTTATGGGGGTTCCCTTGTAACTCACTCTTTGTTTTTTCTCATGCTGCCTTTAGGATCATTTCTTTATCCTTGACTCTGGCCATCTTGATTATAATATGTCTTGGTGTTGGTCTCTTTGGGTTCTTCCTGTTTGTGACCCTCTGAACATCCTGTACTTGGATATCTGATTCCTTCTTTAGGTTTGGGTAGTTTTCAGTCATGATTTCTTCAAATACCTTTTCAATCCCCTTTGCTCTTTCTTCCCCTCTGGAACCCCTATTATGCAAAGATTGGGATGCTTTATATGATCCCCTAGTTATCTTATATTGTTTTCATTTATTTTTATTTGTTTTTCTCTCAGCTGTTCTGATTGGGTGCTTTCTGTTGTCCTGTCTTCTAGGTTACTTATTCATTCCTGTGCATTATCTAGTCTGCTTTGTACAGCCTTTAGTTCAGCTGTCATCTCAACAAATGTGTTTTCCAATTTTACTTGGCTCTTCTTTATAGCTTCAATTTCACTGTTGACATATTTTATATCTCTAAACACTATCTCTTTTAGTTCCTTTAGTAGTTTGATCACTCCTTTCTTGAAATCTTGATCTAGTATGCCATCAATGTCTGTTTCACTTACTCTTCTATCAGGGAATTTCTCTTGTTCTTTTAATTGGAGTGGTTCCTCTGCTTCTTTATCTTGCTCATCTCTTTCTGTCACTGTGGCTTATGGACTATTAGTTATCTATTGTGGTCCTTAAGGAGTTTATTTATTTATATATCTAAAGCCCCTGCTGGAATAAAACTTAAAAGAATAGAGAATTTTAAAAGAAGGGAAAAAAATTTTGAAAACAGTGTATAATCAATAACAGAAAAACAAGTTGAAGCAAAATAACCATCGACAAGACGTCTTTTAAAAACCTTAAAAGAAGGAGAAAAGAACAAAAAAATTTGAAACGAGTATAATCAATAACTGGAGATCAAAACCAAGAGAAACAAAAATGAAATGAGGTGGACCTTAAAAAATAATAATAATAAAAAATATTTTAAAAGAAAAATTAAAAAGGGATTAAAACTGGAGACATATACAATTGTTTAAAAAGTAAAAATTAAATAGGTAATAGGAAATAGAACAGATTTTAAGAAAGAAAAAAAAATCGATGTGTTCTTGTGAAGACTGTGCACTCTATGATTTTCTTGATAGGTCTTTCTGTCCTCTCCCTGCTGCATTAACTCAGCTTACTTCTTCCAGAGTCCCGCCATTGGTGCCCCTGTTCTCTGCTGCTTTCAGTGCTGTTTGACAAGCAGACCATGCCCCCTCCCAACACTGTGGTCAGATGCTGTACTCTTACATGGTGGGTGGGTGGGTCACTCCAGCTCTTGATGCAGTGGTCAGATGCTGCGCTAGTGCAAAGTATGAGGGCAGGTCCCGTCCTCTCCCTGCACCACAGTCAGGTGCTGCTCTCTTGCCAGGAAGGTGGGTGGTCACCCGCCTTCTCCTGGCACTGGTCACTCCCCTGCTCTGTGCAGTTTCCCGCTCAGCCTTCAGTCTGTGCTTCATACGCTGGCTCACGGAAGATGGCAAAATGGCCCCACTCCTGCTCCATGCCAAAACTCAGCTCCTTGTTTATTTGTCTTGGAGGCACGAATTCTCAGAGGTACTCAGGCAGAAGGATCCTATCTACCTCGGGCTGTAAACGTCTCATCTTGCCTTTGAAGCTGCTAAGCCCTTAGGTTCAGATTCAGGTTTCAACCCCGCCCCCACCTTGGTGCTAAGCACCAGAGGATATGACTGCTGTATATCACACCTTTTTTATCCAGTCACATGTTGATGGACTTTTAGGTTATTTCCCTGTCTTGGCTTTTGTAAATAGTGTTGCTATGAATATTGGGGTGCATGTATCTATTTGAATTAAGATTCCTTCTGGAAATATGCCCAGGAGTGGTATTGTTGGATCACATTGAAAGTTTCTTTTAAACTTTTGAGTAATCTCCATACTGTTTTCCATAACAGCTGCACCAAACTACATTCCCACCAACAGTGTAGGAGGGTTCCCTTTTTTCCATACTTTCTCCAGCATTTGTCATTAATGGACTTTTGAATGATGGCCATTCTTACTGGTGTGAGGTAATACCTCATTGCAGTTTTGATTTGCATTTCACTGATTATTAACACTACTGAGCATTTTTCATATGCGTATTGGCCATTTGTATGTCTTCTATGGAGAATTGCTTGTTTAGGACTTTAGCCCATTTTTGGATTGGGTTGTTTGTTTTTTCTTATTAAATTGTAAGAGCTGTTTATATATTCTGGAGATTATGCCATTTTCAGTCATATCTTTTGCAAATATTATCTCCCATTCCGTAGGTTGTCTTTTTGTTTTGCTTATGATTTCCTTTGCTGTGCAAAAGCTTATAAATTTAATTAGGTTCAATTTGTTTATTATTGCTTTTATTTCTATTGCCTGGGTAGCCTGCCCTCAGAGAACATTGCTAAGATTTATGTTGAATAATGTTTTGCCTATATTTTCTTCTAAGAGGTTTATACTGTCTTGTCTTAAGTGTAAGTGTTTAAGCCATTTTAGTTTAATTTTGTGTATGATGTAAGGAAGCATTTTAACTTCATTACATGTAGCTGTCCAGTTTTCCCAAAACCATTTGCTGAAGAGACAGTCTTATACCATTGTATGTTCTTGCCTCCTTTGTCAAAGATTAATTGACTAAAAGTTTGTGGGTTTATTTTTGGGCTCTCTATTTTGTTCCATTGTTCCATATGTCTGTTTTTGTACAAATACCATGCTGTTTTGATTACAGAAGCTCTGTAGTATTGTCTGAAGTCTGGGAAGTTTATTCCTCCAGCTTCATTCTTTTTATTCAATGTTGTTTTTGTGATTGTGGGTCTTTTGTAATTCCATATAAATTTGAGGACTGCTTTTTCTAGTTCCATGAAGAGTGTCCTGGGTCATTTGATAAAGATGGCATTAAATATTTTGGCAGTATGGCCATTTTCACGTTATTTCTACCTATCCAAGAACATGGGATATCTTTCCATTTCTTTACATCATCTTTTATTTCCTTAGTCAATGTTTTGTAGTTCTCTGTATATAATTATTTCACATCCTTGGTCAGATTTATTCCTATGTATTTTAATTTTGGATGCAGTTTTAAAAGGGTTATTTCTTTACTTCCCTTTTCTTATATTTCAGTGTTATTGTAAAGCAATACAACTGTATGTTAATCTTGTATCCTGCTACCTTAGCCAAATTCTTTTGTCAGCTCTAGTAAATTTTGTGTTGAGCCTTTAAGGTTTTCTATATATACTATTATGCCATGCACATATAATGAAAATTTTACCTCTTCTCTTCCAATTTGGATTCCTTTTGTTTCCTTTTCTTGGCTACTTGTTATGGCTAGGACTTCCAATACTATATTGCAAAGAAGTGGTCAGAGTGGGCACCCTTGTCTTACTCCAGATTTTAGCAGAATGGCTTTAAGCTTTTCACCACTGAGTATTACAATGGCTGTAGGTTTATCATAAATAGTTTTTAGAATGTTGAGATATATTCCCTCTATACCCACTTTGGTTAGTGTTTTTATCATAAATGGGTGTTGAATTTTATCAAATGCTTTTTCTGCTTCTATTGGGATGATCATGTGCTTTTTGTCCTTTCTCTTGTAGATATGGTGTATCATTGATTGATTTGTGTATTTTGAACCATATTTGTGTCCATGGGATGAATCCAACTTGATCATGATGTATGATCTTTTTTATGTGTTGTTGAATTCTATTTTCTAATATTTCATTGAGGATTTTTACATCAATATTCATTAATGATATTGGCCTATAGTTTTCTTTTATGGTAGTGTCTTTGCCTGCCTTTGGTATGAGGGTGATGGTGGCTTCATAGAATGAATTTGGGAGTATTCCCTTCTCTTCAGTCTTTTGAAAGATTTTGAGAAGCATTGGTATGAGGATTTTTTTTTTTTTTTTGCATGTATGAAGAATTCCCCAGTGAAGCCATCTGGTCCTGGACTTTTCTTTGCAGGGAGTTTTTTTTTATTTCTTATTCTATTTCATTTCTAGTAATTAGTGTATTCAGATAATCTTATTTCTTCTTGATTCCGTTTTGGTGTACTGTATGTTTCTAGAAATTTGTCCATATCTTCTATGTTGTCCAATTTATTACCATATAGTTCTTCATAGTATTCTCTTATACTTTTTTTTCATATTTCTGTAGTGTTGGTTGCAATTTCTCCATTTTCCTGTCTTATTTTGTTTATTTGTGTCACCTTTTATTCTTTGTGAGCATGAGGTTTTAGATTTTGTTTACTCTTTCAAAAAGCCACCTCTTGGTTTGATTGATCTTTATATTGTTTTCTAATCTCTATTTTATTTTTCCTCCCTTATCTTTATTATTTCTTTGCTTCTGCTGACTTTAGGTTTTGCTTGCTCTCCTATTTCCTTTTTTTTTTTTTCTTAGTGGTAGGTTAGGTTGTTTATTTGAGATTGTTCTTGTTTTTTCAGAAAGCCCTTTATCACTATGAATATCCCTCTTAGGACTGCTTTTGCTGCATCCCATAGGTTTTGTGTGGTTGTGTTTTCATTGTTGTTTGTCTGAAGATATTTTTTTAATTTCTTCTTTCATTTCATCATTGACCCATTTTATTTTTAGTAACATGTTGGTTAGTCTACATGCTGTCATTTATTTCCTCGTTTTTTTGTTGTTGTTGATTTCTAGTTTCATGCCATTGTGGTCAGAGAAGATGCTTGAAATACTTTATATCCTCTTAAATTTGTTGAGGCTTCTTTTGTGACCAAATATGTGGTCTATCCTAGAGAATGTTCCATGAGCACTTGAAAAGAATATATATTCTATTTTGAGGGAATGTAATGTCTTAAAAATATCAGCCAAGTCCAACTGTTCTATTGTATCATTTAGTAACTCTGTTGCCTCATTGATTTTCTGTCTGGAAGACCTGTTCAATGATGTTAGTGTAGTGTTAAAGTTTCCTACTATTATTGTATCCCCATCAATTTCTTCATTTATGTCTGTTAGTATTTGTTTGATACATTTGAGTACTCCTATATTGGGTACATATATGTTAAAGAGTGTAGTATCTTCATCTTGTATTACTCCTTTAATAATTATAAAATATCCTTCTTTATCTTTCTTTATAGCCTTTGTTTTAAAATCTATTTTGTCTGCTCTCAGTATTACTACTTCTGCTTTCTTGTCATTTCCATTTGTATGAGATATATTTTTCCATTCTCTCACTTTCAATCTATGTGTGCCCTTCACTCTTGTAGGCAGCATAATGTCGGCTTTTCTTTTTTTACCCAATGTACCGCTCTATGCCTTTTGATTGGAGCATTTGTTCTATTGACATTTATAGTAATTATTGATAGATGTGTGTTTATTGACATTTTGAACTTAGTTTTCCAGTTGATTTGGTATTTCCTCTTTGTTCCTTTCTTTTTCTTTTTCTTTTTGTGGTTTGATAATTTTCTTTTGTATTAGCTTGGTTTCTTTTTTAGATTTTTGTCACTCTATTGTATGGTTTTGATTTCTGGTTACCCTGTTTTTAAATTATATTAACCCATTATTATATCTGTTTGCTTTAGACTGGCAGTTATGTAAGCTCAAACACATTCTAAAAAGAATGAAGAAAAAGAAAAGAAAAGGAAAAAAAAAAACAACAGAGAGAGCAAAAAAAAATCTATATTTTCTTTCTCACCTCTTGCACTTTTTATGATTTTGATGCCCTTTTTTTTTTTTTTTTGAATCTTCATGTTTATTCTCCTGCAATTCATTGTAGTTATTACATTTCCAATTATGGTTTTCTCACTTGTATATCTTCCTGCTTCTTTTCTATTTAGGGTAGACCTTTCAATATTTCTTTTAGTATGTGTTTAGTATTGCTGAATTCTTTTAGTTTTTGTTTGTTTGTAAAATTCTTTACTTCTCTATTTATTCTAAAGTATGGTATTACCAGATAGCATATCCTAGGTTTCAGCTTCTTCTCCGTCAAGACTTTAAATATATCTTGCCACTCCTTTCTGGCCAGCAGGTTGTGTGTAGAGAAATCAGATGAAAGCCTTATGCGGGTTCCCGTGTACCTAACTCTTTGTTTTTATCTTGCTGCCTTTAAAATCCTTTCTTTATCTTTAACTTTGGTCATCTTAATTATAATATTTCTTGACATAGGTCTGCTTGGGTTCTTTTTGTTTGGGACCCTCTGTGCTTTCTGTACTTGGATATCAGTTTCCTTCTTTAGGTTTGGAAAGTTTTCAGTCACAATTTCTTCAAATACCTTTTCAATTGCCTTTTCCCTTGCTTCTTCTTCTGCAATCCCTATTATACATAGGTTGACATGCTTTATATTATCCCATAGGTCCTTTATATTGCTTTGTTTGATTTTTACTTGCTTTTCTGTTGCTATTCTAATTAGGTGACTTCTGTTATCATGTCTTCTAAGTCACTTATTCTTTCTTCTGCATTATCTAGTCTGTTTTTGACTGCTTTTAGCTGGGGGTCTCATCACAGCCATTGAGTTTTCTATTTTTAATTGGCTCCTCTTTATAGTCTCTATTTCTTTTTCATAGTATTCTGTCCCTATTCATAGCCTCTCTTATTTCCTTTAGTGCTTTTGTTCTCCCTTTTTGAAGTCATGACCTAGTATATTGTCAATGTCTATCTCATTGTTCATTCTTTTACTGGACTTCTCGTTATTTTTATTGAGAGTGGTCCCTCTGCTTCTTCATTTTTCTTATATTTCTATGGCTCTATGGATTTAGGAATATCTGTTATCTAATTTTGTCTTGAAGGGCTGATGTTTGTTTGTTTGTTTGTTTTTGTTTAAAGTGGGACCATTCCTGTGTAGACTGTGTGTGTCATAGTTTTGTTGCAAGTTCTGCTCTTAATATGGATGGTTGCCACATCTTTCTTCCATGTGTGTTGGCTGTTATCCCTTTGAGTGAGGTGACAGCTTTGTTGGTGTTGTGGGGATCAGAGTCTGTCCTGATTATTGATTTTGAGCAGGGTCTCCTTTTGTGTTCTGTGGTTGTCACAGCCTTGACAGGGGCCTGGTCTGCTCCCTTGTCACTGGAACAGAGGCTTCTAGACCCATTTCTGAGCTGTGATGTGTGGTATGTAGTATTGTAGTGATTCAACTGGGGAGAGGAGCCACTGATTATACCTCCGCAGAAAATGTTCACTGGGAAGTGCCTTCTGTGGTCTTGTCTATCATTTATTATGCAGATTTACAAAGTACTCTTTGTTGATTCTTCCTTTGTCCCTTCCTTAGCTGCAGGAATATCAGCCACCTTCTCTGGTATGCCCCAGGTTCTGGGCCCCTTGGAACCACTATTGCAGATCTGCCAATGTCAGGCACTAGGACCCACAGTTGCAAATGTGCAGTCACACACCTGAATCCATGGTGTTCCACAAGGTTAGTGCAGACCTCAACCCTGCCTTCGCATACAGTATTGTACACTGGCCTGTTGTAAATACCTGTACTTGTCCCCACTGTGTGCCATAGTTCTGCTCACTGCCTGTTTGTCCCTGAGTCACAGGTTCACAAAAGCACCAGTGGAGCAAATCCACTTTCTCTGCCTGGATCTGTAATCAAATCTCAGTCCTGCCTGTGAATATGCAGGTCCTCTGAGCATGGATTCAGCTTTAAGCCCTGCCTCTGAGCAGAAGCAATGGCTATGACCCAGCTTCACCTCTTTTCTCATAAGAACACACAAACAATGAAGCCATTTTCTTGATGAGTCTGGTTAAAGATTTATCAAGTTTGTTTATTTTTTCAAAGAGCTAATTCTTACTTTCATTGATCTTTTCTATTTTTTTAGCCTCTATTTCATTTATTTCTGCTCTGATCTTTCTTTGCTTCTATTAACTTTGGGTTTTGTTTGTTTTTCCTCTAGTTGCTTTTGGTGTAAGGATAGGTTGTTTCTTTGAGATTTTTCTTGTTTTCTGAGGTAAGCTTGTATCACTATAAACTTCCCTCTTAGAACTGTTTTTGCTGTGTCCCATAGGTTTTACATTATCTTGTTTCCAGTTTGATTTTTCTCCAGTTATTTTTATTTTTTCTTTGATTTTTTTCAGTGATTCATTCATTGTTTAGTAGCAGATGGTTTAGCATCATGTGTTTGGCTTTTGGCAACTTTTTTTCTTGTACTTGATTTTTAATCTCGTGGTGTTGTGGTCAGAAAAGATGTTTGATATGATTTCAATTTTCTCAAATTTACAGAGGCTTGCTTTGCAGCCCAGCATGTGATCTAGTCTGGAGGATGTTCCATATGCACTTGAAAAAATGTGTATTCTCTTTGTTTCAGATGGAATGCTTTATAAATATCAATTAAACCCATCTGTATAATATGTCATTTAAGTCTTATGTTTATTGAATTTTTGTCTGGATGATCTGTCCATTGATGTACATGAGACCATAAAATTCCCCACTATTATTGTGTTCTGTTTGTTTCTCCCTTTATGTCTGTTAACATTTACCATATATACAGAGATTTTTCTATGTTAGGTGCATATATATTTACAATTATTATTTTTTCTTCTTGGACCGATCCTTTGATCATTATGTAGTGTCATTCTTTATCTCTTGTAATAGCCTTTATTTTAAAGTCTGCTTTGTCTGATATAAGTATTGCTACTCTGGCTTTCTTCTTATTTCCACTTGCATGGAATACTTTTTATTTAATCCCCTCAGTTTCAGTCTGTATTTGTCTCTAGATCTGAAGTGAGTCTTTAGTAGGCAGCAAATCTACAGGTCTTATTTTTGTATCCATTCAACCAGTCTGTGTCTTTTACTAGGAGCATTTACTCTATTTACATTTAAGGTAATTATCAATAGGTATGTTCTTCTTGTCATTTTGTCCATTATTTTGGATTTTTTTCTTTTTTTTCTTTTTTTTTTTTTTGTTCTGTTCTCTTGTGATTTGCTGACTATCTTTAGTTTTATGTTTGGATTCCTTTTTCTTTTTTGTGTGTATATCTATTATAGAGTTTTAGTTTCACTTTATATATGGAATCTAAAGGGGAAAAGTAGCTATCTTAATATCATACAGAGAGGACTTGAGAGCAAGGAAAGTTATCGGGGATAAAAAGGCACACTACTTAATGACAAAGGGGTAAGTTCTCCAAGAAGAAATTACATTTCTTAATTTGTGTGTGCCTAAGAAATGAGCATCAAAATATGTGAGGTAAAAACTGATAGAAATGAAATGATAAATAGATTAATCTACTGTTATTGTTGAAGACTTCAGTGCCCCTCTATCAGAACTGGACAGATCCAGCAGTCAGGAAATCACTAAGAACATAGTTCAACTCAACAGCTTGATCAATTGGGTATATTGTACATCTACAGACTATTTTGTCCTAAAACAGAATACACATTCTTCTCAGGCTCACATGGAACATCTGCAAAGATAGACCACATTACATGTCATAAAACACATCTTAACAAATATAAAATAATATAAATTATACAGGATCTTCTCTCAGACCACAATAAAATTAAATGAGAAATCAATAACAGAAAGATAGTTGGAAAATTCCTAAATACTCAGAGATTAAACAACACATTAAAAATAACACATAAGTTAAATAAGAAATCTCAAGAGAAATTTAAAAATACTTTGAACTAAGTGAAAATGAAAATTCAACATATCAAAATTTATGGAATGCATTCAAAGTTTAGATGGAATTTTATAACATTGAATGAATATATTAGAAAAGAATAATGTTCTAAAATCAAATAATCTAAGCTTACACCTTAGGAAACTAGAAAAATAAGAGCAAGGTAAATCCAACATAAATAGAAAAAAAAATGAAATAATAAAATTAGAGCAAAATCAATGAAATTCAAAAAGGAAATCAAAACATAAAATTAAAACCAAATGTCTATCCAAGCTAACCATGAAAAATTAGTGAAGGAACAAACTATTAGTATCAAAAATATATGAGGGGGCATTATAACAGGTCTCATAGACATTAATAGAGTAATAGAGGAATATTATGAACAACTCTTTGCCACAAATGTGATACCCTAGATGAAATAAATCAAATCTCTGAAAGACATAATTTGCAAATACTCACAAAAGAAGACATCTACATTTGGAATAGATCTATACTTAAAAAATAAAATGAGTCATTAATTAAGAACATCTGAAATAGAAAACATCAGGCCCAGATGGGTCTACTGTGAATTCTACCAAATATTTAATGGATAAATTATACCAGTTCTCCACAATCTTTTTCAGAAGATTGAAACAGAGAGAATACTTTCATATTCATTATATGAAGCCAGAATTACCTAAATAGCAAAATCAGATAAAGATATTACAAGAAAAATAACTACAGACCACTATTTCTATGAACATAAATGCAAAATCCTCAACAATATATTATCAAGTTGAATCCAACAATGTACAAAATGAATTATGTACCACAACTACATGGGATTTACCCAAAGTATGCAAAGCTGATTTAACATTTGAAGTTCAATTAATTTAATTCATCACATTAACAATCTAAGAAAGAAAACTCACAAGATCATATCAGTAGATGCAGTAAAAGCATTTGACAAAATTCAACAACCATCCATGATAAAACTGTTACTAACTAGAAACAAAGGGGAACCTCCTTAACTTGATAAGGAATAACTATAAAAATATCTACAGTTATAATCATATTCAATGGTGAGAAACTTGAAGCTTTCCCATTAAAATCAGGAGTACGGCAAGGATGCCACATCTCACCACTGCTTTTCAGCTTAATACTGGAAGTACTAGCTAATTCAATAAGACAAGGAAAAAAAGATGTACAGACTATGAAGGAAGAATTAAAACTGTCTTTGTTCTCAGATGACATTATCACTTATGCAGAAAATCTTAAAGAGTCAAAATAATTCCTGGAACTATAAATTATTATAGTAAGCTTACCAATACAGTGTTAATGTACAAATGTCAATCACTTCTTATATATTAACAATGAATAAGAGAAATTTGAAATTGAAAACACAATATCACCCATATTAGCACCCCCCAAAATCAAACACTTAATTATAAATCAAATAAAATATGTAAGAAGATCTACATAAGGAAAGCTAAACAACTGATGAAAAAAATCAAAGGAGAACTAAATAAATGGAGTGATATTCCATGTTCATGAGCCATGAGGAAGGCTCAATATTGTCAAGTTATCATTTCTTCAAAACTTGATCTATAGATTAATACAATCCCAATAAAAGTCCTAGCAAGTTATTTTATGAATATTTACAAAAGTTATTCTAAAATTTATTTGGAGAGACAAAAGGCCCAGAATAGTCAACATAACATTGAAGAACAACAAAAATTTGGAGGACTGACATTTCCTGTACTAAACACTTATTATAATTTAACAGTACTTATTAAAAGAATAGACAAATAGATCAATAGAAAAGATAGAACAGAATAGAGTGCCTAAAAATAGACACACATAGTTAGAGTCAACTTATCTTTGACAAAGGAGGAAAGGCAGTAAAATGGAGCAAAAATAGTCTTTTCAACCATTGATACTAGAACAACTGGACATCCACATGCAAAAAAGAATGAATCTAGACACAGACCTTACAGCTTTCACAAAAATTAACTCAAAATGGATCAGAGATCTTAATGTAAAACTCAAAACTATAAATCTCCTAGAAGTTAACATAAGAGAAAATCCAGATGACCTTGGGCTTGTAATGACTTTCTACATATAAAGACCAAAAGCATGATCCACGAAAGGAAGAATTAGTAAGCTGGACTTCATTGAAACCAAGACTATTTGTGTGTGAAAGACACTGTGAAGGAAATGAGACAAAGCACAGACATGGAAAAATGTTTGCAAAAGATATATCTGAAAAAAGAACTGTTATCAAAAATATACAAAGAACTCTTAACGCTCAACAATAAGAAAACAAACAACCAAATTAAAAAGTGGACCAAACCTCACCAAAAAGATACAAAGGGGCCAAGTAAGCATGTGAAAGAATGTCCACATCATATGTTATCAGAGAAATGCAACTCAAAGCAATAGACATCCCTGAACATCTATTAGAAAGGTCAAATCAAACACCAAATGGTGGTGAGAATGTGGAGCAATGAGAACTCTTCATTACTGATGGGAATGTGAAATGGTACAACTAATTTGGAAGACAGTTTAGCTATTTCTTACCAAACCAAACATACTTTTTCCATACAATCTAGCAACTGTTCTCCCTTGTGTTTATTCAAGGGAGTTGAAAATTTATATCCACACAAAACCCTACAGAAAGCTTTAGTCATAATTACCAAAACTTGGAAGTAAAACAAGATGACTTTTAGTAGGTGAATGGATAAACTGTGGTACATTCAGACAATGGAACAGTACTCAGTGCTAAAAAGAAATAAGTATTCACATCGTGAAAAAACATGGAGGAAACAAATATATATTACTAACTGAAAGAAGCCAATCTGAAAAGCCTACGGATTACATGATTCTCACTGTATGGCATTATATGAAAAGGCAAAGCTATGAAGACAGTAAAAAGATCAGTGATTGCCAGGGGTCAGGGAGGAGGTAGTTATAATAGTTATAAATAGATAGGGCACAGGGGACTTTTAGGGCAGTGAAACTATTCTGTATGATATTATAATGGTGGTTACATGTCATTATATCTTTTTCCAAACCCATAGAATGTACAAAACCAAGAATGAGCCAGAAGCTATGGATGATAATGATGTGTCAACATGGGTTCATCAGTGTAACAAATGTACCACTATAGTGGGAGATGTTGATAATCAGGGAGGCATTTTTTGTGTGGAGGCAGAGAGATGTATAGAAATTCTCTGTACCTTCTGCTCAATTTTGCCTTGAAACTAGAACCACTCTAAAAATAAAATCTATTTAAAAACAAATGGACATAATAAACAGTGAAAAAAGGTTGCAAATAATATGTACAGTATGACCTTTTATGAAAAATATGTACACAAATGTATGCTTATGGCTAGAACAAATGTAAAAGACTATACATCAAAATACTACTAGTAGTTATCTTCAAGTATAATACAATTTTTTTTCATAATTTCATGCATTTGTAACTTTTTATACAAGTTATTAAAATAAAGTATTTCTATTTTGGAAAACAAAAATCAGTAAGTAAAAATCTTTTGGACATTTATGACATTTCTTTTTTCAAACAGTGTATGTTTGCATTAGTAAACCAAATATTAAAGATATTTTATATTTACAAAAAAAAGGGGCTTGCACCATATTCATTTCACGTCATGAAGCTAAAATCAATACCAAACTGTTTCTACTGTTGATTTGGCCTGATCTTCATGAATTGAGACCCTCTTTTGCAGCATAAAGTGTACCCAAATACATAGAACCAAATATAATCCCTACAAAATAAAAGAGAGATGTGTGTTATTTTTCATTCTTCCTCAAGATTAACTATTACACAAATATACTGAAATTTTTGATAGAGAAGAGTACATAAAACCATGTTTTCCTCCTCCCTGAGACTTCTTAGAGAAAATTCTCTAATATAGAAATTGGAATTTCTCCAATGAAACAATATATACAGATAGGAAGGATTTTACTGCAAGAAATAAAGACACTATTTTTTAAAAGCAACAGATTTCCATAGTAATTTCTTCATGAAGTATAAGCCAACATTCAAGTCACAGGCTAACTCTATTTACATATCTACATTATTTACATATCTACATTATTGTGGATACCCATAGAAGTCTAGTCCATCTAGCATGTCATCATTTACTAACATGTGCTCCCTCTGCTGGATTGCTGGCCATACAACAAGAGAGAACATTGGGCATGGGTAAATAATTTCATTATTATTGGTCATTTATCTGTGTCGTGTGGAATATAAAATTATTTATGATTTTAAATTTGAATAAATATGAGTAAATATAACTTTGTGGTAGTCATTTTATTGCTTAGCTTGTTTACTGTTTTTCAAAGATCATGAAATGTATATTTAATAATCCATGATGCCTTTTGAATTGGATATTTATAAATGAGATATTTTTATTAAAGATCCACCATCAACTTTCCTCAAAACTGATATCTTAATTTACTATTTACTTAAAATTCAAACTTTTCTTTGGCGATCTACTTCACACTTGCATTTTGGTTTTCACATTCTGCTATCTCTAGTTAACTATAGTACTGGTTTTCCTGGGACAGTCACAGAATATGTAATGTGTTTGTAAAATTATTGGGTAGGAAATGGTTACCTTAGATGACTTACTCATAACCTTCTTATCACTACCAACATGGCTGTCAGCTTCCTATGTTTGCTTCTTTGACAAAGTGTGAACTGGTGGATTTCACCATTCCTACTCACAGTCCCTTATCTTCCCATAGAGTAAAATTAAACTATGAACAAAATGGTGAATAGTTAAAAGATTTGATGATTATGATAAGAGGCAGAGCTATTTTCCACCATTAAGAACTGCTACTTTAATAGAGTAGCTGATGGCAAAGAGATGCACACCTTACCTGCTCACAAATTCTTAGATCTTTCTGGGAATGATACACTTTGCTTAACAGCTATTCCTAGGCCTTTGTTCTTTGCTGCTGTTCTCTGTCCCTTGTGTGCAGTTAAAACAACTGCTTTACTCCTGATTATTTTTTCCTTATTATGATGACTATGGAAACAAAGGGTATTAATGAATAAATAAAAAGCATACCCATGAATAAAATAAAAATGATTGCATTAAAAACAAAATGTACTTCCCACCTCTGAATTCTATCTTTCTGATGTAATAAATCATTTAATGAAATAAATTTAATTGAAAATGGACAAAGCTGATTCCTGTTAAAAATTATTTGAACTCTAATGCTTATAACTTAGATATTACACATTCAGTTGGCTCTAGGGTGCTCAAATTGCATCAGCAAAAGGATTAGTTAGCCAATTAATTCAGATCACAATAATAATGGTATATATTAGTAAATAGAAAACCTAAAGACCCCAAAGACTATATCTAGACTACTGGAAAACCATCTTGGACTTTATCTAAAGTGAAATAAAATTTCAGGGTCTGTTTTAAAGCAAATTAAAATCTATAAATGGAATGAGAAAAAATTTGCCAAGGTCTAATTTGCAAGCAAAAAATAGGGATAGATTACATGGTTTCCATTAACAGTTTAAAACCAGGTGAAATACAAGAAATCCACTTTATGGATTTCTACATAGAAAAATCATTAATGTTTAGAATGCATTACATGCATTAGCTGTTCATCAACTCTGAAATATATTTTCTTTTTATACAAATGTTCAATCCCCAAAGAATTCAAATGTGGTTCTTATAGTATTTGCTAAACTAGCTTCCTCCTAGACTTAGTCATAAGCCAGGCTTAATAACAAAGATCATTTATACATCTAATAAGCTTGGGGAAAAAATGATAGAAAGAACAAAGAGGACATGAAGCTCTCTGAAAATGGAGCTCTTTTGGCAGGATAAGCAGAATTATGAGCAACAGGAGAAATGTGAGTAATTAAAGCAACAATATCTCTATATCTTCTGGCTGACAGAGGGAAGCTACAAGTTAGCTCTGGGCAAGAAAACACTGAGTTTAGAGTTCCAAAGTTATTGAAAGCCAAATGGGAAGGGTTAAAGAGGCAATTTCATTAGAAAGAAGGAAGTCAATTGGTTTAAGACACCAGTTGCCCTCAGTCCTGTAAACTTTAAAGGATAAAGTAAGCAAGGAGATAAGTAAGCATTTGGAAGCTAAATGATACAGGAGGAGTATCTTTTGAAGAAAAGAGGGGAAAGGGGTGGAAAATAAGAGGACAAAAATGAGGTAGGGGATAGGTTATAAATGATTTATCATTGAGATTTAAAGTCTCACATTGAAGTGAAACAGAATATTTTTTATCAAGGGGCTCTAGGCAAAGAGAATAAGGGGAACTTTGAAAAATTTTCTTAGAAATTAATGTTTTTAAGGTTTGCTCATAATAATTTTTCTGATCTCTCCAATTGTAATTATTCCCAATTATAATTTATAACTTATTCTTCAGATCGAGTTCAAGTATCCTTAAAAATATTCTGAAAGAAACTGTATTAGAAATGAAAAAAAATTAAATACCTAAAATGGTAATCTGGCCATTTTAGATATTTTAATGTTCTAAAACAGGGTCAGTAATATTTCAGAAGTGAGATGCCTAATTGATGACCTCTGTTCTTACGCATTGCACATGCACAGGGACAGGTGGTATAGCAAAGAACTCCAAGAAGATACCTAACTTTAAATAGCCCCCCTATTTCTTCCAAACAATTATAAATTAATTGGATAAACAATTTTAAAAGCCTTCCTTTAAAGTGAAAAAAAAAATCTCCTAACCATGTCAGATATTTTATCTTTTCTCCCCCTGGATACACAGAGAGGCTTTAATGAGATGTAGTTCACATCATAAACAATTCATTCATTTAAGACATACAAGTCAATGGTTTTCAGTATATTCACAGAGTTGTACAACCACCATAACAATAAATTTTAGAACTTTTTCATAGCCCCCAAAAAGAACTTGGTACCCATTAGCAGTCATTCCCCATTTCCCCTCAATCCTCATTACCCAGCCGTAGCAATCATTCGTTCATTCAGTAGTCATTTAGTAAGTGCCTATTGTAAACTAGGCATTATGCTGAGCCCTGTTGATATAATTAGAAGTAAAACTTACATGTCCCCTGCCTTAATTTTGCTTAAGTGCATAGAGAAAACACTTTTCAGAAGTTCTAAGTTGCCCATTGTTTAGATTCAGGATCAAATTTGAAAAGATACTATTTGCAGACCATGGGGCAAGAAGTGAGAAGAGGGCTATTAAAAAAAAGTTCTTGTTTTCCCAGGTTTAAGAATCACATTTACTGAGAAACACCAAATATAGTAAGTTGTGAAAGTCTAAAAAAGAAAAAATGCCTTCTAGTTGACCTATAATTCCCATAGTTGACCCTGGTTAATTACCATTCTGAGAATTCAGAAAGAGAGTTGAATAAAGAAGAGATTAAATATATTGTAACTACTTATATATCAACATGTCTCTAATCCTACCATCAAACTATGAGATCCCTGAAGGAAGAGCTATTTCCTATTCATCTTTGTTTCCCCAGTATAGACCAGAGCATAGTACATAGTATGTGCTAAATAATTATTGAAAGATTAACAGGATATTAAACTCACCACAATTCAATAGATGTAGTTTCTACTTGTGTATGTGAAACTTTCAGGTAAGAGCTTAAAGCATAATTGTATAAGAAGGACATAGCATAAGTTTTAACTGCACTAATTTTAAAAAAAATTACATGCATTGAAAAAGAGCAGTGTCACTGAGTAGATTTCATTCTGAGTCTTAATTCTCAGTTGGTTGGCTTTATTTTTTTTTACTATACTGTGATGATATCAGCCAGTGGACAATTATCTGATAAAAAATAAAGTAAAACTTCAATGTATCATCTTTTGACAGATTAGATTTTAAAATACTTTTAATAAGTGAAATAAAATTTCTACTTTAACTTTCAAACATTATCATTAGCATTTTTGTCAAAAGTGAAAAGGTAATTGGATAGCTTTAAAAGAGTTGGAAATATTCTGCTTTTGGAAAGCATCTCAAGGAAGTAGATTTAGTTGTGAAATTTCTATGCATCTGGACTTTCCATCTTTGGATTGCCAAGTTTCCTTTCTTTTATTCATGGGAAACAACTCACAGGACTTCTAGTGATGCTGCCACATTCCTATCTGTCCAAATAGTGGCATTAACTAAAATGCATTTGATCAAACTAAGCTTACTTAACATCAACTATTTTTAACAAACATTAGTTAGTGAAGATAGTTTTGAAGCTAAGTTTTGTTAAGTGAGTGACAAGAATTTTCATGTTTGAAGCATTTGCTATACATTACATAACTCTTCCTCATAAACTACCTTTATAAATATATTTTAATAGACACTATGTTGAGATATTTTGCCTCATCTTTTAAGGAGAAAAAAAGGAATTGAACTTTTAAAAATGATGCTTTCTGACAATCACAAACATATTATACAATTTTAATTCTAAATTGTATGACTTTTTACTAAGAAGGTGAAGTGCTTTTAAAATGAAAGGTAGCATTTACTCGCATTTACTCAATACTTAGCAATAAAGACTCCTTCCTTTGTATCTTTAATCAAATCGACAAATAAAAACAGTACCTGTATTTATGAGGTTTTAAAAATTTCTTGCTGCTGTATGTGAAAACTAACAGTTTAATAGAAGCAAAGTATTTTTCTCCAGGTATGAAATTCTCAACTGTTTTTACATGCAAACCACAAACAGGGCTCTAGGAAACTGTTATGATGTGATCAGCACCAACACAATTAACTGCCAAACAAGAACACAAGGTTTTAAGTAAAACTGAAGGAAATAACAGCTGTAAGACTCTGGTACTGCAAATACAATTCACCAAATGACCCCTTTGTATGTATCAAATTGGTCACTCACTATTAACACTGACCCATTTCTCATGACACCTTCTAATTAAATAATTATTTAAAATAGTAGAGACATTAGTTCAGAAAAGTATTTCACAGAAAAGTTCAAGGAGACATAATAAGACAGTGAAGAACACAGGATATAACTAGCAACAGCAAAATTTTGAAGCAGGATGTGTTTAACTTAGATATGCCCTGCTTCCTTTACTTCTCTTTGCAATACCTCTTTTCCTAGCTAGAGCTTTAGGGTCTTCAGATGGATCAAGCCCAGCCTGAAGAGGCAAAAAACAATCTTATCAATTCATTCATACAGAGTTGTTATTAGTGATTGTAAAGCGACTCCCACCCTTTTCTGTCACTCTCTCAAACTTTTTGATCATAGTCACTCAACATAGGAAAGAATCATGAGGGTCATCTAGTCTAGTGCTTCCAAAAATTTAATTCCACAGACCAGTAAATTTTCTTTTATTTTGTAAATGTTTATCAGGAAACTAGCGTTCAGTTGCCAACTTGCCTTGCTAAGTAAGAACATTAAAATGTTTTTTTCTATCCAAAAACGTCATTTCAAAAAAGAAAAGACATTTTAAAACCAAAAAAGTGAATAAATTTAGCTACATAAAATTCACTATGCTTTTACATTTCATTTATTTTTCTTATGATGCCAACATTTGATTATTCTCTTTAAAATCCTACATGCAGTTGCCCAAGATCTTTAAACATCTCAAATAACAGAGAATTTGCTATCTCCTGGACAATCGATTCCATTTTGGGTCAGCTGTGCCTGTTAGAAAGTTCTTGCTTGAATTTTATACAAAATGTGCTTCCCTTTAACTTCCATGATTTAATTATGTCTCTTAGAGTCAAAAGGTTCAAGTTAATCCTTCTGCGTGATAGCCTTTTGGATACTTGAAGACTACTATTTTGCTCCCCCTCCCACACATACATTTGACTCTGTTATACAAAGTAGTATTTTCCCAAGGTAAATATTCTATATTGTCTTTAGCTACTCCTCATGTGGTGTGGGCTAGCTTCATCTTCATTATCTTGGTCACTCTCTTACCACTTCAAGCCTTTTTTTATAATGACTGATATGACTGATTGAATATTTATACCGCTCTGAATAGAATTAAGTTTATCAATGACCCTTTTCAAGTGTGACACTAATAACTGAGTTAGACCTTTAGAGCCCCTATATGTCAAGGAAGTTACGGTTCCTTCTCTCCGCACCTTCATATATGATGAAAAATAAAGCAGAACCAGAGAGCAGAAAAAAATTATTTTTTCTAAACAACACAAAAAGTACATGAATGTTGAAATTTAAATGTTACTAAGCACATAATGGTGTCACCCAGAACTGAGCCCAGTACTAAAGTTGTAATCTGATGTGCATGGAACAAAACAAAGTTATTACCTCCCTTAGACACACAATGTCTTGACTCTGAGAGGCAGCCAAGAAAGGTTCCTTAACTAGTAAATCCAATCAGCAAAATAGTTAAGTCTGTCAAATAACTTAACTGATAATTCTTTACTGACTAGGACAATTATGTGAATCCACAGACTCTGCCAGTTATAACTTAATTAAGACACAGTAGTAGCCTTCTCCATGGTCTCAATCCTCACAAATGCTGAATAACTCATTGTCATCTACTTTATAAAGTTATCTGTGAAAAAGAATAACACTCTACTTTCAACTTTAAATTTTATTCAATGTAGCATTGATTTATCTTACCTCTGAGCTTGCTGCTGATTTTTCATTACTATGAACACATTGGTGTGGGAAGAACCATTGTTTCATTTAGTAGGTTTCTCTTTTGACTTTTCAGCAGATTTTGCATTGAATAAGGAAAAGAAGAGCACTTTTCCACTTTTCCTCATCCTAATTTCTGTCTTCTACCATTTTAAGCTCTGCAAAAAAAAAAAAAAAAAATACCCTACCTCTTTGGGTTGGTTTGTTTGTCTGTAAGTTTCATTTTGTTTTGTCTTTCTTTCTTTCTGAAAAGATATAAAAATCAAACCACTTATTTTTTCTGTTTCATTGCATGTACTACTTTTAAGAGAGTATGTTTGGAGAGGATATATTACAGTAGAAGAAAGGAGAAGAACAGGGAAAATATTTTACTCCATTTATGCAGATATTATAATTTTCTGATTCTGGACTTAATTTCTCTCATAAAACCTTGTATGAGAATTTAAAGTTCCAAACATTCATTGATTCATTTATTCATTCGATATTATACATTGTTAGTAAATAAAGATAGCGTACTTATAGCATAAGGTAAAGACACGATTTGAAGAATGTAAAAAAAATAAAAAACAGCTTCTGATAGTATACAAATTTTTCAGGAGTAGTAATTTTAGAGGGATTTTGTCATATTATTCAACGGTCAAATTATTGCTGTCAGGACCAGAGCATGGCACTGTAAAATCTTAAAAATCTAAGTTTGATTTTTCATTTTGCCACTTTCTTGGACCTCAATTAGTTCATGTTCAACATAAGGATAATAATAGTCCTGGCTCTTACTACCTCACAAAGTTTGTAGATTTCAGAGGAAATAGGGGATGCTTTTCCTGACTGCCTCCCAACATAAGGCTCCCATATTATACACTCTTAAGAGAAGTTATTTTTTTAATGTCTGTCATTTCTTTTAAAACTAAGCTCCTTGAGAGTAGGAAATGCCTACTCTCTTGTACACTACTCTATCTTTGGCAAAAAGCACAGCAAATGACACTAAGTAGCCAATGTATAAATATTTAATGAATAAATACAAACACTACGCAAACTTTATAACAATTTTCTGATTTTGCTATTGTCATTTTCTGTTAAAAGTGATGACAAAAACATAATTATACTGTGTTCTTACCACAAAAAAGAAAAATTTGATGGTGATGGATATTTTTAGTACCTTTATTGGTGCAGTAATATCATGAGTGTATGCATATGTCCATCTCATCAATGTATACACTATAAGTGTGCAATTTTACATATCACTTATACCTTAATAAAGCTTAAAAATAAAAATAATCATACTAAAAGTCAACTTAGCAATATAAATGGAGTGGTAATCTTATCACTTTTAGCATTAAAATATCAAAACAATCAGTTGAATCAGTGAATTCAAGTAGATTGAATTAATAAACATTCTTATAAATACCACTGTTTTTCCTTAACATCGCTTTTTTTCCATCATAAGAGTATAAGTTCTTCTCAAATATATACTCAAATATATACTGTGCTACAGTTCTCTTGGATTTTAAGTGACTTCAAAGAGTGGTACCATTCAAAGACCTGAATCACTGAACTGTGGTAGAGACATATTTTCTCTTCTTGCATCCTCACTTTCTTCCCTGTTTATGGCTTCACATACTGGAGCTTCAATGTGGCATCAACCTAAAGAGCCCAGTGACCAAATTTGAAAGATTAATCCCTCCTACTTCTGAGAAGTGTTTTAAAGAAGTTATGCCTATTAGCCACCATATCCCCTCTACACTCTCTCTCTGGCCTTTCCTTGCCCTGTAGCATACATACACAGATACGCCCCACTCTCATAAGGACCAGAAGGAGCTAAACAGCCAAAAAGGTTTTGAAATCAGTATGTCTGCTTTTAATTGGCTGAATTTCACTGTTGTAGACTACATTTTCATAATGTGTGCCATTAACATTATGCAGTAATGTAAAACATTTTTCATTCTTTTACAAAGAATTGCTTTCTCTGAAAGTTGTTAGAAAATAGTTATTTTAATTTACAAAGACTGAAAATGGCTTTCAAAGTCTGATCTGAATAGAGGGTCATGATGACCTCTGGTAGCTAGTTTGGTGACTTAAAAGAAAAATATTCTCATTTTTTCCTTATAGCCAAACACGCATAGTCATAAACCATATTCAACTAGGAAATGTGTAAGGAATTTGTATGTGATATAAGGAGAGGAAATATAACTTCCTTATTTAAAATTAAATCTGATGGAATTAGTAGTCATGTTATTAAAGACAGGATAAATGTCAAGAATTTATTACTTTGTTTCAAACTTAGTTTATCATAAATCTGCCTTATAACACATAATAACTTGTGCTGTTTTGCAGGTTATTTGATAGCAAGTTCAACAGTGTAGGTGAGTGACAATGTGAGCTGCATGATAATGACTCCCCAGGGAAATCAGACTTTAGGACACAGAGTTAGGCATCTATGGACCTTTTTTCAAATGGAAAAAAATTCAAAAGTTGATTTTTTTGCTCTCTTAAGACCATCAGCTAATATACAGGAAGTCAATTCTAATAGGAAAGTAGCACTGGCAAAATAACATAACAGAAAAGAAAGCATATTTTGACTTGTTTATTCTAAACTGAAAATATTTACCACTTTCTATGCTGAAAGGTTAAAAAGTCCACGAACAATGAGCTGATTATATATAACAGAATTTATATTATGTGTTTTTGGTCTGTTATAAAATTAAGTGTTAAGAGGAATGGGAATCCAATTTGATTTGGTTTAAAAAGGTAGAATTAATTAGAAATCACAGAAATTATTTTAATTGTTCCCTATAAAATAAATATATCAAAGAATGAATGTGAGCATTACTAGTTCAATGGTTTGCTGAAAGGAAATCAATTGAAATATATTAATTTTCCCACATAATTTACTGATAGACATTATTATATAGTATTATTTTTCTCCAAGAAGATGGATTAAGCTTGAAATTTTAAATTTAGTGAATACCTGGTTATTTTCCAGTATATGGAAAATATTTGTATTGGAAGTGTGTAGACATAAATTTCCACTTAAACATATGCATCATGCTTCTCAAATGCTAGAGAGAGCCCTTTCAAGTCCTTAGCTATGGAGATGCTGGCAAACTGCCATCCAGCCTTACTCAGTGATATAAAAAACTCCCACAACATGACCCTTCCTCCTGAGTTGTCTCAGTGCTTTGGAAATTCAAGTCGGTTAACTTAGTTTCTCTTTTCCCTAGGATCTGCAGATTTACAACTTTAATACTTTTGCTTATGACAAACATGCACATTTTCCTTGAAAAATTTGTGTGAGGAAAGATAAAATGTTTTTTGAGAGGTTTGCAATGATTATGTTAAAGAACAGAGCCAAAATTCATTCTAAATAAAAACTTGAGATGGTAGAGATAATCATATATGACTCATGCAATTAGATATATCCTCATGCTTGTCAAACACTCTATGTTGCATCTAAAAATACATTCACATATCCCTTTTTGTGCATTAACAGTCTGACTCAGAACACATCCCTGGTCACTGAAATTAAAATTAGGCATTACTTTCAAATGTTCTTCTTGTGTTTTAAATATTATCATCCACATATCTCAAACTTCATTACTTACTCTATTATATATCTTAGGGATGAAGAAGTAGAAAGTTCTTGGTAGATTTTATCACAGGTAAAAATAAAATCATGGAACTGAAAGAGAACTTAGAGGCCACTAATAAACAAAGAATGGTGTTTTCATACATGTAATGGCAAGTTATCTATTTCCAACACTTCCAACTACCAATTTCACTATGCTCTTTTCTTTTCCTTCACATTGTGATTTAGGCATTAAAAGGACAGAAACAAAAATTAGTGCAAGAAGCATATAATACATGTAGTATAAACACAGTACAAACAACATGAGCCCTAGGAAAAACAATGCCCATTAAATAGCTTAGCATGAGAAAAGCAGTGTAAGAATAAAGCAACAGTAATGCTACCACTAAGGTTGTTTTTATTCTCATCAGGTATTCCATAAATTGTTATTTAAAAGAGTTATTTAAATAAAATTCAAAATTTGAATGGAAAACTGTGTAATGAGCATATAAAATATTGTGTTTTATTACCTAATAGTAAAGTACTTCTCAGTGATTTGTGAATCATTTGTATACATCAAATTTTCCATTAAAGCTTTATAGTAATGATAAACAGATCATATTGAAATTTGAATGACAATAGAATATTGAAAAATTCTTCGCAAAGATTCAAATATTAAAAATAAAATTATAACCATTACCCAACAGCCATAATGAGCTCTTGTTAACTAATTGAAGTTTTTATTTAATCTTAAATAATTGGTTTGAAATGTAACTTTGTAGTATCTGCTGAATGATGTAATGTGAAAACATTTATAAATTAGCATGTACAAATCTTAACAAGCATAAAGCTTCTAAACACTAGTTTAACAGATGTATTCACAGATATACACATAGCAAGTCTATTCTTGGTTCTTCCTCTGTGTGGTCTTTTAGGACTGTCATTATCAGTTTTCTTTTTATTAATATTCTTGGTTTAAAGGGAATTTCCCAAGTGATCCCTGGGCTCTAATTTTTGGACCTGTTGTCAGGACAAATTAATTTCTGTGGAAACCTACTGTGCCTCAGATACCATCTAGGAAATGCAAGATTAATGGAGACCCTGTACAAGTATCTCTGTATAGCTTGCTACAGATGGAGGAACAAGAAGGGGTACCTTGAAGAAGTAAAATAATCTACCATATAATAAAGTCAATACATTTTGAATTTTATGTAATAACATTCAAAATAAAATATCTTGTATAATAAATAACTATGGAGCCGTAGATGTCAATAATTTCGTCTACATAGTTATACTTTTCTGCACATGATGTGAAATATTTGTTTAATTATCCACTGGTTCCATTTCTTTATTAGAATAGAAATAGTATATTACATGAAAAGAAAGAATTGAATTGTCTTGCTGTGAAAAATTAATTTAAATTATTGATTTTTCAAATAAAAATAAAGACTATATTTGCAATTGCTCTGACCATTGTTGGTAATCAGACACTGCAATTAGAAATTTTAGGGATTAAAAGGTCCTTGTATAGATTAAAGCCTAAATAATTAGAGACTGGACTTATACAAAATTACCCAGATACTTCAAGCTTAAATCCCTATTTTGCTAATTTTTGTCATAATTTTTGTGGAATGCAGGTGGAGGTGTCTCTGAGGGGTGTTTAGGAGCCTGAAATACCCATATAGATCATATGAGGGGTATGAAGTAATCAGGTAATTGTCTCTCTCCATTTCTCTTCACAGACCTTGATAGGAAAATTAACTTGTATAAAAAGCTCATGTGACCAATCTGTCACTAACACACCATTTAAAGTTGGCTAAAACAGTAATCAGTTATCTGTATCTTTAAATCATCATTAATAAAGGCATAACAATGCTCCGCCTATTTGCCTTAGGAAAAATTTGTGAGAATGAAATTGGGTAATATAACTAAAGGGGGGAAATACATTGAAATAAACAAGGTTTTTTTGTTTTTTGTTTTTTGTTTTTTTTTCTGTTATCTCTTGGATCCGAGAAACTGGAGCATTGTCTTAGTTTCTCATATTTTGAAATATAAAAACATAGTATATTAGGGAAACAATGTTCTCAGAAGTTCTTGATCTAGCTTTATGTGTATAGAAATCAGCTGGAAATATTGTTAACATGTAGTTTCTCGAGTGGTAGATCTGGGATGCAGCTGAAATACTGCATTTTGCATTTCTAACAGGGTCAAAAGTGATGAGATGCTGCTGCTCATCTAAGAATCAGACTTTAAGTAGCAAAAGTAAGTATGTGTATAATTTAAGCTTTATGGGTCTCATTTTCCTTATTGGACAAGCAGAGCAGTTAATCCCACCACTATGTCCTTCAAAATTTGTTGGGAATGCCGAAATTAACATTTGGGAATTCGTTCTATATGAATATTAGGTGAAGGCTTTCTTTCAGGTAAGAATTTTTGTTTATAGTTCATAGAGATTAACTGAGTGGCTTCCATGTGTTCAGCATTGTGTTAAATACTGTATGACCAAAGAAATAAAAGTTCCCTGCCCTCAAGTTTATAATCCAGCTATATTCAAAACTGGTCCAAATAAATGTATTATTAATTTGGACCTTCATATACATTGTTTCTTCAATACAGCAGTATAATCTGATTGTCTCACATTCTGTCACGCTGGTAAATTTTTGTTGTGTTTGTTGGTGAATGACTTCTTTATTGAAATGGATAATAATTTTCAAATACTCAACGGATAGTTAAAAAAATTTTGTTCTAATCCTAGTGTCGGCTACAGAGATGTTACACTTGTAAGTTTAATTTGCATTGTAAACATTTTCTCTACCATATTCTTAAATTTAGACAAAGGGTTGACAATTTTATGTAGGGGGACATAGTGTAAATATTTTGGGTTCTGCAAGCCATAGTCTCTGTTGCAATTAGTCAACTCTATCATAGCACTGGAACTGGCTATACTCCAGCTAAACTTTACTTACAAAAACAGATGGCAGGCTAGATTTGGCCCACAGACTATAGTTTGCTGACTCTTAGGTTAAGAAAAATCAACAAAACAATATATCAAATCATTATTTGTAGCACTTGCCGATTTCCATAGTGCAATTATTCCCACTATGGCCAGTTTCAAGCTAGAAACATGGTATCACTGGAGATAGAATTAGGAAGCAATGTACAGTGGTACATCATTATGTAGTATTCCCTCTATGCAGGTGCAATAGATATAAATGACCTTAAGAGGATATATAATAGTAAAATGTAGTAAAAATAATTAGGAAATGATAAGTACTTGTCAACTTTTTATTATAATTTATTTAATTGTAAGTTTATACAATTTAATGTTTAATAATGGCTGGTTTAACATCTAGCTCACAAAATTCCTGAAAATTTAACACTTGACTTTTATAAGCCAATAACATATCTAATTGACAGAAACAGATTTAATTGTACCTTTTCATATCTCAGACATTTGATACCACACAGATGAAGGATTAGAGTGGAAAAAAGAAACTGCATGTGCTTTTTGTACCACTCTCATCTCATCACCAACTTCCTGCTTCTCTGGACTATAGAGAGCAAAAATATTGAAGAAGGGGAAAATGAAGATAAAGGAGCATAGATGAGGAAGTGAAATACTGAAAGTTGGTAAAGATGGAAAGCCTACATTCTAAATTTTCTATCCCATCACAAGCAGAAAGACTACACAATAAACTGATAGCATGAATGTTCATGCTTTCATAAGTGAAGTGTGCAAAAATCTATCTCCCCAAAAGAAATGGCCTCCAAAATCAGGCATTAAAGGAGAAAATGCAGCAAGAGATGATGACTAAATAGTGTTGATCCAAACACAAGTAGATCATAATGAGATGAAGGGAGGCGGTGGAGGTGGGGAAGAAACAACACCATTATCCTGAGGTAAAAGACCATAGAGAAGTCCAACCTTGCACCACTGGATGTAAAGGGCATAATTTTGAATTGTTAATGGCTCTTTGCTAGAAACTCCTTTTGTTTTCACATGCAGCACTGCCATATGTTTCAGTCACATAAGACTGACTTGGACAGATGAACATATAAGTGCAATGATTCTCATCAAATCAGCCATATTTAAATATTTAAATTTCTTCCATTTTCTTTATAACTCAATTTGGAGAACAGAAACACCCCACAGCTTTATGTATAATACAAATTTCTCTGTGGCTAAATATTTTTAAACCACATTCATCAGCAAAACTAGGAAATTCTCATACTTGTTGTCTTCTTTCTGCAGCAAGCCTCTTTGGTATGAATAAAACCTAAAAACTCCCAAAATAATTATGAGCATATATATTTAGCTAAGTATAGGGTTCTGACAGCATAAGATATAAGATATCTTAGTAGATATAAAGTAGTCTAAAATAACAATAGCTAGAATGGAGTTCAAAGAAAATACTATATAAAATACATGATATATAATATATAATTATTATTTTATTTATGGAAAATATAAATTAAATCATGTATTCAAATAAATGTTCTCATTGTTCTTCAGATACATCCCCTACTTTATGGGAAACAAGTAAGTCTAAAGACTGCTTTAGCACACAAAAATCTGTGCATATTATATCCAGTCACGCTGTGGAACACTTTTGAGAAGCTCAAAAAGGTGTGGGTCATAGAACCCCTGTATGGTTTTGCCATATTGTTGTTTATAAGAAGCTCATTACAGAGCAAAAAAAAAAAAAGATCACAAAACAATTGGGAGCATTTTAAAGTTTATGAATAATACTTGCAAAGGCAACCAAGAACTGACTGCCAAATTTTCAGACAAAGTATCAAATCAAAGTTTAATTTTGCTTGTGAGAAATCCCATTAGACAATCTATTTTGCTGAGAATTAGGGTATCCATATCTGAATACTAAATAATCAGATAATAATGAATCACTTCCTTTAGCTTCCCTCAATTCTCAGTGGGGAGTTACTTTACAACAAGGCCACAAGTTCAGACCTACCTCATTTCTTACTGGAAGAACTTCCTAAATGATTTACTTTCCTCCAGCCTTTCTGATCTCCATTCTATTCTACACGTTGATATTAGAATCATTGCTCTAAAATGCCAACTTGCTTGTGGCACTCTCCTGCTGCAAATCTTTCAATGACTCCCTTTGATCACAGGTTAATGTCCAAGCTCCTTAGTTATGAGTAGGCCAAGACAACTCTTTTAGTCATCAATTCCTTTCTACATTCCTTCTGCCATTCCACACCTCTCTTCTGTGTCTGGTGAATGTCTGTTTCTTAATCAAGACCCAGATGGAATGTCACCCACACCCCTTATGAATCTTCCTATGACTTCTCCCAAATGAATTAGTCACTGTCTCCTTGAGGTTCTCAAAAACTTTACCCATGCAGTGTGTAAGGTGGGGAAGTTGATGGAGGGAAAAGTAACGCTTGTAGACCAATGGATTTAACCAAAAAGATACCTGAGGGGTTACCAACTACCAAAATCATCCTTGGAAAGATAGCTGTTGTGAATGAGAAAATATTTATCTGTTTAATTTAAATTAATACCCACATTTATAAAATAGGTTGAAACAAGTAATTTTCTACACAAAAATAATATCATCAGTCTAGAAACTTGAAGTAGAAGTTGATTCATGTCCAAAAATATAATTACAATAATGAGATGATTCTAGTGGATGCTAATTTCCACTATAGAATTGCTATTGTCTACATCAATTTTTTTTTGGAAAAAATTATCTATAGTGATGTTGGACCAAAATCATAAAATATGAATATCTTAATAATAGTAATTGCTCATTATTTGAAAGTTGCTTGTTATGCTGTTTTTATTCATTAATTTACTCATTCTTTAAACACACATGCATTAAATGCTGGCTCTGTGGCAGACATTAAGAATATAAAAAATATATAATGTTTAATACTAAAGTGTTCATATTAGCAAGCCAAATGTTTTTTAACTTATTTATATGAAACATAACTAACTTTTAAATCTTACCTTTCCAGAGTATAGTCAAAAAGCAGGAAAAAGGTAAAAATAAAAATATTCTCTAAAGACTTAGACTTACTCTCCTTAAAATAGCAGACAAGTTGATTTAGACTAATTTCTCTCAGGTTCTTAGTGACTACAATGAAAAGCAAGAATATTTTTTCATATTCTTAAAATTATGGAAAAACCTAGGAAGAGAGGGTGAGTATAGCTCAGTGTTATGGCACATGCTTAGCATGCAAAAGATCCTAGTCTCAATCCCCAGTACCTCCATTAAAAATTAAAAAAAAAAACCTGGGAAGCTAATGAGAATTACTGAGGTGAGATATGGAATAAAAAAGATATTGCAGAGATATGGTAGAAAAATCAAAGTCACTTTTATTTTGGGAGTATTTTCAGATCCAAAAGAGGCCACTGATGGTCAGAGCTGAGTGCTCAGTGGCTTCATAAGTTTAGGCAGAAAAGTTCAAATTCCAGGGTCTGCAAAATATGAGGAACTGGTATAGTTTTCATGATGTTGACTCAGAGCACAAGAGATTAAACCATAATATAAGGGCAAGTTAAAGGAAACTAACCCTCACAAAAATTGCAGTCTGGATTTGAGACCCAGAAAATAACAAGTTTTGAATTGCTCCAGGAACCTGACAAAAGCAAACTAAAGTTATCATTGGGGGAAAATATTGTAATCTTAGACTTCATATTATTTATAGAAAATGTGTTCAATGTCTAGAATACATTCACAAAAAACACAAAGAAACAAGGCCCTATAAGCTAGAAACAGAAGAAACAAGACACCAAAACAGACACATAGAGACTCTAGATACTGATATTATGAAATATAGGTTGTAAAACAACTATGCTCATTTTATTCAAGGAAGTAACTGTCAAGCTTGAATTTTTAGCAGGGAAATGGAAAAACAGAACACATATATAAAGAAACAAATCAAAACTCCAGACCTGAAAAATACTATGACAAAATTAAGAACTGACTGAATAAATTTTGCAATAAATTATACAATGCTGAATATAGGCTTAGTACACTGGAGAACAGGTCAGAATAAATTAACCAAAATAAATTCCAAAAAGATTTTGCAATGGAAAATACAGAAAAGAGGCTAAAACATAAATGATACAATGTAATGATATATTTAATAGAGTCCCAGATGGAGGGGGAAAATGAGATGTAGTCAACGTTAGAAGAAATTGTGGCTGAGAAATTTCTGTAAAAAAATACCAATTTACAAATTCAACCAGTCCAACAAATCTCAAGTAGAAAATAAAAAGAAATACACAGCTAGACATATCATGGAGAAACTATAGAAAGCTAATATATATATATATGTATAAACATATTTTAAAATTTGTCAGAATTAAAAAAAAAACAGTTTGCCTTCAAGGAAATAGTACCTTAGATATCTATTTTCTTAGTAATTTCAATAAAAGCTAAAAGATTAAGGAACATTATTTTAGAATGTACCTTTAAGAAATAACTGCCAATCCTAGAATTGTACTCAGTGAAAACATCCTTCTTGAATAAAGACAAAATAAAGACAATTTTGAACAAAAAATGAGAAAGTTTGCCATAAGAAAGCACATGCTAAAAGATATTCTAAAGTGTTCATCAGTTAAGAGTAAAATAATTCCACTGGATGATTATAGACGAAGGAAAAAATGAAAAGCAACAAAAGTGGTAAATATGTGGGGAAATCTATATAAATATTGGATGTATAAAACAAATACTAAATTTTGTGGAGATATGTGTGAGAGAGAAGGAGGGAAAGAGAAAGAAGAGGAAAAGAGGGAGAAAAGGAGGAGGATTAAAATACAGTAAACTGTATAAGTCAAGAACAGAGAGGGAAAATAAAATTAAAATGTCATAAGATGCTCACATTGTCTTAGAGAAAGATAACAGTATCAAACATTTTGTTTCTGTAATTCAAGGAGGCATACCATACTTTCAAAGAAACTAAATAAAATGTGTATGAATTCCAACTAATAAAGGGAAGAATGTAACAATAAAAGTTACCAAGAAATGAAAAAAAAAATGAAAGAAGAGAAAAAAGAAAATAGAAGAGGTAAGGCATTAAAAGCAAAAACTAAGATGATAATTTAAACCTAAATATATTATTAATTACATTAAATATAAATAGACTAAATGCTACCATTTTTTAACTTTTTTTATTGATTTATAAACATTTTACAATGTTGTGTCAAATTCCAGTGTAGAGCACAATTTTTCAGTTATACATGAACATGTATATATTCATTGTCACCTTTTTTTCTCTGTGAGCTACCATAAGATCTTGTATATATTTCCCTGTGCTATACAGTATAATCTTGTTTATCTATTCTACAATTTTGAAATCTCAGTCTATCTCTTCCCACCCGCAGCCCCCTTGGCAACCATAAGTTTGTATTCTATGTCTGTGAGTCTATTTCTGTTTTGTATTTATGCTTTGTTTGCTTTTGTTTTTTTTTTTGTTTTTTGTTTTTTTTCAGATTCCACATATGAGTGATGTCATATGGTATTTTTCTTTCTTTTTCTGGCTTACTTCACTTAGAATGATAAATGCTACCATTTTAAAAGTATATATTGTCAGAGTGGATAAAAAAGAAAAAAACTCAATTATATAATGCTGAGGTTTTTTGGTATTTTTTTAATTTTAAAATTTATCTTATTGAAGTAAAAGTGATTTATATGTTTCATGCATTCAACATTGTATTTCTACTTCTGCATGCCCTACAGTGTGCTTGCCACAAAAAATTGTTTCTATCCATCATCACACAATTGAACCCCTTTACCCATTTTACCCTCTCCCCAACTCCTCCTCTGGCAAGTACTACTTTGTTCTCGGTACCTATATGTTTGTTTTTATTTGGTTTGGTTTATTTATTTATGTATTTATTTATTTAGATTTACTTGCTTATTGGGTTTTTATTTATTTTTTTCCCTGTTGGAAAATCTTCTATGTATTTACTTTTTATTTTTATTTATTTTTTAACATTTTTTATTGACTTATAGTCATTTTACAATGCTGTGTCAAATTCCAGTGTAGAGCACAATTTTTCAGTTATACATGAACATACATACATTCATTGTCACATTCTCTTTCTCTGTGAGCCACCACAAGATCCTGTATATATTTCCCTGTACTACACAGTACAATCTTGTTTATCTATTGTGCATTTTGAAATCAAAGTCTGTCCCTTCAGGGCCAGGCTTATTGGGTTTTTAAAATATATTCCACATATGAATAAATCATGTCTTTCTCTGTCTGATTAATATGCCATTTTCAAAAGAGGAATCTAAAGTATAAGAAAGGTTAAAATAAAAAGATAGAAAAGGACATTTAAAACACTAAACAAGAAAGCAGATGTGGCTATAAAAATATAGGACAAAAAGAAACTTTAGGACAAAAAGACTACTAGAAACAAAGAGGTCAATATAGAGTGATGAATGTTTATTTCATCAGGATAAAATAAAGGTTCTAAATAAGTATGTACCTAATATCATATAACAAAGCTTGATAAACTTATGGGATAAGTAGACAAATCCACAATTATGTTAGAGATTTTAATACACCTATATGTGTAGTTGATAAAATATGCAGAAAAATCATATGGATACAGATTTGAGTATTATAATTAAAAAAAATTAGCCTTAATGTTGATATATTTTTAATCCATGCACCCAAACTGCAGAATACACGTTCTTTTCAAGAACCTATGGAATATGTTTAAAATCACATACATGGCCTAAAAGCAAATATCAGCATATACCAAAAAACTGAAATAATACAGAATATGATTTTCTGTCACCATATAAGTATGCTCAGAAGCAGTAACAAAAAGAAAATCAGAAACATCTCTATGTGTTTGAAAATTAAAAATATACTTTTAAATAATTTATTAGGCAAAAAAGAAATAATGGAAAAATAAAATATTTTTAAACTAAATAGTATAAAAAATACTAACTATCAGAAATTATGCAGAGTTCATGTAGAACATACAAGAAAATGAGTAGCCTTAAAATCTTATATTAAGGAAAAAATGGAAATTATTGAGCTACAATTCTATTTAAAAAATTGACAAATGGATATCAAAATTAACTCAATAATGTAAAAGTAAAAAATAAAATAAATGCAGAAATTAATAGAGACACAAACCTTCCATAAAGAAGACCAAAAAAATGTAAAAGTTAATTTTTTGAAGGGTTCATAATAGACACATTACTTACAAATGAGCAAGGAAAAAAAGGTAAGCACAATTAACCAGTAAATCAGTATCAAGTATAAAAATGGGACAATATGTATATACTTGTATGACTCAAACATTATGCTGTAAAGCAGAAATTGATGCAACATTGTAAACTGACTATACTTCAATAAAAAGGGGAACAAAACAACAAATACTGCATCCATTATAAAGATGATAAGAGATTTTTATGAATAAATGTATGACACTCCAGGTAGAAGATGCAGTTGAGATGGACATTTTTCTAGAAAAATACAGGATACCAAAATAACCCAAAAAGAATTAGGAAGCCTGAATGTTTCTATCACTGATAAACTAATAACTTAATCTATAAGCTAAATATTCCCACTCAGTAAATCCATAACCAGGTGACTTCACCATTGAAAGAAATAACTTCAATCTTACATAAGCTCTTCCAAAGAATAAAGAAAGCAGATATGTTTCAAAATTCATTTTATGAGGCTACTGTATCATTGATAACAAAATGTTAAAAAGAGAACAGTGACATCAGCAGGATAGCAGAATTGGAAGTGCCAGCAGTCATTCTCCCACAGCAACATCAAAATAGCAAAATAATACATACCAAAAAATTATGTGAGAGATCTAGAATCCAAATAAGAAGTTCTCATGCCCCAGAAAAGCACAAAGCTGAGAATAGCTGCACTGAGTAAGTAAGAAGATCCATTTCAATTCAGTCTTGTCAGCCCCAAGCCAGGACAGATCAACACTGGGAGAGAATGTTCCAGCTTCTGATTTCTACCTTAAGGGAGAAAAAGAAAAGAAAATTATGTGTCCAATGTTCCAGGTTTTTGGAGGACTGTCAAAAGACTGGTTTCTGTCCCATCTCATTTGGACTGCTGATGAAACTGACATAGTTTGGAAACCTGGGGACCACTAAAAGCAAAGAAGAGTCCATGTTGAATCCATCATGATTCAACACAATTGGGGGACGGCACACAATATGAGGCTTCTCCCTCAAGAGGGAGGGAGTAGAATTGAATATTTGTCCAGCATTCTGGATTTTTGGAGAACTGCCTAAAACATTAATATAAGTCTTAACTAACTCAGGGTGCTGATTGGGGACTGGCATACTTTGGATGCCTGTTGGCCAGGGCATCCAAAGGAATGGAGACGCTTGCTCCTCTAAAACCAGAAAAGCAAAAGTAGCAAGATATAATGAGCATCTTAAAAAGAGACTGGAACACCTCTATAACTAGAAAGTTGGAACCACCCAAAAGGTTTCAGAGGCCCTCAGAATCTCTACCCAGGCTGACTAGTGAGAGTCTTCCCCTTAATGAAGCCAGTGCCATAAAGACTGGAAAAGGTGGATTTTCAAATGGACAGATCCCAACACAAAGTAATAAGACACATGAAAAAACAGGGAAATAAGGCTCAGATAACAGAACAAAACAGATCTCCAGGAAATGACCCCAAAGAAACAGAGGAATATGAATTGCCATACATAGAATTCAAAATAATCATCATAAAGATGACCTACAATATTTTACAAGAAACAATACATAAATTAAATGAAAACATCAACAAAGAGATAGAAAATATTTTTAAAAATTAACAAATTTTGAGCCAAAGGATAAGAAAAATGATTTAAAATTCTCAAGATGTCAATAGTAGACTTGACTGAACAGAAGAAAAAATTAGCAAACTAGAAAACAGGGCATTCAAAATTATCCAATCAGAAGAATTTTTAAAAAGAAACAAAAGGGGTTAAAAGGTTTACTTAAAGAAATAATGGCTGAGAAAGTCTCAAATCCAAGAAAGGAAGTAGAAGTCAGTAGTTAAGAATCTCAAAACTCCAACTAGGGGTAACCCAAAGAAATCTATAGCAAAATATATTCTAATAAAATTGTGAAAAGTCCAAGATGAAGACAGAATTTTGAAAGCAACAAGAGAAAAGTGACTCATCACATGCAAAAACAGCAAAACACACCAGGCTATCAATGACTTCTCAGCAGAAAACTTGCAGGAGAGAAGGGAGTTGGATCATTTATTTAAAGTTTTGAAAGAAAAAAATTGCCAAACAAAAATACTAGACTCAGAAAAACTATCCTTAAAAATGAGAGATAAAGTCTTTCCTAGACAAAAATGTTTGGGGATTTCATCACCACTATAACTGCCTGAAAAGAAATCCTAATAGAAGTCATTTGAGTTGAAATGAAAGGATGATGAACAGTAAGAGAAAAGCATATGAAAGTATAAAGCTTACTGGTAAAGGTATACATAGATAAATACAGAATACTGTATTACCAAAGTACTGCTGCCTAAATTGTTTTAATTCTGGAATAGAAGTAAAAATACAGAAGTATAAAAAATAACTATAATCAATAAAATATATTAATAGATACACAATATAAGAAGAAGCAATTTGTGACATCAGTAACGTAAAGTGTTGGGAGGAGAAGTAAACTGTATGGCATTATTATGTGACTGAAGTTATGATCTTAAAATATGTTGTTATAAGGTATTTTATGTAAGTTTTATGACAACCACATAAAGTGCTTATAGACAATAAACATGAAAAAATCAAAAAAGAATCAAAACATGTCACAACAAAGAAATCAACAAAACACGAAGGTAAACAGCAAGAGAGGAAAAGAAGAACAATAAGCTACAGACCGGAAATAATTAGCAAAATGTCAATAGTAAGTCCTTATGCATAAATAATTATTTTAGTGTAAATGGATTAAACTCTCCAATCAAAAGACCTAAAGTTGATGAAGGGATAACAAAACAAGATGTGACTATTTATTGTCTACAAGAGACACAGTTTAGATTTAAAGACAGATGTAGGTAATAAGTTGAAGCAGAGGAAAATATATTTCACACAGATGAAAACCAAAAAAGGTGGCCATATTTATATCAAAAAAAGAAACTTTGTCAGTGCCAAAAAAGACAAAAATGGACATTATATGATACTAAAGAGTCAATTCACCAAGAAGGTATAATAATTATAAATATATATGTGCTTAACATCAGAACACCTGAATATATGAAGCAAACATTGACAGAACTGATGAGAGAAATAGACAGCAGCACTATAATTGTAGGACTTTCAATATCCCACTTTCAATAATGACTAGGACATCCAAACAGAAGACCAATAAAAGAACAGAAAATTTGTAAAAACATTATAAACCACAAGAATATAACAGACATATGAAAAATATTCCACCCAACAGCAGCAGAATGCACATTCTTCTCAAGGTCACATGAAACATTGTCCAGGAAAAATCACGTGTTAGGTCACAAAACAAGTCTTAACAAATTTGAGAAGATTTATATCATATCAAGTATCTTTTCTGACCACAATGGAATAAGCTAAACATTAATGACTGAAGGAAAACTGGAAAATTGAGCAAAATGTGGAAATTAAACAACACACTCTTCATAACAAATGAGTCGAAGAAGAAATCAAAAGGGAAATTAGAAAATATCTTCAGGCAAATGAAAAAAACACAACTTACCAAATCTTATGGGATGCAACAAAAGCAATATTGGGAGAAAAGTTTATAGTGTTAGACACCTACATAAAAAAGAAAGAAAGAAAAAATCACAAATAAACAACCTAAATTTACAACTCAGGAAATTAGAAAAAGAAAAAGAAACTAATTCCAATGTTAAGAAGAAGGGAAGACGGTGGAGTAGAGAGACTCACAGCACACCCACAAATACACCAAGAATTACATCTACACCCACTGCACAGAACACCTACTGAACTCTGGCAGAGTGTCTCTCATTTCAAAATACAGGAGGGCTCACACAAAATCTGTTTAAAAAAAAGGAAAAAGAAAAAAAATTGGTTAAGGACCAGTCCTGCAGGGAGGGAGCGGCATAGAAAGAAAGGCAGCCTCATAATGGGATGCCCCTTCTCCAACAGGAAGTTCAGTGGGGACAGAAGCAGACTTTATGAGGCTCTGAGGGGAAAGTGGCAACTGCTTGGCAGACTGAACTAGGGAACCTACAACAGAGGGTGCCTGTGATCCCCAGCCCTTGATGTTAGTAGCTCCTGGGGCTCAGAACCTGAGGGGCACCAGAGCAGATGGCTGACGTTCCCACAGCTAAGGCAGGGACAAAGGCAACATCAACAGAGTACTTTGTAACTCAACATAACAAGTGACAGAAAACATCACAGAGGGCAATTCCCAGTGGACATCTCCTGCCTAATGTTCTTCCTAGCTGAAGTTCTGCAACCCTGCCTACTACACACCGCAGCTAAGAAACGGGTCTAGAAGCCTCTATTCCAGCAACAGGGGACCATATCAGGCCCCTCCCAAGGCTTTGAAAACTACAAAAAAAAAAAAAAAAAAAAAAAAAAAAAAAAAAAAAGAAAGGAGGCCTGGCTCAAGAACAACAATCAGAGCAGGTTCTGAACACCACAACACCAATCACACACCCAACCAAAGGGATAACAGCCAGCACACATGGAAGAAAGATGTGGCAATCATCCATACTAAGAACAGCCATTACAACAAAACTATCAGATGAACACAGTCTACACAGAAATGCTCCAACTTTAAATAAAAACAAACAAAAAATACGATAGTACTTCAAGACCACAGTAGATAACTGATACTCCAAAATCCATAGAAACAGAGAAATATAAGTAAAATAAGGAAGGAGAGAAATTATTCCCAATTAAAAGAACAAGAGAAATCCCCTGAAAGAACAATCATTGAAATAGACCTCAATAGTCTATTAGATTCTCACTTCAAAAAGGGAATGATCAATGCACTGAAGGAACTAAAAGAGATTAGCAATAGAGACAGAGATACTTAAAAAAATGAAACTATAAAGGAGAGCCAATTAAAAACAGAAAACTCAATTGCTGAGAGAAGAACCATGCTAAAGGCAGTCAAAAGCAGACTAGATAATGCAGAGGAAAGAATAAGTGACTTAGAAGACAGGATAACAGAAGTCATCCAATCAGAAAAGTAGACAGAAAAGCAAATAAAAACCAATGAAAGCAATATAAGGGACCTATAGGATAATATAAAGCATGCCAACCTATGCATAATAGGGGGTCCAAGAAAGAGAAGAAAGGAAAAAGGAGATTGAGAAGATATTTGAAGAAATCATGACTGAAAGCTTTCCAAACCTAAAGAAGGAAACAGATATCCAAGTACAGGAGGCACAGAGGGTCCCAAACAAGGAGAATCCAAAAAGACGTACACCAAGATATATTATAAAGATGTCCAAAGATAAAGGTAAAGAAAGGATTCTTAAGGAAGCAAGAAATGAACAAAAAGGTAGTTACAAGGGAACCTTCATAAGGCTTTCAGGTAATTTCTCTACACAAACACTGCTGGCCAAAAGGGAGTGGCAAGATATATCGAAAGTCCTGAATGAGGAAAAAGGTGCAACCTAGGATACTCTATCCAGCAAGACTATCCTTTAAAGTAGAAAGAGAGATAAAGAATTTGATAGACAAGGAAAAACTAAAAGAATTCAGTAATACTAAATCTATCCTAAAAGAAATAAAAAAGGCCTACTCTAAATAGATAAGAAACAGAAAGCTATTGAAATGAGAAAACTATAATTAGAAATGCAATAACTACAGTGAGTTGTAAGAGAATAAATAGGAAAGAAAATTTTAAAAAATTTAAGAATATCACGATCATAAAAGGTGGGAAAGGGGAGCAAGAAAATACAGATTTTTTCTCCTTTTTTCATTTTTTCTTCATTCTTTTTAGGATGTGTTTTAGCCTACATAATTATCAGTGTAAAGCAAACAGAACAGATATAGTAAGGAAGGGGTTAACATACTTGAAAAACAGGATAACCACAGATCAAATACATATAATAGAGTCACAATATCAAAAAGAAACCAAGCTAATATAAAAGAAAATTATCAAACCACAAAAAGAAAAATACAAAGGAAAAGAAAGGAACATGAAGACATAAAAAAAATGGAAAAGAAAGTTCAAAATGTCAATAAACACACATCTATCAATAATTACTATAAATTTCAATGGACTAAATGCTCCAATCAAAAGACATAGAGTGGTAGATTGGATACTAAAACAAAAGCTTACAATATGCTTCCTACAAGAGACCCACTTTAGAGTGAAGGACAGATAGATTGAAAGTGAGAGGATGGAAAAACCTATTTCATGCAAATGGAAATGATAAGACAGTGGGAGTAGCAATACTGATTTCAGACAAAATAGACTAAAACAAAAGCCATAAAGAAAGATAAAGAAGGACACTATATAATGATCAAATGAGCAATAGAAGATGAAGAAATTACACTCATTAACATATATGCTCCCAATAGAGGAGCACCTAAATATATCAAATACTAACAGACATAAAGGGAGAAGTTGATGGGAATACAATAATAGTAGGAGACTTTAACACCTCACTAACATCATTGGACAAGTCTTCCAGACAGAAAATCAATAAGGGAATGAAGATACTAAATGACACAATAGACGAGTTGGACTTGGTTGATATTTTTAAGACATTACATCCCCCAAAACAGAATATAAATTCTTTTCAAATGCTCATGGAACATTCTCTAGGATAAACCATGCACTCAGGCACAAAAGAATCCTCAACAATTTTAAGAGGGTAGAAATTATTCCAGCCATCTTCTCTGACCACAATGGCATGAAATTACGAATCAACCACAGGAAAACAAATGAGGAAAAAATAACAGCATGGAGACTAAACAACATGCTACTAAAAAACCAATGGGTCAATGATGAAATCAAAGAAGAAATTTAAAATATACCTTGAGACAAATGACAATGAAAACACAACCATACAAAATTTATCAAATGTATCAAAAGCATGTCTAAGAAGGAAGTTCATAGCAATACAGGCCTTCCTAAAAAAAGAAGAAGAATCTCAAATAAACAAACTAACCTAACACCTAAAAGAATTTATAAAAAAAAGAGAACAAAGAAAATCTAAAGTCAGCAGAAGGAAAGAAATAATAAAGATCAGGGAGGAAATAAATAAACTAGAGATTAAAAAATCAATACAAAAAATCAATCAAACCAAGAGCTATTTTTTTTTTGAAAGAGTAAATAAAATTGACAAACCACTGGCCAGGCTCACCAAGAAGAAAAGAGAGAGCATACAAATAAAGAAAATAAGAAATGAAAATAGAGAGATCACAACAAACACCATAGAACTACAAAAAAAAAAAAAAGAATACTATGAACAACTATATGGTAATAAGTTGAACAACTTGAAAGAAATGGAAAAGTTTCTAGAAACACAGTCTGCCAATACTGAATCAAGCAGAACAAGGTCATTTGAAAAGACCAATCACTATAAACAAAATAGAATAAGCAATAAAATACCTCCCTGCAAAAAAAAGTCTGGGACCAGATGGCTTCCCTGGGGAATTCTATCAAATATACAAAGAAGAGCTCATATAAATTCTTCTACCTCTTCCAAAAGACTGAAGAGGAGGGAACACTCCCAATTCATTCTATGAATCCACCATCACCCTGATACCAAAGCCAGACAAAGACAATACCAAAAAAGAAAGCTATAGGCCAAATCATTGATGAACACTGATGCAAAAATCCTCAACAAAATATTAGCAAACAGAATCCAACAACACATAAAAATATCATACACCATAACCAAGTGGGATTCATCCCAGGGACACAAGGATGCTTCAACATATACAAATCAATCAACATTATACACTGCATCAACAAGAGAAAGGACAAAAATAACAAGATCATCTCAATAGATGTGGAAAAAACATTTGATAAAATTCAACACCCATTTATGATAAAAACTATCAAAGTAGTATAGAGGGATCATATCTCAGCATAATAGAAGCTATTTATGACAAACCTACAGACAGCATAACATTCAGTGGTGAAAAGCTGAAGGCCTTCCTGGTAAAATCTGGAAGAAGACAAGGATGCCCATTCTCATCGCTTCTATTCAATATAGTATTGGAAGTCCTAGCCATAGCAATTAGGCAAGAAAAAGAAATAAAAGGGATCTAAACTGGAAGAGAGGAGGTAAAATTGTCATTATATGCAGATGTCATGTTACTATATAGGAAACACCAAAGGCTCCACACAAAAACTACTAAAGCTGATAAAAGAATTCGGCAAGTAGCAGGATACAAAATTAACACACAGAAGTCAGTGGCATTTCTTTACAGTAACAATGAAATATCAGAAAAGGAAAGTAAAGAAACAATCTCTTTTAAAATTGCACCCAGAAAAACAACATACTTGAGAATAAATCTGACCAAGGAAGTTTAAGACTTATATGCAGAGATCTACAAAACATTGACTAAGGAAATTAAAGATGACTGAAAGAAATGGAAAGATAGCCCATGTTCTTGGATTGGAAGAATTAATATTGTTAAAATGGTCACACTACCCAAAGCAATCTACAAATTTAATGTAATCCCTATCAATTACCCAGGACATTTTCCACAGAATTATAACAAATAATCCTCAAATTTATATGGAAACACTATTGACCCAGAATTGCCAAAGCATTACTGAAGAAAAAAAATACAGCTGGAGGGATAACCCTCCCAGACTACAGACAATACTACAGGGCTACAGTAATCAAAACAGCGTAGTATTGGTACAAAAACAGACATACGGACCAATGAAACAGAGCAGAGAGCCCAAAAATGAACTCACAACTTTTTGGCCAGTTAATCTTTGACAATGGAGGTAAGAACGTACAATGGAATAAAGACAGTCTCTTCAGCAAATGGTGTTGGGAAAACTGGATAGCTGCATGTAAATTGATGAAATTAGAATATTTCCTCATACCATACACAAAAATAAACTCAAAATGGCTTAAAAACTTAAACATAAGGCAAGACATTATGAACCTCTTACAAGAAAATATAGGCAAAACATTATCTGATGTAATTCTCAGCAATATTCTTCTAGAGCACTCTACCCAAGCAATAGAAATAAAAGCAAGAATAAACAAATAAGACCCAATTAAACTTATAAGCTTTTGTACCGCAAAGGAAACATAAGCAAAACAAAAGAACAACCTACAAAATGGGAGAAAATATTTGCAAAAGATGAGGCTGACAAGGGCTTGATTTCCAGAATATATAAACAGCACACATGTCTTAATAAGAAAAAAACAAACAACCCAATGCAAAAATTGGCAGAAGACCTAAACAAGCAATTCTCCAATGAAGACATGCAAATGGCCAATAGGCACATGAAAGAGTGATCCGTATCACTAATTATCAGAGAAATACAAATCAAAACTACAATGAAGTATCACTTCACACCAATCAGAATGGCCATCATTCAAAAGTCCATGAATGATAAATGCTGGAGAGGGTATGGAGAAAAGGGAACTCTCCTACACTGTTGGTGGGAATGTATTTTGGTACAGCTGTTATGGAAATCACTATGAAGATTCCTCAAAAAACTAAAACTAGACTTATCATATGATTCAGCAATCCCACTCCTGGACATATATCCAAAGGGAACCTTAATTCAGCAAGACACATGCACCCCAATGTTCATAGCAACATTATTTAAAATAGCTAAGACACGGAAACAATCTCAATGCCCATTGACAGATGACTGGATAAAGAAGTTGGGGTATATTTATACAATGGAATACTACTTAACCATAAAAAGAATCAATTATGCCATTTGTAGCAACATGAATCGACCTGGAAAATGTCATTCTAAGTGAAGTAAGCCAGAAAGAGAAAGAAAAATACCATATGATATCACTTATATGTGGAATCTAAAAGAAAAAGACAAACAAATTTATTTACAAAACAGAAATAGACTCACAGACATAGAAAACAAACCTATGGTTACTGGGGGTGGGGGGAAAAGGGATGGGAAGGGATAAATTGGGAGTTCAAGATTTGCAGATACTAATATATATATTATATATATATAATATATATATAATAGATAAACAACAAGTTTATACTTTATAGCACAGGGAATTATATTCAATATCTTTTGGTAACCTATGGTTAAAAAGAATATGAAAATGAATATATGTATGTTCCTCTATGATTATATATTGTACTATACACCAGAAATTGACACAACATTGTATACTAGCTATACTTCAGTAAAAATATATTGGAAAAAAGAAGGGAGGAAATAATGTACATTAGAGAAGAAATAATGGAGAATAGAAAAACAATACAAAAATCAGAAAACCAAAAACTGTTTTTCTTAAGGTAAACAAAATTGACAATGTCCACCATCAGCACTTAGATTAAACAAAGTACTGGAAGTTCTACCCCGAGCAATTAGGAAAGAAAAATAAATGAAAGACATTGAAATCAGAAGGGAAGAAGTAAAATTATCTGTTCACAGATAGCATGATTTATACGTAAAAACTAAAGATTACACACACACACATACACACACACACAAACAGTTCAAAAATTCAGCAAAATAGCAGAATACAAAATTAATATACAAAAATCAGTTGTTTCTATGCACTGAGACAACAAAAAAAAATCCCAAAAGGAAATTAAGAAAAAATTGTTTACAATAGCCTCAAAAAGAATAAAATATTTAGGGACATAATTAACCAAAGAAGCAAAACTTATACACTGACAACTACAAAATATAGCTGAAACAAATTAAAGAAGACACAAATAAATGGAAAGACATCCCATTTTCATGGCTTGGAAGACTTGACATTGTTAAAATGTCTGTACTACATAGGGCAATATACTGATATAATGCAATCCTTAATAAAAATACCAGTGGAATTTTAACATAAACAGAAAAAAATCCTAAAATTTGTATGTAATGAAAAAGGACCCCATGTTGACAAAGCAATCTTGAGAAAGATGAACAAAGTTGTAGGCTTTATACTTCCATTTCAAAACATATTACAAAGCTACAGTAATTAAAATAGTATGATATTGGTATAAGGATAGACATATAGACCAATGGATCAGAATAGAGGGCCCAGAAATAAATCAATACAAAAATGGTAAAATGGTTTTCCATAAAGAAGCCAAGACTACATAACGGAGAAAGGATGGTACCTTCAACAAATGGTTATGGAAAAACTGAATATTCACATGAAAAAGAATGGAATTGAGGCCTTATCACATATCAGACAGTAAAAATAAACTCAAAATGGATTGGAAACTTAAAAATAAGACACAAAACTACAATATCCCTGGAAGAAAACATAGGGAAAAATGTATGACACTGATTTGTCAATGATTTCTTGGATATAACAACAAAAACACAGGAAACAAAAGCAAAAATAAACAAGTAGGACTACTTCAAACTGAAAAGCTTCTTCACAATAAACGAAGCAATCAATCATGTGAAAAATCCAGCTATAAAATGGGTGAAAATATTTGCAAACAATATATCTGGTAAGGGATTAATATTCGAATTACGTAAGAAACTCTTACAATTCAATAGCAGATACAAATAAACCAATTAAAGATGGTTCAAGGCCTTGAATATTCCTTTCTCCAAAGAAGACATACAAATGGCCACCTAGTATATGAAAATATACTTAATACCTCTATTATCAGGGAAATAAAAATCAAAACCATAGTGAGAAATTACCTCATGTTAATTAGGTTGGCCATTATTTCAAAGGAAGAAAATAATGTGTTGACAAGGAAGTGAAGAAGTTGGAACTGTTGTGCATTGATGGTAAAAATGTAAAATGGTACAGCCACTATGGAAAACAGTAAATAGATCTTCAAAAAATTTAAAATAGAATTACCATATGATCCAGCAATCCAATTTTTGGGGATTTATCCAAAGTAATTGAAATCAGGATCTTGATGAAATTGTTGCATTCCTGTGCTCATTACAGCATTATTCATAGTAGCCAACAGATGGAAACAACCCACATGTTCATTGATGGATTAATGGATAAGAAAATGTAGTATATGCATAAGTGGAATATTATTTAGCCATAAAAGAAACAAATCCTTTCATATGCTGCAACATGGATAAATCTTGAAGACATTACACTAAGTGAAATAAGCCAGTCATAGATGGACAAATGCTGCATGATTCCACTTATATGAGGTATCTGAAAACCTCAGACCAACAGAAACAGAATGTAGAATGGAGGTTCCCAGGGGCTAGGTAGAAGGTAAAATGGGGAGTTGCTCTTCAATGGGTATAGAGTTTCAGTAATGGAGGCTGAAAACGTTCTAGAGATCTGATGTACAACATTGTGATTATAGTCAACAAAACTGTATTGTCCATTTAAATTTTTGCTAAAAAGTTAGATCTCATGTTTTGTTTTTATTACCCCCCTCTCAGACACACACACACACACACACACACAATAAAACCTCACAAAGACAGAAAGTAAAATAACCAGCCAATGTCACCTATGAAAGTATATGCAAATATCCTAAACACAGTATTTGCAAACTAATTTTAACAATACATGCAAATGATACTATATAATGATCTAGTTGTTTTTAGCTTAGGGATAAAATGTTGGTTTTACATTCAGAAACCTGTAACAGACTAAAGAAGAAGTTATATGATTATTTGAGTACACAGAGAAAATTTATTTGGTAAAATTCAACTTCCTTTAATGATAAAAATTTTTAGTAAATCAGGAATAAAAAGGAACTTTAATGATGTTTATTAGAAAGGAAATACCAAAATCTACTTCAAAAATCACACTTTTCTGACACATTGAATGCTTTCAATTTGAGATAGGGAAAGACCATAAAGCCTTAGATGAGTGGTCCTAGCTAGCACAGTAAGTCTTGAAGAGGGTTAACTTAGAGATAATTAAATAATGTGAATTGGTTAAATAGATATTAGAAGACTGAAAAGGCAAATTAGGAACACTGAGGTAACAAGAAAATAACTTCAGGAACAGATACCATCCCTAGGTCTTGGAGACAAAGGAATGAGGTTAGGGTTATCAGAACCTAGAAGCTTGGAGAAAAAGCCTTGAGAAGCTGGGACCCAGTTCTTTCTGAGGGGTGCTGCCTGGCTAGTGATGGTACTCAGGAGCTTGGAGTTGGGGCCTCAGGGAGCTGGGATTCAGACTTTTGGTGAAGGGCTACTGCTAATATCTCCAGCTTTTGTTAATACCTCCAAGGAAGCACAGTGAGACTGGCTTGGGGACTATGGAAAACTGCTGGACACTGGAACCAACTGCCACTGAAACCAAATGCTCCTGCTAGGGTAAAAGATCATTGCTGGAGTGGTGTTCACAGGAACAGGAAGCAATACAGAGAGAGAAAATTCCTCCTCCCCTTCTCTAACCTTAAACTCTTCCCCTAATGCCTAGTATTGAAAATATCTAATGCAGAACCAGGTTGCAAAGATAAATGTAATGTATTTCAGTCCCAGCACCACAAAGCAGATTATAGAAGAGTGAATTTGGAACAGAAAGACGATAGCTTAATAATTAGCAAAAAAGTGAAAAATATAAAGATTATTTTGATTTCAGCTTTTACTATGGTAAAAGCTCCAATGTTTCAGCAACATTTATTTTTTGCTCACATTATATGAGGATTGTGGGTTAGGTACAGTTCTACTAAGCTCTGCTTGGCTTCACATGTCTTCTTATTCTTAATCCCAGGTTAAGCACCAAACCCAATGTGGGAAATACTCTTGTTCACACAGAGGTCACACCAGTGCAAGAAAGCCTAAATCAACTCAGAAGATGGCATTTAAAGCTTCAGTTAAAACATGGCAAACATATTAATTCACATGCCACTGGCCAAAGCATGTCACATGTTCAATTCCCAAGTCATTTATGTGAGTAGTATAGCCCTCCCAAAGGTATTAAAGGATAGAAAGGGATACATAATCAAGTCACATGACAATGGTCTGGGTTGCATATTCCTATTGCATCAAGGTAGTGAATAGTTGGGGAAAATAACACAATATTATATAGACTTAAAAGGAATAACTAAAATAATTTTATAGGTTATATGTTTGTATTCCTAGAAAATTCAAAATAATCTATATATAAAATACTAAAGTTCATAAAAGAGTTCAGCACTGTTGATGGAAATACAACAACAAACTGAAAAAAATAAACTATACTTCTCTACAACAGTAACAAATGTTTTTAAAGTAATTTTTGTAAAAGAGTGCCCTATACAAAAAGTCAACAATATAATAAGCAAAATTTATATGGCAAAATATAAGATATTATTGATGGAAATTAAAAACCTAAAAAAAATAGAGATACTATGTTTATGGATTAAAAGATTCCATATGGTAAAAAAATGAATAATTCAACAAAATTCCAATCAATATTCCAATGGGCTTTTTGTAAAAATTTACAAGATTATTCTAAAATTTATATTAAAACACAAAAGACTAAGAATAGAAAAGGCATCGTTTCTGAAGAACACATTGGAACAAGATTACTGACAAGATTTATAAAATCATTGTAATAAAAAGAAAATGGTATTTACACATAAAAAATGTATAAATAGATCAATGAAACAGAGCTGAGAATCTTGAAATAGACCAGTGCTTATAGGGTTCTTTGATTTATGCAGTGTTAGCACTGTAAAGTATTATGTTCAATAAATAATGCTGAGTCAATCAAATATACATAATGGGAAAAAGGAATTGGAACTCTAACTCATACCATTACAAAAATTAATCCCAGGTAGATTGTAGACCTAAATAGACCTAGATGTGAAACACAAACAATAAAGCTTTCAGTTAATAATATAAGAGAATATCTTCATTCCCTCAGAAGAAAATGCCTTATCACATAAAAAGCACGGATCACAGGTGAAAAAAATAAATAAATTTGACTTTTAAAATTAAGAATTTATAGTCATTAAAAGACACATTAAGAAACTGAAAAGTAAATACACAAACAGGAGAAGAAAAAAAGGGCTTCTTCTCATAACACAGAATTACTCCAAAGTCATAAGAAAAAGTCAGGCTACTCAATAAATATATGCAAATGACTAAACAAGAACTTTACAAAAAAGGAAATTCACTAGCCAATAAATATATTAAAAGTCCCATAACCTTATTAGCAATTAGGTAAATGCAAATTAAAACCATTAAATATCCCTACACATCCTCCAGATTGGTTAAAATTGAAGTCTAGAGAAATCAAATGTTTGTCAATAGTATGGAACAATGAGAAATCTCATACCTTGAATGTGGTATGGAGTGGGTGTTGTTAATCAGTGTAACTGTTTTGGAAAAGAATTTGGAATAATATAGTAAAATTGAAGATATTCTGCAACTCAACAGTTCCAGTGCTATATGCCTTATAAAAATATAAGTTTATATGCACCAGGATGCATATGTGAGAATCCTCATAATATTGTTGCTTACAGCCAAAACTAGAAACAACACAAATATTCAACAACAATATAAAGACATAAATAAATTATAATATAGTCACACAATGAAATACTATACAGCAATGTTAATGAATACTCCACAACTAATACAGTAGTGTGGATGAATCTCACCAATATTATATTGAGCAAAAGCAGTTAGACACAAAATAGCATATACTGTATGGTTCCATTTATATAATGTTCAAAAATAGACAAAATGAAGCAACGCTATTTAGGAAGTAAACTTGCATGGTAAAACTACAAAAGAAACCATGGAAACCAGTAAAAAAGTAATCTCTAAATGGCATAGAGGCTATATTCAAGAATACACCAAGGACTTCTAGGATATTGACAAATTTTCATTTATTTACCTTGGAAATTACAAGCTGAGTTGCTTCATAGTCATTTTAAAGTTGTATACTTATATTTTATATATGGTTATGCAAGTTACAATTTACAATAACAATGTAAATACAAGTTATCTAACTAGTCAAAAAATTTTACAAAGTCTTTGTCAAAACAAGCTTGAATCTGGACTGTAAAACCTTTAGCACATCTCTTAACTTTTCTGAGCCTCCATTTTTTCCATCTGTAAACTGAGGATAATTATATTTATTTACTCCAAAGTGTCAAATGAGATCTTGGATATGAAAGTGCACTGTAGACTATAAAGCACAATACAAATTAGCTGCTATTATTCTCTGTTTTCTGAAATGACAGCAGGTTAGAGAAAAAAGCAGAAAGAAAATGAAGTCCAGGCTACTAAGGCAGGTACATTTACAGCATCTTTTAAGCATGAAAGTTAAAAAAATAACTAGAAAAATCAGGTAAGGTCTGAAAAAGTACAGCTTGAAACAATTTAGAGGATGGGACAAACACTGCTCTTAATATATCAGTAGCCTAAGGGCATCACCACATGAGAGAAGAACATAAAGATAATTCCTTGTGATTACCCGGGACCATTAAGAAATATGTCAGTTATGTTCAGTATAGTCTTTAGAAAGAGTCAGAGAATGTAATACAAATGTTTCCATCCAAAATGAATGCATTTTTAATTTTTTCATTTAAATGTAAAACTGTTATCTGGCAAACACATTTATATGGAAAAAGTTATATTAATAAAAATAGCTACCTTTTACTGCCAGACACAGATCTAGAAACTATCCAGATATTACATTATTTAATTTTTAAGGTAATTTTGCTAACTGGGTCAGTTTGTTATCTCTATTTTATAAATGAGGAAACTGAGGCTTAGAGAGTTTTGATGTTTTCCCATACATCTAAGGAGGGGCAGACTTGAAATTTAAACCTACTTATGATTCATTCCAAATCCTGGATTCCTGCTATCACAAAAGCTCCTTTTTATTATTTAAATATAGCAGATAAATATGGTGGAGTAAATTTTGGGGGAGCCAGTCACAAAATCAATTGCTCCCACATATTCATTCATTTAGCTTAATACAGTGATGTGATCACACAAGATTTTTATCAGTCATCTTAAAGTCTTCACTTCTTAAACCACTGATTCTTTTGTTACTTGTAGATACATCATTATCATCTTAAGTGAGCCACAAAAGGCATTTTCTGCAGGCAATTTAAAATCGAAGCTCATCATCTCCATAGGTATGTCAATCAGCACTTACATATTTGTAGATATTTCCAGTTTTTAATGAAATAATTAAAAATTCTATTGGATAAAGGTTTAAGCTGCTTTTAAAAATATATTTGGGATCTTTGAACAATATAACTATTTCACAATTTGAATTTTTATATCCTAAATACTGTTGCTTTAATACAATGGATATGGAAAATTATTTTTTATAAAACCTGAATTCGCTGCTTTAAAATATTTCTAAAGACAAAATCCTTAAAATTTATTTTTTTTAACAATCTATAGTGGATTGAGTAACATGTCTTAATCTGATAAAAATTTTAGTATAAACAGTTTTTAGAGAATCATAGCATTGAAAGATATCTTAAAATTATCTAGTCTAATCTCAGCCCATCCTCCCATATTTCTATTCATGCTTCACACATCTCTTATTATATTATCGCAAATGCAGGAGGCAGTAATTCTTGTAGATTTATTCTTTAATGCTAGTTCTATAATATTTTTGCCCCCAAACAGTGTTATTGATTAGTATGTAAAATTGTAATTCTTTAATTTCAGCATATTATTGTTGTAAATAAGAGTCAGTCAACTGGCAGATGACAACTGAATCTTAACTAGAGAGCAAAGAGCAAAGGTAGACTCTAGAAAATATAGACCAATAAGCTAAATATTGATGCCTAATGAAATTCTCAAATAGATTATTAAAAACTTTTGTAAGAACTTAAAAAATCGCGGAGTGATTATTAGGAGTCATCATAGCTTCACCAAACAAACAAGTCAGGTTGAAACAATCATTTCTTTTTCTGGTAGGATTCCTAGATGAGAGAGCCACACATATGGTCACTTTAAAAAAATCATTACAAATTTCATTTTAGGAGGTCTGGAATATATGATTATCCTAAGGTCCATTTTAGCTTTAAAATCCTATGTATTTCACCTGATAGACATAAGATATTTTTTTTTTTTCCTGGAATGGATTCATAATTTGATACACAAGTTTTCTTAAAGAGCGCTGATTAATGGATCTTTGTAAACCTGAATGGAAACCTCAAGTGACAAAACTGTGGTTCTGTCTTTGCCTTACCCTTTTCAACAATTTTTTTCAATAGACTAAGATTTACAAGGATCTTAAATTTGTTCGTAACACAATCCTAAAAAGCGATAGCTATTTGAGATAAGAAAACTATGATGTGTGAATGTGTATGTGTGTCTATAGGCTGAATCTAAGAGCAAAAAATCATAAAACATTTCACAAATAAATTTGGATTCAAATATAAATCTTACTATGTTTATAGTATTTGCAAAGTCAACAAAATTAATGCTTATGTAAGTTATGTACATCCTTAAGATGAAATAATATGCAACATTTTAAAATATTTAAGAAGAGTTTTAATAATATATGGAGTTTATATAATATAATGTTAAGTTGAAAAATTCAGCATATAAAATTGCTTATAAAATATTATCACAAAAACATTTATAGACATTTAAAAGCAAAGAAAAATGGAGAAAAATCATCAAAATATTAAATGTGAGTGGTGGGGTTATTATTTTCTTCATTAGGCATTTATGTATCCAATATAAATAGCTACTAAAAAACTAAATACAGTCTTAGGTAATATTAGCAAAATTATGGATTATTGTTTAAAAAGAGAAGTAGTCCCATTGTGCTTTGCACTACTCAGACCTCACCTGGATTACTTTAGTTCACTACATTTTAACAGTAACTTTGACTATACAAGAGGCTTAGTGTATGGAATCCAGGATAGGGAATGCTATAAACTGCACTGTGTCCTCCTCACCCTTAAATTCATATGTAGTAGTCCAATCCTCCAATGTGACTGTACCTGGAAATACGGTCTCTGTCTCCAGGAGGTAATTAAGATTAAATGAAGTCATAAGGGTGGGACCGTAAACTGATAGGACATAGGAATAAGATCTCTCTCTCTCCCACACACACACACACACACACACACACACACACACACAGAATAAGAAGGAGGCCATCTGTAAGTCAGGGAGAAAGCCCTCACTAGCACCAAACCATGCTGGCACCTTGATCTTGGGCTTCTAGCTCACAACTGTGAGAAAATGTTTTCTTTTGTTTTAAGCCACTTAGTCTATAGTATTTGCTATGGCAGACCAAGCTGACTGATACAGTGAGTGATCTTAAAATGACTTCAGTGATGAGTGAGTGGAGTAACTGAGGATATTAAGGGTGGGGAAAAAAGGAATAGTGCAGATAAATTGTTTTCAGATATTTACAGAGATGTCATGTGGAAACAACTAGTCTTGCCAAATTAGGTTAGAAGAAGTTGGGTTCAATATAAGAAGTAGTTTTCTAACAAAGTTCTGCCAAAGTGGAATGAGCTGGTTTTAGACATGGTGAACTCCTACTAGAAGACAATTGCTCAGGAGTGCTTTAGAAGAGATTTCTGCATGATTTAGATAACTTTTGGAAGTCCCGTCTAACTCCAACTTTTTCTGTCCTAACATTTCACATGGTTGAAAACTTTCAGAATTTTAATTCCCATACAATACATTCATTATCCCTGAAAATTTTCCAAGTATGATTTCTGTGTTTTCATTTCACTCTTTAAAAATAAAAAATGAAGCAAGACCTGTTATAGAACTTTACCCCACACTTCTAGAAAACTCTCATTCATTAACCATTAATCATTTACATGATACAGTTTTTCTTTAGGTGACTATTTTTGCTGTTTCTCTATACTTGTACCTGAATTATTTGTTTAAAGTTCACTTTGACATCATTATCTGCTCAGAAAAATTAACATTCTGACCTCAGCTGATCCATTTATTTTACTAACTTAATTTTCTGCCAATGTGAATGGTAACAATGAAAATTACGGTAAAATAAGAATTTTAAAATGTATAAATATTTAAGAAAAACACTTATTTTTCCTACACAAAAAGCAAACTAATCAAAACACTGCATATTGTTTATAGTATCTGGCTTAAACTACCATTTATAACTTTATTTGTATGGGACAGCATTTCTGAATTTTTAAACTCAGGACAAGAGGACATCTCCTTTCACTTCAGTATTAGAAACAGACTCAGTCTTGGCAGAGGAAGCAGGACCTGTACTAAAACCTTATTCTTGTCACATTTTCTCTGAAAGGGGTTCCTGGATGAATTCCAGGGAAAGGAAACAACATCCAGGTGCTGTGGTTCCACAGGAGGCCCCACATAAGAAGGATAAAAGTCGAAATGTTTCAGAAAGGCCCACAGGGGTTCTTGCATTAAGGGGAGAGATTTTCATCAGTGATGACTAGATTCCAGAAGAAATGGCAGAATACAAAGAAAGAAAACAGGATTTGGGGTGAAGAAGGAGGCAATTACGATGGCAAGTGAATGGTATTAGTGGCAGTAGTGATAGTTTCTGAGCAGTATAGCAAAAGTCTTGCTCATACATGGTTATTCAAAAACCCCACATTGGGAAAGACATGCAGTGTGAAACTGATACTTAAATAAAACAAAATTAAAACAAACTATAGAAATCTCACAATAAAATAATCAAGCAAATATTTACTAAAACAACACTTATTGAACATTACTATATGTCAAGTTTTATGATGAGAATTTTATATACATCATGTCATTTAATTCTTATAACAATCCCATGAGGTAGGTTCTAATGCTATCCTCATTTTCCTAAAGAGAAGTCAGAGTCTCAGAAATGATACTGGATTTAAGGTCACTTATTAAGTGTGGGTCTGAGATACACATCTGAGTCTGCTTAACTCTTAGCTCAATTCAATTAAATTCTATTCTGTAAAGGCTTCCATATTTAGGTCCAAAGTCTTGTCACAAATAACATTATGATTTAAATTATACATTGACATTTTTACTGATAATAAAAGAGCATATTTAGATTTCTATTTGAAATAAGACAAAAATTAGATCTATCTTTTATAAAAGTTTTTTTTTTTGTGTTTGTAGTTTTTCAGACATTCCTACTTTCAGACGCACCTACACTAGTTTCATTGATCATGTACATGCATTTTCCAAGGATGAAATCTAGTTTCCAAGGTCTGCAGTTGTTCTCACTGAGAACTAAAAAATATTTGGCTTTTTCTCATGACCATATCTCCAATTTGGGGAAGCTAAAGTCAGTCAAAGTGCTGAACATTAAAAAGGACATTTCGACACCCAGTACTCTCTGTAAATCATTTCACCCCTTCTACTCCCCTCAACATTTGACAAAACATTTTACTGTAAATAAATTTGGGGGCCAATGTGTGATTATTCTCACCTGGAAAATATACTGTTTCCCCTCCATGAAACTAGAACAGAAGGTCTGAGAGAAAGGAAATTATTAAGCATTCTACTGAGTTTTCCCCCCCAACAAAAACTAAGATAGAGGTCAATGAATAAGTATGTGCAGACTGGAACTTGAATCCTCCAGGGTGACTGTAGGCTAATTAATAATTAATGCCAGAGCCTTGGTGTTTGAAATGCAGATGTGATAACTGGAGGCCTGGCAGTGCTGTTCAGAGGAAGCAGATTTAGATGCTATAGGGAATAGGCACTCCCTTGCCGGCTGGCTCAGAGAGCCAGCCTGGGTGCAAAGCAGGGTCTATGGTTTAGATTATATTCCCCTCAGCTGTTAATTACCTGAACCTACTTTGAAGTTCTTCTCTTTTTATCCTCTGCATGAAAAGAGATTGGTTCAGCCAAGGGACTTAGAGAAATGATCAAATACATGGGGTGGAAGGAAGGGGGTGGGAATAGAACTTCAGATATAAGAAGATAACGAAGAAAAACACATAGTAGAACATACAAGAACATACATTATTAGGAAATGTTGAATTGTGATTCATTGTTTCAAATACATTGTATTTCTCTCAGTTGTTATAATGAAGTTGATTTTAAATAAATATGTAAACTTTCTCTGAATAGATATTACAAAGAATTTCCATCTGTATTACTGTTTAATGATTTAACAAGAGACAAGTGTTTTGTAATGGCATATTTAATTTAAAAAAGTCACTTAAACCTCTTCATATTTGAAGGTATTTACTGATAAGGGCAACATTAACAGAATTAGATATAAACTGCTTCTATATAACCTGTTTGTGTGCAAATCACTAATCCTCACAAAACAGATAGAATAGAAGGTGCCATTGCTCAATGAGGGAAACTATAGGATTTTTAAAAAATGTGGAAATAGGCTGCAGTTGGAAGAAATCTGAAAATAAATGATGGTAGGTTTAACTGCATTAAAAATCACCCTGGTTTGTTTTCAGTTTTTGTGTATGTATGTCCGCAATTTAAAAAAGCATGTCCAATAACTATCCAGCAAGTGGATTACAGCATGCCTGAATTAGATGTAAATGCCTAGGCTTGGATTTTTTATCCATTTTTAAATGTCATTTTTAGTGCAGCCACTCTAGGCAAAGCACCTGAGATACACGTTACTCACACATAAACACATTTCTCTCTTTTGGTGCAAGAGCATGCAGTTATGAAATAGCTAATTTTCAACTGCGAGAAAGATCTCAGTATCTTTTTGACAGGAAAATGGCACTGAAAGCACCATCAAAGGAAATGTGTACCTAAAATGAAACTAACACCTGTGGATGCAATATCATCTGACTAAGTGACATCAACATACAACCAAATGAGTGAGTGATGATCATTTGGCTCAGACACAACACATAGATCCCCAAGCAATGATCTGGATTTCAAGTTTTATTTTATTTACTGTCCATTTCTATTTAAAGGGGCACTTTTGTGAGCAGGGTACTTAACTTTTAAGTCAGGAGGAAAAGTTAGAAATTTTCTCATTAGAATCTATTGCTCAAAATGCAAATTCCAAAAACTGTAGGGCTTGCATCATTGTACAATTTAAATTTCCTGGAGCAAGAAAGTAGTCATGTAACTGAAGGTCTTCTATCAAAGGCAAATCACTTTGGGAATTTTTACAATTTGTCTGTAACACAGCTTTCCCAGTTGTAGTTTTCACTCTAAGAACACATTACAACACTAAGATTATGTAGAAATAACAAAAAAAATCGTCTTCATGCAATTTCAATTCTGCTATACTGACATAAGGCAGGAGGGCCAAATCACAAGAAAGTAGAGGTGACTTTCATACTGATTTTGTCACCCATCAGCTATCTCTGAAGTATAATACTGCTAAAGTCCAAAGTGTTAATGAAAATGTAGCAATTTTTCCAAGCTTTAAATATAAACTTTTTATGTTGAGTTCCCTGCAACTAAGAAAGTGGAAGGAAAAAAAAAAAAGTGCTTGAAAAGTGTAAGCCGAAAACCAGAGTCAAAATTTTAAAAAATCAGCCACTTAAATCAGCACCTATGATTTTCATGGCTATAGCTATTTTTACTATGGGCATTCATGATTATTCACCTGTGGTGGGTAACACTCAATTTTAAAACATGAATACAGAACGAAACACATTTCCTACACTGGAACTGCAGTCTTCCAAACTGAATTCTAAACTTTTGAAATGTTGTTTCTAATAGCAAGTGAAACTACATTTAAGACTGGTCACATTTAGGCTTCACTTATGTGTCTTTATTTTTATTATATTAAAATATGCTAGTGAATCAATTTATGTATATATATATATATGTATTTCTATTTTATTTTTAACACTCCAATCAACTGTCCAATTCAATTTAAGGAGAAAGATATTTGAAAACATTATATCCAGTTAATCTTCAGTGTGACCAAGTTTTAGCTTAGAGATGTATGAACAACAGAGATATAAACTAAACAGCACAATGACATCACAAGCATTAAGTTAACTTTCCACTTTATTTCAACCTGTATGCTTACATCCTCACTTCCTCAACCCCACATGACTGTCTTTTAACACTAACAATTGCCTGTTTTGTACAGATTTATTCAATTTCTTAAAGCACATTTAAAAATGTTTTAATGGAATCTATTGGCATAATCTTGCATTAATCTCAGAGTCTTAATGTATTTTAAAAAACAATATAAAAAATAACTGCATAGCAACCAATATTTAAGTCATAGAGCCTTGAAACCATAATTTGTATTTTTATATTAATTTGGAACAACTAAAGCATTCTTCTCTGTGTCAATTCTATTTAAAACTTTTTCCTCTAGATAATATGCTTTCCACAGTTCATTTTCGATCATGTGTTCATATTGTAAAACTGCTTGTGACTAGAGGCTCCTAAACATATGCACAATATTCTGACTCTACTGCAGTCTAAAATGCGTTTAGATTATCTACTTTGTTTTGTGTCCTTTTTACCTGCAGCTACAGAGAGACTGAAATGAAGTTCTCAGCTCTTTATTAGTAAAAAGCATAGGGAAAGTAAAAAGATCTTAATAGAAATATTTTTCTGCCTCCAGTATGAATGATGTATGCTGCATGAGCTATGCACTGCAAAGCAGAGGAAGACTTCTTTACCCTGCAAAAGGAAAAGTAAAATATTGAAAAAGGATTTTAATGAAATCATAACATTAAAATAGTTTTATATTAAATCCTGCTAATTTTCTAGGTAAAGGCTGTGAAGTAAATGTGAGGAAACATTAAAAGGGAATTGAATTTGCATTCCTTATGCTACAGGCACATGTTTACATGACCTTTAAAACAGAATTAAAGCTGTATCATCAGCAGCTGTAGGCAATTCACATTACTAAGGCAATCAAATCAGAATGCTAAACTAACTATAAAACATAAATTAAACTGATAGAGAATCATCTCAAATCACTAGGTTTACTTGCAATCGACTTATATGCTACTAGTCATTTCAAAGCAGTGTGCAGATCCCCCAAACCAGAAATACTCCAACACATCAGAAAAACAGAGTCCAGCTGTAAATATGTAAGCTAGGAACACTTTAATATATATTTTTCAGCAAACCTTCATCATTCATCAGAGCTAGCTTATTTCATGATCATTATTTACTTTCAATACCTCCAAAAGTATTACCTCATGAAGACACAGAGCTTTCTGATACATTGTACATAGAAGAGATAATTTTTATTTCCAAACAAATATTTGAAAGAGTCTATAAAAAAGGCTTAAAGGCTAGTAAAATGTTAACTGCACTTCTTTCTACTATAAACTTCGTTGTATTATTGTACAACATCCCTCACAATTTCCACCAACTATATTCTGGTATCTTTTCATAGCATGTACAGATATCACACTTTTTAAAATACAGTAGAACTGATTATTAAATAAAGTTTTAAATCCAGCTGTCTGGGATGAGACTTGCTTTAAAGACATGAAAAGAGAAAAGTAAATGCATTTATAATGCGAGTCATCATCCCACTAGACATGTTTTTAGAAAGCTTGGTATCTTTCCATTTTCAGTAGTAAAAACTCTGAAAAGAAGTGCATCCCATTTTTCCCAAAGTGTTTCTATTTGTGTGTTGTAACTTATTTTTCTCCTCTTTAGAAAACCTTGCAGACTCCTCAATAATACTGAAAACATACAGAATATGTTTGAAAATTCAGTTCATCTACTTTGAGAGGTAAAGAAAATGGGGAGGACTCAAATGCTTCTCCCCAACACTAATGTACGTGTTTGTATAGGACAAATTTCAATTCTTTTCAAAGCTGTCAAATAGCTGTTAGAAGAAAACCAAATTTCCACAGCTCTAAGACAGTTTCTGCAGAGCTGAGATCCATAGAGTTCAGATCATTTTTGAAGGCAATTTACACTGAGGTAAGTTTGTTCTTCAATATGCAAAGTTCAGCCATGTAAACACTCTCTCTCTTTCTCTCTCTCTTTCTCTCTCTCTCTCACACACACACACACACACACACACACACACACACACACACACACACACAAAGGTGTATGTGATTCATTTAAGGGGAAGTGCATATCTAATGTTTACATCAAGCACCTGGGGAAATATTGTATTTAAAGGTAAAGATGAGAGCAGAGGTGATTAAATTATAGTTTAACTGCAAACAGGAACCCCAATCTCTCTCTGAAAGTAGAAATAGTAAGAAGAGGGTATGTAGAGGAAATGAGAAAGCCTCATTTTCACTATTATTTGAGTAAGTTAAGAAGAATATTTAGGATGTAAAAGAAAAATTTGAGTGCTGGTATTTAGATTTCCCTAAGTGTGTTTCCTTAGAAGCCGAGGGTTTCTCTTGCCCCTGTTGATTGTTAAAAACAGGAAATTTGTTCTTTTTAAAGAGGATTAGGGAGGTTTAAATCCTGCTGCTATCAATGTGATCTGAGTTAACATCTTAGTGGCTGGACAAAATATTTTAGGGTGACTATCACCCCCAAAATATATACACACAAGAAGAGCCATAGGATGGCTGTTCTCCTAAGCACACCCTTAAGGGAGAGTATCACTGAAGCAAAATTGTGATAACATAAATTATTTGACAGTAAAAGGACTGAGTCTTGCTTCTCAAGAAATGGTTACCTTAATCATCTTACCTTTGTTTAGGTCTAGAGAGGAAGACATTGGGCTTAGGAATGTTCAAGGGGCCCACCGAGTAAGAGACTGAGTCTACCAAGGGATAAGGATGCTTTGCCGGCCAGGCAGGCAAGGCCCAGGAGATACCGAGAAACTAACTGCTGGCTGGCCCCCAAGCTCACACAGCTCACACAGCTGCCTTGGTGCTGACTCTTCTAGATCCTGGCCACTTCCCTCCACTTCCAACCTGGGAAATTCAGCTGTCTCCATCCTATGGATCCTGCTCCAAATAGAAGGCAAGAGAGCCTGAGGAGGGCAGGGCAGTGCGGATCAGGAGGCTGGCAATGTAAGCCCCTTTAGCTGGTTGCCCAGTTATTGTAATGAGACCCATTTGGCCCAAAGAATTGTCATCCTCCAAGTTATTTTAACACAGAATATCTCAGTTTAATGCTCCCACTCCCATCCTGGCCAAACCACCTTTATTCAGGATGTATCTCAGAGGTTAAGGTCAGGTCAAGCTGTTCAGTTTCATCCAAACATTTTAGTCAGGATACCCAGGAGGGAGTTTAAGGATACTGTTACTGCCCAGATCGCACTCCCCCCTGCTAAGACTGTGCACAGGACTTTGGGGCAGCTCTTTGATTCTCTCTGGCTCTGACTCTGAAGGTTGGAGTTAATAGACTTGGGTTTGTACCAACACCAGAATTGAGAATCAGCTAGCCACGGAGTCTGTGGCCAGCAGAGCAGACCCACGAAGAGGAAAGACCTGGTGAGGGGCTAGGTTCTTTTGCTGTTCGCCTGAGCACTTGTGTATTGAAAAGAAACTCCAAAAAGTTCTCGGATATAAAATGTATACACACACACACACACACATACACAATGGCATGTATCCACAGGCAGCTGGAAACTGAAATATCAGGTCAAATAGATCTCTCCCTGGAGCAGGCAAGCTGAATTGATTCCCCCAGTCGAGAGGGGCAACATGCAAGAGAAGTGGCCCAAAGAAAAGTTACAGGATATGGAGATTTTTTAGGAGAACTCAGGAAACCAACACCCCTCCCCCCAGGACCAACACAACTACAATCACAACAGAGGAAGCCCTTATATTCTTGTAAAAAATAGGTTCCCAAAATGTCCTTGAAAAGTGGACTATTCACCAGACACTTTTCCTTCTCTCATCTATACATATAGATATAGACATAACATGCTTTTAAAATTCTTTTTAATGCATTTTTCTCACAATCGTCAGCCCGCTTCTCTACTTAATCCCTCTGGGAAAAAATAATCAAAGTTTCTAAATAATGATAGCAGGTTAAATCTGGTTGCTTGCTATTTTCAAATATATAGAGTCTTACCCACCGTGGGGTCCGGAAATATTAACGTGAGCCCCAAACACTAAGCTGATTACTTACTAAAAGTATTTTCCTAGAAGAGCCCATATTTCGATCTGTAATCAAGTTTCCCGTAGTCCCATCACCGCACGGAGACTCAGATTGTTAGCCATTTCAGATAAATACTTGGGGAGGGAGCCGGAGAACGCGAGTGCCGGGAAAACTCGATCTCAGATATGAATGAAGCCCGAGCATTCGTATAGATTTTGCACTTTAAAACCTTAAACCGTCCACGAAAAAGAAAGTGAATTGCAATTTGGGAAGGCTCTATTAACTAATAAAGTGATTTATAAAAGGCGTCTCATGTTCAACTAGGTAGACTTATTGATGCCTCGAATGCAGATTCGCAGAGTTCAAAGTAATAGATCATCTTTAAGCGCCCTCTGATCAATCAGGCAGCTGGAACTATTCTCTTCTCGTCTCTAAATGTTCTCACCATTTTTTACTTTAAGAAAAAAGTCAAAATAAAAATAAAAAACACCACCGAAGTTTAAATGTATAAACATTCTGCTACTCTATTAAAGAGAGAGGGAGGGAGGGAGAGGAGAGAGAGAGAGGTAATTCCACATGGGGTCTGTATTTTGTAAAAGAGGCAACAGGATTTCTCGAAACTAGTCTCTATCTGCGGTGCAAAACAAGAGACTGACAAATGCCCACAGTGATTCCTATACACCCCAAATCCTGATACTGTGAAAATGATAGCCACGTAGAATACTGCACAATAGCTCTGTCTCCGTAGAGTTCTTTCTCTGGGATCAGGCAATGGCAAGGAAAGAAGTGAACTCAGAAAAGAAACTGAGACGGGATCAACGCGACCTTGCCTATGCAGCGGCGGGAGCCAGCATCCTTTCCCTCCGCAGTGAGGGTCTCTATTGTCCCCATCTATCTATCCTCAAACCCTCCTGCCGCGGCCCCAGCCACACAATGCCTCAGCACTTGCCCACTGACACTCGATTTTGCTAGCAAATGACTAGTGTTCTCAAAGAATGAGGTATTTGTATTAAATTTTTCATGATGAATATTTTATTTTATAAAATGCCCTGTTTCTGCTGCAGCATTCGCTGTATGCTGTCATTCCTCCCCCTCCCTCTCTCCCCTTTTCTCTAAATATCCTCTTCTTCACGTTCAAGAAAAGCCAACAGAGATCTTTAAAAATTAACTAATTGAGCCTGAATCGGTATTGGCTAATGTCTGTTAATGTTGTCTAATTCTTTAAAAAAATTATCCCTCAGGATATTACAAGCCCCTTATCCTCCACTACACAGTTTGACAAAAATTGGAAGAAGAAGAAGAAGAAGAAGAAGAAGAAGAAGAAGAAGAAGAAGAAGAAGAAGAAGAAGAAGAAGAAGAAGAAGAAGAAGAAGAAGAAGAAGAAGAAGAAGAAGAAGAAGAAGAACAACAACAACAACAACAACAACAACAACAACAACAACAACAACAGCAGCAGCAGCAGCAGCAGCAACCACAACAACAACAAGAACAACAACAACAAAAACTATGAGAGCAGTTACAGTGGGCTGGTGCTTTGAAAGGCAGCTGTGTCTCACACTGAGAACGTCTCATGAGTTCAGTGTAGAGACATCAGGGAAAAGGTTTCTTTCTCTGCAGTTTTCATAGGCTGTTCAATTGTTTCCCTTCCCTTATGAGCTCCCCAGTTATAAAGAGAAAATGTGTACTTGTCCCTACCAAGCCCAATTTAACGTGTCCTCCTTCCAAGATGAACTTGTGTGGAAGGTAAAGTTTTCAATCTTGAGGTCACGCCTATGTGTCATGTCCTACCGTCTGGAGCTTCATGCTGTATTATACACATTTACATCTGGCCTTTTGGACTTCTTTCCTTAACCCCCTCCTCAACCCCGGCCAGCCCCAGCCCCGGATAGCCTCCTTCTCTTGTAGGGGTAAGGAGAACACTTCGTAATTTACACTCAGAAGTGAAATCTACAAGCGGCATAATCCCCATGACTGGGGCACTTTCTGAACCAGCCTGGGCACAGGCTGCCAGCCTGCAACCATGCTCGGGTGCTTCCACAGGAACAGCGACTTAAAGTACATTAATCTGTTTAATTTCTTTTGTGGGTCTTTCCTTACTTTGAAAGGGAAGTTTAGGGAACGGGGCGTATTGTCTGCAAAGACTTTCAGGAGTTATGTATCTTTAAATCTTTTGAGGGAGGAGAACCACTGTGAACCCCCAGTTTACAAATAAATGAGTACAGGTAAATCAAGCTGATCTGACTTGCCTTTAGAAATCAACTGAATTGCTCTCTTAAAAAATAAGCAAAGTGATGGGTAGGGTGGGGTAGCGAGTTGGGGTGCGAAGGCATCCCTAGGAGGAATGAAGTTGGTGCTATTCGATGGCCAGGCACGGTAATCGAAACCTGAGCTGCCTTGATGGAGATAGGTGTGTAGACTTGTTAAAATTACAATTCCTGCACTTCTAAGCTTGGCTCCTCTCCAGGGCGACTTTTAGCTGCCCCAGCCTGGCAGGGTTCGACAGCTATTATTATTTTCAAACCATAGCTCTAGAGGGGGTGGGGTAAATCAGATCTGAGGATCTGGCAGTGGACTTCAAGATCTCGGTGAGGAGAACACCAAGCTGTGTATTTAGCCCACTTACCCAAGAGAGCAGGTTTGCCAGTGGAAACTTTTGAGTTTAAGGCAAAATGCAGTCTATGAAAAATAAGTTACCAGCTCTTTGCAACAGTAGCTTCGCATGGACTTATTTTTCTCCCATGTCCAGACGGGGTCGTCTATTGAATGAGGCTCTTTTATTTTGCATGGGGCAGGGGATTTGTGACTATGGTCCCCCCTTTTATTCCTCTCTCTATGGAAACCCAGATCATGGGGAGAAATATGCAAGGCTGAATAAAGAGAAGCCGCAGAAAGGAGCGCTTGAGAGTGGCATCTGTTACACTTGGGAAGTTAGACTGACAGGAGAGGGCGAAGGAAACCTCTCCAGTAGATTAGTTAGAACAGCAAGAAGATTTGACTATATGCAGATATTTTCTTCAAAAAACAAAGCATCTTACGTGCAAGAGATTCTGTCTCAGCTGCTGAAGGATGTGATTCCACCTGAATTCAATAGGCAGTATCTATATTCATGGGGACTAATTATTAAAACAGAAAGAAAGAAAGAGAGAAAGAAAGAAAGGAAATAATGGAAAGAAAAAGACAACTAACATTGTTTTTTTTTTTCTCCTGACAGAAGCTATTCTTATATTAAAAGACTGCGAAACAAGGGTATAGAAAAACCCATCCCTGGGCACAGATGCCCCCTACTCAACACCACCCACCCCTCCAGCCTCAGGGCAAAAGGTCTGATCTACTTTTGCGTGGCTGGCTAAACCCCTTCGCCCAGAGCAGAGGCCATGGGCAAGAGGAAGGTTGATTGTAAGAACTCAAATAAGTCAGAATTGGAAAAGGACCCCCTTCTTCTTCATGCAAAAGTCTTATCCATTGATAATTGCCTTAACTCCCTGAATGGCCAGACTAAGATTAGCAACTCTCACCCAAATGCAGCTGCAGTGAAGGGGGTGGGGAACCCACCAACAACAACAACATGGCAATGATCATGATTTTTTTGCTCCTATGGTTTCTCCAAGGTGTTTCCCTCTGACCTCTAAACTGACCCGACCAGACTGGCAAATGGATACTTGAACAGGCAGTCTAACAGAGCACCTGAAAACTTCTATTTTTGTTTAATTTTAACAGTTATTTTTTTCTTCAGAAAGCAGAAGTTCAGGCACAAATGAGATGGCATTCTTGCAAAAGAAGATACATACAGTTGTCTGTAAAGAAACGACATTCCTCGGCAGAAAGATGAGAGGAAAGGAGAAGAGAGGAGAGAAGAGAGAGGAAAAATCCATTTCTAGGTTAAAAGCAGATAAATCTTTACAATAGGACGCCGGCAAATGAAAGCATAATTCCAATGAAGGAGAAGAAGGAGGGGGGAAGATGGCAAATGATCCTCTCTGCCAATAATTACTAAGTGTTTACCCTTTTTTATTTTTTTTAAGAGAGAGAGAACGAAAAAAACAGATCTCAACCAGATGCCAGGTTTTCCTGCATAAAAGACAGTTTACATTTACCAACATAAGCTCTTATTGCTCTGTGCTCTTATAAGAAATTACTCATTTCACAGGAAATATATGCTCTTTAGCTACATAGAGGAATGGCAGAATAAGCTCACCTTGTTTTTTTTTTTTTCTCATTTTCTTGTATTTTCTTCAGATCTGTCTTCTTAGAGAAACTAATGCCTTAATGACTTTCTGGTAGCTGCAAGCCTTCTTTTATTTCTGCTAAATATATGAAAATGTATGCAAATTTAAATCAAGCTTAACCTAGGAGCTCTTGCAATATATTTAATGGAATTTTAAACCAATAAGGGAACTCTGATGCCGTCTTCTGTATGTGCAAATATAATTACACAACTAGGTTACCTCCAAAATTATGCAATGGAAGATCGTTTTTAACCTCAGAGAGTGTACTAGGTATCCAGTGTTGCCTTTTTCCAACCAGAGCAAATCTAAAATCTTTGCCTTCCACCCCACTCTACTTAAAAGCAACGCATTTGCGCAGGGCTGTGGAGCACATAGACTTGCCCTTCTCTAACTTATAAAAGCTTAGGCAGAGGACTAGTCTTTCCTCTATTTTCCTCTAATCAAAATGTAAAACCAAATCTGTCTTTCCAAATTGAAAGTAAATTCAAGCTTAATGGGGATGGGAGCCCTGGGGGAGGCGGTACTTAATGCCAAACAGCCTGCCATCTCTCTCTCTCTCTGAATTTCCAGTGCACACTAAATAATTCCCATTTTCTTCAACTTGCATGGGATTGGGGTTAGGGTGGAAAAGTGAGTGTTAACAATTTTCCACTGGGCGCAAGTAGTCGTGAACATTCTCTTGTATACCTATTGGGAGGGGGTTCGCTGAGTTCTGGGGTGAATATGTAGGACGGTTGCCCGCTTCAGCAAGCTTTGCCTCTGACAAAAACTGTGGGACTTCTGATGGGAGCTGAAACCAAGAAGTTAAAAAAAAAAAAAAAAAAAAAAAAAAGCATGTCTTCCAATTAGCTGACTGAATTGGGAAGCAAACTTTAAAATAAATGAATTTTAACGGTATCATATTAGATTTTACTTAACCAGAATTTTCCAGTGCTTCATGCCCTAAATCAATTTTTTTTTTTTTCAGAAAAATCTGGGCATTTCTTTCTTAGATGCTTTCTGACCTTGGAATCAAGTTTCTTACAAATGGCAAAATGAAATAAAACAAACTGAAATAGCTCTTACTGGAATCAGGAGCTTCAGTCTTACAGATTTAGGGTCCTACTGAAAACGTACCTTTGCTCAAAGTTTGTAGTGAGGTTTTGTTTTGCAGTCCTTCACACACAACTAACCCAGAACGCCAAAATAATCTAAGAAAAATCCCTATCCACTAAGATCTAGATGACATTTAAACTGGTTATATTGTTTTCTTAGTGTTTTTTTCTTTCTCTATTTAGATTAATCTGTATAACCTAAACAGAGTTCTAAAACCAGTTTGCCGTCTCACCCCTATCCGCCACCAAACACAGAGAAACGCACATCGGTCTCATCCTTCCCCCTCCTTTACAAACACCCGGGAAGTCCGAGAGTGGTGGGAGGTGGGGGGAAGGGTTAACCAAATAAGCTGCTGCCACTCAGCGCGAGGCAGCCAATGGAGCCGAAAGATTGATTCACTTCCTGCTTGGGTCTCACTGAAACTCTAGAGCTCCGCCAGCCTAATTTGGAGTGCTAGCCCGGCCTCCCACACCGCCATTGGCCGAGCCCGTGGCAGGCCAGGAAGAGGCGCGCTGCTATTGGCCACGGCGAGTGCCGGTAACTCGCTCTCACGGCTTTGGCTCCCCCACACCATAGATGTCAAAGGCTGAAGCTGCTCCCTTTGCCACATTATAACTAGTTGGGGATCCTCACCTACCATGGCCACAGCTGCCTCGAATCCCTACAGCATTCTCAGTTCCAGCTCTCTGGTCCATGCGGACTCTGCGGGCATGCAGCAGGGGAGTCCTTTCCGAAACCCTCAGAAACTTCTCCAAAGTGATTACTTGCAAGGAGTTCCTAGCAATGGGCATCCCCTCGGGCATCATTGGGTGACCAGTCTGAGCGACGGAGGCCCATGGTCTTCCACACTGGCCACCAGCCCCCTGGAACAGCAAGACGTGAAGCCTGGGCGCGAAGATCTACAGTTGGGCGCAATCATCCATCACCGCTCGCCGCACGTCGCCCACCACTCTCCGCACACTAACCACCCAAATGCCTGGGGGGCGAGCCCCGCTCCGAATCCGTCCATCACGTCGAGCGGCCAACCCCTTAACGTGTACTCGCAGCCGGGCTTCACGGTGAGCGGCATGCTGGAGCATGGGGGGCTCACTCCACCGCCGGCCTCTGCCTCCGCACAGAGCTTACACCCAGTGCTCCGCGAACCCCCAGACCACGGCGACCTAGGCTCACACCACTGCCAGGATCACTCGGATGAGGAGACACCAACCTCGGATGAGTTGGAACAGTTCGCTAAACAGTTCAAACAAAGAAGAATCAAGTTGGGCTTCACGCAGGCTGACGTGGGGCTGGCGCTGGGCACCCTGTACGGCAACGTGTTCTCGCAGACTACCATCTGCAGGTTCGAGGCCTTACAACTGAGCTTCAAGAACATGTGCAAGCTGAAGCCGCTGCTGAACAAGTGGCTGGAGGAGGCTGATTCGTCCACAGGGAGCCCGACCAGCATTGACAAGATTGCGGCTCAGGGCCGCAAGCGCAAGAAGCGAACCTCTATCGAGGTGAGTGTCAAGGGCGTACTGGAGACGCATTTCCTCAAATGTCCCAAGCCTGCCGCGCAGGAGATTTCCTCCCTGGCAGACAGCCTCCAGTTGGAGAAAGAAGTAGTGCGTGTCTGGTTCTGTAATCGAAGACAGAAAGAGAAAAGAATGACTCCACCAGGGGATCAGCAGCCACATGAGGTTTATTCGCACACGGTGAAAACAGACACGTCCTGCCACGATCTTTGACTGCAGGAAGCGAGGAAGCGGTCGGCCGCACTGGGAGCAGCGCGGATTTCTTTCTCTTACACTCTCTTCTTTTCACTCCAGCTTTATTATTGCTATCTCTATAGAGCGCTCTATCTTTTTTGTTCGTTCTTTCTCTCCCCCTCCCCCCCCCAGTTTTTTTTTTAATAGGGGATTCTAATTTATATTAAGAAAGGAAACACGCGCGCGCGCGCGCGCGCTCATTCAGGCTTCTCAACGCAGATACACAGTTGCATTAAGCAGTCCAGGCGGGGACCTCAAATCCTTTGCGCCGGGCAACAGTTTCCTCCAACCTTTTCTGCTGATCAAAATATATTGTTTACTCTGAGTAAGGTTTTTTGGTCTCTCCTCTCTAGGAAGAGCAAGGAGTGGGATAACTTGGGGGCGGGGTAGGTGTGGGGGAGGGAGGTGGGAAGACAGATGTGTGCCTCTAAATAACCTTTCAGCGCCTTGGTTATAGCAGCTGTATTTCAGGTGAAATCTGTTTTACAATAGACTAGTTTTGCATTTTTTAAACTTCTATAGCGTTTCTAAATGTCTGCGGTGTTTTACTACAAGCTGTACACAATATTTGTGAGATAATTTGTATCTAATCGACCACTCCATATTATTATCGCTATTATTATTATTCCTTCATTGAGCTGATGGTTTTTTAATTGCTTAGAAAAAGAAGGGGGACCAGGAGGATGAGAGGGAGAGATGCCCATCCATCCATCGATCCCCTATTTCAAATCTGGAGAAGAGAGGATACAATGGAGAGAGTTGTTCATGATACTGGATATATATATACACACATACACACATATATATACATATACACACACACACACACACACATACATTTTCTGGGGGACGGAGTGCCTAGGGTGGGCAGAATACGCAAGCCGATTCGATCTGCAAACCAGCGCAAAGGAGATGAAATTTTGAAGCTTTTTGCCCTCCTTCCCATAACTGTGGAGCCCTCCTACCCGTAATTGTGGAGCACCCCCCGCAGGCTTCCACAGAGCATCCGGGTGCCCTAGAAGGACTCAGCAGCGGTGCCCGGCGAAGGAGATCGGCCTGAGGAGTGGAGAGAGCTCCGCACTTTTCGAGGTCTGGAATGCCTGCACTCACAGCTCTCCACCCGCCCCTTACCAGGCCGACTGCAAACGCGACCCCACCACGGCCCTCCTAACCCGAGGACTTTGCCTTCACACGCAATTCCTTTAGCTGAAGACAACTTGGAGACGCTGGTGACAGCCTGGGTCAACGCTTCCCAGTTAGATTCACCTCCAGTTCACCGCCGGCTCCCTGAGTGAGAAACTCCTGGGGAGGGGTCGCGAGGGGATGGAGGACAGACGCTATCTGCTCTGTGCAGAAAGACAATGAAATGATTGGCAAAGGTCACAGGGATTCTGGTCTAGTCGCGTACCACCTCTCGTGTTACACCGCTGTCTCTGAGTGGGCTCCTGGGGAGCCATCTCCGCGCCTCAAACAAGCACAGCTGGTAGAAGCCCACAGCGAAGACTGAGCTAGCTAGCTAGCCCCCGGGAGACTGGGTTTCTTCCTCCTCTTCCTCCTCCTCCTCCTCCTTCTTCCTCCTCTGTGTGTATGTCTGTGCGTGTGTGTGAGTGCGCGTGCAAACCTGTGTGTGTGTAGATAGCTGTGGGTATCGTATTACTATCTACAAAAAAACAAAAACTACAAAAAAAATCTCACTAGGCTGTGTAGAGATCCAAAAATTATACAGTTGCTGTGGCTTTATTGCTAGCTCTCATGTCCACACGCCAGGTCCATAGGCGCACCTCATTCCCAAGAAGCACACATTGCTGGGCGGACAAGCAGCCAAACACTCAGCCGCTGCTCGCCAGACCTGGCTGGGGTCTCCGTAAGCCCGAGCTGGACGCCGGGCCTGGCCTCCAGACGCAGCTGCCGTAGACAAAGCTTCAAACTACCTAAGGATCTGAAAGCCTATGGCCCCTTGTGGAGGATGTGCTAGTATGGGCTGCCAGGCCCCGGGTCCACCACACTGTGTCTCCCCCAGCTGCAGGTCAAAGAGCATGTGTTAATTCAAATCCCGGATTCTTTTTTTTTTTTCTTTTTTTTCTTTTTTTTTTTTTTTTTTTTTTTTTTGCCAAGCTTCTGCATTCTGTTAGTAGCTGGGTTTTAGTTTTGGGTTTTTTTCCCCCCACAATGAGTTCATGTTTGACAACTGTTAGGGTTTTCTTTGTTTGTTTATTTCGATTTTTTTCTTTGCAGTTAAGTATTATAGTTCAAACCTGAGTTAACCCAAATATTTCTGCCAACTTTATAATTGTACAGTTTTGTATAAAACGTTTTTGAGGTTATTAATTTAAAGAAAGATCATTTAGTTTATTCATTTAGTAACCAATGTATAATAAACACTATTTTCATTAAGAGTTGCTTTTTCAACTATTTTATTCAAATTGCCTATTGCAGTTGCCAGCAATTATTTATTTTCAATAAATTCTGCATTGTGTTTAAAAGGAAACTCTTTCAAAGATGAGGTGGGTGTCAAAAATAAAACAATTCGCTGTAATGTTTGATGTGAACAGTTTTAGTTAAGGGGTTTATATTGACGCAATATTTTATTGTTGTAAAAGATTTAAAAGGTTTAAATAAAACATTTTTCCAAAAAAAAAAATCTGTTTTCTTCTCCTGGCTTTATTGTGTGTTGTGTAAAGTGAAGCGTTTAAACAGAGGCACGTTCCGGTTGAGCATCGCATCTGCTTTGCTTCAGGTTAGGAATCATTAGTCATTGTTTTAATTCTTAATTCTGTCTCACTGACTTTTGGCCTTTCATACACTCACACACACAGAGTGGCCTGTTGTCGCGCCCAGGATCATGAAAAACACACCCTAAATGTTGGAGAAGGCTCTCAGGCCAGGGAGGGGGGGGGTTCATTTCAGGAAGTGAAATCTTATTAATGTTCTCCGAAAGGAGTGTGTCTCTCTCTAGTCCAACAGATAGACCCTTTTCTGAGATTGTCCCTCCTGAAACTGGATCCAGATCTTCGCTGAAGCTTTCATCTCGGCTCCCTGCAACCACCCCTCCTCTTCTTCCCCACTCCCACCTGGTGCTGTTCTGGTAGGTGAGCCCTCATTCCCTCTGATAAGGAATGGAAAGGAAACTATTTGTAAGGAGCAGCGCTCTCCTTCTTAAGGCTCTCCCTGGGCTCAGAAACTTGGGTAAACTGTTATCCAATTATTGTTGCTCACTATAGCTGAATTCTGTACATTCCTACCTGAGTTTTAGGAGGGAGAAAAATAGACTACATGTAGACATTTGGAGGAAAAGTTTGATGTAGTACTTTTCTTCCCACCCCTACATACCATTTCACTTCTGTAATTTTATCACAAGACCTTCCATAAAATAAGGAACAGTTACCTGTAGCGGTGGCTGAGGAATAATTTACTAAATCAGAAGCAGTTGTTTTAAAGCTTTGTATGTACACACATGCCTTATCTAACATTTTTGTAGATGCATATTAAGTAATAGAAAAGACATTTAACTATAATTTTCCAAGAGTAAAACCCTCCTCAGTTTATACTCCAAAGTATTTTTTGCTAGACAAAGCAAAATTATTTAATTATTTTAATAGGTTATGATTGTCACATATAATGTCTTGCATTTTTCAGATTGCCTAATCATTTGCAGCTGCACAGTGCACCATACACATGTGAGACTGGTGTATGAAATATGCGATATGTTGTGTGCATACTCACGGGCATATTTCTCTTTATAAATAATACTGATTTTATAGAGCTGTATCTACAAGCACAAAACCCATAGTCTTAACCCTTTGGTTCTATTTCTATTCATACCACCTAGCCTCTTTATCTTCAATATCCTATACAAAAATTGAATTGATTAAAATTTTTCTTACTAAAGTACACAGAAACCAATTAGCAGTGTGTTCTGAACTCTTTAATGAAGCCATAAGCAGATATTTTTGAAAATACATATATATGGACATATTGCAATTTATCAGTATTTTACTATGTATTACTGATTACATATATTTTATGCATAGTTATGAGACTTCTTTCTTTTACCGCCTCTTCTCTTTCTCTTAATATATAACCAAGGTCTAGTTGATTTTTATGATGACTTCTTTATCAACCTTGTTATATCATTAACATGACATTTTCATTAAAATTCAGGGGATATGGGTGCCTTTGCCTGGGACATTCTTTGTATTGAGGTTGCCACCACCCCATTCCCAACCAAGGCTTTTGTAGGAGAAGCAGCTTTGGCCTCAATTTCTCTCAGTCTTTCACAGCAGTAGCTCTCTCTCCCATAATAAGAATTGGTGGGCTCACCAAGGAAAAAACATACTTAACCATATTTAATGCTGTGAAGGCAAATAAGTTTCATTTCCATCACCTGATCAGAGTAATAGACAATGAAGAGATTAAGGAGGTGGGTGAGATATGAAAAGAATAATTATTTAGGTGCTGCAGATAAAGTCAAATATGAGAATCAACTATACATGTGTATATAGACATAGGCTGATTATCTAAACAACTGTGGCTTTCTGCACACATAACAAAAGGGAAATAGATTACTAAACTCCAGCATGTATCCTTCCAACAATAAACTAATATAATATATATAATATAAAAATGTAATAAAAATATTATAATTGAAAATTGGTTTCTTGTCTTTAAAAAGAAAACGGCATGGGAAACTATTGCCTAAAATAGTACATAAGTTATATTTTTCTTTAATAAAATTAAACATTGTTCTCTTGGAAATATTTAGCCTTCAGATATTTCCCTTGCTCCCAAGTCAGGATGCTGTTGTTGCTTTAATTGCCTGTAGGCTATAAGTAGAAACATAATTTTCTGTTTTTATTCATAATGTCTTTTTCAGTAAGGAGGGAGGAGAAGAAGGGAGAATGGAGAGATAGAAAATGATTAGAGATTAAAACATAGTTTTCCAAAGAAAATGTATTTTCCACCTGTCAGATCTTAAAGATGCATATGGAACCTCAGAATTGTGAAAATTATTTTATGATTTGGTATTTAAAAATCCAAACGTGTGACCCTTTCAAAAAAGTCTTAAAGAAAAAGTAACAATGCAAAACAATACCATATGAATTGATACCACTCAACACTCATCCATTCTGTAAAATAAAAAGAGAGAATATTCTTTATACATGTCCCCAGAGAGTAGGTTTAAATATAGCAATCTTTTAACTTAGTCATTTATAGATATTAATTTTAAAGCATTAAGAAGAGTGAATATAAAATATATTTGAAATCAATTAACAGTTTTTTATAAGATGAAATAAAAGTATCTTTTCTTAAGAGCACTACTGGTGGAACATTTCCAAAATTAGGGGATTATTTAAAGAAATGCAGTCTTGAAAACAAAATCCAGCTAACTTCTCCTACCTCTAAAAAGGTGGAGACAGAAGGAACACATATAAGTACCCTAGGCTATTGTTCTCGTAAACAGAATACACAAAGTTGAACACTTTCACCTTCCAGTGAAAAATACATTAGATCACTATACTTTCATAAATATGAGTATAGAACTTATACCTATTCACACATTATCTTACTCACTAGCTGGAACACTGGGTTCCCTTTACAACACTATTTGTTATCAAGGAGGATTTAGTATAAGATGGGTTAATCTTGGATGCCTTCCAAGGGGGCTTGTTAACTACCAAACGGGCCTTATTATGAGATGACTTCACACCTGTAAGGGAATCATGGGACAACTTTTTGGGTGAAACTCTACAGTATTTAATATGTGTGTGTAGATACATACTCACAACTGTAAATATGGTCCCTCTCCTCACATTCTCCCTGTATTCCTGCACTTGCACACAGAAAGGGTGATTTAACAGAAGGCAGACTGTGCTCAAAGACAGGAAAGAATCAACTCATTGACCAATTCATTAAATATGTCTTTTCATCTTTCCAGCTATTCAAACTGTGCCCATAGTAGTCTGGGATAGCCAGTTTAAAAAGAAAAAAAAATCACTCAATCAAACTTCTGGTTTATCTATATAGTGTTAAAAAGAAACCTACTTTGAGTGATCCTCCCCCAAACTCTGACACACACACACACTGAATTGACTGCTTGAATTGTCATCTTGTAAACAATGTCTGTTATATCAGTGTTGATTCTTGAGAGGAATGGGGGTCAAAAACATTTTTAATATTGATTGATTCTCATCTTCCCCAGTTATTTTTCACATAAAAGAGAATCTCATTATAATGTGGCTGATTATCTCTCAGATTTGACCAGAACAGAGACCAGCCTTTGCTCTGCCCCTCTTTCATAGACATTGAAAAGCTGGGCTTGGAAAAGGTCCTATAAAGCTGGGCTTGGAAAATTATGTTAGTAACTCCCAAGTAGACCAATTAAAAAAGGTTTGTTACACAGAATGTATATCTAGTAAAAGATTCTCCCTTTGATGATATTTGCAATCTGAGCACAGAAAATCACATACATACCCATTCCACCTGCTAAAATCATTGCTTGCTGTCATATCGTTAAAGCACAGAAAATAGAGGACTATGGCCCAGAGGTAGTAGTTTATAGGGCTTCAAATGGCACATGATTCCAAACTGCAGAAAATAAGCTATCTAGGTGGACATCTTGCACAGGGATATATTATTTTTCTTAATGTTTTACTAGTCACAGTCCACTTGTAGAGATGCTGGTAATATTCATGTTTAATTTGCATCTGTTTTTTTTCTTTATTGCCACAGAAGTGTATGTAGAAAAGATCAGAATTAAAGACAGAAGTCTGTCTTAAGCTTGTGGTGACCTAAGAAAATAACAGAAGAAAGTTAGATTTGTGAGATTTATTGGCATAATCAAAACATTGTTCAGAATAGTGTATAATAGCCACTGTTAAGGCATAGGGGTTGACTTGCTTAACAGTGAAAAGCAATTTTCTACAAATGAATTCCTTTCATCATAGGAAGAGGAACGAAGTGTGTTTAACTCAAAATCCTTAATTTTGAGACTTTGAGGTGACAGTGGTTGAAATTCTAGATAAATATATTTTCCCTAGTAACCTTCATTTTTCATGTTGTATCCTGGGGGAGAAAACCCAAACTTCTCCAGATTTTACATTAAAAGTGAAACTAAAGTAATATTTCAAAGTAGCTCTTTGATCCACTGAATCCTCTCTCCATCACTGTCCATGGATTAGTGGACAGTGTTGGCTCTATAGGTGTTTCCCCCTGATCTCCTTAGGGCAGGTCCAAGGTAGTTGATATAGAAAGGATTGCAGGACAAAGGCCCACCCTGAGAGCTCCAGTCTCTGATGCAAGTTCAAGTCCTATTATTCTCTTCTACCCCTTAGTGCTATGTTCCTGCAAGTTCTGGTTTGATGCCTTCTGTAAAATTCGAAAACTAACTAGCTCTGTTCTCAATGGATTAAAAATACATACATAAGTGTATAATTTTAAAATTGCTGATTTAAAATAATGTTACCTTTTGGAGCCTTTTCTGTACATCCGATTTAAACTTTGTACTATATTGATGCATGATTTAGAAACTCACAACTAGAAGAGTTTAAAATAGAAGCAATAATAATCTTTACAATTTATGTACTACCTTTCTTCTGTAAAGATCTGTAGGCACTTTAGAAATAATGTATATACTCTACTCTGCGACAACCAACATGCAAATCACAACAAAATGACCACTTTAGGCCACATAAAATGACAACAGTTAGTCCAGGCAAAACCTCATTAATATCAATAGGAATTCTATGCACTGACCATGGGTCTCATTCATTGCTGTATGAGTATGAAAGTATGTGGGCTCACATTGCAAAGGAATAAAGCCTTATGTTTTAAACTCATGTCTTATAGGAAGGAAAAAAATAGGTGAAATGAATTCACATACATTTAATAATTGTGGGTTAAATTTGTCTTTGAAACTTTTGGAGAAAAATAAGCTATTCAGTAACTGAAAGATCAGTGATACACAAATGTAAATGTGCATTTAAGATATGTAATATTTTAAATTAAAATTGTTACAAACATCTGTTTAAAAAATGCTTACATGGAAAACTTGCCAATTTTAAAATCACAGTCTCTCGGCTGCTTCTAATTACACACACACACACACACAAACAGACACACACACACAGAGAACACACACCCTGGAGTAACTGTTTTAAAAGTAACCATTGAAACTTTTCTTAAGCTACATGCCAATAATTTTTTCCTCTCCCCTAACTACAGCACCCATATTTAAGTCTGTATTCTGTAAAAATGACCAAGCTATTCAGATGAAGAGAAGTAGATTTCATATGTTTTAAATATATTAAAGTAAAAGGGACTTTCAGGACAGAGACTCAATACTTTAATAGAGAGTAATTTATTTTTGACACACTTTTAACCCTTTTGACAATGAGATATGTAGTACACACGGCAACTCTTTTAGTAAAAGCAGCACAACTATAGTATTATTGCCTCCAGATAATATGCAAGCATTTTTGTTTTAAATTTTCTGGAATACACACCAAAAAAAAAAATCACCCTACCTGCAACGAAGCTGTGCATTTACTGGAATATATGTGTTGTTCTAGACTCTCTTGCTGCGCTGACCCTGTTCCACACCTCTGGCTGTCAGAATTGTGCAGTGCCTGCTCAAAGCTCAATGTCAAACTAAAAAGTGACAAGAATGAGGCAATACAATAATAGCTTAAAGCTATTCTCCATCTTCCCACATACAAACATATGAATTTCAAAACCCAGTAATTTTTAACTGAATAAATATGTTCAGATTTTATATGTAAATTGGTAGACTAGAAATAGCAACAACATCCAATTTAACAAACATTTATTGAGTGCATACTATTTAAGGCGTTGTTGGGGTGGGATATGTAGGGTATGGAGTAAAGTGTGTACTTTGCTTTTAGGAGATAACAATACCTAGGGAAAATAGAAATAAGATAGAAATGTACACAAATATTAGTTAAATGCGAGTTGGAAAGTGCTGGAGATATGTACTATTGCCAAATTGAGTGCTGCTACTCTATATTTTAATACTACTTTTTTGTAGTACATTTTCATACTCAAACACAGCACTTATTTGTGCTATTTTGATAATATTGTTCATCTTTGTTGAACCCCGGGTAGATGCACTTAGTTGATTTACATGCATAGATGCTGAGCATCATAGCATTATTTGCAAATAATTAAAACTGAATTCAGCTCTGGTGAGTTTGAATCATTTTTGTAAGAAAAATTTTTAAAGGAATAAAGTGCAGAAGGATAAACACATTGCAGGCTTAAAACCCGCTTCCTGTCCCTCCTCTCCACACACTGAATACTTGGGCTAAACGGCCGGTAACATGAGTAATGCAAACTATTTTCCTCTCTTATTTTCATCTCTTCCCCTATTAGAGGATTAATCTATCCACAGTTCTGCATCTAGGAACTTGTGCTTGAGTTAAGAAAGAGTGAAAGTCTCATCAGCAGGTGCTAATAATCATACTCCAAAATGAGATTCTGTGCAATTATTCTGCTCCCACTATGGATTTCATTGTACAAGATTGATGACATGGTAAAAACAATATGCAAAGAAGAGCATGGGAAATACATTTCCAGACCAGAAAGTTCTGTTGGAAAATTTAAGGGTATGGCGATTTAAACAAGGAAGGAAAAAAACCTCACCAGTTTGGCAAGTGCTTTTTGTAATCAAATTGTTTCCAGCTAAAAGCCAGCCTCACTGAAATTTTCTGTAATGTCTTTGTTGACAAGCAATAGATGAAATCACTTCTATGAATTCAGAAACCTGTGGGGAAATAGCACTGATGTTTAAAGTGTGATTGTTTAGTTGACTTTTTAGGATGATTTTCAGAGCTTGGAGAAATTTGAATCTCTAACAAAAACTCATTAAGCGTGGAACGAATTCTGTTTCCTTTTTTTCTTTAATATATTTTTACCTTTTCCAAATGCACTCAGTAAAATGAGGCTTGTAGCATTATTTCAAAATTTCCAGTTATCTGGGGGGAAATATGGCCAGTATAAAATACATTCCTTAACGCTAATAAAATATATAATCAGAGGACTAAGAAAATTATTCTCATTGGGCCTGCATTTGCACTCTTAATTAAGAACAGAGTAATTGGAGGCAGGATCATTATTATCTTAGGGTAAAGGGCTGGAAACACAGTGGACACTCTTATGACCATGCCATCTTTCTACATAAAGTCTTCTAGGACAGACTGCCACTGATGTCACTCATGCTCTTCAAAGAACATAGATAAACTTTGGGTATAGTCACATAAGTGCAATAGCAAGCAGTGTTCCAAAGGGACTCTAACTGACAGCAAATGCATTTTGAGTTAGTCAAAAGCTAACCCAGATGTATCTATGTCAATATCTTGTTTATGATACTGTGGTATGGTTTTGCAAGATGTTACCGTTGGATGAAACGAAGTAAAGTGTACACTAATCTTTCTATATTATTCCATACAGCTTCATGTACATCTGCAATTATGCCCATAAAAATTTTAATTTCAAAAACCAAAGCACTATTTTAATAATTAAAAAAAAGCTGGTACAAATTCTATTTCTGTCCTTCAGTAATTTTCATGAATCTAAATGTTGACATTTCATTTTTCTGAGTTTTACTTTTTGGTGTTAGTGGTAGCAGTGTCTGAATAAAATCAGCCTGTTCTGAGTTCTTAACTAGAATAGTCTCTTGTCTCTGGTACTTACAGAGATACAAATCCACACTCCAACTCTAGAAACCCTGGTTATCCACCTGGGATACTTTCTGATTAGTTTACAGCCTTCTCCTTTAAGATGCTGCTTACAAAACCAGTACCAGATCCAACTCAGGGAAAGACAATGCAACTTAATGGGTACACAAGGAATAATCCCCTAAAAACTATGTATGGGATTTCTGAGGAAATTTTTTTTTATGATTCAAGAACTGCCCACTAGTTCAACAAACATTTACTGAGCACCTGCAACATCTAAGAATTTTTAAATTACTACAGCTTTTGGAGATTTATATGTTTACTCTTTTTTGACCTGGTTTTAAATTCCAGGTCTGCAGCTTAACTACCTGTGGGATATTGAGCAAGTCCTTAAACTTCTGTGTTTAATTTTCTCGTCTGTAAAATGGGAATAATAATATCTGTACACATCTAATATGGTTCTGTGAAAATTAAAAATACAGTTTGTACAAAATGCCTACCTTAGTGCCTGACACATAGGAAGTATTCATTGATATTAGCTCTTGTTGCTCTGCTTATTTCTCTTCCTTTTCTACATTCTATATTACAAGGAACATTTTAATATGGTTGAAATTTATCTAAACAGAGTGAAAAGAAAATTCCCTTTTTAGTATCTACTATTGCAGTGCTTCACAACATCTTTTGCCTTCCACTACAATACACGTGACAGTTGACATTTAAGTGAGCAACAAGCTCAGTGGTCTTTGCCAGGATTATGTGAAATTCCTTGGGCATTAACAATAATGCAGGAACTTGAGAGTGATATCATCAAGACAACCTGGAATTTATTCTGATTCCTTTTTATAAAAAGACGAATAATTCATATACTTTGATATTACAACTACAATTAGTAACACATTCCTTGTGACACACTTCACAATATATGGAAAAACAATAGTGTGTTGTCACACTAACTTTGAAAATTGCTGACACACAGAGATGACCAAGGATTTCCTAACCTAAAGCATAGGCAAATAGTACAGCTATTCTCTTGGCTTAAGCATTTTAACCATTTAGATATCTTATTCCCATTAAGGAAGATAATTCAAAAGCAACTCCACTATAAAAATGCAAGAATTCCCAGAAAAAAAGGTTAAATATCTTCTTTGTGCTCACCATCACTTACAAAATTCATATTATCCTATTTCTATGCCCATTTCTAACTTAAACCCAAAAAAGTTTCCCTGAAATTGTAAAAGCTTATATATTTCAGGTTAAAGAATAACTTTGACCTTTTCAGGGTTTGTGCAGTTTGATTCACTATCCATTCCTATTCTTTCTGTTTATGGTCTCAGTAACCTGTAATGATAAAGCAGTATGGGCAGTCAATCAAAATATAGAATATTGAAAAGGTTAAAGTGTGTGTTTACAAGTCTATTAAATGTTTATAGTCTTTCACAGACTAAACTGGGCATTAAAACTATTGTATGTCATCTGGCAACAAACATTACATCAAGAAAGAAGTGGGCAAAAACAATTCCATTCTTAAGGCAAAATTTGTAATGAGACTATAAAGTGGCATAATATGTATTAATTTATTCCCATGACAATAATTACAATAAAAATAGAAAATAGAACAAACCTGAATACTGATTATGGTGGGTACAGTAGTTATTAAGGAATTGTAAGAAATTTATAGAGTCTAGTCCTTAGAATGACAACTTACCTTTGATGCTTTGGAGAAAAGTGAGATACTTCTGAACTTCCATAAAAGCATAACCATAAACCAACTGACTCTTTTCTAGCCAAAGACTGATAACTGATCTGATTTTGATTTGTCAGGTAACCAATATAGCTGCATGTGCTATCATTTACATGTCTCCTTTATATTTGAAATATATTGTTATTTGCCTGGATAGTATCTTGAAGCATCTACAGTTTCATAGAATGATTATATGTTGTATGAAAACATGTTTTTGTCTGATCATTAGGTTGGATGTTAGTCCTTATTATAAGTAAAGAAAAATCTCCTTCTATATAGTATCCTCATCCAAATTAAACTATATTCAGAAATTCACCTTCAAGAAAAGTTAAAATATCTTGATGCAAATCAAACAGACTGCTGGATGTCAGCTGCTGTAACACTGACCTTAATTAAAATATATTAATCCATCTCTTTTTTAAAAAAAGTGAATTTAGTAAGACTCCCCAGTATTACTACAAACCTCAGCAAAAACAACAATAGAATATTACTGTTACAAGTGAGGTCTCTTATGCCAGAGAGAAAAAGAAATGAAGGAACACTTTAGGTTTTCTGGAACTGTGATTTCTAACATATAAAGCTAATGAAAAAAATTTGCTAGCATTTTGGCCAATACTCACATTCAAAATTTTATCATTTTGAGAATCATCTTTGCTATCCTCTTTCAATAATGGAAAAATTAAGTAATGAGTATCTAATAAAATTTAATATAGTGATTAATACATAATTTTCCTTGAAAGATAGTATTCTAAGTTGCTTTTAGATTATATGTTTTTTTTTTCTGTTTCCAGGAGTTTCGGAGAAAGCAGCCACTCAAGTCGGAATAGAAATTGGAAAGAAAATAAAAATGAATCTATGACTATCACAATGACTTCACTTTAACACACTTTAACTTTCTAAAATCCTTCCAAGTCTAGATACTTCATTCTAATGGAAAAAAAATTTAGTATATTGACTGAACGAATAACAAAATTCTCATACTAAAAGCCAATAGGTTCCCCTGATAGTGTTACTAGTGGGGAGAGAGAAGAGGGGAGAAGCAAGATAAGAGTATGGGATTAAGAGACACAAATTACTATGTATAAAATAGATAAGCAACAAGGATATATTGTACAGCACAGGCAATTATAGCCATTATCTTGTAAGAACATTTTTATGGAGTTATAATCTGTAAAAATACTGAATCACTATGCTGTACACCTGAAACTAATATAATACTGTAAATGAACTATACTTCAATTTTTAAAAATGAAAAAACATGTTGAAGAGGTAAAATTCATCTTAGGCACTTATTTCTGGGCTTGTTGCACAGTTACTCTTGGTTATCCAAGCTCTATAACAAACTATCTAGGCCAATTACCAAAATGTATCTTCCTTTCTCCTCACTACTCCATTGGAAAACCATCCCTTTATTGGATTTACTCACTATCTTTGAGTCAGATATCCTCTTAGTATTGTGCCCATTTTAAAGGAGGATTTCCTGTATCTTTCTGCTCCTGCTCCCCAAACCCACCTGCTCTCCAATTAAGATTGGTTACAGAAGATTCCTATTTTTCCACTTTAATATCAGATGTTTTGCAGCGAGCTGTGAACTTAATGAAATCACAACTACCTTATATTTCTTATATAAGCAACAATAATAGCTGTTGCTTATGTAACATTTATTATGTACCATTATTTTAAATACTTTATATAGATTAACTCATTTAATCATCACAATAATTTTAAAATGTAGGCATTATTATTTCCAGCCTCATTTTACACGTTCAGAAAATTATGTCAGAGAGATTGTAGAAAATGCCTAAGGCCATATAGACAATAAATTCTAGAGTGAGCATCAACCTTGGATATCTGGCTCTAAAGTCTGCTCTCTTAACCACTGTACTAAACTGCCTCCCCACAGTAAGTGGGGATTTGAGTCCTCAGATGTCCCTGTTGATTTTTCTTTAAGTGGTGGAGTTTCTCTCTTATATGTATACTATGTATGTATGTGTGTTTCCAATAATAGAGTATCTTAAGTTTCCAGGATAGAGAAGTGAGGTAATGAATTTAAAAATTAGAAAGTTCCAGTGCCTGAGACTCATGATGATAGCCAAAGCCTAGAAGTTGGGGGTTTCCCAAAGTCTAGTTGTGTTCTATCTCTAATTTAACAAATTTAGAGCTTTCATTTGGATTTGTAGATATGAAAAACACAATCACTATAACATTTAATGGATCATTTTTACACCTATAATTATGATTAAATAAATACAATCTAATTTTGTATTATTACATAATTATTTTTATCTTATGATCAAATGCTAAAGCAATGACTTCAGCTATCTGTCTTAGATTAAATAATAAATACTGGACCTTGAAGTACCTTATTTCCCCAGAACCTAGAGGCATGACAGCATCAAAATAGATGCACATAACAGACGTTCAATAAGTACATTGAAGGAGTGAATAACAAGAACTACTAATAATGATTACCTACCAACTATTAGGCACTGTGCAACATGCTTTAGATATATTATATTGAATCCTTTAACAACCCAAATATAAGATAGGTATCATTATCCTCATTTTACAAATTGGAAAATTCAAATTCAGAGAGTTTCATTTATATGTGCAAAATATTAATTGACAGAATCATCCTTTAAACTTATGTTATAATCCAAATGTATGTGTTTCTCAGGACATTATTTTGCAAAGATGATAAAATTCTAGATGCTCAATTTTCCTCTATTCTGGATGAGCAGGAATTTTGACCAAGTTTCTTATGTCAGTTCTGAGTTTAAAATACTCCTTAGTTCTAAATATATAAGAAAGAAGAAAGAAAAGAAAAGACATAGTTAAAGAGGAAAATAAAACAGGTAAAGGGAATGATTAGGTATATTATCCTATAGTATGTTATCCATAAATCTATTCATGTTAATCTATAATAAACTATTTACTTGTCCATCACTCCAACGATACTGTGAGCTCCCTCAGGACAAGGTGTCTTTTATTCATCATAATATTGATTACCACAGGGACTGGTACATAGTAAATGGCAAAAAAAAGTTTGTTAAATAAATGAGAGGAGTAAATTGAGAGAAAAAAGGAGAGGAGGCAAGATAAATAAGAATAATTCTGGGGCAAGTACTTGACAGGCTCACAAACTCAAATGCCTTAAGGCCAATGCAAGTAATTAAAGGAAGTCATGTATGCTGGATATTATATAGTAGCAATGGCTGAGGTGAACTGGTGAGTATATGTACTTTCTTAAGGCATTTATGTAAAAGAAAACATTAAAACTAAATATTGGCTAGACAAATTGTGTGTATTGGCTGCATTTTCCTAAGGATCAGGGGAGCAGTATAAGACTCTGGTACACAATGACTTAAATATAAGCAGAAATGGATGCAAAAACAACAGTTAACCATCATTTGAAGAGATGTCTGTGATCTTTTCTTTTTAACAAATGTTTCTTAAGTGTCTGCTCTGTGCAGATATTAGAGTAAGCCCTGTAAATAAAATGGTAATCTGCCCTCACAATCTACTAGAGGAGATACACAAACAGAAAAAAACAGATCTTTCACTACACAGTTTATAGTCTAGGAGACACAGAAGCCTTGCTAAAGTAGTATCCAAAAGTCAGTCTTTAGCATCTTCTTTTCTTTCTTCAATTCTCCACTCTAGAACATCATTCTCTCCATCATCTTCTAGTCACAAATTCACTATTTACTGTCTCAAATTAATTTTTAGGTCTTCCTTCTTCAGAAGTGCTTCAACCTTATCTTTTACTCCAGCCCTCCTTAATCAAATAGTTGAGGATACTCTGATCTAAAACTAAAACTGTTTGGAAATCAACCACAGGAAGAGAAATGAGAAAAAAATGATTACATGGAGACTAAACAACATACTAGTGAAAAAACAGTGGATCAACTATGAAATCAAAGAGGAAATTTGAAAATATCTTGAGACAAATGACAATGAAAACATAACTGCACAAAACCTATGGGATGCAGCAAAAGCAGTCCTTAGAGGGAAGTTCATAGCAATGTGGGCCTTCTTCAAAAAAAAAGGAAAATGTCAAATAACTGAACCTACCACCTAAAAGAATTAGAAAAAGAAGAACAAACAAAATCCAAAGTCAGGAGAAGGAAGGAAATAATAAAGATCAGAAATGAAATAAATAAAGTAGATATAAAAAACAATATAAAGATCAATAAAACCAAGAACTGTTTTTTTTTTTTGAAAGGTAGACAAAATAGACAAATCTATTGCCAGTTTCACCAAGAAAAAAAGACAGAGGACCCAAATAAACAATATAAGAAAAGAAAAAGGAGAAATAACTACTGATACCACAGAAATACAAACAACCATAAGAGAATACTATGAACAATTATATGCCAACAAACTGGACAACCAAGAAGAAATGGATAGATTTATAAAAACATACAGCCCTACAAAATGGAATCAAGAAGAAATAGATAATTTGGACAGGCTAATCACTAGAAGTGAAATAGAATCTGTAAATAAATAAATAATAAATAAATAAATAAAACCTCTCTTCAAACAAATGTCCAGGATTGGATAGCTTGATAAGAGAGTTCTACCAAACATACATAAAAGAACTTATACTGATCTTTCTCAAACACTTCCAAAAGATGGAGGAGGAGAGAACACTCCCAAAGTCATTCTATGAAGCCACAATCACACTGATACCAAAATTAAACAAAGACACTACAAAAAAGAAAATTATAGGCCAATATCTTTGATGAATATAGATATAAAAGTTCTCAACAAAATATTGGCAAACTGAATCCAACAACACATAAAAAAATGTCAGGGGGAGACGGAGAAGATGGCGGAGTAGAAGGACGCTCATAGCTCACCCTCTCCCACAAATACACCAAGACCCACATCTACAGACCCACTCAGCCAACCAGAGCACCTGCAGAACTCTGACAGAACATCGCCCTCTTCAAAAGATAAAGACACCAAAAATCTGGTAGGAGCAAACGAAAAAAGAAAGAACAAAAGGCAAAGCAGCTCCGGACAGGTCCCGCGGGGAGGGAGCAACAGAGGAGGACTGGCGCTCCTTCGCTGGGTCTCCCTCTCCAACTGAGAGGCCAGCAGGATGGAGGGGGAGCTTCCGAGGCTCGGATCTGTACAGAGCAGCCCTTGCCCTACAGAACTAAGTTAAATGGGCACAGAGGGTCCCTGCGACACCCAGCCTGAGACGCCGGCTGGCAGCGGCGGGCAGGGACAGGCTGCCCAAGCTGGGCAGAGGACGGGGGCGGATGCATGGAGGCAGCCGCAGGGGACAACAAGGGGCTGCGCGCCGTGGCTGTGGGTGCACAGGGCAAAACAACCTGGGCCCTCCATAAAACAGCAAGGTTGATGTGCTCTCGGGGAAAGGGTGCACACCCACATCTCTGAAAACCAGCGGAAACTTTTCGGGGGGAAGAGAGGCGGGGCTCAGGCACTGCCGCCATATCCTCTGGCGCTTAGCACCCAGGCGGGGGCAGGGGCGAAACCTGCATTCTCACCTAAGGACTTAGCAGCCTCAAAGGCCAGACTGAGACTGGCCTACAGCCTGGGGCAGATAGGATCCTTCCATCCTGGTCCCTCAGAGAACTTGCTCCACAAAGACAAACAAGGAGCTGGGTTTTGGCTCAGAGCAGGCACAAGGCTGTCCCTGGGTCTTCCCCAAGCCCACCTGCGGAGCACCGACCAGGGCTGAGCGCCAACCAGGGCAGAACGCGCAGCCACACAGAGCAGCGGAGCTACCGGTAGTGCAGGTAGAGGGAGAGCGGCCCCCTGCCTTTCGGGAAGGAATACAGCCCCTGACCGAGGTGCTGGGAGGGGGCACGATCCGCCCTCCTACCTGGCCAGTCTGCAACATCTGACTGCGGCATCCGGAGGGACAGTGACCCGCCCGCCCACAGCAGAGGAGAGCTGCATCTGACCCAGTGTTAGGAGGAGGCGCCATCTGCCTGCCTACAGGTGCTGGGAGCAGCACAGAAGAGGGCGCCAACGGAGGGCCTCTGAAAACAGCAAGCTGAGCTTCCAAAACAGGACGAAGACAGAAAGACTTCACATTCACAGCACACAGACTCCAGGAGAACACCGACAAACCCCCCCTTTTTTTTTTAATCTGTTTTTACCTGTTCTATTTTCTATTACTGTCTTAATTTTTACTTCTTAATTCATTTCTATTTCTCTTGGGTTTTGATGTCCTGTTATTGATTAGACACAGGTTTCAAATACATCTATTCATCTCCCTCCACCCCCCCTTTTTTTTTAAAGATTTTAAAAGGATGTCTCAACCTGATTAATACTCTGCTTCAACTCACTCTTCTATTATTCATTATACACTGTTATCAAAACCTCTTTCTCCCTTCTTTTAAAATTCTTTCTCTCTACCTCTTATTTTTTTTCTTTTTTTCCTAAGTTCTATTCCTAAATAGGCATTAGATAGATAAAATCCTTAAGGACCAAAATAGACAACTGATACTCCATAAACCACAGTGCCAGAGAGGTATGAGCAAGATGAAGAAGCAGAGAAACATTTCCCAATTAAAAGAACAAGAGAAATCCCCTGAAAGAAAGATCAATGAAATAGACATTGATAGCCTACTATATCAAGATTTCAAAAAAGCAGTGATCAAATTGCTGAAGGAATTAAAAGAGATAGTGTTTAGAGATATAAAATATGTCAAAAATGAAATTGAATCTATAAAGAATAGCTAAGTAGAATGGGTAAACTCATTGACAGGGATGAGGAATGATCTAATAGCTGTGTAAAGCTGACTACATAATGCAGAGGAACGAATTAGTGATCTAGAAGACAGGGCAATAGAAAACACCCATTCAGAAAAACTACAAGATAAGCAAATAAAAATTAATGAAAATAGCATAAGGGACCTATGGGATAATATAAAGCGTCCCAAACTTCGCATAATAGGGGTCCCAGAAGGGGAAGAAAGATCAAAGAGGGTTGAAAAGGTTTTTGAAGAAATCATGACTGAAAACTTCCCAAACTTAAAGAAGGAATCAGAGAGCCAAGTACAGGAATTTCAGAGGGTCCCAAACAGGAAGAACCCAAATAGACCCAAACCAAGACATATCATAATCAAGATGGCCAGAGTCAAGGATAAAGAAATGATTCTAAAGGCAGCAAGAGAAAAGCAAAGAGTAAGTTACAAGGGAACCCCCATAAGGCTCTCAGCTGATTTCTCTACACAAACAAAACCTACAGGCCAGAAGGGAGTGACAAGATATATTCAAAGCCTTGAATGAAAAAAAGATTCAGCCTAGGATACTTTATCAAGCAAGGCTATCCTTTATGATAGAAGGAGAAATAAAGGGTTGCACAGACAAAAAAGCTGCAGGAGTTTAGCAACACTAAACCCATGCTAAAAGAAATATTCAAAGGGCTACTCTAAATAGAAAAGCAGCAGGATGTTACAGAAATGAGAAATTCACAACTGGAAAGGTGATAACTCATGAATTACAAACAAAGTAAACACAAAATTATAAAAGAAGACATACAAATCACTGAGAGTGGGAGAGGGAGGCTGGGAAATATAGAATATTTTTTTCTTTCTTTTTTAAATTTCTTTAACAGTAGGATGGGTTTGAGGTCATGTTACTATCAGTTTAATAAAAACAGTTATAGTAATGGGTTAATAGATTTACAAAAAGGGTAACCACAAGCCAAAAATTTACAAGGCAGTCACAAAAATTAAATAAAATCCATGATAATACAAAGGAAAATTACCAAACCACAAAAGGAAGAAGAAAGGAACAAAGAGGATATACCAATTCAACTGCAAAGATAAGTTCAAAATGGCAATAAACACACATCTATCATTAATTACTGTAAATGTTAATGGACTAAATGCTCCAGTCAAAAGACATAGAGTGGCAGACTGGATAATAAAGCAAGAACCTTCAATATGCTGCATACAAGAGACCCGCTTTACAGAGAAGGACACATAGAGATTGAGAGTGAAAGGATCGAAAAGGATATTCCGTGCAAATGGAAAAGCCAAAAAAGCAGGTGTTGCAGTACTGATTTCAGACAAAATAGACTTTAAAACAAAGGCCATAAAGAAAGATAAAGAAGGACATTTTATAATGATTAAAGGAGTGATACAAGATGAGGATATTACACTCATTAATATATATGCACCCAATATAGGAACACCTAAGTACATACAAGAATTACTAACAGAGATAAAGGGGGATATTGATGGGAATACAATCATAGTTGGAGATTTTAACACTGCATTAACATCACTAGACAGATCTTCCAGACAGAAAATAAACAAGGCAACAGAGAAATTAAATACTACAATAGAAAAAGTAGATTTGGTGGATATATTCAGAGCATTACACCCCCAAAAAATAGGATATACATTCTTTTCAACTGCACATGGAACATTTTCCAGGATCGATTATGTACTTGGGCACAAAAGAAACCTCAGCAATTTTAAGAACATAGAAATTATCTCAAGCATCTTTACTGACCACAATGCCATGAAACTGGAAATCAACAACAGAGAAACAAAGGAAAAAAAGGAAAGCATGGAGATTAAACAATATGTTATTGAAAAAACAATGGGTCAAAGAGGAAATCAAAGCTGAAATTAAAAAATACCTTGAGACAAATGATAATGAAAGCACAACCACTCAAAACCTATGGGACACAGCAAAGGCAGGGCTAAGAGGGAAGTTTATAGCGATACAGGCTTTCCTCAAAAAAGAAAAACAATCTCAAATAAACAAGTTATCCCACCACCTGAATGAATTAGAAAAAGAAGAACAAAGAGCCCCAAAAAGCAACAGAAGGAAGGAAATAATAAAGATCAGAGAGGAATTAAATACAATTGAGATTAACAAGACCATAGAAAAAATCAACCAAACCAAAAGCTGGTTTTTTGAAAAAGTAAATAAAATCAACAAACCTCTGGCCAAATTCACAAAGAAGAAAAAAGAGAGAGCACAAATTAGCAAAATAAGAAAGGAAAATGGAGAAATTACAACAAACAAAAAAGAATTACAAAATATCATACGAGAGTATTATGAAAAACTATATGGAACCAAACTGGATAACCTAGAGGAGATGGACAAGATTCTGGAAACATACTGTCTAGCAAGAATGCATCAGGAAGAAATTGACCACTTGAACAATCTGATCACTAGAAAGGAAATAGAAACAGCAATTAAAAACCTCCCTGCAAATAAAAGTCCAGGACCGGATGGCTTCACCGGGGAATTCTACCAAACATACAAAGAACTCATACCAGCCCTTCTCAAACTCTTCCAGAAGACAGAAAAGGAGGGAATACTCCCAAACTCATTTTACGAAGCCACCATCACCCTGATACCAAAACCAGGCAAAGACACTACAAAAAAAGAGAATTATAGGCCAATACCTATATGAACTGATGAACATAGATGCCAAAATCCTCACCAAAATTTTAGCAAATAGAATCCAACAACACATAAAAAGGATTATACATCATGACCAAGTGGGGTTCATCCCAGGGACACAAGGCTGGTTCAACATACGCAAATAAATCAGTGTAATACATCATATCAACAAGAGAAAGAACAAAAACCACATGATCATCTCAATCGATGCAGAAAAAGCATTTGATAAAATTCAACACCCATTTATGATAAAAACTCTCACCAAACTGGGTATAGAGGAAACATATCTCAACACCATAAAAGCTATATATGACAAACCTACAGCCAGTATAGTACTCAATGGTGAATAACTCAAAAGCTTCCCACTAAAATCTGGGACAAGACAAGTATGCCCACTATCACCACTCCTATTCAACATAGTCCTGGAAGTCCTATCCACAGCAGTCAGGAAAGAGAAAGAAATAAATGGGATCCAAATTGGAAAAGAAGAGGTAAAAGTGTCATTATATGCCAATGATATGTTACTATATATAGAAAACCCTAAAAGGTCCACACAAAAGCTCCTAGAGCTGATTGAAGAATTCAGCAAGGTAGCAGGTTACAAAATTAACGTTCAAAAATCAGTTGCATTTCTTTACACTAACGATAAATCAACAGAAGAAGAAAGTAAAAAACAATGCCCTTTAAAATAGCACCCAGAGTAATAAAATACCTAGGAATAAATCTAACCAAGGAGGTGAAAGAATTATACACAGAAAACTATAAACCATTGATGAAGGAAATTAAAGAAGACTTTAAAAAATGGAAATATATTCCATGCTCTTGGATTGGAAGAATCAATATTGTTAAAATGGTCACACTGCCCAAGGTGATCTACAGATTTAATGTAATCCCTATCAAATTACCCAGGACATATTTCACAGAACTAGAACAAATCATAATAATATTTATATGGAACCATCAAAGACCTAGAATTGCCAAAGCATTACTGAAGAGAAAGAAAGAGGCTGGAGGAATAACTCTCCCAGACTTCAGACAATACTATAGAGCCACAGTCATCAAGACAGCTTGGTATTGGTACCAAAACAGACATATAGACCAATGGAACAGAATAGAGAGCCCAGAAATGAACCCACAAATTTTTGGTCAACTCATCTTTGACAAAGGAGGCAAGAATATACAATGGAATAAAGACAGTCTCTTCAGCAAATGGCGTTGGGAAAACTGGACAGCAGCATGTAAAACAATGAAGCTAGAACACTCCCTTATACCATACACAAAAATCAACTCAAAATGGATTAAAGACTTAAACATAAGACAAGATACAATAAACCTCCTAGAGGAAAACATAGGCAAAACATTATCTGACATACATTTCAAAAATTTTCTCCTAGAATAAATAAAAGCAAGAATAAACAAATGGGACCTAATGAAACTTACAAGCTTCTGCACAGCTAAGGAAACCAGAAGCACAACAAGAAGAAAACCTACAGAATGGGAGAAAATTTTTGCAAGTGAAACTGACAAAGGCTTGATCTCCAGAATATATAAGCAGATCATAAGACTCAATAAGAAAAAAATAAACAACCCAATCCAAAAATGGGCAGAAGACCTAAACAAGCAATTCTCCAAGGAAGACATACAAATGATCAAAAAGCATATGAAAAAATGCTCAATATCACTAATTATCTGAGAAATGCAAATCAAAACTACAGTGAGGTATCACCTCACACCAGTCAGAATGGCCATCATTCAAAAATCCACAAATGCCTACTGCTGGAGAGGCTGTGGAGAAAGGGGAACCCTCCTACACTGCTGGTGGGAATGCAGTTTGGTGCCGCCACTATGGAAAAGAGTGTGGAGATTCCTCAAAAGACTAGGAATAGACTTACCATATGACCCAGGAATCCCACTCCTGGGCTTGTATCCAGAAGGAAATCTACTTCAGGATGACACCTGCACCCCAATGTTCATAGCAGCACTATTTACAATAGCCAAAACATGGAAACAGCCTAAATGTCCATCAACAGGTGACTGGATAAGAAAGTGGTGGTGTATTTATACAATGGAATACTACTCAGCCATAAAAACCGACAACATAATGCCACTTTCAGCAATATGGATGCTCCTGGAGAATGTCATTCTAAGTGAAGTAAGCCAGAAAGAGAAAGAAAAATACCATATGTGATCGCTCATATGTGGAATCTAAAAAACAAAAACAAATACAAACAAACAAACAAAAACAAAGAGTAAATACAGGACAGAAATAGACTCACAGACAGAGAATACAGACTTGTGGTTGCCAGGGGGGTGGAGGGTGGGAAGGGATAGACTGGTATTTCAAAATTGTAGAATAGATAAACAAGATTACCTGTAAAGCACCGGGAAATATACACAAAATGTTATGATAACTCACAGAGAAAAAAACGTGACAATGAGTGTGTATATGTCCATGAATGCCTGAAAAATTGTGCTGAACACTGGAATTTGACACAACATTGTAAAATGATTATAAATCAATAAAAAATGTTAAAAAAATAAGTCATAAACCATGATCAAGTTGGATTCATTCAAGGGTCACAAGGGTAGTTCAACATACATAAATCAATCACTGTGATACTCCACACCAACAAAAGAAAGGATAAACATCACACAATCATCTCTTTAGATGCAGAAAATAGCATTTGATAAAATTCAACATCGATTCTTGATAAAAACCCTAATCAAAGTGGATATAGAGGGAACATATCTCAACATAATAAAAGCTATATATTTATGAGAAACTCACAGCCAATGTAATACTCAAGGGTGAAAAGCTGAAAGCCTTCCTGCTAAAACCTGGAAAAAGTTATGGATGCCCACTCTGGCCACTTCTATTCAACACAGTATTTGAAGTCCGAGATACAACAATCAGGCAAGAAAAAGAAATAAAAGGGATCCAGATTGTAAGGGAAGAGGTAAAATTGTCATTATGTGCAGATGACATGATACTATATATATATATAAAACCCTTTAGATTCCACACAAAAACTACTGGAAGTGATAAACAAATTCTGCAAGGTAGCAGGATACAAGATTAACATACAGAAATCTGTTGCATTTCTTTAAAAATGAAACACCAGAAAAGAAAATTTAAAAAAAAAATCACTTTTAAAATCACATCAGAATATTAAAATATTATTAATAAACCTGACCAAGGAGGTGAAATACTTATATGTTGAGATTATAAAACATTGATAAAGGAAATTGAAGATTATTCAAAGAAATGGCAATGCTCTCAGATCGGAAGCATTAATATTGTTAAAATGGCCATACTACCCAAAGCAATCTACAAATTTAATGTGATCCTTATCAATTTACTCATGACATTTTGCACAGAGCTAAAACAAATAATTCTAAAATTTACATGGAACTATAAAAGAACCAGAATTGCCAAAGCAATCCTGAGTAAAAAGAACAAAGCTGGAAGCATAATCCTCCCAGGCTTCAGACAGTACTACAAAGCTACAGTAATCAAAACAGAATGGTATTGGCACAAAAACAGACGTATGGATCAATGGAACAGAATAGAGAGCCCAGAAATAAACCTACATACCTACAGTTAACTAATCTTTGACAAAGAAGGCAAAAATATACAATGAAGAAAAGACAGTCTCTTCAGCAAGTGGTGTTGGAAAAGCTGGACAACTGTGTGTAAATTATTGAAATTAAAGCACTTCCTCACACCATACAAAAAAATAAACTCAAAATGGCTTAAAGACTTAAATATAAGCTAGAACACCATAAAACTCCTAGAAGAAAACATAGGCAAAGCATTATCTGATAAAATCGTAGTAATATTTTCTTAGGTCTATCACCCAAGGCAATAGAAATAAAAGCAAAAATAAACAAATGGGACCTAATCAAACTTATAAGCTTTTGCACAGCAAAGGAAACCTTAAACAAAATGAAAAGACAACCTGTGAACTGGGAGAAAATATTTGCAAACAATGCAACCTATGTGACCTACAAGGGCTTGATTTCCAGAATATAAAATCAGGCCATACAATAATTAAAAAAACAAACAACCCAATTAAAAGATGGGCAGAAGACCTAAGTAGACATTTCTCCAAAGAAGACATATCAATGGCCAATAAACACATAAAAAGATGCTCAATATCGCTAATTATTAAGAGAAGTGCAAATCAAGACTACAATGAAGTATCACCTTACACTGATCAAAATGGCTATCATCATAAAGTCTACAAATAATAAATGCTGGAGAGAGTGTGGAGAAAAGGGAACCCTCCTACACTGTTGGCGGGACTGTAAATTGGAGCAGCCACTATGGAGAACAGTCTGGAGGTTCCTTAAGGATACTAAAAATAAGTTACCATATGATTCAGCAATCCTGTTCCTAGGTATATATCCAGTGAATACTCTAATTTGGAAAGATATATGCAACCCGGTGTTCACAGCAGCAATATTTACAACAGCCAAAACATGGAAGCAACCTAATTGTCCATTGACAGATGAATAGATACAGAAAATGAAAGGCTGCTCAGCAATAAAACCATTTGGATCAACATGGATGGACCTAGAGATTATCATACTAAGTGATGTAAGTCAGACAGAGAAAAACAAATATGATATCACTTTTATGTGAAATCTAAAATCTGATACAAATTAACTTACTTACATAACAGGAACAGATTCACAGACATAGAAAACAAACTTATGGTTACCAAAGAGAAAAGGTTGGGAAGGGATGAATTATGAGTTTGGTCTTAGCAGATATAAACTACTATATATAAAACAGATAAACAAGGCACTATTGTATAGCACAGGGGAATATATTCAATATCTTGTAGTAAACTATAATGGAAAAGAAAATGAAAAAGATATCAATATGTATAACTGAATAACTTTGCTGTACACCAGAAACTAACACAATATTGTAAATTAACTAACTTCAATAAAAATGTTTTTAAAAAATAGAAATAAAATATTTCAAAAAGAAATGTTTGGCCATGTGAATAAATAATTCAGGGTAAATATATGAATGACAGCACTGTATCAATTTTACTGAAATCCTACCCTTTGTGTTTCGTCTTTTCCATAGCAACAACATGTAAGTAGGAGCAACTCAACAAATACTTGTAAAAACTCTAAGATCTTTAAAAATGTTTCTCTCCCCTGGCCTATTTACACTTTAAAAGAAAAACAAATGAGTTGGGAGAATGGTTAAAGGTATTCCATTTCCAGGAGACTGTCCTGGTGCTATTAGCATTATAATGCATTCTCCTTGAATGCTAGGGGTTATGAACAGAATTACTGGAGTGATCCAGTATTACATGATAACCAACCTCTAATAACTCAGACGCTTTAGAAGCACTGCTGGTAATTACAGGTTGGTTGTCATATTGATCAAGACTTTAGATTAAATCAATGAAAGGACAGGTAACAAGGCAACTTTTGTTTCTGACATTTAAAAGTTAAATTTTACAGAAGCCCATAGCTTCTCAAGTGCCTGCTTTTCCTGTTTTGTGTTGTATTTGACATTTTAAATATTTTTAAGCTTCCTAAATGGCATGGAAAGTAGGTTTTATTCAATATCAAAAGTGGGGGAGGATAGGCGGCAAGAATATACAATGGAGAAAAGATAGTCTCTTCAATAAATGGTGTTGGGAAAACTGATCTACATGCAAAGAAATGAAAGTGGACCTTTTTCTTAAACTATATAGGACAATGAACTCAAAATGGGTTAAATGCTTAAATGGAAGCCCTGAAACCACAAAACTTCTAGAAGAAAATATTGACAGTACGCTGTTTGACACTGGCCTTAGAAATATATTCTTTGGATCTGTCACTTCAGACAAGGGCAACAACAGCAGAAATAAACAAATGGGATAACATCAAATTAAAAAGCTTTTGTACATCAAAGGAAATAATCAACAAAATGAAAAGACCATCTACTGAATAAGAGAAAATATTTTCAAACAACACATCTGATAAGGGGTTAATATCCAAATTATGTAAAGAAATAATACAACTCAATATTTTTAAAAAGACAAAAGAACTTATTTACAAAACAGAAACAGACTCAAATACATAGAAAACAAAGTTATGGCTACCAGGGGGTAAGAGGGTGGGAAAGGATAAACTGAGAATTTGAGATTTGCAGATACTAACTACTATGTATAAAATAAAGAGCAAGTTTCTACTGTATAGCACAGGGAACTATATTCAATATTTTGTAGTAATTTATAATGAAAATGAATACATGTATGTATATGTGTGACTGAACTAGTATGCTGTACACCAGAAATTGATACAACATTGTACACTGACTATACTTCAATTTAAAAAATGAAGTTGCAGAAATTTTTTTTAATTAAAAAGTCAGATTTAAAAATGTACAAAGGACCTGAACAGACATTTCTCCAAAGATGTAGAAATTACCAACAGACATATGAAAAGATGCTCAACATCACTAACCATCAGGGAAATGCAAATCAAAACCACAATGAGATATCACCTCACACCTGTCAGAATGACTATCATCAAAAAGGCCACAAATAACAAATGTTGGTAAGGTTGTGAAGAAAAGGGAACCCTATGGCACTATTGGTGGGAATCTAAATTGGTGCAGCCACTATGGAAAACAGTATGGAGTTTCCTCAAAAAATGAAAAATAAAACTACCACGTGATCCACCAATTCCACTTCTGGATATTTGCCCAAAGAACACAAAAACACTAATTTGAAGAGCTATATACACCCTTATGTTCAATGCAGCATTGTTTACAATAGCCAAGTTATGGAAGCAAACTAAGTCCCCACTGATAAAAGAATGGATAAAGGTGTGAGATATACATGTATGTAACTCAACTGTAAAAAAGAATGGAATCTTACCATTTGCAACAACATGGATGAACCTAGAGTGTGTTATGCTTAGTGAAATAAGTCAGAAAAAGAAAGATAAATATATATGACCTCACTGAAATGTGGAATCTAGAAACAAAACAAATGTACAAACAAAACAAAACAGAAAGAAACTTACAGATCCAGAGAGCAAACTGGGAGTTACCAGAGGGAAGAGGGGTGGGAGGTTGGGTGAAATAAATCAAGGGGATTAAGAAGTACAAAATTCCAGTTATAAAATAAGTAAGTCACAGGGATGTAATATACAGCATAAGGAATATAATCAGTAACTGTAACAATATTATATGGTGATAGATAGTTCTTTAACTTATTGTGATGAGCATTTCTAATGTATGTAAATGTTGAGTCACTATGTTGTACACTTGGAAATAACATAATATTGTACATCAACTACAAGTCAACAAACAGAAACAAACAAATAAAAAAAATCAAAAGGGGGGATAAAATAAGTAAAATAAGACTTTTGTTTTTCCTTCAAAGTCTTCAGTATCTCTCTATTCTTTCCTAAAGCCATAAATCCCCTATAGGGAAAGTTCCATCAGAAATAAGTGTTAAATAGAGACCACTTCATTACCCTCTTTCTCTTGTAAATCCTCTTGAATTTTTAATCTCATTTTATATAAATAAACAAACAAGCAAATAAATAAATATTGCTTTTAGTTTACTCATGGAACCTATGCATGAGTTTGGGCAGTATATTATTCTTAAAATAATAATGGACATTGAAAGCTACTGAGTTAAAACATTGCAGTTTATTTTATTTCATTTTAAACATATTTGGTAAAGAGACAACCTCTAATGTATTTATCTTCAATTATTGGCTTTGTTTCATGTGTAGAAGTCTTATCTCTGCAAAAACTTCTGTTTCTTTAAGGCAGAAATAGAGTCTATATCATCTTAGTATCTTCCACAACACATAGCACAGTGATTAACTCCCAATATCATAAATAAAAACCTACATATATAAATAAATATTTGTTGATATCTCATGATTCCTGCCTCCTTTATTAAATGATAAGCATACAATATTTGTCAGCTATTAAGACTTAATGTGCTGAAAAGGTCTTCCTGTTTTGGGGTGTACATCTTTACTTCTGCAATTAGCTCCTTGTGTGCATAATTAGCCACTTGTTAACATATTGGCCACTTACTTTTTTTTTTTTTAGGATATTCATTAGCAAAGTGCAGGTGCACTTTGGGGACCTATAACTAGTTGCAGCTGAAAAATAAAGGCCAAAAAATGTCTAATATCCCTTGATATTTTGTCTCTTGTTGTTCTAACTCTTACAGCCATCAAATCTTTAAAATTTCTCCTCAGTTCCATTGTCAGGAATTTTATGGAAGTTTGAAAAAAGTAATTTCTTCTTAAATACAATTGTAGTAAGTAAGCAAAAAGGAAAATAAGGAGAAGAATATCTTGAAACCAATTTCTGCAGAAATTCTAAAAAGGAGCATTGGAAGATTAAAAGTAGACAAGGAAAATCTCCATTTTATAAACCACTTTTCCACAGAAACTTTCTATTTGAATCAATTCACATTTTGTACAATATTAGGACAAATTGTGCAAGATAAAGTCAGGAGACCAGTGGGAGATCCTTTTAAACTATCGAAAGTTTCACATGACGGAGACTTGTCAAATGGAAAGATGTAATTTGACTATGATGATGATGATGATGATGATGATGATTAGTTATTGAGTTGGGGGAGTTCCTTATATATCTTGGATATTAACCCTTTGTCAGATATATAGTTTGCAAGTATTTTCTCCCATCCTGTAGGTTGCCTCTTCACTTCACTGATTATTTCCCTTACTGTACAGAGCTTTTTAGCTTTTGCAGTACCACTTGTCTATTTTTGCTTTTGGTGCTGTATCAAAGAAACCATTGTCAAAGCCAATATCAAGATGCTTTATCCTGGAGAGAGAGAAGATGGTGGAGAAGAAGGATGCTCTTAGCTCACCCTCTCCCAAAAATGCACCAAGACTCACATCCACAGACCCAGTCAGCACTAGAGCACCTGCGGAACTCCGACAGAACATTGCCCTCTTCAAAAGATAAAAACGCCAAAAATCTGGTAGGAGAAAAGGAAAAAAGAAAGAACAAAAGGCAAAGCAGAGCGGGATGGGTCCCACGGGGAGGGAGCGGCAAAGGAGGACAGGCGCTCCTTCGCTGGATCTCTCCTCTCCAACTGAGAGGCCAGCGGAACGCAGTGGGAGCCTCTGAGGCTCAGATCTGTACAGAGCAGCCCTTGACTGACAGAACTAAGTTAAATGGGCACAGAGGATCCCCGTGACACCCAGCCTGAGACGCAGGCTGGCAGCTGTGGGCAGGGCCAGGCTGCCAGAGCTGGGCGGAGGACGGGGACGGTTGCACTGAGGCAGCCCTGGGGGACTGTAAGGGGTTGCACACCATGGCTTTGGGCACACAGGGCAGAACAACCTGGGCCCTCCATAAAACAACACGGTTGATGTGCCCTGGGGGCAAGGGTGCACACCCCCATCTCTGAAAACCCATATAAAGTTTTTGGGGGAAGAGAGGTGGGGCTCAACCACAGCCACCATATCCTCTGGTGCTTAGCACCCAGGCAGGGGTGGGGACGAAGCCTGTACCCGCATCAAAGGGGTTAGCAGCCTCAAAGGCCAAACTGAGAATTGTCTACAGCCCGAGGCAGGTAGGATCCTTCCATCCTGGTCCCTCAAAGAACTTGCTCCACCAAGACAAACAAGGAGATGGATTTTGCCCTGGACCAGGGACAAGGCTGTCCCTCAGTCTTCCCCGAGCCCATCTGTGGAGCGCCAATCCGAGGTGGAGCCCGCAGGTACACAGAGCAGTGGAGCTAACGGCGCCAGGAAAGGGAGGGTGGCCCCCCACCTTTCGGGCAGGAACACAGCCCCTGACCACAGTGCTGGGAGAGGGCGCGACATGCCCTCCTACCGGGCCAGTCTGCAACATCGGACTGCGGCATCAGGAGGGGCAGTGACCCGCCACCCATAGCAAAGGAGAGCTGCACCTGACCAAGTGTTGGGAGGAGGTGAGATCTGCTTGCCTACAGGTACTGAAAGCAGCACAGAAGAGGGCGCCAATTGAGGGCCTCTGGAAACAGCAAGCTGAGCTTCCAAAACAGGACGAAGACAGAAAGACTTCACATTAAAAGCAGACAGACTCCAGGAGAACACCCCCCAACTTTTTTTTTTTTAAATCTGTTTTTACTGTTCTATTTTCAATTACCCTATTAATTTTTACTTCTTTCTATTTCTCTTCGGTTTTGATGTCCTGTTATTGATTAGACACAGGTTTCAAATACATCTTTTCATCTTTTCCCCTTTTTTCTTAAAGGTTTTAAAAGGACGTCTCAACCCGACTGATACTCTGCTTCAACTTGCTCTTCTATTATTAATTATACACTGTTTTCAAATCTTTTTTCTCCCTCCTTTTAAAATTCTTTCTCTCTCTCTTTTCTTTTTTTCCTAAGTCTTATTCCTAAATAGGCATTAAATAGATAAACTCCTTAAGGACCAAAATAAACAACTGATACTCCATAAACCACAGTGCCAGAGAGGTATGAGCAAGATGAAGAAGCAGAAAAACTTTTCCCAATTAAAAGAACAAGAGAAATCCCCTGAAAGAAAGATCAATGAAATAGACATCGATAGCCTACTAGATCAAGATTTCAAAAAAGGAGTGATCAAATTGCTGAAGGAATTAAAAGAGATAGTGTTTAGAGATATAAAATATGTCAAAAATGAAATTGAAGCTATAAAGAATAGCTAAGTAGAATGGGAAAACTCATTGACAGAGATGAGGAATGATCTAATAGCTGTGCAGAGCTAACTAGATAATGCAGAGGAACAAATTAGTGACCTAGAAGACAGGACAATAGAAAGCACCCAATCAGAAGAGCTTCAAGAGAAAAAAATAAAAAATAATGAAAATAGCATAAGGGACCTATGGGATAATATAAAGCGTCCAAATCTTCGCATAATAGGGGTCCCAGAAGGGGAAGAAAGATCAAAGAGGGTTGAAAAGGTTTTTGAAGAAATCATGACTGAAAACTTCCCAAACTTAAAGAAGGAATCAGATATTCAAGTACAGGAATTTCAGAGTGTCCCAAACAGGAAGAACCCAAATAGACCCACACCAAGACATATATAATCAAGATGGCCAGAGTCAAGGATAAAGAAATGATCCAAAAGGCAGCAAGAGATAAACAAAGAGTGAGTTATAAGGGAACTCCCATAAGGCTCTCAGGTGATTTCTCTACACAAACACTACAGGCCAGAAGGGAGTGGCAAGATATATTCAGAGTCCTGAATGAAAAAAAAGATTCAGCCTAGGATACTTTATCAAGCAAGGCTATCCTTTAGCATAGAAGAAGAAATAAAGAATTTCACAGACAAGAAAAAGCTGCAGGAATTTAGCAACACTAAACCCATGCTAAAAGAAATATTCAAAGGTCTACTCTAAATAGAAAAGCAGCAGGATGCTACAGAAATGAGAAACACATAACTGGAAAGGTGACAACTCATGAATTACAAATAAAGTAAACATGAAATTATAAAAGAAGACATACAAATCACTGAGAGTGGGAGAGGGAGGCAGGGAAATATAGAATATTTTTTTCTTTCTTTTTTAAATTTTTTTAACAGTAGGATGGGTTTGAGGTCATGTTACTATCAGTTTGATAAAAACAGTTACAGTAATGAGCTAATAGATTTACGAAAAAGGGTAACAACAAGCCAAAAACTTGCAAGGAAGTCACAAAAACTAAATAAAATCCATGATAATACAAAGGAAAATTATCAAACCACAAAAGGAAGAAGAAAGGAACAAAGAGGATATACCAATTCAACTGCAAAGGTAAGTTCAAAATGGCAATAAACACACATCTATCATTAATTACTGTAAATGTTAATGGACTAAATGCTCCAGTCAAAACACATAGTGGCAGACTAGATAATAAAGCAAGAACCTTCCATATGCTGTATACAAGAGACCCACTTTACGGAGAAGGCCACATATAGATTGAGAGTGACAGGATGGAAAAAGATATTCCATGCAAATGGAAAAGCCAAAAAAGCAGGTGCTGCAGTACTGATTTCAGACAAAATAGACTTTAAAACAAAGGCCAAAAAGAAAGATAAAGAAGGAAATTTGATAATGATTAAAGGAGTGATACATTATGTGGACATTACACTCGTTAATATATATGCACCCAATATAGGAGCATCTAAGTGCATAGAACAATTACTAACAGAGATAAAGGGGGATATTGATGTGAATACAATCATAGTTGGAGATTTTAACACTGCATTAACATCACTAGACAGATCTTCCAGACAGAAAATAAACAAGGCAACAGCGAAATTAAATACTACAATAGAAAAACTAGATTTGGTGGATATTTTCAGAGCATTACACCCCCAAAAAATAGGATATACATTCTTTTCAAGTACACATGGAACATTTTCCAGGATCGATCATGTTTGGACACAAAAGAAACCTCAACAATTTTAAGAAGAAAGAAATTATCTCAAGCATCTTTAATGACCACAATGCCATGAAACTAGAAATCAACAACATAGAAACAATGGAGAAAAAAAGGAAAGCATGGAGATTGAACAATATGTTATTGAACAAACAATGGGTCAATGAGTAAATCAAAGCTGAAATTAAGAAATACCTTGAGACAAATGACAATGAAAGCACAACCACTCAAAATCTATGGGACACAGCAAAGGCAGTGCTAAGAGGGAAGTTAATAGTGATACAGGCCTTCCTCAGAAAATAAGAAAAATCTCAAATAAACAATTTAACCCACCACCTGAATGAATTAGAAAAGGAAGAACAAAAAGCCCAAAAAGGCAGCAGAAGGAAGGAAATAATAAAGATCAGGGAGGAAATAAATACAATAGAGATTAACAAGACCATAGAAAAAATCAACCAAACCAAAAGCTGGTTTTTTGAAAAAGTAAATAAAATCGACAAACCTCTGGCCAAACTCACAAAGAAGGAAAAAGAGAGAGCACAAATTAGAAAATAAGAAAGGAAAATGGAGAAATTACAACAAACAAAATAGAAATACAGAAGATATGTGAGAATAGTATGAAAAACAATATGGAACCAAACTGGATAACCTAGAGGACATGGAGAAGTTTCTGGAAACATACAGTCCACCAAGAATGCATCAAGAAGAAATTGACCACTTGAACAATCTGATCACTAGAAAGGAAATAGAAATAGCAATTAAAAACCTCCCTACAAATAAAAGTCCAGGACCGGACGGCTTCACCGGGGAATTCTACAAAACATACAAAGAAGAACTCATACCAGTCCTTCTCAAACTCTTCCAGACGATTGAAAAGGAGGGAATACTCCCAAACTCATTCTATGAAGCCACCATCACCCTGATACCAAAACCAGGCAAAGACACTACAAAAAAAGATAATTATAGGCCAATATCACTGATGAACATAGACGCCAAAATCCTCACCAAAATTTTAGCAAATAGAATCCAACAACACATAAAAAAGATTATACATCATGACCAAGTGGGGTTCATCCCAGGGACACAAGGCTGGTTCAACATACGCAAATCAAGCAGTGTAATACATCACATCAACAAGAGAAAGGACAAAAACCACATGATCACATGATCATCTCAATCGATGCAGAAAAAGCATTTGATAAAATTCAACACCCATTTATGATAAAAACTCTCGCCAAAGTGGGTATAGAGGGAACATATCTCAACATAATAAAAGCTATATATGACAAACCTACAGCCAGCATAGTACTCAACAGTGAAAAACTCAAACGCTTCTCACTAAAATCTGGGACAAGTCAAGGCTGCCCACTATCACCACTCCTATTCAACATAGTCTTAGAAGTCCTAGCCACAGAAATCAGGCAAGAGAGAGAAATAAAAGGGATCCAAATTGGAAAAGAAGAAGTAAAAGTGTCACTATATGCTGATGACATGTTACTGTATATAGAAAACCATAAAAGGTCCACACAAAAACTACTAGAGCTGATTGAAGAATTCAGCAAGGTAGCAAGTTACAAGATTAACGTTCAAAAATCAGTTGCATTTCTTTACACTAATGATGAATCAAAAGAAAAAGAAAGTAATGATACAATCCCACATACATTTCAAAAATTTTCTCCTTGAAGAAATAAAAGCAAGAATAAACAAATGGGACCTAATGAAACTTACAAGCTTCTGCACAGCAAAGGATACCAGAAGTACAACAAGAAGACAACCTACTGAATGGGAGAAAATTTTTGCAAATGAAACTGACAAAGGCTTGATCTCCAGAATATATAAGCAGCTCATACGACACAATAAGAAAAAAAATAAACAACCCAATCCAAAAATGGGCAGAAGACCTAAACAAGCAATTCTCCAAGGAAGACATACAAATGATTAAAAGGCACATGAAAAAATGCTCATTATCACTAATTATCAGAGAAATGCAAATCAAAACTGCAATGAGGTATCACCTCACACCAGTCAGAATGGCCATCATTCAAAAGTCCACAAATGACAAATGCTGGAGAGGCTGTGGAGAAAGGGGAAACCTCCTACACTGCTGGTGGGAATGCAGTTTGGTGCCGCCACTATAGAAAACAGTGTGGAGAATCCTCAAAAGACTAGGAATAGACTTCCCATGTGACCCAGGAATCCTGCTCCTGGGCTTGTATCCAGAAGGAACCCTACTTCAGGATGACACCTGCACCCCAATGTTCATAGCAGCACTATTTGCAATAGCCAAAACATGGAAACAGCCTAAATATCCATCAACAGGTGACTGGATAAAGAAGAGGTGGTATATTTATACAATGGAGTTCTACACAGCCATAAAAACCGACAACATAACGCTATTTGCAGCAACATGGAAGCTCCTGGAGAATGTCATTCTAAGTGAAATAAGCCAGAAAGAGAAAGAAAAATACCATATGTGATCGCTCATATGTGGAATCTAAAAAACAAAAACAAAAACAAAGAAACAAACAAAAATAAAGCATAAATACAGGACAGAAATAGACTTATAGACAGAGAATACAGACTTGTGGTTGCCAGGGGGGTGGAGGGTGGGAAGGGATAGACTGGGATTTCAAAATTGTAGAATAGATAAACAAGATTATACTGTATAGCACAGGGAAATATACACAAAATGTTATGATAACTCACAGAGAAAAAAATGTGACAATGAGTGTGTATATGCCCATGTATGGTGAAAAATTGTGCTGAACACTGGAATTTGACACAACATTGTAAAATGATTATAAATCAATAAAAATGTTAAAAAAGCTTTATCCTTTTTTTCTTCTAGAAGATTTAATGTTTCATATCTTATGTTTATCCCTTTAAACCTTTTTGAGTTGATTTTAGCATACAAGGTAAGAGAGCAATTTCATTCTGTTGGATGTGGGTATTCAGTATTCTCAACACCATTTATTGAAATTACTATCTTTTCCACATTGCATATTATTGTCCCTCTTGTCAAAGATCAGTTTACCATAAATGTGCGGATTTATTTCTGAGCTCTCTAATTTGTTCCATTGGTCAATATGTTGTTTTTATAATAGTACCATAGTATTTTGATTACTAGAGCTTTGTAATACATTTTGGAATCAAGAAGTGAGTTGCCTTCTGTTTTGTTCAAGTTTGCTTTGGCTAGCTGGGGTTGCTTGTGGTTCTATATGAATTTTAGGATAGCATTTTTCTATATCTGTAGAAATACCATTGGGATATTTACAGAGATTGCGTTACATCTCCAGATCCCTTTAGGTAGCATTGGCATTTTGAGAATATTAATTCTTCCAATACATGAAGACAGGATGTCTTTCCATTCATTGCTACTTTTTATACTTATTTCACCAATGTTTTAAAGTTTTCAGGGTACAAGTATTTTGCTTCCTTGCTTAAGTTTATTCTTAGTTATTTATAAAAATAGGAAAAAGATCTGAATAGATATTTCTCCAAAGAAGAATATATTATAGTGTGCTCAAGATCACTAACCATCAGCGAAATGTAAATCAAAACCACAGTGAGATGTCTCCTCATACTTATTAGGATGGCTATTACCAAATAAAAAATAAAAAGTGTTGGTGAGGATTTGGTAGAAATGAAAACTAGTACAACTCTTATGGAAATCTATATGTAGGTTCCTCAAACAATCAAAAATATAACTATCTTTTTGGCAATGGGTTTGCCACCAGGACACAGGGTCATGAAAACCACTGCTAAATCTAAGCCAAAATGGGAAAGGAGAAGACTCACATCAACATCATGGTCATCAGACATGTAGATTCTGGCAAGTCTACCATCACTAGCCATCTGATCTACAAATGTGGTGGCATCGACAAAGGAACCATTGAAAAGTTTAAGAAGGAGACTGCCTAGATGGGAAAGGACTCCTTCAAGTATGCCTGGGTCTTGGACAAACTGAAGGCAGAACATGAGTGCGGTATCACCATTGATATCTCCCTGTGGAAATTCGAGACCAGCAAGTACTACGTGACCATCATTGATGCCCTAGGACACAGAGACTATATCAAAAACACGGTTACAGGCACATCTCAGGCTGACTGTGCTGTCCTCATTGTTGCTGCTGGGGTTGGTGAATTTGAAGCAGGTATCTCCAAGAATGGGCAGACCCGTGAGCATGCCTTTCTGGCTTACACTCTGGGTGTGAAACAACTAATCATTGGCATTAATAAGATGGATTCCACTGAGCCACCCTACAGCCAGAAGAGATACGAGGAAATTGTTGAGGAAGTCAGCACCTACATTAAGAAAATTGGTTACAACCCTGACACAGTAGCATTTGTGCCAATTTCTGGCTGAAATGGTGACAACATGCTGGAGCCAAGTGCTAACATGCTTGGTTCAAGGGATGGAAAGTCACCAGTAAAGATGGCAATGCCAGTGGAACCATGCTGCTTAAGGCTCTGGATTGCATCCTGCCACCAGCTTAGCCAACTGACAAGCCCTTGTGGTTGCCCCTCCAGGACGTTTACAAGATTGGTGGTACTGGTACTGTCCTTGTGGGTCGAGTGGAGCCTGGTGTTCTCAAACCTGGCATGGTGGTCACCTTTGCTCCAATCAATGTTACAACTGAAGTCAAGTCTGTTGAGATGCACCATGAAGCTTTGAGTGAAGCCCTCCCTGGGGACAACATGGGCTTCAACATCAAAAACATGTCTGTCAAGGATATTCGTTGTGGCAACATGGCTGGTGACAGCAAAAATGATCCACCAATGGAAGCAGCTGGCTTCACAGCTCAAGTAATTATCTTGAACCATGCAGGCCAGATCAGTGCTGGATGTGCACCTGTGCTGGATTGTCACACAGCTCACATTGCTTACAACTTTGCTGAACTGAAGGAGAAGACTGACCATTGTTCTAGGAAAAAGCTGGAAGATGGCCCCACGTTCTTGAAATCTGGTGATGCTACCATTGTTGACATGGTTCCTGGCAAGCCCATGTCTGTTGAGAGCTTCTCTGACTATCCTCCCCTGGGCCGTTTTGCTGTCTGTGACATGAGACAGACGGTTGTTGTGGGTGTCATCAAGGCAGTGGACAAGAAGGCAGTAAAAGACTGGTTAATGATAACAATGCATTGCAAAACCTTCAGAAAGAAAGGAGAATGTTTTGCAGACCATTTGTTTTTTATTTGTGTGTGGCAGTTTTAAGATATTAGTTTTTAAAATCAGCACTTTTTAATGGAAACAACTTGACCAAAAATCTGTCACAGAATTTTGAGACCCATTAAAACAAAGTTTAATGAGAATTTAAAAAATAAATAAAACTAAATAAAAATAGAACTATCATATGATGCAGCACTTCTGGACTTATAAATAAAAAACTGAACCCTGTATACCTAAAAGATACCTACACACCTGTATTCATTAAAGCATTATTTACCAAGGCAAAGACATGGAAACAAACTAAATAGTCATCAGAAGATAAATTGATAAAGAAAACACAGTCTATACATACAATGGAATATTATACAGCATTAAAAAATAAGGAAATCCTGTCATTTGTTATGACATGGATACTTATCTTCAAATTCATCACAATGTATACATTAAATATGTACAGCTTTTTTGTATGTCATTCATACCTCTATTAAAAATGAAAGACATAAAACTAGATATAAAGATATAAAAATAAAAAAGATATAAAAGAAAAAAAGATATAAAAAGACTGTCACACATTAGCAATGACTTCTGTAAAAGAAAAAAAAGCTTTCAATAAAAAGAAAGAAGTAATCTACTAGCTTATACCATACCTAGGTTCTGGACAACTGTGGCTATGCTCAGTAGTCAACTGGGAAGTTTTCACTGGCTTTTTTCAGTAATACTATGTAATAAATAGCCCTCAAAACTCAATGAACTACAACACAAGTGTTTATATTTCTCACTGATGAGTCTGTAACTGATTTGCCATTCTCTGACTAAGACTTTGGGTTGACTGAGGTTGGATACATCACGGATTGGATTTAAGTCTGCTCCCCATTTTCCTCATTTTTCTTCTTGGACCAGAAGATTCTCAGGGCATATACTTCTCAAGACTTATCACAGGAGAGCAAGAGGACAAGCCGTTCATGCCTGCACATTTTAAACATTTACCGGCATCATTTCCAATAACTTTTCATTAGCCAAGGCAAGTCACAAAACCAAGTATACTTCACCCATATTAGGAGGATTCTACGAGTGTACCTGGCAAAGTATATGGATGTATAACTCTATTAACAAGGGAGGGAAAAATCAGGACCAATAATCCAGTTTATCATAGTTGGGTATATCAATGTTGACTCTGCTTAATTACAGTGTCTCTAGAAGTTTCAGAAAACAGCCATACAAAGGATTGTTGAAAGAACTGGAAATATTTAAACTTCACAAGATAAAACCGGTTATAGACGGTAGAAAAGGATTTCCTGTTTGGGGGAAATGGTTGGATAAAGACTCATCTAGCAATAAAAAAATGTATGATTATTTTAGACATTTCCTTGCAGGGAATATTGTTTAATAGACTGGGTGGAAAGGTACGGAGTTGCTGGGGCAGAGATAGCTGAGTCTTTGTTCACAGGGTGGAGTTTCTGTGAGTTGTATTGGCTGCTTTTAATGGCCTTGCTTTCAAGAGAAAGGAAGTTCTTACTAAACATGTTGTTATATATCCCAAGCTCTCCTCTCAAGGTTCACTGGTTTGTTTCAAAATGGAGAAGAACATCATCTGAATCTTCTGAGATAGTTTGTAGATATTCAAGTTCCTATCCAATCAGAAATTTTCTGTCAAATCTTTGCAGATTATTCCCTCTCATTTCCTCATTTGCAAAACTGAGGGGAGGGATGTTGAACTGTACAATCTCAAAGAAAGGAGACAATTTATTGGTTACCTTGTATGTGCCTGACACTGTATTGTATGTTTCCACAGGCTCTTGAAGCTCTGGCAGTCGGTGCTTCTGTAGTTTTACACTGTCAGTCAGAACCTGTAGCTAACAGCAAAAATACCAGAAAACTTTGTGAACTACTGTTGCTAATGTTTTTTTCATAAAACTGTCCATAAAATTCACATCTGTGACCTTTCTCATAATATTCCTTTCTTCATTTTCTTCCTCAAAAAGGTAATAGCCATTGATTTATTCAATCATAAAATGCAGCACAATAATGGATGATCTGAAATCCTTTAAAAGAGCTTTTCAGTCACTCCCAAGAGATGACCCTGTGCTCAAAGCTCCAAATTACAATCTAGTCTCTGAGGTTTCAACACAGTTCAATATTAATGATAATACCTATCATTTATTGAGCATCTATTTTATGCCTTGAACTATGCTAGATGCTTTGTATATGTAATTTTATTTAAGCAGTGCTCTCTTCTATGTGTGTTTATAGCCATGGCATCTTGGGCTGCAAGACTAAAGGCAATTACAAAAACACTGTGTGCTGAACTTGCTACTAAAGTTCAACTTAATTTAGAATATTATCTCTTAAAATCCAAATATTTTTCAAAATTGAACATGCTCTACAGAGTGTCCTTATTATATTTTCTTCATAGAATTAAATTTTATTGCCTTGAATTGTGTCTTCCATGACTTATTAAGCATTGGAATTATTTTCTGGGCAGCTAACACTGTTAGTAATCTTGTATATTTGAGATATTTAAAGTTCAAAGTTGAATTTAGTAGTATTTCTTTGATACAAGCTCTGTGATAACATTTGTTAATTATGATATAGAATTGTCCTCATATGTTAGATCCATAGCTATTCAGAATAGTGATATGTACTGAGTACTTATTAAGTACCAGGCAAAGTTCAAAGCACATTTTACAAGTATTACATACATTTATACATATCAACTTATTTCATCCTCATAACAATTCTATAAATAAGCATTAGTATTATCATCATCATTGTCTTTACACATAAAGAAGTGAAAACACAGAGATGTTAATTTGCTTAGGGACACACATCAAGGAAGATGTGTGAACTGAAGCAATTGGTTCTAGAATCTGCACTCAAAATCATTGTTATGATGCTTCTGGATAGTTAGTTATGGGGCTTAATGCACCTCCTTTAATCGTATCTGATGGCATTAGATCCTTTATTCTTAGATGGTGATCTGAGATGGCTAGACTACAGGTAATGTTTTTCTCTCTTTGTTAGGCAATTATTTTTGGAAGACAGAAACTTTATTTGGCCTAACCACTGTTCAGGTCTGGCTACACGATTTTCAGTGTTCAGTGAAATTAAAGATGCAAGACCCCTTGTTCAAAAAGTGGGGGGAAAAGTTTTGTTAAGGATACTAAAATATATAAATCTTATTTTCTTCTACAGTCTCTCCCACAACTTGACATGATATTTTTATTTGTTATTGAGTGTCATACTCATTCAAGCACAGACACACTCATAAGGAAGCAGAGAAGTGGGAGGAGGCTGGGTTGTGCATGAACCAAGACTTCAAACCCCTAGTACATGCTCCATTGTCCCATTGGACATCACTTACAAAACAAAAATTCAAAGATAAACATATTAAGAATTTCAAGACAGTGATCACAGAGCATTAAACCCCAAGCATGAGGCCCTTCTGAGCACATGGCCTTGTATGACTTTATTGGTCATATGCCTATGAAGCAACTATTTCACAAAAATATTTGAGGCAGTCTTGTGTAGTTGTTGCATCAGAGTACCTGTGTTTGAATCTTGACTCCCTAACTTATCAGATTTAGATTAAAGATTGGGTTTACTCACCTATAAGTATTGTGGGAATAAAAGAACTTTCTTCACAGAACTCTGTCGAAGTTTAGGTGAGACAATTCATGTTTGTATACACTGGTTTGCATTTATCATTCTATAAATGTAAGGCATGTCATTTAATTTCAAAGGGGATTGGATGAAGCAATAGGCTTAGAACTAACTATGTCTGGTGGACACATTTTTCTCAGCATATTTCTCCCCTATTCCTATAGAATGCTTTCCTTCTGGAAATTGCTATCCCAATCCAAATCCATTCATAGCAACTGAGAGTACTGACTTGTGAGTACAACGTGTACCTCCATTTCTAACCATAGTTGATTAATTCAGGGTTGACACCAAAACCAGGTAAGGCTCAGTCAGTTTCTGGAGTCACTGGAACTGGAGTCTGAAATTCAGTCAAGATGTTTCTCTCCTACCCTCTGCTTCTTTCTGCCCACATGCTTCATTTATTTCTTCTTTAAGTTCTGTTCCCAATTTGTATGAAATATCCCAGGATCCTTAATACAAACTGCTCTTTTGTCTTAATTTAGTTTGAACTGGGCTTCTGATACATGCAATCAAAAAAGCCCTGTCTGTACACAATCTCATTATAGAAATCTGATCCCAAGAATGCATTTGTATTTTTTATCTTCCTTACTTGGGTATTCACAATATGACAGATAATGCAGCTATTCAAATTCTACCATGTGATAAAATCCAGATCAATAATCACCAATTATACAAAGACTTCCTGACCACCCCAGTCAAAAATAGCCTCTCTCTTCCCTGGACTCCTAAAGAACTTCCCTCTCTTTCGTTCTACAACTGTGGCATATATGCCATACTGTCCTGTAGCTATCACTTTATTAGTTACAAATTTGGTTTAGTTATTTGTGTATGTGTCACAACAAGGATTGGAATGTAAATAAGGACCTATCTAGAATTATTATTATTATTATTATTATTATTATTATTATTATTATTATTATTATTATTAATCATTATATTCTCTGAAATCATGGCAAATAGTAGGATTTAATAAAAATATGGAATACATGAAAGCATTAATGAATTAATGAATAAATAAGTCTTGGAGTTACCCAGTAGCATCCTCCTTGTAATTTCTTGTGTTATTAGTAATAGTGATGACTAGCTTTGTTAGGTAGCTCTCTGCTTATTTCTTGTGTAAAAATATGGAGGCTGCAAAGGAATCATTGCTTTCAACATTCCCCCAACACAATAAAGTTCACCAGTAGAAAAATTGCTCAATTATTAGCCCAATAAAGCAGTCCTAACTTTACTCTTCTACAGACTTTATGCTTGAAAGAGTTTTATAACTATACTTAATTATTCTCTTCCTGTCTTGGCAAACAAAAGATTACAGGAGACAGATGTTCCTATTTCCAGACATCAGAATCCAATAGCAACTTTAGTCAACATCTTTTATATTTTGATTTGGTTATTAAGCCTTGATTTTAAATTTATCAGGCCTTAACCCATTGTTAAAGAGAAAAAGGAAAATCAATATGAATCCAGAGATATTATGTCTTTCACATAGGCCAGAAGTTCTTAACCTTGGCACTACTGACAACTTGGACTGAAAAAGTCTTTGTTGTGTGGGGCTGCCCTGTGCATTGTAGGATATTTAGCATTACTCCTGGACATTATTCACTAGATGCCAGTAGCACCCGCACCCTCCATCCCAGATGTGATCATTAAAAATGTCTCCAGAAGGTTCTTGCTGTTTATTTTATATATAGTAGTATGTATCTGTTAATCCCAAACTCTTAATTTACTGTATAGTACAAGGAACTATATTCAATAAAATAACTTATAATGGAAAATTATATATATATATACATATATATATGAATCATTTTGCTGTACACCTAAAACTAACCTAACAATGTAAATCAACTGTACGTCAATAAAATTGTTTTAATGTCTTCAGGTCTTTCCAAACATTCCCTGGTGTGAAAAATTGCCCCTGTTGAGAACCACTGATACAGAGAATATAATTACTATACTGTCCTTTTACTCTTAAAGCAAAATTATTTCTAACAAAATGTTCACAAAAAGCACAGAATTTTAACATTGAAAGGGCCTCAAAAAACAGAAAACAGCCCTCTCATTTTACTAATGAAGATCTCATGTTCAGATTTCCTGACTCCTACATAGGATTTGAGCCACCATAGCGTACTCAAATTAGGAAATCATATTAACATGGTGAAAGCTTTCCAGTTGGCCACTTGGACTGCCACTTAAAAATTTTGGTTTGACTACCTTTTCAGCAGAACTGGCTGCATAATTTGTGAGTCCCGGTACAAAATTAATATGTGGGATCTCTTGTTTTAAAAGCAGAAAAAATGTGTTGTTAAAGCTTATTTCTTTATTTTATGGTCTCTCTCTTGACTTTTCATAGTGTTTTTTATTTGATTTCTAATATTGTATTCACTCAGGGATGGGGATACTTTAGGGTTAGTATAAGCTAAGGCCCTACCCCACTACTTGATGCACGCCCATCAGCTGCTGGGTTCTCCTTCTTGCCAGCTGCTAGATCAATGTGCCATGCCCTTTCAGAGAGTGGGAGAAGTTCAACAAGGCATATTACTTTCACAAAATCCTACACATAGTGAATGAAAGACTTCCAAAAATGACTAATCACTAGGACTTACTTCTGAACTGAGAGTGGTGGATGTGCTAAAGGATCACTCTCTCTCTGAGGCCATGATTTCTGTCAGCCCAGGGAAAGTATGGCTACTACCATGCCCCAGTCCAAGACTTACAGGGGCCTCAACCTTTTCCACAAGTTCAGGAGGCAGCACTGGTTGTTGGGCAGGCATGGGCCTTGATAATTCATTCTGGAGGGGTAGAGAGGCAGTGAGAGGAAGGCTTACACATGAAGTCAGGCTACAAACTCCTGTCACATGTTCCCTTGTCTCTTTGGACTTTATGTACAGAACACAATCCCAAGATAAAACTACTAAGAATTTTAAATTGGTGACTTCAGAACATTAAACCCTAAACTCTTATGAGTGTGATACCCTGTAGCACTGTGAGAATAGCATGCCCATGATGTCTGCCCTCTTCCCAGAATCAGAATGCAAAACTTACCAATACATAGCTGCCTAAAGTGACAATTATATAAAGAAAATTCATCAAAGTTATAGTTCATTAAAAGAAAATGATTATTGCCATTTTCTCATGATTATCCACTTTGCAGTCATGTTTATTTTAATGCATTGGGGAGATTCTTTGAAAAACAATTTTACTATGTCATTATTGATTTCTTGCAAGATTTTAAACTCTGAGCAAATATAACAACTATTGCTATACATTCTGGATGTCTTAGTTTTATCCAGCAGGAAAGTATATATCTTATGAATTTGTAATACAAAATATTTGAAACTTTGGGTTTCATGGTGAGAGTGTAGGGCAGGAAATAAGAAAAGCTGTATTTTTGCTTTTCATAATCTGGCACTTACCTATGCACTATTTACCATGCATAAAATACACACAAAAGAAGAAGTTTTGAAAATGTGACCATATATTCAACTACCTGTTCAGACAGCATCATAAATCATTTGAATGTAGTCTCAAGATGTCCCATCAACTTCTCTCTACATTTAAATGATTCTAAGACGGTTAAGACAGTACTACCGATATGGCTGTCAACTCCATTGAGGAAATTCTATCAATATGATTATAGCTCATCAACAAGTTCATTAAGACATTATTTAGACAAGTTGAACCTAGGGAGAAAGAACTGGTTTAATGATTACCTTTCCAGGGTGAGGGTTAACAGTCTATCAATATGGTCTTCTATTTGCAAGTGAGACCTAGCTCAGCTGTTGAATCTGCTTGGTTCCATAAGAAGAGATACATAAGCAGTTGATAGTGTTTACATCAGAGGCTAACAGCAGGTGACTGTAAAAACCTGGACTCCAAAGTAATTGGCATAGAAAATGAATTCAACTCATTAACAGGTCTCCAAAACAGAGCCCTTTGAAAATTGGCTTGACAGTTTCATTTAGTAAGTATTCAACACTTCCAGGCAACCCCACTAGACTCATCTTTCATTTTCCTCTTGGTGGTCCTTATAGCCAGTCTCTGCTGCCTGTTAACAGTTACTGCTCTTGTGAGGAAATGCTTTGCAGTGGCAGCAGACACTCTAATGTATATATGCACAAACACACAGGATATTTTCCTCCTGAAAATTATGGAACTTTCATAGCCAAATTTTCACAGCAGGGAAGCAGCCAGAAAAGTTCTATAGCAAAGGGAAGATTGTTCCCATTATAGCAGCTCTGGAGATGAAGATCCAGTCACATAGACTGTCAGTGTCCATCATCACCAGCATGAATTTCAGTTGTATGAATAGAAGTGGCCTGACACTAAGCTTTACTGTTTTTTTTCAGACTTCCCTAAGACTACTTTGATTAAACAAAATTGTTTGTAGAATGTCAGAGCTGAGATTATTAAATTTCCCATAGAATCTTGAGAGGTATCATTAACTACCGAAGGTCACATTTGAATTCAAATCTCTAAGTCTGAAACAACCTAAAATTCCTCCCAAAGACTTGAGTTTTTAAAGGGCAGACTAGTGTAAAAATAGGTAAATTAGATGTGAGAAACAGTAGATTTGAGGAGATATATTCATCAGCTCAGCACTCTAGCAACTTGGTGGCACCCCATACAAAGTGAAGTGGAAAATTGAAGCAATTATGTAGGTAATTCAGTTCAAAACACACTCATCTGAAATAGCCAGATAATTGAAGCAATAATTCTTTTTTGTCTTGAATTATCTTGACAGTTGTCTCAATTATCCACTTCACTGTGTGTGTGTAGACTCAGTCAGCCAGAGAGATCATAATTATCACTACTTGACCTTAATCTGATCTCTTCCCTTGTAAAATAGTTACCAGTAAATCTGCACCTAAAGGCAACATGGGAGAGGTGCAGTAAAGAGATCCAAGTGCCCTTTAAGTATCTCCAGAAAGAACAGAAAATGGTGAAATGGAGTGTGTGAATTGTGTGTGTATGAACTCAATTTGAATTAAGCAATTACACCTGTCATCAAAATCAGCCATTAGAATTTGGGCATTACCTAAGTACAAGATAGCAAGATGGCTTTGTATGTTGTTTGATTGAAGGGGTTTAATTTAGTTACAAATACATTTTTTTCTATCATGAAAAACCAAGGCCAATAGCTCTTTTAAAAAGGTTAAGAGTATGTGACTTTTACACATCTCACATGATACATTATGGCCCATTTTCAGACAAGAACTCAGTTGCAAATAAGCAGGTTAACCATATCTTAAGGGTAAACCTCTTCTCCACACAAAGATGTGGCTATTTACAAATGGATGGATGGAATCTACCCTTAAGAGTTTTTACTGTGTCCCCATTAAAGTAGATTTGAAAATGTAAAACAAACAAACACAAAGTTCAATAAGGTTGATTGCTTTTTAACTTAGGGGAAAGGAAAGCAATGCAGAAATAGTTGGATATTTGTGTATAAACTTTGGAATCCTGTGGAGAGAAGAGGGTTTGTAAGTATTTGCTATTTGACATCACATTTTGCATCGGTTTAAATCAACATTTGTTATTTTTTTGAAATACTATTAAGAAGTGTTGTCAATGTAGTATAGTAGTTTAGTGCATGGTCTCTGGAGCTAGGTTAGCTGAGCTAAAATCCATAACTCTGCAAATTATTAGTTATGTGAATTTGGTCAAGTGTTTTAGCCTCTCTTATGGGGATTAGTTTCCTTTGCTATAAAATGAAAGTAATGATGGTGCCTATCTTCTAGGGTTGTTTTGAAGACCAAATACCTAGGAATTGATTAAAATGGTGCTTGCAACATAATAAAGACAACTCTAATTATTAGTTACTATTATCATTTCATTTTCCTTGTAGATATGTAGGTGTAAGGGCATAGATTCATGTTAGAAGGCAGAAACTGATACAAATTAGAGATATTCACTTACTAGTCTCTGCTGGAGCTTACCTTAGCATTAAAGAACCACCATATAGATGCATTTGAGGGGCACTCTGGCTGTTCTAATTATCTCATTTACCAATAAGGAAATTAGTCTGAAAAAAAAAGGAGTGGATTTGCTCAGAGTCACACAGTTATGAAGCAGCAGACTTGAACCAGATGACAGAGACCTAGAAAATCTAGTCAAGTGACCAGTTTGAAATTTTTAGAAGAAGTATGCTTTTCATTTATGCCACCCAGCATATGTGAGCGTTTACTTGTAAGTGATAATTTCCTTCTCCTCCTTTTATTTAAAACTTCGCAATTTTTTCACCTTTTTTTGGTAGGACAGTTGAGAAAAGTAAAGAGGTGACAGTTGATGGATATATCCAGGGGAGATTGTTTAGAAACCTGAAGGCATTTCAAAAACATTGTGGTATCCTGAGAAGTGAAGTAGAAGAGTGGGGAGATTAGATTCACACACAAACACACACACACACACACACACACACACACACACACACACACACACACACACACACACAAAACAAACCTACTGACCAAGCTAGAGTAGAGTACAAAAATGTGTTTCCTCTATGGATTAGTACTGTTTTCAGCTAGGCTTATATAGCTCACTCCGTATCTTCTGCCATTGAGGCTTCCAAGATAATGCTGACCAGGAAAACTTCTCCAATTCCTATCACCATCTGTCTCCTTAATCTCTCCACCTTCAGCATATATCAAGAAAATCTGAGTGAGTTTGAATAATAAGCTTTTCAGCAATTCTTAGATACTCTCCTCTTCCTTTAATTCAACACTTTTTACAGCCATTGACAGCATAGCATATTTTGATTAAAAGGAAATTACATGATGAAAGCAATCCATCATGTACAACATCCCCTATGTTTTCTTCCAGAGCTATAAATTTACCTAATCATTTCCCCCTCATATCATAGGAATGTGGTATAGAATGGTGACTAAAAGCACAGGTAAGCTCTGCCTGAGTTAAAAATCCCAGCTTTGTCACTTAACTGTTATGTAACCTTGGACAAGTTACATTGTCCTAAAATAGCTTTACATAAACATCTGACAGCACAGGAACTTGGAGGAAGCAGAGATTACTGAAGGCTGGAGTGGCTAGGGAAGTCTTCTTAGAAAAGGTGAGATTAAAGGATAATAGGTATTTGGACATGTACCTCTTTTCAAGAAAAATGATCAAGCTACATATGTTTCTTGTTTTGTTTGTTGCATTATTTTTTCTTTCAGTTCCACTAATGGAAACTGCCAAAATCATCATGATTCAAAGGTTATTTCTGCTCATTTGCAAAGAGACAAATCTTCTGAAATTAAGAATTAATTTTTTCATTTTTTTATATTCCATATCTTGTAGTAACTTATGATGAAAAAGAATATGAAAATGAATATATGTTTGTTCATGTGTGACTGAAGCATCATGTTGTACACCACAAATTGACACAAACTTGTAAACTGACTATACTTCAATAAATATATATACACAAAAAAGAAGTAATATTTCCATATCAAAATGGATGAAAAAGCATACATATAGAAAGACTTTAAGACATCTTCTTATATTTAAGAAATTTTTTTCCTCAGAGCAAAAGATCTGATGAGAGATTGGCTGTTGCAACCATGGTACTCAAAACTGCATCAAGGAAAAGGATGTATTACACATGTCTAAAAACCAAGCCATATGATAGCCAAGGGAGAAATAATTACAGAAAGGACAGTTCTGTTTCCTTCCTTTTTTTTATCATTATAATGCAAATAACATCAACATAGAATGGTGGGGAAAGGGAGTGGGGAAATAGGTATCAAGAAGAAAGCTAGAAAGTCTGTTTAAAATGGAAAACTACAATCACAGAAGTCTCTTAATTCCTCTTCCTGCCAAGTAAAGGGGGCATTTGCAAGGTGTCTTTCCCCTACACTGGAAATTCTAATGTTTTCAGCATCTAGTTGCATCCCCTGCCTATCCCTAATGATATTGTAGATGACAATGTTATATCAAGAAAATACCAAAATAAAAAAAAGAAAAGATTAAGGATGGCAGTCTCATAGAAAATCAGGACATCATGTTTGAGAGGAACACTCTTAATTGTGAAGCCACTTTTTACTTCTTACGTATTCTCCTTTGTGACTGTCATATGTCTATGGCACATAGAAGTGGCTCCAGGAAAATGAAAGAGGAAGAAGGAAAGATAGAAAGAGAGGAAGGAAGGAAGGAAGGGAGGGAGGAAGGAAGGAAGGAAGGAAAGAAAGAATGAAAGGAGGAAAGGAGGAAAGGAAGAAAGGAAGAAAGAAAGAAAGAAAGGAAGAAAGGAAGAGATGGGGGAGTAAATGAGAAAGAAAGAAGGCAAGTGAGAGTGAGAAAAAAAAAAAGAATGAAAAATGAGTTGTTGCTGTGCAGTGCACTTTATAATGAAACCAATTTCTCCTGACTCTCAATAAAGTAATACAAGAGAAAAATACCACTCCCAACTTGTCACTTAAGAAATATTTTAAAACTTCCATGGCTTTGCAACATGGATGAACCAGAAATGAATAAAGCAGCTAATGAACAAACATTAGTAAAGAGCCTAAAGTAATGACAGATAACTGTAAATTATGTTCCACCTTCTTTTCTTTCCTCGTATGCAGGAAAGTGCTGTAGAAGAAAGAGGACTAATGGGGCTAAGGATTCAAATCTGAAACCAATATTAATTAATATCATTCGTTACCCCCACATATGAGATATAAATATACTATGACTTTCCAGAGAGATCATGCCCTCATCTTCAAATCTTTAAAATTCATGATGAATTTAAAAGCTACATATTTAGCTTTTAAATTTGCCTGAAGGAAATGTGCCTTATTCTGAGACCCAGCCTACCAATTTATAAGACAGGGCATTTTTCTTGGTTTCTTTAGAGTTCCTTTCTTACAAACTTGGACTAGGATTAACACCAGTGGTTCCAAATTATTTTCTTAAATGTATTGCCATAATGACTTACTGTCATGTAATATTTTAAATGAGAAAGTTTACAATTACATTATGGGAGAGAAAATATATGATTAAAAGGTTTTTGGTATACAAAAGGACTTGCAAAAAGAGTAATATCCAAATGGTAGCTCCCTTTTATGTATCTGACAAGACCATCTGGTTTTTGAGACAGAAGTATATCATGGGAAAATATCTGATGTATCATCACATTGCTCTTCCACACAGGGAATAAGCAGTCACACAACAAAGCCACTGGTGTGGACTTGTCTGAAATTCTGATCTATTGATATTTGAGCTGCTCTGATTCTTGCACCATGGGAGTGTAGCTGCAGGATGGAAGAAATAACTGGGAAACCAACAGAGCAGTAAGCAGAGCAGGGCAAAATGGCAGAATTATTTAATACTAAAACCCAACCTTACCAACCCCTGACAAAGACTTTCAATTAGAAGGTATGAAATAAATATTAATTATCAGTAATGAACTGTTTGGGAGCAGAATGATGAAGGTAGAAATATTAGAGATCAAGAACAGGCACAATTAAGTACTCCACGTGTTCTTGTAATGCTCTTTAATTAATGCAGCAAATGTATCTTGGTAACATTAAGTCATGGAAGGAGTGATGAGGGGCATTCATAGACTTCTTATTGCAAGGGCCTTTGTTGAAATTGCAATAATATATCACCACTTTACTTTTTATGCTCATTTCTCACTTAAGATCTTCTCAAATTGTTTTATTCCAGTCTGAGTTCTTTCTCTACCAACACCAGTTTACCCTGATACTGTCTTTCCCCTAAACACAATTCAGCTGTTTTAAAAGTCTCCATTCCTTTGCCCTATCCCCACCCCAAAGCTTCTTTTGTTCCCTGTAAGGCTGGATTTTCCAGGAATAGAAACTTGATTAATTTTAATTAATATATTTTTCACTTTTAATTGAAGTATATTTGATTTACAATATTATGTTAACTTCAAGTATATAGCAGACTGATTCTTTTATACATGTATACATTTTTCAGATTATTTTCCATTGTAGGCTATTACACAATATTGAATATAGTTCTCTGTGGTACACATTAAATCCCTGCTGCTTATCCATTTTATGTAAAATAGTTTGTATCTGTTAATCCCATACCTCTAATTTATACCTCCCCCCTTTCCCCTTTTGTAATCATAAGTTTGTTTTCTATGTCTGTGAGTCTTCTTCTGCATTGTATATAGATTCAGTTGTACTATTTTTTAGATTCCATATATAAGTGATATCATATATTTGTCTCTCTCTGTCTGACTTACTTCACTTAGTATGATACTCTGTACGTACATCTGTGTAGTTGCAAATGGCATTTTCTTTTTTAATGGCTGAATAATATTCCACTGTACTATTTAAAATTACATATTCTTGAGCTAATTGTTTGTTGATAGGAGACTTGGGTGTTTCTATGTCTTGGCTATTGTAAATAGTGCTGGTATGAAACTTGGGGTTCATGTATCTTTCTGAATTAGAGTTTGCATCTTTTCTGGATATATGCCCAGGAATTGGAATGCTGAATCATATATTAGCTCTATTTTTAGGTTTAAAGAACCTTCATACTGCTTTCCATAGTGGCTGCACCAATTTACATTCCCATCAACAGTGCTGGAGGGCTCCCTTTCCCCCACACCATTTCCAAGATTAAATATTTGTAGAATTTTTTTATGACAGCCATTCTGCTGGTATGAGATAATAAATCATTGTGACATTGATTTTCATTTCTCTAATTATTAGTGATCTTTTTATGTGCTCATTGATTATCTGTGTGGATTCTTTGCAGAAATATCTGTTTAGGTCTATTGTGCACTTTTGATTGGGTTGTTCTAGGTCTTTTTGATATTGAGTTCTATGAGCTCTTTTTATATTTTGGAGATACCCCTTGTTGGTCACATCATTTGCAAATATTTTCTCCCACTCTTTAAATTGCCTTTTAGTTTTGTTGTTAATTTCCTTTTCTGTTGAAAAGCTTTTACATTTAATTAGGTCTCATTTGTTTATTTTGCTTTTATTTCTTTTGCCTTGAGAGATTTATATAAGAATATATTGCTACAATTTATGTCAGAGAATGTTTTGCCTATGTTCTCTTCTAGGAGTTTTATGGTGTCATGTCATACTTATGTCTCTAAGCCATTTTGAGTTTATTTTTGTGTATGATGTGAGGGAATGTTCCAAATTCAATGATTTACATGTAGCTGTTCAGCTTTTCCAACACCATGTGTTGAAAACACTATCTTTCCTCCATTGTGTATTCTTGTCAACTTTATTGTAGATTAATTGACCACAGGTGTATGGTTTTATTTCTGGGCTGTCTTTCTGTTCCATTGATCCATATGTCTGTTTTGTGCTAGTACCATGTTGTTTTGAATACTGTAGCTTTGTAGTACTGTCTACAGTCTGAAAGGCTTATGCCTCCAGCTTTGTTCTTTTGCCTCAGGATTGCTTTGGTAATTCTAGATCTTTGTGGTTCCATATAAATTTGAGGATTATTTGTTCTAGTTATCTGAAAAATGTCATGGGTATTTTGATAGGGATCACATTACACGTATATATTGCTTTGGATAGTTTGACCATTTTAACAATATTAATTATTCTGATCAAAGAGTATGGGATATCTTTCCATTTCTTTGAATAATCTTCAATTTCCTTTATCATAGTTTTATAGTTTTCAGCATATAGATCTTTCACCTCCTTGGCTAAGTTTATTCCTAGAATTTTTTTTTAAATTTTTGACAAAATTTTAATGATACTTTTAATATCTCTTTCTGGTATTTCATTATTAGTGTAAAGAAATACCACAGATTTCTGTATATTAATCTTGTAGCCTGATACCTTGCTGAAATCATTTATTAGTCCTAATAGTTTTTTGTGGAGTCTTTAAGGTTCTCTATATAGAGTATCACATCACCTGCAAGATTACTCTGTATAGCACAGGGAAATATACACAAAATGTTATGATAACTCACAGAGAAAAAAATGTGACAATGAGTGTGTATATCTCCATGAATGACTGAAAAATTATGCTGAACACTGGAATTTGACACATTGTAAAATGATTATAAATCAATAAAAAAATGTTTAAAAAAATCACCTGCAAATAGTGACAATTTTTCCTCTTCTGTTTCAATTTGGACATAAATATTTATTTTTATTGTCTGATTGCTGTGGCTAGGACTTTCAGTACTATGTTGGATTGAAGTATTTAGAGTGGTCATCCTTGTCTTTCTCCTCAATTTAGTAGGAAGGCTTCCAGCTTTCCATCCTTGACTATTATGTTGTCTGTGGGCTTGTCATAAATGGTTTTTATTAAGTTGAGATATGTTCCCCCTATATCCATATTGGTGAGACTTTTTATTGTAAATGGATGTTGAATTTTGTCAGATGCTTTTTCTATCTATTTAAATTATCATGTAGTTTTTGTCTTTCCTTTAGTTACTATGGTGTGTCAAATTAATTGATTGCTGTATGTTGAACCATCCTTATGACCTTGGGCTGAATACAACTTGTTCATGGAGTATGATCCTTTTACTGTATTTTTGGATTCAATTTGCTATTATTTTGTTGAAGTCTTTTTGCATCTGTATTTGTCTAATATATTGGCTTGTAACTTTCTTTTTTGTAGTGTCTTTGTCTGATTTTGTTATCAGGGTGATGGTGGCTTCATACAATAAATTTGGGAGTATTCTCTCCTCTTTAATCTTTTTGAATAGTTTGAGAAGGATAGATATAAGTTCTTTGTATGTTTAGTAAAATTTCCCCATAAAATCATACAGTCCCAGAAATGTTTTCAAATTGTATGTTTTTCCTTGACTCAATTTTGGCAGGTTGCATGTTTCTAGAAAGTTACAGATTTCTTTTAAATTCTACAACTTATTGACATATAACTGTTCATAGTATTTTCTTATGATAATCTGTATTTCTGTGCTTTCAGTTTTTATTTCTCCTCTTTCATTTCTTGTTCTGTTTATTTGGATTCTCTTCCTCATCTGTTTGGAAAGCTTGGCTAGAGGTTTGTCACTTTTGCTTATCTTTTCAAAAAATCAGCTCTTCACTTCATTGATCTTTTCTCTTATTTTTATCTATGTTTTATTTATTTCCTCTTTGATCTTTATTATTTTTTCCTTCTGCTGACTTTTATTTTTGTTTACTCTTCTTTTTCTAATTCTTTTAGGTGTTATGTTAGGTTTTTTATTTGACATTTCTCTTGTTTCTTCAAGGACGCCTGTATTGCTATGAACTTCCCTCTTAGAACTGCCTTTGCTATATACCATAAATTTTTGTAAGGTTGTGCTTTCATTGTTGCTTTCTCAAGGTATTTTAAATTTCCCCTTTGATTTTATTGTTGAACCATTGTTTTGTTAGTAGCATGTTGTTTATTCTCTATGGGTTCATTTCATTTTTTGCACATTACTTGCTGTTGTTGACTTCTAGTTTCATAATGTTGTGGTCAGGAAAAAGACTTGAAGTAATTTCTATCCTATTAAATTTGCTGAGGCTTGTTTTGTGACATAGTATGTGGTCTATCCTACAGAATATCCCATGTGCTTTTGAAAAAAATGTGTATTCTTTTTGTTGTTGTTGTTGTAATGTTCTCTAGATACCGATTAAGTTTTCTGGTCTATTGAGTCATTTAAGATCTCTATTGTCTTATTTAATTTATGTCTGGAAGCTCTGTCTGTCCATTGATGTCAATGGGTTGTTATAGTCTCCTAATATTATTGTATTAACATACATTTTTACTTTTATGTCTATTAGTATTTGTTTTATATATTTACGTGGTCCTATATTGTGTGCATATATGTTAACACGTGTAATATCCTCTTCTTGTATTTATCATTATATAATGTCCTTCTTTGAATTTCTTATGGACTTTGTTTTAAAACCTATTTTGTCTGATAGGAGATATACTATAGTTCTGCAGCATTGTCTAAAGTCTGGTAGGGTTATTCTTCAAAGTTTGTTATTTTTCTTCAGTATTGCCTTGGCAATTCTGGATTCCATATAAATTTTAGGATTATTTGTTCAAGTTCTGTGAAAAAAAAATGTCATGAGTAATTAGATAGGGATCACATTAAATCTGTAGATTGCTTTGGATAGTATGGCCATTTTAACAATATTAATTCTTCCAATCCAAGGGCATGGGATATCTTTCCAATCTGAGCCCTAATCATTGTTTTACCACTAGATGGTTGTGTGACCTTGGAAAAGTTAATTAACATTTATAACCCACAGTTTTTTCATCTGTGAAATGGGAGTGATTACAATATTGGTCTCACAGGATTGTTGTGAAGATTAAATATAATGTATGTGAAGAACTTATCACAGTGACTGGCACATTGTAAACATAAAAAGTTAGCTGTTTTACTTTTTATTATGAAAAATTACAATATTTCTCACAATAAATGTTTTGATTTAGCCTCAAAAATCCCTACAATTCAAAGTCATAAAACGTTTCAGAAAATCACATATCATAAGCAACTCAACTCCATCTGACTTATATCAGGATTTGAGACAACTTAATGTCACACTGCATGAATTAGGGAATAGGCTTTTTTAAGAGAACTTTTATGAGCCAAGAAAATTCACATATGCAAGAGAAGAAAAAGAATAGGTCTCCTTGATCTAGTGTGGATCATGGGCATGTTATTCAATAGTGTGGGTCTATGACCCAGTAAAGGAACATAGTTTTCCTATAGGACCAATGTGAAAAAGCAGTCTTGTCGGTGGAGAACTACATAGAGTGCTAGACACCAAGCAGTCTGGATTTAGGGGGTTAGATTACGCAAGAACTGTTTTGTAATGCTAGCTTCCTAGAATAGAGAAAATTTGGTGTCAATGTGGTCCCTGTTTGGTGGAGGGAAGCATAGGTCTGAGGAGAAGTTAAGCTTGTATACACACTTCCCTTTGGGGAAAGGGGAAACTTCTGGCCTTAGTGAGCTGTTTATCAAGCCAGAGTCATTTTCATGTAATTGTATTTCCTTTTGTTTCCAGGAAAGTTGAATTTCAAATCAAATTGAATTCTGATAACTGACAAAAATGTGATGCAAAATTTTTCATCCAAACAGATGTTTATTTTATTAAATCAATAAGTTAAAAATGTTTTAAAAAGACAGAAAGAGATAGGAAGGGGAAGAGAAGAAGGAAGAAAGATAAATCAATAAAGAATCATGAAACAGTGAGAATTCTAAGACAGTTTATACAATAGAAGACTCTAGTGCATTGCTAAGAAAGTTCTTTTATAATACATTGCCAAACAATCCTATTTTTTGTATCACAACTACTGAAGAGAACGTTACTGATCTAAATGATAAATCTAATAAATTTATTCACAGGGTAGTACAGAGAAGTAAAGAAAAGGAAAATATGAAAGAGAGGTTCAGAAAATTGAATTAAAAATTCCAGCATATATGAGTTATGGGTTACAGCAGAGATAATAGAAAAAGTAGAAGAGAAACAATATTCAAAGAAAACAGTGACATAGCTTTTCAGAATTGAAGAAAGAAATATACACTCAGAAACAAAAATTAGAGTTAAAACTGAGGAGGATAAATAGAACTACATAAATCCTATACACATAGAGAAAATGCACATCAAATATAAAAAGAATATCTTGAACTCTATCACAGAGAAAAGATGGGTTACTCAAATAAAAAAAATATGCAGGAGGGTTATCTGTAGTAGTAATAGAAATTAGAAGTCAATAAAACATATTTTGCATTGAAAGAAAATAATTTCCTACCTAGAATTTTGTATACAGGTGAATTATTATTCAAGTCTGAAGACAGGAATTAATTATATAATAAGAAGAATAAGGAGGAGGAGGAGGAGGAGGAGAATGAGGAGGAGGAAGAGGAGGAGGAGGAAGAGGAGGAGGAGGAGGAGAAAAGAAGAAGAAGAAGAAGAAAGAAGAAGAAGAAGAAGAAGAAGAAGAAGAAGAAGAAGAAGAAGAAGAAGAAGAAGAAGAAGAAGAAGAAGAAGAAGAAGAAGAAGAAGAAGAAGAAGAAGAAGAAGAAGAAGAAGAAGAAGAAGAAGAAGAAGAAGGAGAAGAAGGAGAAGAAGAAGAAGAAGAAGAAGAAGGAGGAGGAGGAGGAGAAGGAGGAGAAGGAGGAGAAGAAGAAGAAGGAGGAGGAGAAGGAGGAGAAGGAGGAGAAGGAGGAGAAGAAGAAGAAGGAGGAGGAGAAGAAGAAGGAGGAGGAGAAGGAGGAGAAGGAGGAGAAGGAGGAGAAGGAGGAGAAGGAGGAGAAGAAGGAGACAACTTATTAGATAGTGTAAAAACAGAGTGAAACTGAAGTACTGAAAAATATGGTAAAATGATAAAGGGTGATTGGAGTTAAGTTATTCTAAGGTCCTTATAATATTTAGAAGAAGGACAGTAGGAAAGAGAGATACTGATTTACTTTAGGTATTATTAAGTGAAGTAGGTATGACAATTTTTTTTAACAGTGATTACAAGAATAATGTAAATAGAATGTACTTCAACACCAGTAGAGGGGGGAAAAGCAACATAATATAAGGCAGAAAAGAAGTTAAAGGAAGCATAGGATAAGTAGAATAATTTAAAATACAAGATAAGACTAGAAATAAATCTAAACAAGTTAGTCATCACAATATATATAAATGGACTAATCTCACCAATTAAAAGGCAGAGATAGACTAGATAGAAAAATAAGAAACAATAATTATAAACTATTTATGAAAATACACCTAAAACATAAGCACACAGACAGATTCAAAGTAAAGAGATAGAAAAGGAGATGCCAGGAAAATATAATAAAGAAAGATAATGTGGTTATGTTACCATCAAGCAAAACAGATTGTAAGGCAAAAATATTATTAGTGATAAAGAGAATAAGTAAATAATGATAAAATTAAAAATTACCAAAAGGATAACAATTCTAAAGTTGAGTGCACATAATAGCATAGCCTCAAAATAACTGAAGTGGATTAAAATAATTACAAGCAGAGTATGACAACCCACAATCATAGTGGAATATTTTAACACTCCTTTCTCAATAGCCCTTTATAAAGCTTTTCTGTGATTTTCCATTTGATTTTGCTTATATCATTCGAGTGGTTATACTAAATCTAAGGTTTACAAAAAGAAAATGTAACTATGTGACACTAGAAGTTATGTTAGTGTGATGAAAGTATGGTATATTGTTTCCTTAGCTAATAATTCCCAATCTCTTGTACATCATTCATATTATTCATTTTATATAACTAATAAACTTTTAGCAAATGAACAAAAAGTAAGAATAGTTTTATCTCTACCATATAATCTACTGCTTGGAACAAATTAGGCATTCATTAAGAAATTGTTGAACCATACTTCAGGTCATTTGGAAAAAAAAAACTGTATAGTGGTGGAAAGAACACTCTTTAAGGGGATGTCATTTTACTAGGGCTTTGTTATCTACTATTTATGTAATTTTCAGTAATTCAGTGAAAACAACAATTTCCTGACTCTAAATTGTAAATTATAAAATTTTTCTTGACAACATTTTATGATTGTGAGGATCAAAAGTATACAAACATGCTTGGGAAACAATAAAATACTATAAAATAGAGTATATTATTATAAATAAACCCAGGTGATAGTAATTCATACATCTTCTTACCATCATGCCCACTTTTTTTTATTAAAGCATAGTTGCTTTATAAATTTATATTATTTTAGGTATACAAATTGGTTATTCAATATTTTTATAGATTATACTCCAATTAAAGTTATAAAATAGTAGTTATATTTCCCATAGTGTACAATATATCCTTGTACCTTATTTATTTTATACACAGAAGTTTGTACCTCTACCCCTATTCTATCCCTCCCACAATTCCTCTTTCCACTGGCCATCACTAGTTTCTGTATCTGTGAGTCTGTTTCTGTTTTGTTATATTTATTCACTTGTTTTATTTTGTAGATTCCACATATAAGTGAAAACAAACAGAATTTTTCCTTCTCTGTCTCACTAATTTCACTCACTAAGAATAATATCCTCCAGATCCAACCATGATATTGTAGCAAATGGCAAAATATCATTCTTTTTATGATTGCATAATATTCCATTGTATGTATATGTATATATATATATATACATATATATATATCACATATTCTTCAACATTTTTGTTGAAGTATAGTTGGTTTACAATGTTGTATTTGTTTCAGATGTACAGCAAAGTGATTCAGTTATATATATGTATATATACAAATATATTCTTTTTCATATTCTTGTCTATTATAGGTTATTACAAGATACTGAATTTAGTTCCTTGTTCTATATGGTAGGTCCTTGTTGTTTACCTATTTTATATATAGTAGTGTGTACATGTTAACCCCAAACTCCTAATTTATCCTTCCCTCTTTTCCCCTTTGACAACCATAATTTCTTTCCTATGTCTGTGAGTCTGTTTATGTTTTATAAATAAGTTCATTTGTATCATTTTTTTAGATTCCACATATAAGTGATTTCATATGACATTTGCTTTTTCTCCATCAGACTTACTTCAGTTATTATGATCATCTCAAAGTCCATCCATGTTGCTGCAAATGGCATTATTTCATTTTTTGTGGCTGAGTAATATTCCATTATAAATATATAATATAATATGTAACATATATATGTGTGTGTATATATGTATATATATATATATATCTCCAGATGTATGCCCAGGAGTGGGATTGCAGGATCATACGAAAGCTCTATTTTCAGTATTTTAAGGAGCCTCCATACTGCTCTCCATAGTGGCTGCACTAATTTACATTCCCACCAATAGTTTAAGAGGGTTCACTTGTCACCATACCATCTCCAGTATTTATTGTTTGTGGATTTTTTTTTATGGTGGCCATTCTGACTGGTGTGAGGTGATACCTCACTGTAGTTTTGACTTACATTTTTCTGGTAATTACCAATGTTGAGCATCTTTTCACGTGCCTGTTGGCCATCTGAATTTCTTCTTTGGAGAAATGTCTATTTAGATCTTCTGCCATTTTATGATTGGGTATTTTTTTTTTATAATAAGCTGTATGAGCTGTCTGTATATTTTGGAAATTAATCCCTTGTCAGTTGCATCATTAACAAAAATTTTCTCCCAGTCCTAAAGTCCTTGTCTTTTCATTTTATTCATAGTATTCTTTGCCTGGAAAATCTTTTAAGTTTAATTATGTCCCATTTGTTTATTTTTGCTTTTATTTCCATTATTTTAGGAGACAAATCCAAAAAAAATGATGTGATTTATGTCAAAGAGGGTTCTTTTTTTTAACATTTTTTGTTGATTTATAATCATTTTACAATGTTGTGTCAAATTCCAGTGTAGAGCACAATTTTTCAGTTATACATGAACATATATATATTCATTGTCACATATTTTCCTCTGTGAGCTACCATAAGATCTTGTATATATTTCCCTGTGCTATATAGTATAATCTTTTTTTATCTATTCTACATTTTGAAATCCCAGTCTATCCCTTCCTACCCCCCGCCCCCTTGGCAACCACAAGTTTGTATTCTATGTCTATGAGTCTGTTTCTGTTTTGTATTTATGCTTTGTTTGTTTGTTTTTTAGATTCCACATATGAGCTATCTCATATGGTATTTTTCTTTCTCTTTCTGGCTTACTTCACTTAGAATGACATTCTCCAGGGACATCCATGTTGCTGCAAATGGCGTTATGCTCTCAGTTTTTACGGCTGAATAGTATTCCATTGTATAAATATACCACATCTTGTTTATGCAGTCATCTTTTGATGGACATTTAGGCTGGTTCCATGTCTTGGCTATTGTAAATAGTGCTGCTGTGAACATTGGGGTGCAGGTGTCATTTTGAAGTAGGGTTCCTTGTGTTTTCCTCTAGGAGTTATGGAGTATCTGGTTTACATTTAGATCTTTAATCCATTTTGACTTTATTTTAGGCTATGATGTTAGACAATTTAATTTCATTCTTTTACATGTAGCTGTCCAGTTTCCCCAGCACCACTTATTGAAGAGACTGTCTTCTCCATTGTGTATTCTTGCCTCCTTTGTTGTAGATTAATTGACCATAAGTGTATGGGTTTATTTATGGGCTTTCTATACTGTTCTATTGATCTGTGTGTCTGTTTTTGTGCCAGTACCTTACTGTTTTGATTACTGTAGCTTTGTAGAATACTCTGAAGCCAAGGATCATAATTCCTCCAGCTCTTTTCTTCTTTCTCAAGATTATTTTGGCTATTTGAGGTCTTTTGTGTCTACATATAAATTTAAAACAAAATTTGTTCTAGTTCTGTGAAAAATGCCACTGATAATTTGATAGAGATTGCATTAACTCTGTAGATTATTTTGGTCAGTATGATCATTCTAACAAATACCAATTATTTCAATCCAAGATCATAGTATACATTTTAATCTGTTTGTGCCATTTTCAATTTCTTTCATCAGCCTCATATTTTTTGGAGTACAGATCTTTTGCTTCCTTAGGTAGGTTTATTCCTAGGTTTTTTTTTTGATGCAATGGTAAGAATTGTTTTCTTAATTTACTTAATTTCTGGCCTAGTATATGTTCTATCCTGAAGATTGTTCCATATGCCCTTTAAAATAAAAGTATATTCTGCTGTTGTTGGATGGAATATCTATTAAGTCCTACTGGTCTAATGTGCCATTTAAGACCACTCTTTCTTTATTGATTGTTGTCTTGATGATCTGTCCATTGATATGAATGAGTGTTAAAATCCCCTACTGTTGTATTTTTTTGTCAATTTTTCCTTTATGTTTGTTAATTTTTACTTTATAAATTAGGTGCTCCTATATTAGGTGCATATATGTTAAAAATGTTATATTCTCTTCTTTTATTGACCCCTATATCATTATATAATATCCTTTTTTGTCTTTTGTAAAAAGACATTGTTTTAAAGTCCACTCTATCTGTTGAGTTTGCTACCCCAGCTTTCTTGTCATTACCGTTTGCATGTGATGTCTTTTTCCATCTCCTCACTTTTCATCTGTTTTTAGCTCTGATGTCTCTTGTAAGCAACACACAAATGGAACTTGTTTTTGTATCCAGTTAGCCATCCTATATCTTTTGATTAGAATATTTAGTTCGTTGACATTTATTGATAGGCATGTACTTATTGACATTTTGTTACTTCTTTTCTGATTGTTTTTTTAATCTCTTCTTCTATGTTTATTTCTTCTTTCTTCAGTTTTTTTCCTTATGGTTTGCTGATTTTCTTTATAGCATGCTTGTTTTCCTTTCTATCTTTTTTTTTTAGTTTATTGTTGGTTTATTTTTTTGTGTGGTTAACATGGAGTTCATGTATGTTGATCTATGACTATACCAACTTGTTTTAAACTAATAATCACTTAGATTCAAATGCATTCTAGAAGATCTGCATTATTTATTCCCTTCTCCCATGTTTTGTGTTTTTGATCTTATATTTTACAACTTCATATCTATCCCTTAACTGTTTATTGTAGTTACAGTTGATTTTATAATCTGTGTCTTTTAATCTTTGTACTATCTTGTTTAATTGGTTGATCCATAGCCTTTACTAAATATTTGCCTCTATTTGTAAGATTTTTCTTTTCCCATAAATTTCTTACTTATTGCTGTACCCTTTTATTTTTCACTCAAATAATATCCTTTAACACTCTTGTAGGGTTGATTTAGTATTGATGACATCTTATATTTGCTTGTCTGAGAAGTTCCTTTTCTCTCCTTCAACTCTGAATGATAATCTTACTCTTAGATATTCTAGGTGGTAGGTTTTTCCCTTTCAGCACTTTAAGTATATTATGCCACCCCCTTCTGGTCTTCACAGTTTCTGAAAAAAATTTCAACTTACAGAGTTATGAGGATTTCCTTGTATGTGACTCTCTGTCCTCTCCTCCTTCAAAATTCTCTATCTTTAAATTTTACCATTTTAATGATGATATGTCTTGGTGTGGTTCTTTTGAGGTTCATCTTGTTTGAGACTCTCTGTGATTCTTGTATGTTTTCTTTGTCAGTTTAGGGAAGTTTTCAGCCATAATTTAATCAAATCCATTTTTGACCCTTGTCTCTCTCTTCTCTTTCTTGGAGTCCTATAATGAGAATGTCATTATGCTTACTGTTGTCCCAGAGGCCTCTTAAGCTATCTTCACTTTTTAAAATTTGTCATTCTTTTTTGCTGTTCTGATTGGATGAGCTCTATTATTCTATCTTCCAGATAACTATGCATTCTGTATCACATAGTTTGCTATTAATGCCTTCTAGTGTATTTTTCATTTTAATTTTTGTATTCTTTAGCTCTGACTGGTTCTCTTTTTTATTTTCTAGTTACTTGTTGAAATTGTCACTGTGCTCATCTATTCTTGCCCCAAGCTCAGTTAGCATTGTTATTATTACTGCTTTGAGGCCTTGATCTGGTACATTATTTATCTCTACTTCATTAGGGAGTTTTTCATGTTTTCTTTTCTTGCCCTTTCATTTTTAACAAATCTCTCTGTCTTCTCATTTTGTTTAATTTTCTTTGTCTCTATAAAATTAAGTGATACAGTTACCTACCCTCGTTTTGAAAGGGTGTCTCTGTGTGGGAGTGCACCTATGCCACCTGCATGTGCCCAGTGACTTTGGTGGGAGAGTCAAATCAGAAATAAGCATGGGTCACATTTTCCCCATTTCTGTGCTATCTACCACCTTGGTGGGAGATGGGGCTGGATATAGAAGTGCTAGAGCCAGAGCCAAGTGTGAGCCAGGGTTTTTCTATGCTCATGCTCATTGGCCATCACTGCCTATGGGACTGGGGCCCACATTACTGGAGCAGAAGCACTGAGGTTCTGCTCCACACTGGTCCTTTTTTTTTCCCCCTAATGGAGAGCAGTGCAGGAGCAAGAGGGGCTGAAATGGATGCCTGGTGCAGGCCGGGGCACACACTGTGATGGTCCTGGCACTCCACTCAGAGCCTCAAGTAGCTCCCTATCTGATGCTTCCATTTGTACTCTGACAATGACTGTGCTCACCCTATTCAGATGCAGGGCCAGATCCAAGCCAGATTCATTTCACCCAAGTGCACATTCTCCTTGACAGTGGCAGCCTTAGCCCTAGTGGATAGCTATGCTTGTGCTAGATGAGCTGGAGCAGGTACATGGTGTGGGCTGAGGTGCTTGTTTGAGCAGCTGAGGGAATCTGGCCAGAACTTCAGGCCATTTTCAATCTGTTTCCTCTGCCTTCAGGGAGTAAGCAAGCTTGTGTGCATGCTCTTCATGAGTGGAGTCTTACAGCCCTCCTTTAAGTCCCACTGTTTTTTAAACTAGCTAAGGTCACTTGTCTTCCAGGTGTCAGGCCCCAGGGCTGGGGTGGCCATACTTGGCTCTAACCTCTTACATCCCAGAGTGTATTCCAAGCCCATGATATTGCCCTCCTCTTCTGTCTCCCCTGCTAGGGTCACAGTTCCCTGCCTGATTGCTTTTCCTCCCTTCCTACCCAACTCCATATGGATCTTTCTTCCAGCCTCTAGTTTGTTTTCAGTGAGAGTTGCTCCATAGATAGATGTATTTTTGATGTGTTCATTGTGAGGAGGTGAGCTTAGCATCCTCCTACTCTATCATCTTGATCTCCCTCCCCCATGACCACTTTTATGCAGAAAATCTCTGGTTGTAAAATCCCTGCTGTGTATTAATTGTAAAACCAGATATAATATGCAGTGCCAAGAAATAACAAGCCTTGCTGCATGCCATCATAGGTGGCTTATATAAAAATGGCATCAAGGCAAGTATTTTTCTGGTTTAATGAGATCTAATCAAGATAGTCTTATTACATTAGCAATGCAACATGTAGAGTTCCTCCAGAATCCTTCCCACAATATCAAGTAGAGCAGTTTTCTGACATCTGATCCTATTATGAGGCTTTATCTAGATGGCATGATTTCAGTGACACTGGGAAGGCAGCAACTGTAGCACTAATAAAAATAGCCCTAATACAGAATTTGATATTCACTTTCTCCCACACATTATACTAAATTTCTGAATAAAATTTTTAAAAGTGCTCCTCTTTCTTTTGTGAGTAATAGATTTGGCTAAGCAAATAGAATATCTTTTGTGGGGAAAGATGGTGAATGTGTAAATAACAGGACAAATGGACTGAATTTATTATCTCTGAAGCTCAAAAACTGTATGTTATGGAATGCAGACATGCATAATGATTTGTGTCTCTATATTTTCTACTTCTGGGAAGGTGGTTGGAGGCACTGAAGCATCATCTCCTATATCTTAAAACAGACGTATCAGCATCACCATGATCACTATCACCTTCATCAGCAGTAGCACTGTGTCCAAAAGCCATAAGTTCATGTCAAGAGCTAATTTCCCAAATACTGATCCCTTTTTGTCTATTGGCCACTGTACATTTCATTGAGTTCTCTGGCTTAATGTTATCACTGGAAGGTGGCTCTTTTTTACCAATCTTCTGCTTGCTGAAACCAAGTAATTCCAAATGTAGTTTACATCTTACTGCTTTAAGACTTCCATGTGTGATCTCATTTTAAGTTTATGACTAAAATTCAAAGTGACCTTTCAGCACTTCCAAGTGATCCTACTATAATTCCCAGTTCATCTTCAGCCTCTGTTCCTCTGGTTCAAACAACTATTTCACACCTTCTTTTCTCAAACATCCAATATTGCCTTCCCCCTCCTTACTTTAAACTGATTAACTGGTCTGCTATTTCACTGAGGAAATAGAAGGTATCTGAAAGGGCCTATCACAAGTTCCTTCCAAAACATTTACCCATCTCATTGTATCTGCACCCACATAATCTGCTTCACTCCAATTATGTACTTTGCAAATAACTTCTTTCCTGCATCATCAATTTATTCCCATACACTAGGTTCTAAACCAACAAACACGTTGAATTATCTCACATCTTAAACAACACTAGCAATGACACAAACAACTTCCATAGACCCCAAACCCTTTATATTACCACTTCTTACTCCTTTTCTCTGATAATCTTTACAATAAATCTCCATTCAAATGTGTTGTCTACACTTGTGCTCTCAACTTTTCCATATTTCATTGTCTTCCAAATGCACTGTAATTAGATTTTGTTCTCATAACTCCATTGAAATCTTATATTGTGACCTCCACATTTTTCAAATCTAGGGTCAGTTTCATTTGCTATTATTTGATTTTTCAGCAGTATTTAATGCAGCTGATCATTTTCCTGTTATTGAAGCATGTTTGTGACTTGGGTTCATCTCGGGAAGCATATTCTCTTGGTTTCCATATATTTTAGTGGCAGCTCCTTCTCAGCTTTACTTTAAGGCTCCTATTTATCTTTCTCTTTTATTAAATGCTATTGGTTTTCTGCTTATCTCTATCTAGTCTCAAACTTTTGGTGATTAATTTTTAATGGTTTTAAATAACTTTTATATTTTGATGACTCCCAAATTTGTCCAGCCTATGCACTTCCATAAGCTATAGATTTCTATATCCAAGTGACTGAGGCTACCATATTTGTTGCCTAATAGCATATCAAATTTAGCAGGTCCAAAGCATAACTCTTGACTGTATCACCCCTTCCATCTATCTTGTTTCTCACCAAGCATTCCTCATCTCAGTAAACCATTCACTTAGTTGCTTTGGTCAAACCCCCAGAGATTATATTTTATTTGTCTCTTTCCCTCACATTCTGAATCTAACCCATATCAACTTCTACTCACTCTTCTTTCAAAATACATCTTAAATATATTTTCTCACCTTTTCAACCATTGTCCTCTAGTCTAAGCTATTATAATAGTATCCTAAGTGATCTATATGGCTCCATGCTTGTCCTCTTATAGTAAGTCTTTCACAGTGCTAAAATATATAAAATTGTATTATGCCCATGCTTAATATTCTCTAAAAATAAAACCAAGTGGTTATCTATTTTACTGAGAAAAAATATATAAACTCCTTGCCATGGATTACAAAGTCCTACATGATATGGCCCTTCTCTAGCTCACTGGCCTCATCTCCTACCATCCTCCAACTCACTATGACACAGCTACATTAACCTTTTTGGTATTTATCAAACTCAATAAACTTCTTCTCACCTCTAAGTCTTTGCCCTTGCTGTAATGTTCTTCTCCTAAACTGTTTCATGGCTTATTCCCTGAGCTAGCATCTTCTTTCCTTTGCTTTAATTTTATCTTCTCAGAGATTTTCCCTGATGACAGTCCTTAATTAAAATGGCACATATTACCATTTATACTTTTATTTTCCTACATTTTAACATAGCATTTTATATTTATTTATTAATTATTTGTATATCCTTTAGATTATAAGCTCTGAGAGGCATGTACTTTATTCACTGCCATGTCCTAAGACATATTATAGAAAAACGATAAATATTTGTTGAATTAATGGATTAATGAACAGATGATGACATTCAACAACAAATAATTACCAAGCTCCACTACAAAGGAGTATATAAAGATAAATATATTCATGAAGATTTATCTTATAAGGTAGAATGTGATCAGTGCTGTGAGACATAAGCAAAGACTAATGGCTGGTACATAGTAGGCATTCAATAATTTTTTCAGCTTTATTGATATATAATTGACATATGACATTGTATAAGTTTAAGGTGTGAAATGTGATGATTTGGTATATGTATATATTGTGAAATGATTACCACAATAAGGTTAGTTAATACATCCATCACCTCACAGAGTTACTTTTTTGTGTAGTGAGAACATTTAAGATTTACTCTCTTAACAACTTTCAAGTATATAATACAGTATTGTTAACTCTAGTCTAGTTTTAGAACTTATTCATCTTCTAACTGGAAGTTTGCGCTTTTGATCAACATCTCTCCATTTCTCCTACTTTCCAGCCCCTGGAAACCACTAATCTACTCTTCATTTCTATAAGTTCAGCTTTCTTAGATTCTACATGAAAATGAGATCACACAGTATTTATCTTTATCTGTCTGACCTATTTCACTTAGCATAATGCCCTAAAGTTTCATCTGTGTCATCACAAATGGCAGAATTTCCTTCTTTTTTACTTCTGGTTAATATTCCATTGTATATATACCAAATTTTTCAATAATTATTTTTGAAATAACAAACAAATCAGTGAACATCAAGGGAGGTTGTCATACTTGAAGCTGATATCAGTCATATCCACATGAAGAAGGAGTGGATATAAAATTTAGGGACAGTTAAAAGGAAAAAGTTTGAGCCTGGGTATGTTGAGGGTTTTAATCAAAAGGAAGCAGAAGTTTGGTGTTGAAGAGATGCTTCCACTACTTTCTTTCTTTGAGTCCTAAAAGATCAATGTGGTGTAGTAAAGAATATATCTGGATTTTGGTCCTGGTTTCTGGCATAGAGTTTCAAAAACCCTTGGAATTTTCTGAATGATAAGAGTATCTTTGTTGTGTCAATGAAATGACCCATAGAAGCCCCTAGATAGCTGCAGGATGGGGGCTAGTCACCAAAAAAACCAAATGTATAATTAGAGGGCTGAAACTTTCAGCCACCTAACCTCCAAGGAGGGCAAGATGGCTGCATATTGAGTTCAATCACACTTATGTAATGACACCCTATATAAAAAGTCTGGACAATGAAGCTCAGGGGAGCTTCCTGGTTGGTGAATATATCAATGTACTGGAAGAGTGACACAACCTGACTCCAAGAGAATATATACTTCTGTACCCAGGATGCTCCTAGACCTTGCCCAAGGTATCTCTTCATCCGGTTATTCATTTGTAATCTTTAGAGTGAAATGGTAATTATAAGAATATTACTTTCTTGAGTTCTATGCATCATTCTAGTGAATTATCAAATTATTGAACTTGTTGGAAAGTGAAAATTTTTAGGCAGCTCGGCAGAATTGAGGGTATTCTGAGGACCCAAATTATGGCTGGCATCTGAGGTAAAGGCAGTTTTATTGGGGATCTTGCCCTTTAACTTGTGGGATCTGACACTCAGATACATAGTGTCAGCACTGAATTAAATTACAGGATGCCAAGTTGGTATGTGAGAATTAGGGTCAGAATGGAATCAGCAACTCATAATATCTTTGTTATACAATCTGACATCTATTTGTTGTAAGGTAACAATTGTTAGCTACATGGATTTTGGATATGTGAAGTCAATACCAGTTTGCTGTTTTCTTATTTCATTTTCCAATAAATTAATTGGTAAATTTGATACTGTGTGGGTTCCAATTTATATAAAAGTTGACACAATAGTAATGTTAAATTAATGTTTACAAGAAGCAACATTTAAACCATATATATTCTGTAAGTTATTTACAAAGCATGAGTGACTTCTTGATATTAATGAACTTTAAATTTTTTTATGTGCTTAAAGGTTTAAAGATTTTTACCATTAATACTCATGGGAATAAATGTTAAGATTTTAGTTAAAAGACCATGTTAAATACCAAGCAGAAAGAAGAATAAATATCATAAAACGCAAAGAAGGGAATATATTTTTAAATCATTTTCAGTCTTCTTAAGAATTTAAATTTCAAGAGTGAGTCAATATAAAATACCCACTACATGCTGTTTCAATTATAATCAACTAAAGAAAGATAAGTTGTCTACATCAATCATCAAATATTGTATACAAAATTAGTATTTAAATTGAAAAGTTTATTAATCACGTGGTCTTCCATTTAAAGATGTATGTGAAAATCTTACAACCTGTCATTGCACATAATTAGTTTGAGTAAGCATGCTTTATTTGCCCATGGACACAGACAGTCAACAGGCAAGTATTTGGTATACATGCATTTAGGTACCCTTATATCAAATGCCATGCCAAAAAGAATTATCATTATCACAACGTGCTTTCTTGGTTATGTTTTATGCCATATTGCCAGAGATTTGCATACCTTGAATGCCCATTCTCTCTGCTTTCCCACTACCTTTTTTCCTCAGGAACACAGATTGCTTCTGGTCTTGACTTGAAGATATTGCTATATTTCACTTAATTATAAAAGACACACATTCTTTGAGAAAAACTGGATCTGGAGAACAGGAAGGGAAAATCTTTTCTTCCTTCCTTTACCCCATTTCTGCTTTCCAGAGGTGATTTGTTGATATTTATTATATGGGTTACAAGGAAGACTAGATCTGACTCATAGGTGTTTCAGCACTATGAGACAGAGTATTCATATTCTAGATCTACTGTGAAAAAGTGTCACAACCTGAGTGGCTTAACAACAGAAATGTATTGTGCCATACTTCTTGATGCTAGAAGTCCAAGATCAAAGTATTGTGAGGGCCATGCTTCCTCTAAAGGCACTAGAGAAAGTTCTGTTCCAGGCCTCTCTCCTACCTTCTGGTAGTTTCTTGGCTTGTGGCAACACAAGTCCAATCTTTTCTCCTGTTTGCACATCTGAGTCCAAATTTCCCCTTTTGTAAAGACATCAGTCATAAAGAATTAGGGGCCCATCCTACTCCATTATAACCTGACCTTTATTAATTATATCTGCTATGACCCTATTTCTTAGAAGGTTAGAAGTTTGATATTTAAATTTTAAAGGGAATTAAATTTGGGGAAGGAATTAAAAGTAAAATAACAAATTCAATGCATAACAAATAGAAAAGAGTAATAATAGTTACCATTGTCCATTTACTATGTCCCAAGCCTTATGCTAAGACATTTCCATGGAGTATATCATTTAATTCTTAAAAACCATTATAAGGTACTGTTAATTCACACATCTTATAAATAAGGAACTGAGGCTCAGATAACTTGAACCTAAATTAGCAAGAGACTGAGTCAGGATTGAAACCCAGGTAGAGTTACCAGAACCTCCACTACTAACCATTATGTATTTCTGAAAACCTTACAGTATACATGCTTCTGGATTGTGATGCAACAAACTGTCCATTCCAAAGGGATGTTCCTTACAGTACATACAAAAAAGTGATTATATTCTGCTTCATAACATTTTCTTTTACACACTAGGGTTTATTTAATTTTACAACTAGGATACATGCTCCTCTAGGTCAGAGACTGTGACTTCTACTTATTTTCTATACCCCATAGAGACTAGCACAGTGTTGATTCTCAATAAATAGTTGTTGATAAAAGTATGCCAGGAAACAAGCTGTCATGACTAATTTCTCTTCAATTGGTAGAAGACTTCTTCTAAAAATCTCCATAGAAAATTAAATCTGTGGCAACAAGTATAAACTTAGTGCTAATACCTAAATACTTTTTTAACCATGGTGCCCTGGTGTGAGACTTTGCAATTTATTGAATTTGGGGTCTTAAACTATGGTTTTTCCAATGACAAGTCATGAGGTATTGAATAGAGTAAAATATGTATAAATAACTATTTGATTTGGATGTTATAGCAGGTACATTTTAAGGCAAAAATTCCATGTATTTTGCAGAATATCAAGTAAAATGTCAGTATCTATTTTTAATTGTAGCAATGATCTGCAACTTTATCTTTAAATTACTATTTATGTTACCAAGTTACCATGAGGGTAATGTTTATCTGAATCAGGGAAAAGAAAGAAAAGACATTTAGAAATACCTAAAAAAAAAAAAAAAGAAATACCTAAAACTCATCTGGGTTTTAGTACTGGTGATTCCATTAATTTATTTTGAATACAGACAAATCTTCACATTTTAAAGCCTCAGTTTTTCCACCTGTAAAGAGAGAATGCTACCACCTGCTCTGCCTGATTCAGAGGACTTTGTAAATTATACAGCATAGTACATATAGAAGGGATTAACATTAAACCCATCTCTAATATTTCAGATCTTTAAGAGAATAATCTAGTTTTTGAAGTTTGGATTGACCTCAGATAAAGGATAGTCTATTGGGACAAAAAGCACCTGCATCTTTGCTTTAAAAAAATCACACCTAATCTCCACCTGGAAACAGCTGCTTATATCAAGTTCACATTCACAAATACCTAGTAGAGAAAAAGAAATTGCCTATGCATTCTTGTGCACACTGTATTTATTTCCTACTGTAAAACAGAGCAGGGCACCTACTCAGGTCCTTAAAAATGTGTCTGGGTCATAAAGGGAAAGATGTATACTCTTGAATGACTTCATGAAGTTGGCAGCCAGACTGTCCTACAATTTGAAATAAAGGGAGAACTCTCAAACAGATTATTATTACTCTGTGGGAATACAGATACAAAAGAATAGCAGCAGCTATGTCAGATATGCAGTTAAGCACATAGCTCTAAGGTTAGTCACCCAAAACTCAGGAATATTTTGGGTTTGGGGTATATATATATAGTTAGCATTAGCAAAGCCACTCTCTACTTGATTTTGATTTTCTCAAAATCTCTCCTGGCAGAACACAGAATATTATCCCACTTAAAAAAAAATGAGACAGCTAAAGCCCAGAGAGGGGGAATTACTTGCCAAAATCAACATAGCTAGCTAATGGAAGAGCATATCTAGAGCCCTATTAACCTTAGAAGCAGATTTATCTCAACTACCATTTAGAAATCAAATTTCTAGGGGAATTATTGAGTTGTAAGTGTTAAAAAGAGTGCAAAAGCCCAAGTAGCCCATATCCCTACCACGAATGCACCTTAAAATCTTGGGAATCTCCTGTTCTTAATTTCTGAATTTCTCAGGGTGGTCTCAAAAATGTTAAGCATTTTTCTTCTGTTCTACACATAACCAGAAGTCTAAAAAACCATGAACGTTGTGGTAGTGTTCCCAAAGAGGGACCATGTATGTTTGCTCCCTTTTATTCCTTCCTCAGTACTATTTTTCTGACCACAATGCCTGTTTTCCTCTTTATAATGCTATTGTTTACCCCTAAATTCCTCTCAACACAGAGCTAATTTAAACCATCTTTTGGCTAAGCAAAATAGACCTTTGCTTCTAATCACTTTAATTTGCTATTTTAAAACTGAATAGAGAAGAAAAAAATAACAAAATATTTGTCTTTGGAAGATTACTTGCCTGAATGGTTGGGAGAAACATCTTGAATTAATTCCAAGCTTTAGAAACTTCTTTGGACCTAAGAGAGACCATATCCGTATGGTATAATAGTAGAGTAACCATATAGTTCTTAACCAAACTAGGAGACTTTTGAGAGTGAAAGATGGCACCAACCAGATAGAACACTGAGACAATAGGCATAAACTGTGACTGTCACTCTACATGTAAATGAAAATTAAGCTAGCAAGGACATATTTAGACAAAGTCCCTAGAGTATGTGTTCATCATCTTATTTGGAGACCTCAACTCTTTTAAGAACCTGAGGAAAGCGGTAGACCTTCCTCCCAGAAGACCAAAGACATGCTTATATGAGCTTTAGAGTAAGGAGTGACAAATTAAAGCTCATGGACCAAATGTTGCTCCTGCTTTTTGTAAATAAAATTGTATTAGAACACAGTCACACCCATTAGTTTATGAATTATATGCAGCTACTTATTCACTGTGATAGCAGAGTAGTTGCAACACAGACCCTATAGATGGCAAAGTTGAAAATATTTACTACTTGGCCCCAGGAAATGTTTGCTGACTCTAAAAGAAGATAATTACATACTTATATAATAATAATTATTATTTATAATAAATACTGGGATAACACTAAAACTATGAGGCTTAATGGAAATAAGTCATGCATTTAAATTCAAAAAGATTAATTTTACAAGAATGGAATTAAGGAGATATTATAAAAGCATTGGAGAGTTTAGCTGACAATAAGCTCAATATGAATCAAGCAGCATATTACGGCTTCCTACATAGGTCATGCTGTCATAAGGTACATAAATAGAAATATAAAGTTCAGATCAAATCTGGAATGTTGTACCACATTTTAAAAAGGGCATTAATAAGTTGAAGCAACCAAAGATAGGTAGCTGGTTTGACAGAAAAAAAATATATATATATAGCTAAATTGCATGGGGAACTGTGAAAAGTGTCTTTAAATATTTGAAAGGTCTGGAATGTACAGAAGGGACTGGGGTGTAAATACAAACTACAGTAGATGATGTAAAGTGTGTTCCACTAATTTTTCAGCCTGCCTTCTGACTTAAAGAGTTGATATCCTACATGTTAAGCAAATAGATAGTGCGACTGTCTTGACATGATGTTTTCACTTAGAGTTTAGGGTATCTATTAAAAACCAGCAATCTTTGTAAATATCCTATGGAAATACACTCAGTTATGTGAAATCTAAAAGTATTTACAGTTAAAAGAAAGCAAATGAAAGAAAGGAAGAAAAGAGAGAGAGAGTTTTATTTTAATATATTGAATAAGGAAAGGTGCCTCAGAGAATGTCTTTCTCACTACAGATTTCTAGGCAGGTAAATGAAAAATTAGTGGAACGTGCTTTTTATTACTAAGATCCTATATATTTCACTCAAATGAACTGGACATGACATTCTTTGCCATTTTTTCATATGAGATATACAATAATTATCTTAGTTAAATTATTATATATGATATCTTAACAAAGTCACCATTAACAGAAATATTTCTAAGAGACTAATGGGGAAAAAAAGCCAGGCAATGTTATTTAGGATTTTATAGACAAAATTCCTAACCAGAAAATAATATATCCATAGTATTCACAAGAAAAACACTTTCAGTATCTTGACATTCAAGATTAATAATACTCATGAATTCAAAACTCTTCACATAACCCATTATTTCTTGTAGTCCCAAATAGAAGTATGAGTAACAGTTCAGTTTTGAGTCTTGTGTATATGGAAGCAATACTCAACATGTTCACATACGGTCTATTGCTTGGAAATGATTTCATTTGTAATCAAATATTTCTTGAGCTTTAGAATTTCATGTTCTAGCTAGCATGAGGAGAATAAGTCACCTGCTACCATCTCTTCTGAGGGTGTCTGGTCTGGCCCAGCTCTACACTTTTACCCCAGAACCCCCAACCTCATGCTATCAGGTTTGTCATATATTCAGTATAAGGTAGGCAGTTCACTATTCTCACTTCTTTATTAATACATGGAAATTAAAAATTAAAAGTTGTACAACCTTATAATTATATTGTTAAGAAATAAAATAACTCTTACTAAAGTAAAGCTATAGAATCTGCAAAGTCAAACAATAAATATATATCATCTGTTGAAGTGTATTAATATTTTAAAAAATAGAAATACAGTTTCAAACTTCCTTAGCTCCCACCCTATTTTATGAGCACTGCTGCTCTGCTCATGATTAATGTCTGGAACACTTTTTATTCTTCTCTTTTCTGCTTTTTTCTCATTCCATTCCTGAATTTTAAGAGTACTCTGTCTCTAGTACTTTCCCCTTATTTCTGATCTTGACACTGCCTTTCTGAGACTGATTCTGACTCTCTTTCTTGGCTTGGATTTTACACACCTAGCCAACTATGTTTTTGTGTTTTTAGCTACTAGGAGTTTCAGTCCATCCAACAAAACCCAGTCGCTGGTGTTCTAACCTGATAGCAGTGCCTGTGGCCATCATTTCCTCTAGTTTCACCCTGACACCTGAAGAAGGCCATGGGACAGAGATAACAAATGAATAGATATATATCACTCTCCGGCTAAAGGGACACACTTTTAAAACATACCTGAGATTTGTTTTAATCAGGTATGGCAAGACATACAGACACAGAAATAACTGTCATAAAAAAAGAAGTTTTTATATTTACAAATTCCTAGAAATAGGCCACATGGTATGCTACCAGGGTTAGACACCCAGGGAAGCAACAGGGTAAGTCAGGAGGAAGAGACAAAAGGGAGAACATGGGTAAGAACCTTTCTTATGGTTTCTATGGGAAAGAATGGGCAAGACAGATAAGCAATTTAAGGATCAGTTAGAATAATTTTAGCAGGTCCTGGGGGTTAAGGCCTGTCCCTAGCTTTCTGATGCTGGTCTGTGATGTGATTAGGGCAACTAAATAAAGAGTATGAAAGCCCAGTAAAGGAGGTAGTTGGGGTATGCACTCTAGATTGGTTGGTTTGCATATGAAATGCACAGTCACAGATAAGTTGTTTACTATCGCTAAAAATTGACTAACAATGGGGGGACAGTCCTTCCGGTATCAGTAATGTCTCAGATGCCTAAGCATCAGAAACACGTGGTTAATATACACATCTGTAATTAAGCATCTTGAATTTATTTCTCATTGCAGCAAGGAAGAACATACACCATGAGAAAGCATGAGGTGTCTCAAGAAGAGGGTACTAGGAAAAAACATATTCTAGGATTTGAGCTTTGGATAATTTGAAGAAGCATTTAAGGAAGTTTGCTTCAGATTAGATGCTTGCAAAAAGCAGAAGAAGGGGGTTCTATAATTAGGTATCTCAGTCTTACCTGTAGGGAAGGGAGAGACCAGTATGAAAAAAGAGCTGCAATTGGTAAAGAAGCAGAAGCCATTTATTTTGGCTGAGAAAGATGGTGCTCGACATTTTGTGTGTGGAAGAATGAACTTGTTTCTGTCTGTTCTTAGGTAAAATTATGAAATGACCATTCTTTGTCTTATTTTATTGTGGTTTCAGTATAACCTTGATTGAGGTTGAAGTTCTGTATAATTGTTTATGTCTAATAAAAATATCTCAGACATTTAATTTTACTTCAATCTTTGTGGTGTGAACATGTATTACTTTTATAGTAAGAATTATTATTTTAAAAATTAAATAAAAGTAAAACTGAAGCAATTGTGACCATGAGGTGATATTATATAATGAGATATTTTAGATTTCTCCTCAATACACATAGTTTCTTATACAGTACACTTGAGTGAGATAGAGTGAGGTAGAGTAATTATAAGCCATGTTTCATAAAATTATCTTTTGGGGTAAATAGAGTAAAATTTCTTAAAAAAGAAAATAATCTTGTAATTTGCTTCTTTCTTTTGGTTTTTCTGATAATAGGAGAAGAGATCATACCAAAGACAGGGAAACTGAATATCTATTCCCTTGCTTTGTGACACCAAAGAAACCAATTCCTTTAAAAAAAAAAAAGTCAAGACAAGAAGTGATTTACTTACGAAAAATATTTAATTATAAAGAAATCATCTGCAATCCTGCTTCAGCAATAATCTCTATTCTTACTAATATACCATCCCTGTCTCAAAAGCTGAAAGTGTACATGAAAAAATAATCACATATGCTCCCCATGTCTTTCAGGTTTTGTGAAACAATACACCTCAATGATGGAAATCAGGAAAAGAGAAGTGATCATTTTTACTGAAACATCAAGTATAGATGGTTCACAAGACAAATGATTGAAAATAAATTAGACTCCAAATGACTGCCACAGTCTGCTGGTTGTCTTAGAAGCCATGTTTATAAACAAAGGGAAAAATGTGGAAAAGGTGGTAATCACACACTTGAACTTCAGAGCCTCACTGTCACATACCCCACAGACTTTAATTATATAATTACGTAAGACTTGATTCTGACTTTACCCATGGAAACCTCAAAACATGGGCGTCAAAGAATCCAGATTACTTAGATTCTCAGACTAAAGTATCCAAACCACTTTAAAAACTCCTGAATAGTAATACTATTTCACATGATGACATTTTACATTTTACAAAGACACATCCACCTACATTTTTCTATACTTTTTGCACAGCAACTCTGCAAGGTAGAGATAGAAATAAGCATTATCTTAATTTCTCAGAAAAGAAAATAATTCTAAGAAAGTCCTCATGGCTTTCCCAAGGTAAATTGTTAAATGGTAAAATAAAGAGTCAAATCCAGGCTTCCTGATAACATGCTCTATGTTCTACTTATTTCACTAAAGAGTATCTGCAAATAGTCATATATTGCATCAGGAGAGGCAGGGTCTACACTCTGGAGATTATACACATTTTGAAACAGCTTTAACCTTAGCTTTTGCTGGGTCAGTTAGCTGTATTTAACCTATTTAATCGACCATTCATTAGAATCCAGGATATACTCGTTCCTTTGATTATGTTACTTTCCAAGAGGATTTGACATAAAGCTATCACATGTAAGCAAAACACCTTAATGTGGAAAGGGAAGGAAAAAATGATAGTATATTTATGGAACAGTTACTATGCATCTAGCCTTTCACTTACTTTATATACATTTTTTAATTCTTACAAAAACTTTTAGGAGGTTAGTACTCTTATTATCCCCTTTATGCAGATAAGCCTACAAAAGTTAGCTAATTTGCACTAGATAATATAGTTAGTAAATACTAGAGTTAGAATTCAAGCTAGGATCTATGTGATTCCAAATACCATGTTTTCCTATTATTTACAATTCTATATAAATGTAAGAAATTGTTTTTGCAAAATACTTTTATTTTCCAAACTACTTTAATATAATTTTTTATATAAAAGTGTTACATAACCACCCTAAACATTTCCAATAATCACCTCTTAAAAATGGGCATGGAAGGCAATATCTTCAATTGACAGATTAGGAACCTAAGACAGAGAAGACAAGTTATCTGCCAAAGATTTCACAGAGATATAGTCTATAGGGCCATGACTCATTTTAAATGTTCTGTGCTACTGGCATTTAAACCATGCTGACTTATAGAGGAAGATAATCAATAAAATAAAATAAGGCAAATTATATAAACTGTATAAAGGAAAAAACTGTGGAAATAGAAAAACTATATATAACATCATCAACAAAAATCAAAGGGGGGAATTTTTTTTTTTTTTTTTACATTTAGACATTGGATTAAATAAAAAGAAAATAAATATATTAATCACATTTTTAAAGCATAATGTATTGAAAAACACCAAACTGCACCCAATTTTATGTTGTGAATAAGAAAAAGAAAAAGAAGGATATGGGTCAGAAACAGGGGAGAGAAGGAAAAGATAACAAACATAAAGTAAGGAGAGAGAAAAGGAGAACAATATTGGCTCCAGGAGGAAAACCTAGGACTCGTAATTTGAAGTTATTGGATAGAGGGTTGCTTTTGTTCTAGAAAGAATATTTTAATAATGGAAAGTTTAATAATATTCCTAATTGCCTAATTCAGTGGCATTTTCTGAGTCTTCATCAAGCAGAATTCCTCTCCAAATTTACTCAGCATCTTTGTAATTAATCCTGTTCTCCCTACTTTCCTGTGATACGAGACTTTTTTGGCTCTTCTTCTTCAGTGTATCAAGACACTAGCCTTAGTTTTGTTAATAACTTATGCTATGACCTTGGGCTAGTCATTTGTCTCTGGAATGAATTTCTTCAAAATTAGAGTCTTTAAAGTCCTTTCCAGTTCTAGAGCACTTCCTTTAATGATAATTTTTCCAACTTTTAATCAGTGTTTATTACTAGGCTTTCTTATCTCACACTGCAAGCTCTTATTTAGTAACAAAGGGTGACTTTCGAATCTCTGTCACCTTTTCTCCCAAATACCATATCTCTTTACGCAAACCTCTCCACCTGATGTCCTGTAGGCATCTCAAACAAACTCATCTTCTGTGTCAATTTACTCTTCTTCTTATATTCCCTTGTATCTTTAATAATATTGTAATCTCAAGTTCAAGCCTCTTAAGGTCAATGCCTAAGCACTGTCTTCCATTCTTCTTTTATATAAAGTCAATTAACAGTTCTATCAGGTTTAGCTCTGAATGTCTCTTGTTTTCATCCCATTACTGGTTCGCTAGTGACCTGGGTTACGTACTCGTTTCCTAGTGCTCAAAAACTTTCACAACAGTTTACGACTCTCCATCCACTGCCCCCCACTGCAGATCTCTAGCCCTTTCTTTCAAGCCATGCCTTGTTGCAGCCAGAGCTAACTTTCTTTGATGCAAGCCTAGTGATATTTGATGAATTACCACTCATAAGGCACTGAAAATTATTCCTGTAGCACAGTTAAGTGTTGTATAAATGTTGGTTATTATTATGATTCCTCTTAACAACAACAACAACAACAACAACAACAACAAAACTTTGAAAACGTCCCTTGATACACAGAGAAAAAGTCTGTTTCTTAGATTAACATTTAGTAATCATTACAGTTTGACATCAACTTATCTTTCCAGTTGTATTTTCTACAGTATCTCACTGACAAAAAAATATTTAATTGACTTATTTTCACACATATCCATTTTAAGGGAAAATTGTCCAGCTTGTGAGCACTACTTTATTTGGTATCAAGTTATGTTATTCTCCTCATGCATGCATCACCACACCATAGTTATTTGTATCATGATTAGGTATCAGTCATATTTTAGAACATCCAATCAGGCTATCAATTATGTCTTATGACCTATTACAAAAAAACAAATAGACTAGACCAAAATCTGATATTAACTTTCTTAAGAATTTGAACTAATAAAGTTGTGAAGAATTTCCTAGTTAGCAGTAAGAAGGAGAAAAGTGATAATGAAGGGAGAAGTAAACATGAGTGGCCATGATGAGTCATATGCAGAATGAAGTTAGGTGTGGGCAAAAACTAAGCAGAAGGAAGACTGAGATGGAAAGCAAAGAAAAAAACGTTTATACTGAGAGGAGATATGCCATAAGAAACCAGGACCAACTGGCTTTTTAGAGAATTTTAAACTGTACAGGCATAATTTGTTTTATTTTGCTTCACTTTATTACACTTCAGACATTTTGCTTTTTAGAAATTAAAGGTTTGTGCCAACCCTGCAAGTATATCAATGCCATTATTTTAACAGCATTTATTCTCTTTTTGTCTTGATGTCACACTTTGATAATTCCTATATTTTAATTTTTTATTACTATTATATTTGTTATGGTGATCTGTGATCAATGATCTTTGATGTTACTGTTGTAATTGTTTTGAGGCACCACAAACTGCACCCATATACGATGGTGAACTTAGTCAATACATATTTTGTGTATTCTGACTGCTCCACTGCCAACACTTTCCCCAGTTTCTCTCCCTCTTCTCAATCCTCCCTATTCCCTGAGACACAACAATATTGAAATTAGGCCAATAAGTAATCCTACAATGTTCTCTAAGTGCTCAAGTAAAGAAGAGTTGCACATCTCTCATTTTAAATCAAAAGCTAGAAATAAGTTTAGTGAGGAAAGCATGCCATAGGCTAAGATAAGTTGAAAGCTAGGCTTTTTTACACCAAATAGCCAAGTTGTGAATGCAAAGGAAATGTTCTTGAAGGAAATTAAAAATTTTACTCCAGTGAATATATAAATGGTAAGAAAGCAAAATAGCCTTATTGCTGATTTAGAAAAAGTTTTAGTGGTCTGGATAGAAAATCAAACCAGCCAGAGCATTTCCTTAAGTCAAAGCCTAATTTGGAGCAAGATCCTAGCTCTTTCCAATACTATGGAGGCTGAGAAATGCGAGGAAAATTTCAAGAAAGTTTTAAGCTAACAGAGGTTGGTTCATGAGGTTTAAGGAAAGAGCCATCCCCATAACATGAAAGTGCAAGGTGAAGCAGCTAGTGCTGATGTAGAAGCTGTAGAAAGTTATCCAGAAGACCTAGCTAAGATTATTAATTAGGTGGCTACACTAAAGAACCGATTTTCAGTGTAGACAAAACATCTTCCTATTGGCAAAAGATGCCATCTAAGACTTTCATAGCTAGAGAAGAGAAGTCAATGCCAGGCTCTAAGCTTCAAAGGACAGGCTGACTCTCTTAGGAGCTAATGCAGCTGGTGATTTAAAGTTGAAGCCAATATTCATTGACCATTCTGAAAATCTTAGGGCCCTTAAGAATTATGCTAAATCTACTCTGCCCGTGCTCTATAAATGGACCAACAAAGCTTAGCTAACTGCACATCTGTTTACAACATGGTTTACTGAATATTTTAAGCCACTATTGAGATCGACTCCTCAGAAATAAAAAATATTTTTTTTTCAAAATATCACTGCTCATTGTCAATGCACCTGGTAGCCTAAGAGCTCTGGTGGAGATGTTCAATGAAATTAATGTTGTTTTCATGTTTGTTAACACAACATCCATTCTGCAGCCCATGGATCAAGGAGTGATTTCAACCTTTAAGTCTTATTATTTAAGAAATATATTTCATAAAGCTATAGTTGCCATAGATAGCCCTCTAATGGATTTGGGCAAAATAAATTCAAAACCTTCTGGAATGGATTCACTATTCTAGATGCTATTTAGAACACTTCTGATTCATAGGAAGAGGTTATGTCAGTGGAGGAAGTAGCTGCAGATGTGGTGGAAATAGCAAGAGAACTAGAATTAGAAGTTGACCTTGAAGATGTGACCAAATTGTTGCAGTCTCAAAATTTTAATGGATGAAGAGTTGATTCTTACTGATGAGCAAAGAAAGTGGTTTCTGGAAATTGAAACCACTCCTGGTAAAGAAGCTGTGAAGATTGTTGAAATGACAACAAAGGATTTAGAATATTACATAAACTTAGTTGACAAAGCAATGACAGGGTTTGAGAGGATTGAATCTAATTTTGAAAGAGATTCTACTATGGGTAAAATACTATCAAACAGAATTGCATGCTACAGAGAAATCATTCATGAAAAACAAAAGTTGATCAATGCAGCAAACTTTACTGCTGTCTTATTTTCAGAAACTGACACAGCCACCTCAGCCTTCAGTAAACATGAGCCGTCATCAACTGATCAGTCAGCAGACATCAACATCAAGGTAAGACTCTCCACCAGCAGAAAGATATGATGTTACTACTACAACTCACTGAAGGTTCAGGTGAAGACTAGCATTTTTAGCAATAAAGTATTTTTAAAATAAGGTATGTACTTTTTCTAGATATAATGCTATTGCACATTTAATAGACTACCCATTAATCCCACTCCTGGGCATATATCCAGAAGGAAAAAAAAATGTGACAATGCATATGTGTATGTTCATGTATAATTGAAAAATTGTGCTCTACACTGGAATTTGACACAACACTGTAACATGACTATGACTCAATAAAAATGTTTAAAAATAGACTACAGTATAATGTAAACATAACTTTTATATGCACTGGGAAACAAAATAATTTGGGTGACATTTTATTGTGATATACAATATTCACTTTATTACTGTGATCTGGAACTGAACCTGCAATATCTCTGGTGTATGCCTGTAGCTAGATCCTAGAGCTGTTTCTGTTCTGATATCTTCTCTATTTCAATCCACATGCAGTCACCATCCCTTCATTATTGACTGAATTTAAATGTCTCTGTTCCTTGTAACAAACATACCATTCAATTCCACCTCCTTCAAAATCTAACTCAGATTTTCTTGGTCAGATTGAATCTTTCCTTCTAAAACAACTCTACAAGCACATTGTTTGATTCTAATATATTATTAATCCTACTCACCTTTGTATGAAAATGGCATGTGTGTCAGTATCTATGATTATATTTGGATAGGATTTTACTCACATGATGCTCTTTGCTCACCTAAAACAAATAGGCAACCAGTTATTTCTTTAGAAAAAAAATGGCTTATTCAGGATCAACAAAGAATTGCAATTAGGAGTCTGCAAACATGGGGAGCCATGTGCAAGTCCTCACACAGCAAGAAAAGGAAAACTCTTTTTAAAGAGGGGAAGAAGTTGGAAGGGCTATATTGAACAGAGTCCATTGGAAGAACCAAGAGTTTGAAGTATATGAAGTATAGTGGCTTTTTATTGGCTGAGTTGTAACAGTCTCTCATTATCTGAGCTCTTACTTGGCAAGAGGAAGACTTTCTTCTTCCTATTGGGCTCTGCTATCATTGTAGGGCATGAGAGTTCCCCTTTCTGGCTTCTCAACTCTGTTTTAATTGATGTTTCTATTTATTAATTTTTATATCCTCCAAAGCCGATGCTTAGTAAGTACTTAGTTGACTGAAAGGCTGCAATGTTAGCTGAGAGAACTAGAAGTCATTTAAATGTTCAAACACAGGCCAGAAAGTCTGTCAGAGAGTCTGTAGGAAATATCCCTACATTGGGAGAGTAGACACAGAGACCTATGACACTAACTTTTTCTAGTGAAAAATGTTAAGATTCTGTACATTTTTCAGGATAAGAGCAATATCATGATGTTTTATGAGAAAACAGGGACTACATTACTACATTTAGAATCAGAATGATATTTAAATAATATTTATTAAATTTATATTTGCACAGAGATAATGAGAGATGAAATCCAATGGGCCATAGATTCCTTGATGGAAATAATGTCCAGAATTTGTAATAAAGGGGAAATAGCCATGGACTGTTTCCATGTGAAGAGGAGGGAGTGGTTTATAGGAAAGTTATTAAAATCAGAGTTTTTCCAAATATTTAGGCAACATTCACCTTGTATAATTAAAATTTGCATGCATGGGGAAAAGCAATTAAACACTGTATCAACTATTATCAAACAAAAGACTTCCTTTAAGTAATAATTTTCTTTAACTAAAAAATATGAAACCTAACAGTTTCTGAATAAAAAGCAAAGTTATTCTTTTCTAAGTGGCCAAGGAAATAACTAACTTTTTTCTCATTAGTTGTTTTCATTGCATTTAAAATATTTAAAAGCTGCTTTAATTAAAAAGTTTTCTGTATTTCTCCAAATAGAACAGCAGTGTTCTATCACCTGTGGTGCTGGGAAATTTTGCTATGACCTGTGGAAACTGCTGCTGTAAGATATTACTGAATCTTAACAAGGCTTTTAAAAAGAGGTTAGATATATAGGAATTAGAATAGGTTCTGCAAGTACAATAGCTAGGATGAAATTTCAAGGACTATTAGTCTTTATGACTTAGGTAATATGCTGATCACCAGCTGAGGTCAGAAAGGCATTTCCTTGGTATAGTATTCCACAGTTAGAATCATTGGGTTTGGGGTAAGGTATGATTTTCAGTGAAGCATTCAACATTAGTCACTGTTGAACACAAGGTCAGACTTGGTGTCTCATTCATTGGATCTCTTCTGGTTTACTTAAACTATGCAATGTGCTATTTTCAAGGATTTAGAAGTTAAAACTGACAACCGGATTACCATAATTCATTGTTTGCAGTACATAATTATATGAAGAATGCATATCAGTTTCCGGTTAATATTAAACTATCTGTATGACTAGTTGATGTCATTTTTTCACAAGTTCCTTAATGAGACTGCTATACATAAACTGTCACAGTATAAAAATAGCAAAATAAGCTTTAAAATGAAAGTCAAAACATTTGTAGCTGTGAATTGCTATCATCAAACATCTTTGAATTTAAGACTTTATGGTTATTTTGATTTAGAGTATAACCCCTAAGCTATGTCATGATAAGTAGGGAAATTTCAAAATATATGAATCTTTGTTTACAACACACAATTGAAAATAATTTTTGAATAAAGTTAGTAAAGCTGATAATCAGCATTATTCTGTCCATTTGTAACTATTTTGCCTTATTTGAACACTTAATATTTTCAAACTTCATTCTCATTCACTTTTCATCATTGCATTGGAAAGAACATTAAATTGGGAACCAAGACAGTCAGGTTCTTGTCTCAATCTTTCTGCCGACAAATTTAGGCATGCAATTAACTTAACTGGATCTTAATTCTTGGATTATAAAATAGAATAACTGGCCTAATATTATAAAAGATTCAGCCCTTTACTTCAAGTGTATTTGTCTTGAGTGTGGGACCAGATAGATGTTCTACTACCAATGTGAATTTACAATCTATTAGCATGTACTCAATTTAAAATTGTAGATTATGTCAAAATTTTATACTAAACCTGTTTAATTTGGGGGTGCTTGGGTCCAACCCCAGAGATTCTGATTTCTCAAATCTAAGTTCAAGCCAGGAAGCTGTATTATATAAACAAGCATACCAGATAATTTTAGACTTTAAATATCTCTACAGGTGTTTTCTAAAAATATAGCTTATGCTTGTGATTGCACTAGTTAAGAGAAACTAATTTGAACACTGTAAATATCCGCTAATTTTGTGAGTGTTTTTCTGGTTAAAAGCTAGACAGTCAATGATAACAAACTAACAAAATATCTTAAAGGTAAGCTTTGTGCATGGTTGTTACCAGGATAACTGAAAGAAAAAAATCCTGGCATGTTCACTCTTGCCTCCAAGGACATTCCCAACTTAATAATAAAACTTCTAAACTATTAAACCACATGTCTCCATGAATGTCCTCATAATATTTTTCTAGACTTTCAGATAAAGCTTATAACAAACTTCTTATTATCCCAGCTGTTGCTCATGTAGAAAGAGAGAAACTTGATAACATCAAAAGAAAGTAGTCCAAATTTGAAAGAAAACTTCCTAGGGTATTCTGACAGAAATAAATATCTGTTAAGATATCAAATTACATGCTAATTTAATTGTTCTAGCATCTTGAGCAAAGCTTTCTAGACTTTGCTGATCATTGATAACTTTGCCATGGGGTTTTGTGTATTCATAAAAAGAAATATGCCTATCTCTCTCTCAGATGAATATTTAACCTTTGGTATATTTAATCTAAACCATAGCAGCATTTTTTACCACTAGTCTACCTCTGAGATTACTCCTCCCACGAATAATGAGAAATTTTGAATTTGGCAGCATGATCCTTTATTGTGAGCATCACTTGTTCTTTTCTCTGATCGATACATGTATATCACCCCCACCCAACTTCTCCCTTTCTAGGCTTTTATGCCATTAGAAATAGCCACTTGAAGTTTTAATAGAATATAACTCATTGCTCTTTGCATAGTATGTCATCTGACTACCAGGCAAGAAGACTGGACACGACTTACTCTGACAATTTTGCAATGACTGCAAACACCTTTGACGTTTTTTAATACCAGTGCCTAAACTCATTTTGGGAGGAATAAAGTAGCTGCCTCTCTGATATCTATTTCTTGGAGACAGCTAATCAGCCTCTCTCTATACTGTATGTTCCACATTAAGTCATTATCTATGCTACTCACTCCATTAATTCTGCTACTTTTATTAGCAAAGTTTTGGTGCCTGGTCCTGTAGTAGTGACAAGCATTCCTAGAAGCTAATCTGACAGATAATGACTCCATTAAGTGTTGAATACTAATTGGTTTACAACAGAGGCCTGAAACTAATTGATGTAAATAAATCAGCACCTGAGCATGTATTGCCTCAGCTTTGGATTTTCAAAATACCAATGACTTTTGAAACTTGCATCTTTAGTAAAACACAATGCATAGAAACTTTGTGAAGAATTAAAATATGGAAATGAGTCAAAATATCAAACAAGAGGAATGCAGATTTTTATATTAATTTCTAGGCAAGGTGGTGTCCTTGTATGAATTATATGTTAATAATAATGATATATCAAAGTTAGATTTCAACTACCTTTCCAAAGAGCATATTTCTGTACTGCTATTGTTTCTGGAATTAATAACCAATCACTTATAATTCCTTAAGAAGTCAAAGAATGTGACTTACAGAACTAAAACGAGGCCTAATTTCTTGACACTTAATTTGGCAAATCTTTTATTCAAACCTTGAAATCAAGTTTGGTTATATTTTCTTTTCACTACTGGCTTTAAATTTCAACTTGAAAAGCAACATAAGCAAATATTTTTAGAGTAGAAAACTTAGAAAATCCATAAAAGTATAAAAATAGCTTAAAATTTACCATAATGCCACTTTTAAAGTTAATAATTTTGTGTTTTTCCTTTTTGCTATCAATATGTTATATGATTAAAATCATATTGGAGAGTTAATAGCTTGTTTTTTTCCTATATGTCAAAGTATTTCTTAATTTCACTAAGGCCTATTCATAAGCATATTTAATGGAAATATATATACATATTATATACATATATATGTGTGTGTGTATGTGTGTGTATTTCCCTTCTCACTAGGTATTTGGATTATTTCTAATATGCTTCTATTTTGAATAATACTGTAAAAAATATCTATATCCTGACTACATACCATGTTCTTAAGATGTAGTTCCAAACGTGAAATTACTGTTCAAAGAGTATGCTCTTGCTATATATTGCCAACTTGTTCTCCAAAATGATTATTAAGAATTTCCATACAGAAGTGGTAGAACAAAATTAGACAGCAAAATCTTCTTTCCAACATCTAACAAAATTTCCCCAGATTTATTTGTCTGTTTTAAAAGTTACACTTCTGAATGACATTTCTGCCAAATAAAGTACTCTTGTTTGACAGTTTTTTATTTCTAATTCAACACTTTGAATGTATCACCTTACTCTCTCCTGGCTTATATGTTTTCTGCTGAGAAATCCACTAATAGCATTATAAGCGTTCCCTTGTAAGCTACAAACATTTTTTTCTTTTGCTACTTTTAGTATTTTGGGGTTTGATTTTATCAGTTTTAGTATAATGTATCTCTGAAGTCATTTTTAAAAAAAAATTGGTATGCTGCTATCTTTTAAAAATTTATTTTTATTTTATTTAAATTTTGTTGGGGGAAGTAATTAGGTTTATTTGTTTTATTTTTTAATGGAGGTACTAGGGATTGACTCCAGGACCTCGTGCCCTCCCCCTTTCTGAGGCCATTTTTAAAAATGATTTTTCTTAATGATATATGAATTTCATGAAATTTTGTATTTTAATTTCTTTCCAAATTTGGGAGGTTCTCAGCCTTTATTTCTTTAAAGCTTTATTTTCACTTCTCTCTCTCCTCATTTTGGAACTCCAATAATTCAAAAATCAATGCTTTTGATGGTACCCATAAATCACATTGACTTTCTTTACTCTTTCTTTATCTTTCTTTTTTATTGTTTTCTCCTCTAATTGGGCATTTATTTTTCTTTTCTTTTTTATCTTCTCATTGGGTAATTTTCATTGATCTGTTCTCAAGTTACTTATTCTTTCTCTTGCTTGGTTAAGTCTGCTGTTGAAACTCAACTTTGTGTTCTTCAGTGCAGTCATTGTTCGGCCACAAAATTTCTGTCTGATTCTTTTTGTGCTTTCTATCTCTATTTTAAACTTTTCAGTTTATTTTTATATATTTTTGACATCTTTAAATTCTTTATCTGTATTTACTTGTAGCTTTCTGGGCAGCTTTAGAAAAATTATTTTGAATTTTTAGGTAATCCATAAATCTTTATTTCTTTAGAGCCAATTGCAGGAAGTTTACTATATTCCTTTGGTGCTTTCATGTTTCTTCATTCTTCATGTTTCCTGTAGACTTGTGCATGTGTCTGTGTATCTGAAGAAGCAGTCTTCTCTCCATATTGTATAAACTGATTTTAATAAATGAAGACTTTCACATGTGTATGGGGGCATGCTGGAGTGTGCTGGAGGTTCAGTGGTACAGGTGCCAAGTATGGGATTGTGTTGTGGCTTTGGCTCCAGGTGAGACTTAGTATCTCTTCAGCTAAGGCTATTGTTGTCCTCAGTTTCAACAACTATGTGGTCATTGGCAAGTGCTATAGTGGGTCCCACATTGGCTACAAAGTGGGTTGGTATCATCAGCAGCACCACCAGGTCCAGCAGCTTGGAATGAGTGCAGACAACAGTCGTGGCCAGAATGAGTAGTGTTCACACACTTGGCTTCAGGGCCAGCTGCAGGTACCTGTTAGTGGCATGTGCCAGTTGCAAATACATATAGTGGTAGGAGCCAGTGCAGGTGGCAATGCCCAGGACCAACTGTGGGTGCACTCAAAACTTTGGGGATCCTAGTTCTTGATGTGTACTATTATGTTTGTTGGGTCTTGTGACAGGCACATAGCAGTGGGGGCCAAAAATTGGTGGTTGGACCAGGAATATGTAGATGCTCAACTGGAGGGACTAGCACTGAGCTAGCATACAGCAGTGGAATAAGCCACAGTGGTCTAAGCAACATTTTATACTCACACAGCCCCACGTGTCTTGATAGGCTTCAAGTGCAATTTCCAGGCTCTATTGGGGGAAGGGAGTGGGGCTACACTCAGGCAGTTGGTGTCAGTGAACAGGAATACTTATGAGTGGAATGCTGGTGAAATTTGCATGGGTCAACAGCAGCATCACTGGCTGTTGGTTTCTTCTCCAGCAGTGAAAGCTGTAGGATTTGTATGTATAATAGGTCACTGGGAATCATAGTCTCTCTACTACATGGTTGCTAGTAGTAGACCCTGCTTGTTCCCAGCCATCTCTATATGTCTTGGCTTAGCTAGCCTGGGTAGAGTAAGACTGAAGTGGGACTTTCTGACATGCTAAAAGGCTGGAGAAGTTTTCTTCTCACCCCTTTCTTCCTTTACCAGTGAGGAGAAATCTTTCAAGCTGGGGAATTTCCTCTTGGCACTGTGTAATGCCAGGTTGGGGGATGGAATGATAAAGATAAAAATAAAACTGTATTCCCTCTTTTTATGTGTGGCTATTCTCTTTGTTTGTTTGTTTGTTTGTTTGTTTGTATCACTGTGCTGCTGAAGTTTCTTAAGTGGCTTCCAGAGCTCACTCAGACTTATTTTGTTTCTGGACATGTGTGTAATTGTTGATATTGGTGAAGGAAACAAACAGGGTATCCTATTCTGCCATCTTGATGATGTCACTCTTAGCAATTACTTTGAATACAAATAGTTTAGACATAACAATTGAAGCTAGAAAGCATTTGAATGGATTATACAAGACCTGATAATATCATGTCTATAGGAAACCCACTTTAACTTAAATGTAAGACAAGGCATGATAAATCTCCTAGAAGAAAACATAGGCAAAACATTCTCTGACATAAATCTTAGCAATGTTCTCCTAAGGCAGTCTACCCAGGCAACAGAAATAAGAGCAAAAATAAACAAATGGGACTTAATTAAACTTATAAGCTGTTGCACAGCAAAGGAAACCATAAACTAAACAAAATGACAACCTATGGAATGGGAGAAAATATTTACAAATGATGCAACTGATTAGGGCTTAATTTCCAGAATATATAAACAGCTCAGACAACATAATAATAACAACAATAATAACAAAAACCAACCCAATCCAAAAATGAGCAGAGGACCTAAACAAGCAATTCTCCAATTAAGACACACATGAAAAAATGCTGAATATCACTAATTATCAGAGAAATGTAAATCAAAAGTACAATGAGGTATCATCTCACACCAGCCAGAATGATCATCATTCAAAAGCCCATGAATGATAAATGCTGGAGAGAGTGTGGATAAAAGGGAACTCTCCTAAACTTCTGGTGGGAATGTAGTTTGGTGCAGCCATCATGGAAAACAGTATGGAGGTTCCTAAAAAAACTAAAAATAGACTTACCATATGATCCATCAATCCCACTTCTGGATATATATTTGGAGGGAACTCTAATTCCAAAGGATACATGCACCCCAATGTTCATAGCAGCACTATATACAATAACCAAGACATGGAAGCAACTTAGATGCCCATTGACAGATGACTAGATAAAGAAGTTGTGGTGTATGTATACAATGGAATACTACTCAGACATAAAAAGAATAAAATAATGCCATTTTGAGTAACATGGATGGACCTAGAGATCATCACTCAAAGTGAAGTAAGCCAGAAAGAGAAAGAAAAATACCGTATGATATCACTCATATGTGGAATATTAAAAAAAAAGACGCTAAGAAATCATCTACAAAACAGAAACAGACTCACAGACATAGTAAACAATCTTATGGTTACAGGGGAAAGGGGGTGAGAAGGGATAAATTTTGGAGTTAAAGACACATATGTTAGCCAATGTTAGCCATTATATATAAAAACAGATTTTTAAAAAGTTTCTTCTGTATAGCACTGAGAAGTATGTTCAATATCTTGTAATAACTTTTAATGAAAAAGAATATGAAAATGAATGTATGTTGTATATGCATGACTGGGACATTGTGCTGTACACCAGAAATTGACACATTGTAATTGACTGTACTTCAATGAAAAAAAGAAATCCACTTTAAATATAATATACATACATCAATAGCAAATGATGAAAAAAAGGATATGTAATAACATTGCTAATTTTAAAAAATAACCTGTAGAGGAATTTATTAATACCAGAGTAAACTTTAGAAAAAGAAAAATTACCTGGTATCAATATTAATAAAAGGACATCTCAATTATATGTATATACAATCTTAAATATATAAATAACTCAGACTCAAATGAAGAAAAAACTGAAGGAATTGAAAAGGGAAATGAACAAATCAAAAATTATAATTGGAAACATTAACACTTCTCTATTAATAATTCATTGAATTGAAGAGGCAGAAACACTCTGTAACTTATTTTATAGGGCTAGTATTTCCCCAATACAAATATCAATTAAAAATAAAATACAGTGCCAGAAAATAATGATAGAGAAAAAAGACCTTCAAGAATATAGATGAAAATATCCTTACCAAATGTTACTGTTAAAGAAGAAATTAAAAATATACCTTGAGACAAATTAAAATGGAAATAAAACACACCAAAACTAATGAGATGAAATAAAAGCAATTCTAAGAGGGAAGTTCATAGTAATAAATGCCAACATGAAAAAAGAAGAAAGGTATCTTAAAAACAAAAACAAAAACATAACTTTGTATCTCAAGGGAACTAGAAAAATAATAAACTAAACCCCAAGTTGGTAAAAGGAAGGACATAAAAAAGATCAGAGTAGAAATAAATGAAATAAAGAATACAAAGTAGAAAGAAATCAATGAAACTAAGAGCTGATTAAAAAAAAAAAGCAAATAGACAAACCTTTAGCTAGACTTGCAAGAAACAAAAGAGAAAGTAAATAAATAAAATCAGAAAAAAGAGTAGAGTTTGTACCTGATACCATGGAAATACAAATGGTCATAAGAGACTATTATGAACACTTATACACCAACAAACTGGGAAACTTAGAAGAAATAGATACGTTTCTAGAAAGATACCACCTATCAAGATTGAATCAAGAAGACAAAACCAGAATAGACCATTGCTACTAAGATATTGAATCAGTAATCAAAACCCTCCCAACAAACAAAATTCTAGGACCATATGTAATCATCAGTGAATTATAACAAACATTTAAAGAAGAATTAATACCAATCCTTTTCAAACTCTTCAAAAATAGAAGAGAAGGGAACATTTCCAAACTCAGGTTTTACAAAGTCAGCATTACTCAGATACCAAAACCACACAAGGGCACTAGAAGAAAGGAAAATCATAAGTTAATATAACCAGTGAACATAAATGCAAAAATTCTCAACAAAATGCTAAATAAAAAATTCAACAACACATTAATAGAATCATAGAGTGTGATCAAGTGGGAATTGTTTCAAGGATGCAAAGATAATGTAACATTTATTTGCAAGTCAATCCAAGAGATAGGTCACAATCAAAAATGAAGGATAAAAATTATATAATCATCTCAATAAATGCAAAAAATGCACTTGTTAAAATTCAGCATGAATTTTTGATAAAAACTCTTAAAAAAAAACTGGATATAGAGGGAAAGTACCTCAACATAATGAAGGCCACATACAACAAACCCACAACTAACATCAAACTCAACACTGAAAATCTGAAAGTTTTCCTCTAAGTTAAGGAACAAGAGAAGGATGCCCACTCTCACCACGTTTATTTATTCTGGTATTAGAAGTTCTATGCAGGAAAAATAGGCAAGAAAAATAAATTAAAGCCACCCAAATCAGAAAGGAAGAAGTAAAACTATCACTATTTGCAGGTAAACATGAAATTGTATGCATAAAACCTTAAAGACTGTACCAAAAAACTGTTAGAACTAATACATTTAATTTATTTAATTAATAAATTTAATTATTAAATTTAATACATTTTTTAAGGATACAAAATCAATGTACAGAAACTAGTTGTAATTTATAAACTAGTAATAATCTTTCAGAAAGATAAAGAAGTAAAATAGTCCCATTTACAATTGCATTCAGAAGAATAAAATACCTACGAATATGTTTAACCAAGGAGATGAAAGACCTGTAAAGAAAGAAAGAACATGAAAAATAAAGATATTCCACACTCATAGATAAAAATAATTGATATTGCTAAAATGTCCATACTTTCCACAGCAATCCATAGGTTCAGTATAATCCTTATCAAAATACCAATAGTACTTTTCACAGAAATAAAACAAGCAATTCTAAAGTTTGTAAGAACCCAAATAGAAAAAAAATCTTGAGAAAGAATGAAACTGAAGACATTACTCTTTTTGATTTCAACTTATATTACAAAACTCCAGTAATCAAAAGCAAAATGATATTGGCATAAAAAGGCATGTAGATATGTGGAACAAAATAAAAATCTGAGAAATACACTCACATATATGGTCAATCAATTTAAAACAAAAGAGCCAAGAATAAACAATGGGAGAAACAGTTTATTCAACAAATGATGTGACTACTATATTTAAAATAGATAAACAACAAGTTTATGCTGTATAGTACAAGCAACTATATTCAATATCTTACAGTAACCTATAATGAAAAAGAATATGAAAAGGAATGTATGTATGTATATGTATGACTGAAACATTATGCTGTACATCAGAAATTGACACATTATAAACTGACTATACATCAATAAAAATTTTTAATGGTATGGAGGAAACTGGACAACCACCTGCAAAAGAGTGAAACTGAACCACTATATTACATCACACATAAAAACCTACATACTAAAATGAACTAAACACCTAAACATAAGACCTGAAACCATAACACTCCAAGGAGAAAACATAGAAGGTAAGCTCCTTGGCATCACTCTTGGTGATGATTTTTCAGATTTGATCCTAAAAGCAAAAGCAACAAAAGGAAAAATAAATAGGTGGACAAATCAAAATTAAAAAAAAGTTCTCTAAAGCAAAAGAAGCCATCAACAAAATGAAAAAAATAGCCTTTTGAAAGGGGGAAAATATTTTCAAATCATATATCTAATATTAATATTCAAATTGTGTAAGGAACTCATACAACTCAATAGTAAAAATGATAAAGAAAAAGAAAAAAAAACATTAAACATGGGAACAGGATCTGAATTAACATTTTTCCGAAGGAGATATACAACAAATACATGAAAAAGTGTTCAATATTACTAATCATCAAGGATATACAAATCAAAACCACAATGACATATCACTTCACAATTCTTAGAATGACTATTATCAAAAAGACAAGAAATAACAAGCATTGGCTAGGCTATGGAGTGAAGTCAACATTTTTATGTGTTTATGAGAATGTAAACTGGTGCAGCCACTATGGAAAACAGTATGGAGTTCCTCAAAAAATCAGAAGAAGAAACTACTATATTATCTATCAATTTCACTTCTGGGAGTTTACCCTAAGAAAATAAAAATACTAACTCAAAGAGATATCTGTATCCCCATGTTCATTCTAACAATATTTTTGATAGCTCAGACATGAGCTAATGGATAAATGGATAAAGAAAATCTATCATCTATCTATCTATCTATCTATCTATCCACACATATATACACATATATATACAAAATTGAATATTAGTCATAAAAGTGAAGGAAGTCTTGCCATTTGAAGCAACATGGATGGACTGAAGGCATTTTGCTAAGTTAAATAAATCAGATAGAGAAAGACAAATACCATATGACCTCACTTATATGTGGAACCTGAAAAGAAATCACAAGCAAAAATCTGATTTATGTTTACAGAGAACAGATTGGTAGTTGCCACAGGCAGTGTTTGTGGTGTGAGTGGAATGAGTGAAGTTGGTCAAAAGGTACAAACTTCTTGTTATAAAATAAGTAAATCCTGGGCATAGTGACTATAATTAATAATAGTGTATCAAATATTTTTAAAAAGAAAACAAAAGCAAAAAACAAATATTAGCAAACTATGTATAGATTTATATAGTATATTCAGATAAAACTTAAAAAACTGGGAATAGAAAGGAACTTCTTTAACTTCATAAAGGGCATTTAATTATATCCCATTGCTTTCATCATGTCAATGGTGAAAGACTGGATGATTTTCTCCTAATATGAACACTAAGATAGGAATGCCTGTTCTTTATTTTTTGCATTTTTTTATTGCGTAATAGTCATTTTTCAATGTTGTGTCAAATTCTACTGGAGAGCACAATTTTTCACTTATACATAACATAAATATATTCATTGTCACATTTTTGTTTTTGCTATGAGCTACCTCAAGATCTTGTATATATTTCCATGTGCTATACACTATAATCTTGATTATCTATTCTGCATTTTATTTATTTTTCTTTCTTTTTAAATTTTTTTTAATAGATTTATAATCATTTTACAATGTTCTGTCAAATTCCACTGTAGAGGACAATTTTTCAGTCATACATGAACATGTATATATTCATTGTCACATTTTTTTCTCAGTGAGCTATCATAACATCTTGTGTATATTTCCCTGTGGTATACAGTATAATCTTGTTTATCTATATTGCAATTTTGAAATCTCCTCTATCCCTTCCCACCCTCCGCCCCCTTGGCAACCACAAGTTTGTATTATATGTCTATGAGCTTATTTCTGTTTTGTATTTATGCTTTTTTTTTTTTGTAGATTCCACATATCAGCAAACACATATGGTATTTTTTTTTCTCGTTCTGGCTTACTTCACTTAGAATGACATTCTCCAGGTGCATCCATGTTGCTGCAAATGGCGTTATGTTCTCGGTTTTTATGGCTGAATAGTATTCCATTGTATTAATATACCATCTCTTCTTTATCCAGTCATCCGTTTATGGACATTTAAGCTGTTTCCATGTCTTGGCTATTGTAAATGGTGCTGCAATGAACATTGGGGTGCAGGTGTCTTTTTGAAGTAGGGTTCCTTCTGGATATATGCCCAGGAGTGGGATTCCTGGATCATATGGTAAGTCTATTCCTAGTCTTTTGAGGAATCTTCATACTGTTTTCCACAGTGGCTGCACAAAACTTCATTCCCACCAGCAGTGTAGGAGGGTTCCCCTTTCTCCACAGCCTCTCCAGCATTTGTCATTTGTGGATTTTTGAATGACGGCCATTCTGACTGGTGTGAGGTGATACCTCACTGTAGTTTTGATTTGCATTTCTCTGATAATTAGTGATAATGAGCATTTTTTCATGTGCCTATTGATCATTTGTATTTCTTCCTTGGAGAATTGCTTCTTTAGGTCTTCTGCCCATTTTTGGATTGGGTTGTTTATTTTTTTCTTATTGAGTCATATGAGCTGCTTATATATTCTGGAGATCAAGCCTTTGTCAGTTTCACTTGCAAAAATTTTCTCCCATTCCATAGGTTTTCTTCTTGTTTTACTTCTGGTTTCCTTTGATGTGCAGAAGCTTGTAAGTTTCATTAGGTCCCATTTGTTTATTCTTGCTTTTATTTCTTCTAGGAGAAAATTTTTGAAATGTATGTCAGATAATGTTTTGCCTATGTTTTCCTCTAGGAGGTTTATTGTATCTTGTCTTATGTTTAAGTCTTTAATCCATTTTGAGTTGATTTTTGTATATGGTGTAAGGGAGTGTTCTAGCTTCATTGTTTTACATGCTGCTGTCCAGTTTTCCCAACACCATTTGCTGAAGAGACTGTCTTTATTCCAATGTGTATTCTTGCCTCCTTTGTCGAAGATGAGTTGACCAAAAATTTGTGGGTTCATTTCTGGGCTCTCTATTCTGTTCCATTGGTCTATATGTCTGATTTTGTACCAATACTATGCTGTCTTGATGACTGTAGCTCTATAGTATTTTCTGAAGTCTGGGAGAGTTATTCCTCCAGCCTCTTTCTTTCTCTTCAGTAATGCTTTGGCAATTCTAGGTCTTTGATGGTTCCATATAAATATTATAATGATTTGTTCTAGTTCTGTGAAATATGTCCTGGGTAATTTGATAGGGATTGCATTAAATCTGTAGATTGCCTTGGGCAGTGTGACCATTTTACCAATATTGATTCTTCCAATCCAAGAGCATGGAATATCTTTCCATTTTTTAAAGTCTTCTTTAATTTCCTTCATCAATGGTTTATAGTTTTCTGTGTATAAGTCTTTCACCTCCTTGGTTAGATTTATTCCCAGATATTTTATTACTTTGGGTGCTATTTTAAAGGGGATTGTTTCTTTACTTTCTTTTTCTGTTGATTTATCATTAGTGTAAAGAAATGCAACTGATTTTTGAAAGTTAATTTTGTAACCTGCTACCTTGCTGAATTCTTCAATCAGCTCTAGTAGCTTTTGTGTGGACCTTTTAGGGTTTTCTATATATAGTAACATGTCATTGGCATATAATGACACTTTTAGCTCTTCTTTTCCAATTTGGATCCATTTTATTTCTTTCTCTTGCCTGATTGCTGTGGCTAGGACTTCCAGGACTATGTTGAATAGGAGTGGTGATAGTGGGCATCCTTGTCTTGTCCCAGATTTTAGTGAGAAGCTTTTGAGTTATTCACCATTGAGTACTATGCTGGCTGTAGGTTTGTCATATATAGCTTTTATTATGTTGAGGTATTTTCCCTCTATACGAACTTTGGTGAGAGGTTTTTTTTTTATCATAAATGGGTGTTGAATTTTATCAAATGCTTTTTCTGCATCTATTGGGATGATCATGTGGTTTTTGTCCTTTCTCTTGTTGATGTGATGTATTACATTGATCTGCGTATGTTAAACCACCCTTGTTTCCCTGCAATGAACCCCACTTGGTCATGATGTATAATCTGTTTTATATGTTGTTGGATTTTATTTGCTAAAATTTTGGTGACGATTTTGGTGTCTATGTTCATCAGAGATATTGGCCTATAATTTCCTCTTTTGGTAGCGTCTTTGCCTAGTTTTGGTATCAGAGTAATGGTGGCTTTATAGAATGAGTTTGGGAGTATTCCCTCCTTTTCAATCTTCTGGAAGAGTTTGAGAATGACTGGTATGAGTTCTTCTTTGTATGATTTGTAGAATTCCCCAGTGAAGCCATTCAGTCCTGGACTTTTATTTGTAGGGAGGTTTTTTATTGCTATTTCAATTTCATTTCTAGTAATCAAGTCGTCAGTTTCTTCTTGATTCAATCTTGGTAGACTGTGTGTTTCCAGTAACTTGTCCATCTCCTCTAGGATATCCAGCTTGGTTCCATATAGTTTTTCATAATATTCTTGTATGATATTCTGTATTTCTATTTTATTTGTTGTAATTTCTCCATTTTCCTTTCTTATTTTGCTAATTTGTTCTCTCTCTTTTTTCTTCTTTGTGAGTTTTGCCAGAGGTTTTTCGATTTTATTTACTTTTTCAAAAAACCAGTTTCGGATTTGTTGATTTTTTTCTATGGTCTTGTTAATCTTTATTGTATTTATTTCCTCCCTGATCTTTATTATTTCTTTCCTTCTGCTGCCTTTTGGGGCTTTTTGTTCTTTTTCCAGTTCTTATAGTTGGTGGGTTAGATTGCTTATTTGAGAGTTTTCTTCTTTTTTGAGGAAGGCCTGTATCACTATAAACTTCCCTCTTAGCACTGCCTTTGCTGTGTCCCATAAATTTTGTGTGATTGTACATTCATTTTCATTTATCACAAGATATTTTTTAATTTCATCTTTGATTTCCTCATTGACCCATTGTTTTTTTAATAGCATATTCTTTAATCTCCATGCTTTACTTTTTTTCTCCTTTGTTTCTGTGTTGTTGATTTCCAGATTCATGGCATTGTGGTCAGTAAAGATGCTTGAGATAAATTCTATCTTCTTAAAATTGTTGAGGCTTCTTTTGTGCCCAAATACTTGATGAATCCTGGAAAATGTTCCATGTGCACTTGAAAAGAATGCATATCCTATTTTTTTTGGGGGGGGGGAATAATGCTCTGAAACTATCCACCAAATCTAATTTTTCTATTGTATTGTTTAGTTTCTCTGTTGCCTTATCTATTTTCTGTCTGGAAGATCTGTCTAGTGATGTTAATGTGGTGTTAAAATCCCCAACTATGATTGTATTCCCATCAATATCCCCCTTTATCTCTGTTAGCAATTGTTTTATGTACTTAGGTGCTCCTATATTGGGTGTATATATATTAACAAGTGTGATATCCTCATCTTTTATCACTCCTCAAATCATTATAAAATGTACTCCTTTATCTTTCTTTATAGCCTTTGTTTTGAAGTCTATTTTGTCTGAAATCAGTACTGCTACACCTGCTTTTTTGGCTTTTCCATTTTCATGGAATATCCTTTTCCATTCTTTCACTCTCAACCTATATTTGTCCTTCTCCCTAAAGTGGGTCTCTTGTATGCAGCACATTGAAGGTTCTTCCTTTATTATCCAGTCTGCCACTCTATGTCTTTTGACTGCAGCATTTTGTCCATTAACATTTTCAGTAAGTAATTATAGAAGTGTGTTTATTGCATTTTTGAACTTATCTTTGTAGTTAATTTGGTATTTCCTCTTTGTTCCTTTCTTCTTCCTTTTGTGGTTTAGTAATTTTCCTTTGTGTTATCATGGATTGTATTTAGTTTTTGTGACTCCCTTGAAAGTTTTGGATTTTGTTACCCTTTTTTTAAGTCTATTAGCCCATTACTATAACTGTTTTTATTAAACTGCTAGTAACATGATCTCAAACCTATCCTCCTGAAAACAAAAAATTAAAAAATAAAGAAAAAATATTCTACATTTCCCTGCCTCCCTTTCCCACTCTCCATGATTTGTATGTGTTCTTTTATAATTTTGTGTTTATTTTATTTGTAATTCATGAGTTATCACTTTTCCAGTTATGAGTTTCTCATTTCTGTAGCATCCTGCTGCTTTTCTATTTAGACTAGACCTTTGAATATGTCTTTTAGCATGGGTTTAGTGTTGCTACACTCTTGTAGCTTTTTCTTGTCTGTGAAATTCTTTATGTCTACTTCTATCCTAAAGGATAGCCTTGCTGGATAAAGTATCCTAGGCTGCATCTTTTTTTCATTCAGGACTCTGAATATATCTTGCCACTCCCTTCTGGCCTGTAGTGTTTGTGTAGAGAAATCAGCTGAGAGACTTATGGGGATTCCCTTGTAAACCACTCTCTGCTTTTCTCTTGCTGCCTTTAGGATCACTTCTTTATCTTTGACTCTGGCCATCTTCATTATTATATGTCTTGGTTTGGGTCTGTTTCAGTTCTTCTTGTTTGGGACCCTCTGAGCTTCCTGTACTTGTATATCTGATTCCTTCTTTAAGTTTGGGAAGTTTTCAGTCATGATTTCTTCAAAAACCTTTTCAATCCCCTTTGATCTTTCTTCCCCTTCTGGGACCCCTATGATGCGAAGATTGGCACACTTTATATTATCCCATAGGTCCCTTATGTTATTTTCATTTGTTTTTATTTATTTATCTTGTAGCTGTTCTGATTGGTTGCTTTCTATTTTCCTGTCTGCTAGGTCACTAATTCGTTTCTCTGCATTATCTAGTTGGCTTTGTACAGCCTTTAGATCATTTCTCATCTCCGCCAATGAGTTTACCAATTCTACTTGGCTCTTCTTTATAGCTTCCATTTCATCTTTGACATATTTTATATCTTTAAACACTATCTCTTTTAGTTCCTTCAGTACTTTTTCACTCCTTTTTTGAAATCTTGATCTAGTAGGCTATTGATGTCTAATTCATTGATCATTCTTTCAGGGGATTTCTCTTGTTCTTTTAATTGGGAATGGCTTCTCTGCTTCTTTATCTTGCTCATACCTCTCTGGCACTGTGGTTTATGGAGTATCAGTTATCTATTTTGGTCCTTAAGGAGTTTATCTACTTAATGCCTATGTAGGAATAAATCTTAGGAAAAAATGAGAGATAGAAAGAGAAAAAAATTTTAAAAGAAAGGAGAAAAAATGATTTAAAAACTGTGTATAATGAATAATAGAAGAGGAACTTGAAGCTGAATAGGAATCGGTTTGAGACGTCCTTTAAAAACCTTTAAAAAAGCAGAAAAGAGGAAAAGATGTATTTGAAACCTGTGTATAATCAATAACAGGGCATCAAAACCAAGAGAAATAAAAATGAAATGATTGGATTTTTAAAAATAATAATAATAAAAATATTTTTTAAAAATTAAAAAGGGATTAAAACTAAAGATATATATAATGTTTAAGAAGTACAAATTAAAAGGTAATAGAAAATAGAACAGGTAAAACAGATTAAAAAAAAAAAACAGAAAAAAAGGGGGAGGGGAGTCAGTGTTCTCCTGGAGACTGTGTGCTTTTAATGCGAAGTCTTTCTGTCTTCATCCTGTTTTGGAAGCTCTGCTTACTGTTTCCAGAGTCCCTCTGTTGGCGCCCTCGTCTGTGTTGCTCCCAATGCCTGTAGGCAAGCAGATCGTGCCTCCTCCCAACACTGGGTCTGGTGCAGCTCTCCTTCCCTGTGGGCAGGCAGGTCACTGCCCCTCCCGATGCTGCAGTCAGATGTTGCAAACTGGCCAGGTAGGAGGGCGTGTTACACCCCCTCCCTGTACCGCGGTCAGGGGCTGCACTTCTGCCCAAAAGGCTGGGGGCCTCCCGCCTGTCCCAGTGCTGGTCGCTATGCTGCTCTGTGCTGCTGCGTGCTCCACCTTGTGTCGACATTCCACAGGCGGGCTTGGGGAAGAACGAGGGACAGCCCTGTCCCTGTTCTGGGCCAAAACACAGCTCCTTGTTTGACTTGGTGGAGCAAGTTCTCTGAGGGACCAGGACGGAAGGATCCTATCTGCCTTGGGCTACAGACAAGTCTCCATCTGGACTTTGAGGCTGCTAAGCCCTTAGGTGCAGATGCAGGTTTTGTGCCAGCCCCCGCCTGGGTTCTAAGCACCAGAGGATATGGTGGCTACTCCTGAGCCCCTTCTCTTTCCACCCAAAGACTTTCCGCAGGTTTTCAGAGATGGGGTTATGCACCCTTCCCCCCAGGGCACATCAGCTGTGTTGTTTTATGGAGAGTTCTGGTTGTTTTGCCCTGTGCACCCACAGCCACGGCACGCAGCCCCCTGAGGTCCCCTGGGGCTGCCTCACTGCAACCATTCCTGTCCACCGCCCATCTCAGGCAGCTTGGCCCTGCCCCCAGCTGCTGGGCCGCGTCTTGGACTGGGTGTCGCGGGGACCCTCTGTGCCTGTTTAACAGTTCTGTCAGTTAAGGGCTGGTCTGTACAGATCCAAGCCTCAGAGGCTCTTCCTGCATCCAGCTGGCCTCTCAGTTGGAGAGGGGAGACCCAGCAAAAGACCGCCAGTCTTCCTTTGCCACTCCTTCCCCGCAGGATCCGTCCCGCTGTGTTTTGACTTTTCTTTTTTCTTTTTCCCTTTTTTCCTACTGGATTTTTGGCATCTCTATCTTTTGAAGGGGACAATGTTTTGTTGGAGTTCCGTAGGTGCCCTGGTTGGCTGAGTGGCTCTGTGGATGTGAGTCTTGGTGTATTTGTGGGTTAGGGTGAGCTACAAGCGTCCTTCTACTCTGCCATCTTGGCCTCCTCCTAAAAATACTTTGAGACAAATGATGATGAAAACAACCACACAAAATATGTGAAGTGCAGAAAAAGCAGTCGTAAGAGGGAAGTTCGGAGCAATACAGGCCTTCCTCAAAAAACAACAGCAATTTTAAGTAAAACACCTTACCTATCATGTAAAAGAATTAGAAGAAGTATAAACAAAGCTAAAGTCAGCAGAAGAAAAGAAATAGTAAAGTTCAGGGAGGAAATAAATAAAATAGAAATTAAAAAAATACAAAACATCAATCAAACCAAGAGCTATTTTTTGAAAGAGTAAACATAATTGACAAATTTCTGGTCAGGCTCACCAAGAAGAAAAGACAGCACATAAATAAACAAAATAAGAAATGAAAATAGAGAAATTACAACCAAACAACAGAGAAATACAAAAAAATGAGAAAACTATGAACAGCTATATGGCAATAAATTATATAACTTAGAAGAAATGGACAAGTTTCTAGAAACATAAGTCCACCAAAACTGAATTAAAAAAAAAAAAAAGAAATCAGTTGAACAGACCAATCCCTGGAAGTGAAATAGAATAAGCAAAAAACCCCAAAACAAAACAAAACAAAAAGACCTCCTTGCAAACAAAAGTCCAAGACCAGATGGCTTGACTGGGGAATTTATCAAACATAAAAAGAAAAGCTCATGCCCAGTCTTCTCAAACTCTCCTAAAAAAGTGAAGAGGAGGGAATACTCCCAAACTCATTCTATCAAGCCACCATCACCCTGATACCAAGGCCAGACAAAGATATTACCAAAAAAGAAAACCATATGTCAATATTGTTGATGAACATAGATACAATAATCCTCAATAAAATATAACAAGCAGAAGCCAACAACACCTAAAAAAAGGTTATACTCCATGATCAAGTTGGGTTCATCCCAGGGACACAAGGATGCTTCAACATATGCAGATCAATTAATGTGATACACCACATCAACAAGAGAAAGACAAAAATCACATGATCATCTCAATAGATTCAGAAAAAGCATTTGATAAAATTCAACACCCGTTTATCGTAAAAACTCTAACCAAAGTGAGTATAAAGGAAACACATCACAACATAATAAAAGCTGTTTATGTCACCACTTCTACTCTGTATAGTATTGGATGTCCTAGCCATAGCAACTAGACAAGAAAAGGAAATAAAAGTGATCCATATTGGAAAAGAAGAGGTAAAATTGTCATTATATGTAAATGACATGATACTATATATAGAAAAATCTAAAGGCTCTCAATAAAAACTCTTAGAGCTATTAAAAGAATTCAGCAAAGTAGCAGGATACAAGATTAACATACAGAAATAAGTGGTATTTCATTATACTTACAATGAAGTATCAGAAAATTAAAGTAAAAAAAAAAACCTTTTAAAATTGCATCCAAAAATAAAATACTGAGAAATAAATATGACCAAGGAAGTGAGACTTATATGTGGAGAACTACAAAACACTAACTAAGGAAATTAAAGATGATTTTAAAAAATGGAAAGATATCCCATATTCTTGGATTAGGAGAATTAATATTATTAAAATGGCCATAATACCCAAAGCAATCTACAGATTTATTGTGATCCCTATCAAATTACCCAGGATATTTTTCACAGAACTAGAACAAATAACCTTAAATTTATATTGGATTATAAAAGGCCTAGAATTGCCAAAGCAATAGTGAAGAAAAAGAATGAAACTAGAGGAATAACCATCCCAGGCTTCAGACAATATTACAGAGCTACAGTAATCATAATAGCATGCTATTGGTACAAAAACAGACATATGCATCAATGGAACAAAATAGAGAGCCCAGAAATAAACCCACAGACTTACAATCAATGAATCTTTGACAAAGGAGGCAAGAACATACAATGGAGAAAAGACAGTCTCTTCAGCAAATGGTGTTGGGAAAACTGTAGACCTGCATGAATTAATGCAGTTAGAATACACTCTCACACTATACGCAAAAATAAACTCAAAATGGCTTAAAGACTTAAACATAAGAGAAGACACTCTAAACCTCTTAAAAAAAGACATAGGCAAAACATTATCTGACATAAATATTAGCAATTATCTCCTACAGCAGTCTGTGCAGGCAATAGAAATAAAAGCAAAAATAAACAAATGGGACCTAATTAAACTTATAAGCTTTTGCACAACATAGGAAAACATAAAGAAAACAAAGGACAACCTACAGAATGTGAGAAAATATTTGTAAAAGATTAGACTGACAAGGGCTTAATCTCTAGAATATATAAACAGCTCATACAACTTAATAAAAAAATGAAACAACCCATTCCAAAAATGGGCAATAGACCTAAACAAGCAATGAAGACATACAAATGGCCAATAGGCAAATGAAAAAAAATGCTCAGTATCACTATCATCAAAGACATGCAAATCAAGACTACAGTGAGGTATCACCACACAACAATCAGAATTTCCATCATTCAAAAGTCCACAAATGATAAATGCTGGAGAGTGTGTCGAGAAAAGGGAACCCTCCTACACTATTATTGGGAATGTAGTTTGGTGTTGCTGTTATGGAAAACAGTACATAGATTCATCAAAAGACCAAAACTAGACTTACCATATGATCCAGAAACTTCACTCCTGGGCATATATCCAGAGGGAATCTTAATTCAGAAAAATGCATTCACCCCAATATCATAGCAGCACTATTTACAATACCCAAGACATGGAAACAACCTAAATGTCCAAGGACAGATGATTGGATAAAGAATCTGTGGTATATTTATTCAATGGAATACTATTTAACCATAAAAATAAGAAAATAATTCCATTTGAAGCAACATGGATGGACCTGGGAATTGTCATTCGAAGTGAAGTAAGCCAGCAAGAGGAATATCATATGATATCACTTGTATGTGAAATCTAAAAAAATGAACTTATTTACAAAACAGAAACAGACTTACAGACATAGAAAAGAAGTTATGGTTACTGGGGGTAAGAGGATGGAAAGGGATAAATTGGGAGTTCCAGCTTTGCAGATACTAAGTAATATATATATATAATAATAATATATATATATATATAAAATAGATGAACAAGTTTATACTGTATAGCACACGGAAATATATTCGATTTTTTTAGTAATTTATGGTGAAAAATTATGAAAATTTATATATGTATGTTCATGTATGACTGAAGCATTATGTTGTACCCCAGAAACTGACACAACATTGTAAACTGACTATTTCAACATAAATATATGTATATATGTATATATATATAAAAAGTTTTAAAAATGGAATAGTCATAAATTTAACAAAACATGAGAAGCATAAGTATGCTAATAATTTTGCAGTGCTGATGAAAGTAATTTCTAAAAACTTTAAAATTGGAGAGACATATTGCGCTCATTGTCTGAAAGATTTGATATATTTGCAATATGAATTTTCCCCAAGTTGAGCTATTTATTTAATGCAATTTCAATGAAAATATCAGCAAAAGATTTTGTATATTCAGATAAGTGAATTTTAATATTTTATTCATGATTTAAAGAATGCAGTATGGGTAAAACATTTTGAAAGAAAGGAATCAATTTGAAGCCCTCACATAAACCTGATTTTTAATACTATATTTAGGGCTATAGTAATCAGGTAATTTTAGTATTGGTGAAGGTATAAATATATAAAAAGATGAAATACTATAGAGAGTCCAGAAACAGATGGACACAAATATAGCCAATTATAAAATTTTGACAGAGATACAAGGCAATTCAACAGAGTAAGAATAGTCCTTTCAATAATTAGTGTTGTAACAATTAAACAATTCTACACAAAAGAAAGAAGTGTACTTTTACCAAATCTTACACATTATACAAAATTTAATTTAGAATGGAAAAACAACAAAGACCTACTCTATAGCACAGGGAACTATATTCATTCTCTTGTAATAACATATAATGGAAAAGAATCTTTAAAAATCTGTATGTATGCATATGTATAACTGAATCACTTTTGCTGTACACTTGAAATGAATATTGTAAGTCAACTACACTTCAAAAAAAATAAAATTGAAAAAAGAAAAAATATTAATTTAGAATGGATAAGAGACCTAAATGTAAAATATAAGTCTAAACACTTTGGAAAAAAATAGGAGAAAATTCTTCAACACCTTAGGTTGGGTGAAGAGGTCCTGGATATGACACAAAGAGCCAGATCCACAAAAGAAAAAGAAAAAAAAGATAAATCAGGCCTCATCCAAATTTAAATATTTTCTTTGGTAAAATAAATTTATGATAAGGAAAGGACTACAAGAAAGCTTTGCAAATCACATATATGAATAAAGAATTTGCAACCATAATATATAAAGAAATTTCAAAATTGAACAATAAGAAATCAAAAATGGGTGAAAACCATGAACAGATATATCACCAAAGAAAATATGTGGAAGGAAAAAATTAGTATATGAAAAGATGTTTAGTATAATTAGGAAGATGCACATTAAAATGCAAAATACATACCTATTAGAATCGCTAAAATAATATATTTTTATAAAAACCACACAATTCCAAGTACTGATGCGAATGCAAAGCAACTGCTAGTAGGAATGCAAAATGGTAAAGCCACTCTGGAAAACAGTTTTGGCAGTTCTTTGTAAATTTATTCTACTTCTACTATAGGATCCAATGATCTCACTCCTCATTACATATTCTAGAGAATTAAAACTTATATTCACTAAAAAATGAACATAAACGTTTATAAAAGCTCTAGTCATACTTGCCAAAAACTAGAATAAACTTTAATGTTTTTCAGTGGGGAAACATAAAACCAAATAAAAAGGAATGTACTTTTGAAACCTATAAAAATATGGTTGCAATTCAAAGGCATTATGCTGAATGAAAGTAACCAGACACAGAAGGCTACATTCTGTATGATTACAAATTTATGATATTCTTGAAAAGGCATTAGAGAAATAAACTTGAAACAATAGAGACATAACTTCAACATGCTCACTGGAGTGGTTAAAATTAAAAAGACTGACCATAAGATGTCTTGGCAAGGATGTGGATAAACTAGATCTCTCATATACTGGAGGTGGGAATTCAAAATAGTACAGCCATTTTGGAAAACAGTATGGCAGTTTCTTATACAATTAAAATGTACTTTAATATATGACCCAACCTTCCAATTCCTAGCTATTTACCCAAGATATTGTTTAAAAATATATTCAAAGAAATCCTTGTATCAAAATGTAACAACACTTATGTGTAACAGCCAATAACTAGAAATAATTTCCATCTACAGATAAGTGGATTTAAAAAAATTGGTATATTGTCATTTTTATGGCTGAATAGTATTCCATTGTATAAATATACCACATCTTCTTTATTTAGTCATCTGTTGATGGACATTTAGGCTATTTCCATGTCTTGGCTATTGTAAATAGTGCTGCTACATAACGCCATTTGCAGCAACATGGATGTCCCTGGAGAATGTCATTCTAAGTGAAGTAAGCCAGAAAGAGAAAGAAAAATATCATATGAGATCTCTCATATGTGGAATCTAAAAAAGAAAAAAAATTAACATAAATACAAAACAGAAACAGACTCATAGACATAGAATACAAACTTGTGGTTGCCAAGGAGGAGTAGGGTGGGAAGGGACAGACTGGGAGTTCAAAATTTGTAGATACTGACAGGCATATGCAGAATAGATAAACAAGATTATACTGTATAGCACAGGAAAATATATACAAGATCTTGTGGTAGCTCACAGCAAAAAGAATGTGACAATGAATGTATGTATGTTTATGTATAACTGAAAAATTGTGCTCTACACTGGAATTTGACACAACATTGTAAAATGACTATAATTCAATAAAAAATTGTTTTAAAAAATTGGTATAACCACACAATAGAATAATACTGAGCATTAAAAGGAATAAAATACTAAAACAAATAAGTAAATAAATAAATAAATCTCAAATGCATTATGCAAATTCAGAGTAGGCAGACCCAATAGATCACATACTGAATGATTCTATTTACAAGAATTACAAATATTATTTCATAAAAATATTATACAAATTGTAAATAAGTTCAGTGGTTTCCAGAGACTGAGTTTTTCAGAGATAGTTTAGTTTTAAAGGGGAACAATAAAACAGTCTTGGATTATGGAAATATTATGTAACAGAAGTCAACAAGCTTTTCCTGTAAATGATCAGATAGCAAATATTTTAGATTTTATGGGCGATACAGTGTCTTGAAATTATTTATTTCTGCCATTGTTCTACATCATGAATGTGAGGTGGTTATGTGACTGTATACATTTGTCAAAATGTATCAACTTACACACTAATAATTGGTGAATTTCATTATATTGTTACTGCATGTAACTCTACCTCAGTAACACTGGCTTTACTTATTTATTCATTAAAATTTTAAATAGTAGGTTTATTGAGGTATAAATCACATACCATTGAAATTTGGTTTAATTACAACCACAAAACTGTAAAATTCAGTGTTTTTATTTTATTATTTTATTGAGTTATAGTGATTTAAAAAATTATATTAGATTCATGTGTAAAAAAGTAATTAAATTTTATAGATTATACTCTATTTATAGTTATTAAATATTGGTTTATTTCTAGTGCTGTACAATATATCCTTTTGGCTTATTAGTTTCACAGACTGCAGTTTATGTATCTTAATCTCCTACTCCTATTTTACCACTCCCCCATTCCCTAGCCTCACTGGTAAGCAATAGTTCATTCTCTATATCTGTTTCTTTTTTGTTACATTCATCAGTTTCTTTTTTTTTAGATTCCATATATAAATGATAACATATACTGTTTGTCTTTGTCTTCCTTATTTAACTTAGCATAATACAGTCCAATATTCATGTTATTGCAAATGACAAAGTTTCTTTTTTTCTTTCTTTCTTTTTTTTTTTTACTGCTGAGTAGTAGTGCATTGTATGTACGTACATACCACTTCTTTATCCATTCTTCTGTTGGTGGACACTTAAGTTTGTTCCACATCTTGGCTATTGTAAATAATGCTGCTATGAACATTGTGGTGAATATATATTTTCAAATTAATGTCTTCATTTTCTTCAGATATACACCCAGGAGTGGAATGTCTAGATCATATCATAGCTCTGTATTCATTTTTTTAAGAACTTCCATACTGTTTTCACAGTAGTTGTTCCAATTTACATTCCCACTAGCATTGTACAATTGTACCTTTCTCCATATCCTTGCCAATATTTGTTGTTTGTTTACATTTTGAGGATAACCATTCGGACAGGTGTGAAATGGTATCTCATTGTGGTTTTGATTTTTATTTCGCTGATGATAAGTGATGTTGAGCATCTTTTCGGGTGCATGTTGGCCATCTGTATGTCTTCTTTGGAAAAATGTCTATTCAGGACTTCTGTCCATTTTTAAATCAGATTTTTTTTTTTGGTATTGAGTTGTATGAGCTATTTATATATTTTACACATTAACCCCTTATTGGTCATATCATTTACAAATATTTTGTCCCATTCAGTAGATTGTTCATTTTATTGATTTTCATTTGTTGATGGTTTTCTTTGCTGTGAAAAAGCTTTTAAGCTTGACTAAGTCCCACTTATTTATTTTTGCTTTTGTTTCCTTTATCCAAGGAGACAGATACAAAAAAAAAATGGCTACAATTTATGTAAAAGAGTCTTCTATATTTCCTTCTCAGAGTTTAATGGTTTCAGGTCTTACATTTGGATCTTTAGTACATTTTGAGTTTATTTTTTTATATAGTGATAGAAAATGTTCTAATTTCACTTTTTACATGTAGCTAACTTATTTTTGGAGCACTAGTTATTGAAGAGATTGTATTTTCTCCATTGTATATTTTTATTCTTGTCTCCTTTTAATAGATTAACTGATCATATGTGCATGGGTTTATTTCTGGGCTCTCTATTCTATTTCATTGATCTATGTGTTTGTTTTTGTGCCTATACCATGCTGTTTTGTTTATTGTAGCTTTTCAGTATAGTATGAAGTCAGGGAGTGTGATTCCTCTAATTCTGTTCTTCATTCTCAAGATTGTTTTGGCTAATTCAGGGTCTTTTGTACTTCCATACAAATTTCAAAATTATTTGGTCTAGTTCTGTTTTTAAAAATGACATTGGTATTTTTATAGAGATTGCATTTAATCTGTAGATTGCCTTGGATACTATGGTCATCTTAACAATATTAATTCTTCCAATTCATGAACATAATGTATCATTTCATTTGTTTGTGTCATCTTCAGTTTTTTTAATCAGTAACAAAGTTTTCTGAATACAGGTCTTGTACCTCATTTTGTAGATTGATTTTCAAGTATTTTAGTCTTGTTAATGTGATGGGTAAATGGGATTATTTTCTTAATTTCTTTTTCTGATAGTTTGTTGTTAGTGTATAAAAATACAATGGACTCCTGTATGCTAATTTTGTATCCAGTAACTTTACTAAATTCATTGATGAGCTTTAGTACTTTTTGATGGTATACTTAAGGATTTTGTATGTATAGTATCATATCATCTGCTAATAATGACAGATTTATTACTTCCTTTCCAATTTGGATTCCTTTTATTTCTTTTACTTGTCTGATTGCTGTGGCTAAAAATCCCAATACTATGCTGAATGAAAGTGATTAGAGTCTTGTCTTGTTCCCAGTTTTAGAGGAAATGCCTTCAACTTTTCACCTTTGAGTATAATGTTACTTGTGGGCTTATCATATGTGACCTTTATCATGTTGAGGTGTATTCCCTCTATACCCACTTTCTAGGAGTGTTTATAATATATAGATGTTGAATTTTTTCTTTTTATTTCTTTTAAAGATTTTTTATTGAGTTATAGTCATTTTACAATGTTGTGTCAAATTCCAGTGTAGAGCACAATTTTTTAGTTATACATGAACACACGTATATTCATTGTCACATTTTTTTTTGCTGTGAGCTACTACAAGATCTTGTATATATTTCCCTGTGCTATACAGTATAATCTTGCTTATCTATTCTGCATATGCCTGTCAGTATCTACAAATTTTGAACTCCCAGTCTGTCCCTTCCCCTCATCCTCCCCCTTGGCAACCACAAGTTTGTATTCTATGTCTATGAGTCTGTCTCTGTTTTGTATTTATGTTTTTTTTTTTTTTAGATTCCACATATCAGCCATAAAAACCAATAACATAATGCCATTTGCAGCAACATGGATGTTCCTGGAGAAAGTAATTCTAAGTGAAGTAAACCAGAAAGAGATAGATGTTGAATTTTGACAAAAGCTTTTATTTTGGCATCTCTTGAGATGATGATTTCATTTTTATTTTTCAATTTGTTAAAGAATCACATTGATTGATTTGTGGATATTGAAAAATTCTTGCATCCCTGTGATAAATCCTATTTAATCATGGTGTATGATCCTTTCAATATATTGTTAGATTCAGTATGCTAATATTTTGTTGAGGATTTTTGCATCTGTATTTATCTGTGATACTGGACTGTAATTTTCTCTCTCTCTCTCTCTCTTTTTTCTTTGGTCTCATTTTCTGGTTTGGGTATCAGAGTAATGTTGGCTTCATAGAATGAGTTCAGAAGCATGCATTCTTCTGTAATTTTTTGGAGTAGTTTGATAAGGATAGGTATTAAGTTTTCTCTAAATGCTTTGTAGAATTCACCTGTGAAGATATCTGGTCCTGGAATTTTATTTTATTTGTTGGGAGTGTTTTTACTACTGTTTAAAATTCACTACTGGTAATTAGTCAGTTCATATTTTCCATTTCTTTCTCATTCTATTTTGGGAGGTTTACATGGCTAGGAATTTGTCCATTTCTTCTTGATTTCCCATTTTATTAGCATATATTTTTATAATAATCTTCTATAATTCTTTGTATTTCCGGTGTCAGTTATAACTTCTTTTTCATTTCTGATTTTATAGATTTGGTCCCTCCATGTATTTGTGTTTTTTGCAGATTTTTTTCTTATAGTTGATTTCTAATCTCATAGCATTGTGGTCAGAAAAGGTGCTTGATATGATTTCAATTTTCTTAAATTTACTGAGGTTTACTTTATGTCTTAACATGTGATCTATCCCGGAGAATTTTTCATGTGCATGTGTAAAGAATGTGTATTCTGATATTTTTGGATAGAATGTTCTATATATCTATTTATTAAGGTGATATTTTCTAATGAGTCATTTATAGTGTTTCCTTATTGATTTCCTGTCTGGATGATCCATCAATTGATTCAAATGGAGTGTTAATGTCCCCTAATATTAATGTGCTATTGTTAATTACTCCCTTTATGTCTGTTAATATTTGCTTTATGTATTAGTTGCTCATATATATATATATATGTATATGCATATATATTTATAAAGGTTATATCTTCTTGGATTGATCCCTTGATATTTATGTAATTTCCTTCTTTGTAAATTGTAAGAGTCTTGTTTTAATGTCCATTTTGTCTAATATAAATATTGCTACCCTAGTTTTCTTTTGATTTCCAGCTCATGGAATACATTTTCCCATCCCCTCACTTTCTGTCTGTGTATGTCTTTCAATCTGCAGTGAGTTTCTTGTATGCAATATATATATGTCTTGTTTTTGTATATATTCAGCCATTCTATGCATTTTGATTGGATCATTTATTCCATTTTTATTTAAAGAAATTATTTATATGTGTACTTATTGTCATTTTGTTAATTGTTTTGTGGTTGTTTTTGAATTACTTTTTTGTTCTTTTCTTCTTTTGTTCTCTTACTGTATGATTTGATGACTATCTTTAGCGTTATGTTTGAATTCTTTTCACTTTTCTTGTGTGTATATCTATTATAGATTTTTGCTTTGTAGTTACCATGAGGTTTATATATAGCAATCCATGTATATACATGATTATTGTAAGTTGCTGATCTCTTAATTTCAGGCTCACTTAATCTTGCACTTTTTCTCTCCTCCTGTCATAATTACCATTTTGACTTTCTTTTTACTTATGTGTTTTATGTATCCTTTAATTGTTTATTGTGGATATAGGTGATTTTACTAATTTCACCCTTTAACCTTCCTATTAGCTTTGTACATGGTCAATTTATACCTTTACTTTGTATTTTTCCTGATGAGCTTTTTCCTTTCATAAGTTTCATGTTTCTAGTTGTGGTCTTTTTAGCTTAGAGAAGTCCTTTTAACATTTCTTGTAAAGCTAGTTTAGTGGTGCTGAACTCTTTTAGCTTTTGCTTTCCCATAAAACTTTGATCTCCCCTTTGAATCAGAATGAAATCCTTGCCAAGTAGAATATTCTTGGTTGTAGATTTCTCCCTCTCATCACTTTCAATATATCATTCCACTCCCTTCTGGCCTGTAGTTTCTGCTTAAAAGCCAACTGATAGCCTTATGGGAGTTCCATTGTTTGTAACTTGATGCTTTTCCTTTGCTGTTTTTAGTATTTATCTTTATCTTTAATTTTTGTTATTTTAATTTCACTGTGTCTTGGTGTGGTCCTCTTTGGGTTGATCCTATGTGGGACTCTCTGTGCTTTTGGGACTTAAATGTCTGTTTCCATTCCCAGGTTAGAAATTTTTATCTATTATGTCTTCAAGTATGTTCTCTGCCCCCTTATTTCTCTCTTATCCTGGTACCCCTATAATATGATTGTTAGTATGCTTGATGTTGACTCAGAAATCTCTTAAACTATCCTTATTTCTTTTCATTCTTTTTTTTCTTTTTTAGGGTCAGCATCAGTGATTTCCACTACTCTGTCTTCTAACTCACTGATTCATTCCTCTGTATCATTTAGTCTACTACTGATTTCTTCTAGTGTGTTTCACTTCCACTATTGTATTATTCACCTCTGTTTGGTTGTTCTTTATATTTTCTAAGTCTTTGTTGTAAACTTCTAATTTCTTGTTCTATTTATCAATTTTTCTCCTGAGTTCTTTGATGATCTTTATGATCATTACCTTGAATGTACTCTCAGGTAGGTTGCCTATCTCCCTTTCTTACGGGGTTTTATATTCTTCCTCCATTTGGGACATGTTTCTATGTTGCTTAATTTTGCCCACCTTGCTATTTTTATTGCTGTGTATCTGGTAGGTTAGTTACATTTCCCAAACTTGGAGAATTTGCCTTTATTAGGAGACATCCTAATTGTCACAGCAGCACAGTCCTCTCTTGTCACCAGAGGTATATGCTCTAGATGTGCCCTCTATGTGGGCTTGTGGTTCTTTCTGCTGTGGTGTGCTGACTACTGTGGGTTGTCTGGTAGGCATGATCGATCCCCTGTCTAGTTGGTTATCAAGTTCTGCTTTGTGAGGAGACTGCCAGCCACTGACTATTGGAACTGGGTTATAAGGGTTGGCTAAGGAAACCTAGGTGGTGCTGGGGCTAGTTCTGGCTCACTAATGTGCAGAGTCAAGGTACAGAAGATCCTGAGTCTGGTGTCCACCCACTGGTGAAGCCAGATCCTGCAGTTTGTGTTGGCCCACTGATGGGCAGAGCCAGGTTCTATGGTCTGGCTGCAAGGTCCAAAGACCTAAGAGCTGATGTCAGTCTGCTGGTGATGGAGGATGGTTCCTAACAAAGCTGGCTGTGGTGTCCATGGTGTTCCAAAGCTTTTGTTGGCCTGCTATTGGTCAGGGCTGTGGCCCAGTTGATCCTAAGGTTGGTTCTGGCCTGCTGGTGTACAGGCTGGATCCTTCCACTGAAAGTTGTTGAGCTGTGGTTGTCCTGGGGCTGGTGTTTGGGTGAGACTGGTCTTGAGTCCAGAGCAGGCTCTCCGGTCTGTGAGGCTGGGTCTAAGGGAATTTTGGGTCTAGTGTCTGCCCACTGATGGGTTGAGCTGGGTCCCAGGTTCTCTGGCTGCAGGGCCCTCAATATAACATGTGTAGTGCCTGCACACTAGTGTTTAGTTCTGAGTATTGGAATCTTTGGTGGGCAGGACCATGTCCAGGAGTGGCTCTAGGTTCAGGGGGTGTTAAGGTAGCCTGTCTGCTGGTAAATGAAGCTGTGTGCCAACTCAGTTAGTTGCTTGGCCTGAAGCATCCCACTACTGGTGCCTACAGGATAGTGCTCAGGGGTGGGGCTGGTCTTGAGGCTAATAAGCTGGAGGGAGGATTCCAAAATGCTGCTTGCCAGCACCAATGCCCATTTGGTAGAATGAACTCCCAAAAATGACTGTTGCTGGTGTCTATATCCACAGGGTAAGCTTAAGTCTCCTCCTGCCTCTCCAAGAGATTCTCCAAGATCAGCAGGTAGGTCTGAGCCATGCTTCTTTCAAATTACTGCTTTTTCCATGGGTCCCAGAGCATGTGACTTCTTTGTGTGTCCCTTTTAAGAGTGGAGTTTCTATTTCTTACAGCCATCTGGGCCTCTGGAAAGGAAGCCCTGTTGGCCTTCAATGCCAAATATTTTAGTGGCTCATCTTCCTGGCATAGAACACCTGAGTTGGAGAGTCTTATGTGGGGCTCAGACCACTCACTGTTTAGGGAGAATATCTGTAATGTATTTTTTTTTAACTTGGGGATTGCCCACTGAGTGGTATGAGTCTTAACTATACCATAACTCTGCCTCTCCTACTGGTCTTGTGGCTCTTTCTTTATATCTTTAGTTGTATAAGATCTTTTCTGGTATTTTATGGTCTTTTTCATTGATAGTTGTTTTATAGTTTTAATTTTGGTGTGCTTGTAAAAGGAGTTGAGCTCATGGTCTTTCTAGTCCTCCATCTTGGGACTAAAATCTAAAAGTGGTTTTAAACTTAAAAATATAATTAAATCTGTGGGAGCATTATCATCATCATTATCCTTTTAGACTTACTCAAAACTTTTTAGTTTATAGAACACTTTCACATGCACAATCTCATTTTGCCTAAAAAGGTAGACTATAAGACTTGCAATATTTTTAAAAATTGTGAAACATATATAAGCCTTTTGAAAATTTTTGTTATTTTTTTCTTTTCATACAAGTCCTATATTCTTAGAAGACAGAGAAGCCAAGATGATTTTCACCGTATAATTCAGTATCTCAGCAGGAAAAAATGGCACACTCAAAAGGGTTTAATTTAAGAGATTTAATGAAGGTAGGTTTTGCAGAGTTGTGAACAGGATTAAAGTACCAGTAAGGAATGGTGAGATGTATACAGTCTACCAATAGTGATAAGTGTTTAATACCTGCAGGCCTTAAGGGGCTTTAGAGAGAATTATATTACTAAAATATGTCAAGAGCTAGAGCTTTAGGAAAGGAGCTGGCCAACAGGAACTCTGATCACACAGTTGTTGCAGAGAGGGAAAGATATTGCATGACCTTTCTCCTCCTGTACACCAATCTCTTGCCTCTTATTGTTTAATCCAACTAGAAATCAGAAGTCAAGGGACTCCTGGTTATACAGTCCATACAGACCAATCTCCTATAGCACAAAGCAATATAGAAGGGGGGTAGGAAGTAGATACTGGGGAAGTAGAAAGCAAATAAAGTCTACACAACACAACCACCATTTTATGAAGAAGTTTTTCCTTACAAACAATGTTGTTATGTTAAATGAGCCGGCAAGGTGTAGAGAAATACATCTAAGTGGTGTGAATGAAGAAACTTTGAGAAGGCCCCTGAACTTCTACTACATTAGACTCTTCCTTTGAATTTTAAAGAGTTTTTTCCATTGAAAGAATCTTTTGTATTTGTCTTTCTTCTTTTTTTTTCTTTTTTAAAAAAATTATAAATGCCTTGAGAAGTGGTAATACCACAACTTGATGCTGTTTAAAGGAGGGAAATTAGACTATTTTCTGGCTAGCATAGGAAGGGTGGTAGTGATGCTGCCCAGGAAAGGGAGAGATATTTTGAAACAAAAACTAAGAGAATTAAATGGATGAATAACCTACTGCTGCCAAAGGCTAGAGCTAGTTGTCAATGAATGTTGGCCCATGTCCAGAAGAGTAGCCTGGCTAGATCTTAGTCAGTTTGACAAAAATGCAAAATGTTAGCCTCATGATATTTATGACACATCTCTTTCTGATATTTTGGAAAAGCTGGTGAAACATTTGCATGCCACTTGTAAGGTTTTGTGGGCCAAAAGATTGCATGAATCTTCCTGCCTGAAATATGAAATAAAGCTTCTGTCTCTATTTCTAATACACATAACACTTTGGTTTCAAAGCAGTAAGCAAAGGCTGTTGTTCTTCAATGCTTAAGGCAGACCTCAGAGCTCTTTTTTTCCATCTAACACCTCACAATTAACTATCCTGGGAAAAACAGTTTATCTCTTAGCCCAGGCCTTCAAGTTCAGGATGCTCTCAGAATGTAATTAATGTTAGGGTAGATGACAAATTAAGAATAACTTATAAGATCAAATTAAATATATATAATATATACATTATAAATATATTTTACCAACATCCCTTTAATCCCATTTCTAGTCCTAATAAAATACTTTTTGGTCTATATGCTTTCTATTTATAATAAACTAGCTAATTTTTTACCAATTACCAGCTGCCAGACAGCATATTAAGTGCCTTTCAGACATTGTCAAATTCATTCTTATATACTTAATGATAAGAAAGGTAAAGTGTAGATAGGCTAAGTAACTATCCGCTGGTTACATAGCTAGTAAAGAACAGAACTAGGATTTTAACACATGTATAACCTGACTTCACAGTCCTAGAGGGCTTAGTTATTATTCTATGTTATTTTCTCATTTTACCACTTTTATCATTTCCCCCAGACTGTGCCCTCTATCTGCATTATCCATTTCCCAATATGTGACTAGAGAAGATCTATCCTTCCAAGTCCAGTTTAAATTGTACCTTTTCTAGGAAAATTTTACCCTGTACCTTTACTCAGAATTAATATTTTCATCATCTGCATGTTTTGCTCTTTTTTAATATAGCTTCTCATATTCTACATTATTTTTCAGTTATTTTGAAAGTTTATAATTTCTTTGATTAAATAGCAAACCCTTTCAGAGTAGGGATGGTGTCTACTTCCCCCACAGCATGTATTAGAAGCACATTGATTTGCAGATAGCAGACTTTAGCAAATATTTGCTAACTCAAATAATTTATTTACTTATTTGTTCATTAATTTATTTAATAAACACCAACTAAGTGGTTCTGTGTGCATGGGAGTATGTGCATGTGTTTGTAGTCTTACCAAGATAGGATTTAATCCAACATCATGAAAATGCCACAGAAAATTTCCCAGAAATTTTTTTAGCTTAGAATTCCCTGGATAGCAAGACTTTACTGGCAGAAGTATAACATATAAGTAGAAGGATCAAATTTGGATAGAACTGCCCGGCTTGATTTTGGGTTCCAAAATGTAGTGTCTATGTGACCTTGAGAAGTCATTTAATCTCTTCAACCTCATTTTCCCATGTGTAAAATGGAATTTAAAGTATTTTTATTAATATCATGCAAATCAAGAGTACAATGAGGTTATCACTTTACACCAGTCAAAATGGTCATCATTCAAAAGCCCATGAACAATAAATGCTGGAGAGAGTGTGGAGAAAAGGGAACCCTCCTACTCTGCTGGTGGGAATGTAGTTTGGTGGAGCCATTATAGAAAACAGTATGGAGAGTCCTCAAAAAACTAAAAATAGACTTACCATATGATCTAGCAATCCCACTTCTGGGTATATATCTGGAGGGAACTCTAATTTGAAAAGATACATGCACCCCAATGTTCATAGAAGCACTATATACAATAGCCAAGACATGGAAGCAACTTAAATGTCCATCGACAGATGACTGGATAAGGAAGTTGTGGTATATGTACACAATGGAATACTACTCATCCATAAAAAAGAATAAAATAATGGCATTTAAAGCAACATGGATGTACCTAGAGATCATCATTCTAAGTGAAGTAAGCCAGAAAGAGAAAGAAAACTACCATATGATGTTGCTTATATGTGGAATCTAAAAAAAAAGGAAAAAAATAGGGCACTATGAACTCATCTACAAAACAGAAACAGATTTGCAGACATAATAAACAATCTTATGGTTACTGGGGAAAAGGGTTGGGAAGGGATAAATTTGGGAGTTTGAGATTTACAAATACTAACCACTATCTATAAAAATAGATTAAAAAATGTTTCTGCTTTATAGCACAGACAATTATGTTCAGTATCTTATAATAACCTTTAATGAAAAAGAATATGAAAATGAATACATGTCTGTATATGCACATCTGGGACATTGTGCTGTACACCAGAAACTGACACATTGTAACTGACTGTACTTCCTGACTGTACTTCATAAAATTTTAAAAAATATTTCTATTAATTTCAGTATTTGAAGTTAAGGCCCACTTATCCAGAATGTCTTCTATTTTCTCTTAGTTAGCAGGCATGCATACACACACACACACATACACAGTCCCCTTGGCTAATTCATCTTTTAAAACATCATTTTAGATATATTCTCTGAAAATTGTGACCCTCCTTCCCCCACTCCACCTTAACCCCTTCTGTCATCCAATGTGGTACCAAAATCTAGAACAGTGCTTGACAATGTGTAAGATTCTTAGTAAATATTTGTTGAATTAATTAACTAAGTAGGCCCCCTACAAATTAAATATCTGTGGCTTAATTTTTTATTTAGCCATATCTGAGAATTATAAACTGTTTTCTTCTTCCCAGTAATGTCTTCCTCTTGATCTTGAAGTGGTATTTGAATATCCACTATCTGAAGTACTCATTTGGGCCCCAGAAGGTTCTTATTGTAAAATTGTTCCTGACGACTGGACGTCTTTGTAAAGTTTAGCAATTCTGTGTCCTACTTCCCTCTCCCAGAAGAATACAAGTTTATTATTAAGATTAGCTAGATATCACACGAGAATGTAAGGCCTTGACAAACAAATAAAATCTGCTGAGGAAAAAGTAATGACAGACATAGAAGACATAGAAGCTCAGCATCACCCTTGTGCTGGATAACCAGGCCTGGTGCTTTTAAATGTCCTGTTTTTAGTTTTTTCCCACTTACTTCCTTCTATAAGGCCAACAGTATGTACTCCAATTAAATAGTTACTCTCTTTTCTGAACCATGCTTCAGGTACACAAAATTTTCCAATCAAATGGTCTACAATCTGCTGTCCAAGACCAGAGTAATCTCTTGCTTATGTATATCCTTCCAAGAACAGACTGATCCACAGGTGAGTTCATCTTAGGCCTGGAGGTGACCAAGAGGCAGCTGTTTGAAAGTTGGAAGAGGTGGATGGAGCTTGAATATATGGAAAGGTGTGTATATACACCTACTAAAGAGGTGGTTTTGTGGTACAGGACAGAGATAGAGGTGGGAAGAGAAGGAAGGTGGACTATATACCTCAGAATGCCTCCATTTATTCTCTATATATGGAAAGTGTTAAAGATGGGCCTTCAGAAACCAGTGTGGTTTGACTAGCCAATCAGAGGACAGAGAATGGGCCTGGTTTAACTACAAAGTATTTTTCACCTTGCCTTCTTCTTAGGATACCTAACTTGATTCCTCTGTGCCCCCCTTTGTCTTCTCACTGCCCAGGGCTCCTAGCAGGGCTGATTTATCTAGGCCTTTCTCAGATTTACAAATTACACTTCCATCTTCCTCTACCTCTCTGAGTCAAATTTCACATTCCCTAAAGTTCTAAATTCTGTTAAGCAGGAGAAAAGTATTTGTAATCAGAAGAACTAAATTTGAGCCCAGGTTCATAGTTAATTATAACATTGATTAAGTTTTACCCCTCTAAGTAAAAACCTGCGATGTGCAAAATGTTTTCAGATATATCATTATATACTTCATCTATCAAATGTGATTAATACTAATATCTTCTTTACAAGGTTCTTGTTAAACAAAAATAGTGAAACCAATAACATCAGAACTAATATTTATTGATCTATACACTGTGCAAAACATCTTAAGTTCATTATGTCATATTTATTCCTGTAAAAAAAAAAAACAGATTCATTTCATAAGTAATGAAACTGAGGGAAAGTTTAAGTGAAATTTTTCCCAAATCAGTTAGGTAGTTGTAGATCTCAAACCAAAATTCAGGTTTGTCTAATCTTACTCAATCTCTTAACTGTTTATGATAGTACATATGAAAGGATGTTAGCTATTATAAATTTTATTAATAGATAATTTCTAAGTAAATAATTTGCTGATCCTCCTAAGTGTGTCTGTATTGTCTATATTTTTAAAAAGGACTACCTATGAAACAATGCCTTATTCTGAAGAAAGTTATCTCTAGTGGTTGAAATTTAAGACAGTAGCACAGTGAAGTAGGAGCATATTATTTATACCATATAAACCAGTAGTTCTCAACCTGGGGTGATCTGTTCCCCCTACAATTGGCAATATATAGAGACATTTATGTTGTTATGACTCATGAGGGTGGTGGTACTAGCATCTCTTGGTAAAGGCTAGGAATGCTGCTAAACATGCTACAATGCACAGGGCAGCCACCAGAATTACCCAATCTAAGATGTTTGTAATACCAAGGTTGAGAAACTATGTTGTAGATGACTTCTTGCTCCTAGAAGTGTATCTGGGAATAATTGATTCAAGTTTCCTTCCCCATAATGTTGACTCATAGTTCACCCTTCTGCAGACATTTATCAATATTCATATTTTTATTTGGGTTGCACATTTATGAATGTTTCAACCATTAGGTTAGACTAAGGTAGATTTAGGAGTCTAATTTACAAGGCTTTTTAAAAATTTTTCCAAATATTAGTAACACATTTGTTTTAGCAAAAAGCTGAGAAGCCTTACCAGGACTCCCAGACTTTTTAAAAATTTGGCTCTGGGAACTGCAGAACAGTACAAAACTAGTAGAATTTGAGGCCTTGTGGTCTTGGTATCATGACACATTACCTCAATCAAAGCTTCAACCACACATGAGTTATGAGACTGCTCAAGATAAAATATTTGGGTCTCAAATAAAATCCATCTGTGGCTTGGGTTTCCTCCATCAGACCATTTTATTATATTTCACACATAGATAATTCTTAGCAATGTAGGATGTCAGCACATTTTATGAAACCATTCACTAACATCCTAAAAATATTCCTGACAAAGTAGGTGCATAGCAATTATTGTCAATTTAGAGAAATGGGAAGCAAGGTGATCATTAAGAAGCAAACTTTGCTTCTATCAATCAAAGCTACAAGCCAGGAATTTCAGTCTTTGATTTCTCAAACGTCTAATCATTCAATTATGCGTCTTTCCTTAGCTGAACTCATTGATCTCAGTAACTAAAATGAATGTTAAAGAGATCAATACCTAAAACTGGAAGCAGAATTCATTTCATTAATAGATCTTTGGATTTTCAAAGAATAAACACTAAAGGGATTATTTTGAGAAGACTCATGGAACAGATGAAGGAATTCAAAAATCCACTTTTACATTTCTTCCTTATTAAAATGCAATGGTGACAAACTGCAAATCACCACCTTTTGGATTATACTAACCTCATTAGTATATAACATTGTAATGTTATACTAACATCACAATGATTAATAATGAATGAGATCACTAACATTACTAAGCTTTCAGACCAAAGTTTAAAATATGTTACTACTTAGGTCTTCAGGCAGAAGTGTATTATTACTTGAATCTTTGAGCAACAACCCTTTCAGAAGAAATGGAAGGCAGTGATGACAGCATTTGCCCAGAACTCTATCAGGCTAGGATGGTTGAGACCTGGGTACTTTGATATTAATTTTTTAAAGTGATCATTTCTTTTAAAGAATGTTCTGCTCTAAAACCTGGCTAGAACAAGCTAAATTTAACTAACAGGCTAGAGTCACTCCAAGGTGTACAAACAAAGACATATAGGCGATTACACCTTGGGGAAACAGTCCACATTCAAAAGCCAGGATTCTGTTTTACCCTGCTTGGGCCAGAACTTTGTAGACAGGGCAAGTGTTCAACTGAAAAGATAACTGCTTCCCCTTCAGGGGACTAAATGTATTGGGGACATGAGTATGACTAATACATGTTCAAGTTCACATTGCAACAAAAGGAGAGTCCAATTTTACCCTCCCCTTTCTCAAGCCTAAAGCTCAAGCTGCAGACAATAAAGGAGTCAATTGAATGATGAATGTAACTATGGTGGATCAGTGCTAAAGTTTAACTAAAGGACTAACTCCATCTCTAGGCGCAGTTTACATTTGCAGAAAACTCCAAGCCTTTCAGGGAGGTTCACATCATTTTTTTCCTTATTTTTTTTCTTGTAGTATGCTTTGCTTAGAGGAAGGTCAGATATTCCCAAATCTGAACTAGTGAAAAGAACATGAGCTTTGGAGTTAAACAGACCCAAGTTTGAACCCTAATTCCCCCATTTTGCTAACTGGTTGATACTGAGCAAGATCCTGAGTTTTCTAACCTTTAAGTGGGCATATGATATCTGCTTCTCTGATACAATGTACAAAGAGCACAAGGAACTTATTGGACCTTCAAAAATGTACCTTTTAGAATCAAAGTTCTTTACAGGCTTAGCATTATTATCTACTTTTTAAAGATAAATTGATGCTTAAAGTGGCTGTCAATTCCTAGAGAGCATTATTTTAAACTTGACAGAGGATCACCCACTTTGGGCAAAGAGGATATCTGATATTCTGCAAGAATTGCACCTGGAGACTACCCAGTCTACAATAGAGTCTTCCTGGGGAAAGGAGGCCATAAAGGCGGTAGGCCTTATTCTCACAGATGAAAGTCAAAGGCAAAATCTCCATGCAATTTTAACTTAACATATCAGAGGAAGCAGGTAATTAAGAGCATGAGGTCTGGAACTAAAATTTTGGGTTCAAATCCCAACTCTTCCATTTATTAGTTGTATAACCTTGGTCAGAGGTCATATTACTAACTTCTTCAATGGTAAAATGAAGAAATCTACCTCATAGTGTGTTATAGATGGACAATACCTGCTCACAAAGAATCAATTTTTAATTTTCAGGTATTTTGTGAAGTGGATGTTAAACATAGCCATTATTAAAAATTAAATCATATAAACTTAATATTAACTAAATTTTATTAAACAAAAAGATAATAAATACTCAAAACTCATCACTTTTGTCCTAGTACAATCAGCCTAAGGACACCAAGAACAAACTTGTAGTGTGACAAAATCAGACTTCCCATCCCATTGCAATGAGAGAGATCACCTACCAGAGGAATTGCGGGGCATCTCCCAAACAAATGAGAGGATGGAGTTATAGAATTTTGGAGAAGAGTGGAGTTTAGGTGAAATTTAAATACAAGGGTGTTTTGACAGTCTCAAAGCAAAGCAGAGCTGTGTGTAAAGGGACAAACATCATGTATGGACTGCACAGTGTACTCAAGGTCCTGTTTCCTTGGAAATTCATGTTAATATATATGTGGAATGTTGTGCTAGGAACTCTTCATCTGAGTCTCTGTACCTGAGCTGGAAATCAAAGCTGCTACTCTGGGTCAAAATGGTTTGGATTTTATAGACAGGAGTAGGATATTTCATTATTATTGATATAACTACAAACAACCAGGATTCTAAAGTCTTTTAGCAGTGTTCCCTAGTGAATAAGAAAACAGTAGCCACTCAAAGAAAGGGAATGATATGACATTTTACAGTTGTAGAGGCATGTGGGAAAAGTATTGTTTTCTATTAACATTGCAGCTGGCTTTATCTCTGTCTTATTCCAGCATGATAAATAGCAGGGAGGATTTTTATAGTTCAAGTTTGCTTCTATTATCTATAATTCCTAATCACTTTACTATATTTTACAATTTTCTATGTTCTTGAGGTCATTTACATCTATTTTATCTGTATGTTGGAAATACTATATGATGGTGTGCTACTGCATATCTTTTCCCAGCTCAGCATTCAGCAACATCATAGTACTAGTTTGAAATTGACCATAGTGGAATATTTATACCACAGAAATCAGAAACACTACACATCAAGGTTTTTTTTTTCTTTTTCCAGAGAGCTTGTTGCTAAAGATTTACCAGTATATCACTGCTCCTAAGGTTATTGTGAGAACTGAGTGAGTTAATACATGCAAAGTGTTTACAACAGTGCATAAACCCATAGTAAACACTCAAAAATGTTAGTTGCTGTTATTAGTAGTATGAAGAGGTGAAGAAGGAAAAGAAGAGGAGATGGAAGTAAGGGAGGAGTAGTAGTAGTAGTAGCAGCAGCAGCAGCAGCAGCAGCAGCAGCAGTAGCATCAGCAGTAGTAGTAGGAAACACTACTACTAGGAAACACTCCTATAAGAGTTTATTAACATTTTGTAGGCAGAATCTAAAATGGCACCCAAGATCCTTACTCCTTTATGTACATGCCCTGCATACTGCCTTGGACTATGATGAATCTTGCTTCAATGATTAAGTTGTATTATATGCATAGTTGATTTTCAGATGGAGAGATTATCTGGGTAAGCCTGATCTATTCATATGAACCTTTTAATTCTGAGTCTATATGTCATACACAGAGCAAGTAAGAAGTTTGAAGCATGAAAAGGTTTTGCTTTATCTTTGCCAGCTTGAAAATTGAGGGGGCTATGTGTCAAAGAATGTAGGTGGCTTCTAGGAACTAAAAGCAGTCCCTGACTGATAGCCAGCAAGGAAATAGGAACTTCAGTTCTACCACTACAAGGAAATAAATTCTGTAAACAAGAATGAGCTTATAAGTGGATTTTCCCCTGAATTTCCCATATAAGAACTCAGTCTAGCCAACACTTTGATTCCAGCCTGTGGGCAGAACTCAGAAAAATCCATTCAGTCCTCTGCCCTAAAGAACTGTTAAATAGTAAATGGGTGTTGTTTTAAGATACTAAGTTTGTGGTGATTTGTTGCACAATAGTTTTTTAAAAACTAAATATAGTTCCTCACAATTATTTCTTTTCTGTTATCTCATTGGTTTCCCCAGTATAAACTATAGTAAAAGCTTTGAAGTAAAATCCATGAGTGGTTCCATGAGAGTAGCAGAAAGAGGCTGGAGGAGCAAAATGCACCATAAAAATATGAGAATCCTCCCTGCACCCTTTTCCTCACCCTCAACATTTCAAAGTTTAGAGCACAGGCAAAGAATGAAGGAGTGAAGGAACCTTATATCTTCTCATCATATAGACCACTAAATTCCCTCCTTCTGGAACCTGGCTACCTGAACTGGGGTCAGCTCTGCTCTAGGGTGATACTCAGCTCCTCCAAGATGGTACAATAACCTATATCCCTTCAAACTCCACTGACTCATACATGATTTCCACTTCAGAGCTATGCTGGAGAAAAGAAGAGACAGAAGGACTCAACTGTGTAGAGTGGTAGGTATTAGCCCCTAAAGGAGCAGAAAGCAGGCCCCACATAGTGTCCTAAAGCTTCATATAATAAAATAAGAAAGATAAGAAGGGCAACCGTGCTTTTTAATCTAAGTTTGAATCCTGAGGCTGAGCAGTAGAAAAACTGTTTAACAGCAAATATACAGAAAATTATCTCAGCCTCAGTTATTACAAGTTATTGTAAGCATAAATAAGTTACTTTATATAGGTGCTTGGCACATAATAGGTGCTGATTTTCCTATTCACTCACTTTTTACCAAATACAACTACTATTACCTACTGCCTACTACAACTACTATTTGAATAAAATTTTGTAATTTCCTTTTATATATCACCTAAGGATACTGGCTGGGTCTAAAGTTCAAGTGTCCATTAAATCAGGGTAATAACAATACCAGTAATAACTTAAACTTATTGAATATTTTATATATGGCACCACTGAATTAATACTTTCACATCTGTTACCTTTCAACAACCTTATTAAGAAGGAATTATTGCCACTGTTTACTAAATGAGAAATCTGGGGCTTAGAAAACAAAATTAAGTCTCAGAGCTGGAGGATGTGTCTGTTGGCATTAAAAAAAATCATTCTATACTGCCACATTGACTCACTAATGTCTCACTATTAATGAGCTTTTGGGGCAAGGAGGGTCACCATAAATAGGAACCAGAAAGGAGGCTGGGGAGCTGAAGGTAAATTTTTTTTTCTTTTTCCAAAGCCTGATTCTGGCCATGATACATAAAGTTTGTGCAGAATACTGAAAAAATAATCAATAATAATATTTCCAACAAAAATATTTATAGTACTACCATTTTAAGTACTTGTAAATTCATAATATGTTACTATTACTATTACTGGATATTTACAATGATTGAGCCCAATTTATGCCAAGAACTCTGCTGGGCATTTGATATTCTTCATTTTAAAATAGCCTTATGTGACAGGTATTATTATCTTTATTTTAACAGTGAAGAAGAAAATTTAAAGAGATTGATAACTTATCCCAGATCACATAGCCACTAAGTGGCTTGGGGTTTGGTATAACTGGCTCAAAAGTTCAGATGCTTAACTATGACTGACAATGCACAGATTCTCCTTAGAGTACACATTAAGAGTTCTAGGTAGCAGCACTAGTCCATGAAAAAAGAGCATATAGACCTACATATAGTCAGGAACATGTTACATTTGCATATCAGGTCCTCATCACAGAGTATAACCTGGAACTTAGTATTGCTCAACATTTTCAAATTATAAAAATTATACAAATTATAAATGAAAAGTGCTTATACTTAGAGAAAAGTTCCTGATGGGAACTTTTTTCTCTTGGATGCTTTGTAGTCTATTGCTGGATTAAGGAAAACCACCAGAGAAATGTGAATATGAACTACTGGGATACTTTTTTTTTTAAATTTTACAGTTTCTTTTTTATTAAGGACATTTCAAACATACATTAAATTAGAGAAAATATTATAATGAATCCTCATAGGGTTACTTTATTATAGCTCAACAATAATTTGAGGGGAAGATCACTTTGGAATTATGACACCTATTTACTATAAACAAAATTATTAGAAATCTGCCATAAGAAACATCTTTCTGTGTTTACTATAGAGATGCTGTTGATGATATTGCTCACAACATACTCTTCAAGAGTGCTCATGAAAGACTAGTCCTCTGATCTTAGTAACAATAGCTCTGCTTCTTTTAGCAACTGGTCTATATTTGTCATTTAGACATGTGAATCATACAATTGATGGGGTTTCCTTCTTTGCATTGAAAGTTTGAAAATTCAGAATCAAATTGTAGCTCATGTTTAACAAATGTGAAGAACTTTTCAAGCATGCATTTTGCATGCTAACTGCATTCAGACATTCTTATATAGTCACTGCTATTATCTCATTTCCAAAGCCTATTTCCAAGTTTTACAGAGGCAGTATGTGTAGTGGTTACAACCATAGCCTTTACAGTTAGATTGTCTGCGTTTGAATCTACTTTCTATCACTTACTATGTGACCATGGATGAGGTATTTACAGACTCTGTACCTCAGTTTCTGCATTTGTCAAGTGGACATAATAATACTTGCCTCCCTGGTTTGTTATGAGTATTACATTGAGGTAATATATGAAAGGTGCTTAGAACAGGGCCTTACACTCAGTACCACTGCATTGCATAACTCCAGAGCATACTATTTACATAGAACGCAGTGTGAATGGTACCTCTTAGATTTAGACAATATGATGGCTCTGCTGACACATAGCTGGTGTCATATACATGTTAGCCATTGTTATTGTTATTACAGGCTTATAAAGCAAAAAGCACAGAGTTTTAATGGAAAAAAAAAGAATTTCACCTATTTCCCTGTGTTTCCACAGAGGAAGGTGGATGCATAAAAACTCAGCCTGTCAGACAACTTTCTAACATTTATATGTAAGACTGCTTCTCCTCTTCTAAGTAGAGCCAGCTGCAATCCCATTTTATTACTTTGTTGTCTACTAAGTTAGTGACGTGGGAACAGCATGTGACATCCAAGTATTATATGTAAATATGCTAGGTAGGCCATTTCTTCAGACTTGTTTTTCTAACTTTGAACAGTAAGGACATCATAAGAAAATTTTTAATTTGATCTGTACTCACAAATTTTCTTAAGGGTTTTCAGGGATGGTAATGAAAGGGTGTATTGAGCTAGACTTGATATTTTTTGGCTCTTTGTTTTAAAGTCTCATTTGGAGTTGAGAAGATACTTAAAAGTTTAGTATCAAATAAGCATATACTTCTAACATGCATGCACCACCATCACCAATACCACCTTCTTTAATTTGCTTAATCTATAAAACTGCTTGACAATAACCATCTTGAATGACAGAAACATGAGAATATAGAGTGAGGCTTGGAGGGGTTTGAAAAGTACATAAATTTTAAAATATCAAAATAACAATATAAAATAAATGTGCATGTATATCAATTTTAGTGGTATAATAGTCTCACTTCAGATGAAAGCAGATCTTATAGAAGAGGGTTTTCTCTTTAGAAGACATAGAATAGAGATAGTGACTTGATGCACAGGTCGGCAGGCAAACACACAAGCCTCATACTTGCCAAAGGATATTCCATTCTTTAGCAAGCAAAGAGAGGCAACAGTAGTAAGGATCACTGTACTCCCCTTTCCTTTGTATTGACTGAATAATTTTAAAGTATTTCACAGGGAGGGGTGAATGACCACTTGGCTTTACTCTCAGTCAAAATGAACTTTTAATTGGTTGAATGTGAACTGCTATCTTCAAAGTGTCCTTGGCTCCTAAACATTAAAGCAGTCTCTCTGTCTGTGTTTTTCAAGATCAGGTATCAACAATCAGCTGCCTCAGTTTTTCAGCCAAATTGCCAAATTTTTCTGCATAAGTCTCAAAAACCTCCTACATTTTCTACTCCACTTTCAGTCAAAGGTAAAACTAATAAAGAAGCTGAAATACGGTCACTTCAAAACCCAATTTACTCAAAGTCTAGGTTTCTGAGGCTAAAATACATGACAGGGAAACTGCTTAGCTCATTGTTCCAAGAGTTATCTTAGGAAACTCTATGGAAAAATTATTCCAAATAGGGGTTCTGGTAATTGAATATTATTCTTATCTTAAATCTCCATAGCAAAATATCAGTATCCCATGCCCTCAGGTTCAAAAGAAGTAAAAAAAAATCAAGGAAGCTCATGTTGTCACCATTTACTTCTTCTGGACTATGATGCTTTTGTTCCTTCTCCAAATATTTATTGAATATTTATTTCATGCAAAACACTAATCAGCAGACTGAGTACATAATCTCTACCTCCTAAGTGAAAAAACAGAGCTCATACTTAGAGTTAGATAGACAATCTGGTTGATTGTTTATTCAATTTTGCTTAAAGACATTGAAATAAAAGCTTATCATTGAAAAATGTGTTTTCTTCAAAAAATATTTGTATGTTGAAGTCCTAACCTGCAAATCCTCATAACAGAATCTTGTTTATAGATAGGATCTTTACCATGTTAAAATCAGGCCATTAGATTTGGCCCTAATCTAAAGTTGTGACTTGTGTTCTTATAAAAATGGGAAATTTGGAGACAGGCTTATATACAGGGAGAACATTATGTGGACATATAGAAAGCCATGTATAAGCCAAGGAGTGAGACAGAAGAGATCTGTCTCTCAGAGCCTTCAGAAGGAACCAACCTTGCTGACACCTTGTGTTCAGACTTTTAGTGTCCAAAACTGTTGACACAATAAGCTTATGTTGTTTGAGTCATCCAGTTTATGGTGCTTTGTTACAGAAGCCTTAGTAAATGAATATTGTCAATTTGACAGTTCATAATTGTATGGGATCCTAAATTTTCAACCTACTTTGAAGTATATACACAGCATATATGTATGCACTTACACACACACACAAATACACCTTGAGGAAACTTAAGGCAGGACTTACTTGCATGTTTCTAAAAATTAGCAGTCCCATTTTATTTTTAAGCAAAAAATAGCAATGACTCTAATTCTATAAAGTGATAAAAACAATTGTATCAAAGCAGTTAAAGAAATAGTTTATATTATCAATGCTAAATCACTCTGGACAGTTATTGAAGTTGTATGTGAATGATACAAAACAGAGTACTACGAAGAACAAATGAAATAGACAAATGCTGCAATATACCCAGGGTGCTGGCTGTTTTGGGAATGGCATTCTCAAAATGTTATTCTCTGGCTCATATGCAATCCATGCATGAGGGCATGAAATTTTTTAACAACAAGATTCCAGTCAGCCAGCAAGTGAGTAATTTGAACCACAGCTACTCCTTAAGGGGTAGGGAGATGGGGAAGGGATACATTTGACAGCAAAATATTGTGGTTACTATAGATTAAATTACTTCTGATTTATTCAGGGGAGATTCTTTGAGACAGCACTCAAAATTGGAAATTCTTTTTTTTCTATCAGAAATCAGGTACATTTCTAAAGCAGCAATGCAAATATCAGGTATATTTCTAAAGCAGTAGTGCAAGTGGACATATTTATAAAATTTAATATGCCTACATGTACCCATATATACTATTACATGCCATTTTATGATTAGAATATTATTCTGTTAAATGTTGAATGTTTTGAGGGGTGTGTGTGTGTTTGTATGTGTGTATGTGTATGTGTATGAGAGTCTTAGATTGTCCCTTTTACAATGCAAATGCTTCAGGGAGGTCACACTTTAAGTTCTTAATCAGCAACCACCAAAATTGTTAGTGAACTTTTCAGCTGAAGAGGCTTGGGGGCAAGAAGTTGGGAGTGGATTGAAAGCAATTTAGGAAGGTTTGACAAAGTTTGATGACATATTCTTTACCTCAGAATATTCCTGAAAGAGAATATATAGGTCAAAAGATACTGAACAAGTTAGTGAATACCAGACAATCTGTCACTCAATAGTTAGAACACACATTGACTTTTCTTACAGTTTTTCTTTTTCTCTAGGTACACCCCTGCAGAGAGCATCAGAAAGAACATTGTGTGAACAGGAGTTGGTTTGCCTGGCTTCTTGACATTGGGTAGGGAGGACTGCAAATAATTGAAGTTGTTTAAAGTGTTTAGGGTTTTCAATATTTTAGTCCTAAGCTTGTCATTGCAATACTGCCCTTTGATAAATTTTCTCACAAATATGCTCTAGTCTAGACCAGAAACTTAATTTAATAATTGTGGATATCTTTGTCTGGATATGGAATCTTTTGTACGCTACCTGGTTGCAGTAACAAGTCAATCTTTTCCTCTTCTAGTAATATTAATAATTATCATATATTGAGTACTGTGTTCTGTTATAGGCACTTCATTTTTAGTCTAAAAACAACTCTACACAGTAGATGTTACTGTTTTCATTTTACAAAGACACTGTGGTTGTGAGGATAAAGCTATATGTAGCTTGGATTCAGACTCAATCATTTTGATTTCAAAGCTGTGCTATTTCATTTCCAGAATACTATAAGTGTTTAGATTTGATTTTGATACCTATTTTTTAAAACAGCTCCCTGTTTATTTTTTTAACAGTTTATATGTAATTCCTTACAGTATTCTGTGTTTCAGCAGACTTCACTGACAAATGGTTTTCCTTTAGGTTTCCTAAATAGAGTACAGATTGTCAGTATAAGTTTGGGGACATCAAGCATCTATTTTAAGAACTCAGGAGTCTTGCTCCCCAGGTCATTCCTGGCCCTGGGGACTGGTAACTCAGCACCCCTTATCAGCACCCAGTGGATGGCTCCTCATCCTGAATCTCGATGAGGCTCAGAGCAACTCTGCAGAGTGTCTTTGCTGGGCAACAGGGACAGAGGCCTGCTGTGCGGTGAGTTGGCACAGACCTGAACCCCATCTCTCCACAGCTCTGTTGAGGCAGCTGCCTGTCATCTCGGGATGCCACAGACGGAGTCAGTGCAGTGCTGGGATGCCGCCACACGCTTTTGGGGATGCAGGCTGCTGGCACTGCTGCTGCTGCTGCTGCCAGTCTGGTGGTGCCTCTGAGATCACCTTCGAACTGCCAGGCAATGCATAACAGTGCTTCTACTAGGACATTACACAGATCACCAAATGCATCCTTCAGTTCCAGGTGATTATTGGTGGTCACTGATGTAGACAGTCGATCAGAAGATCCTGGTGGCAGTGTGTTGTACAAAAGGATAAAGAAACAGCTTCCAAAAATGGGCCATACAGATTTTTCTTCAGCAATGAATATTCTGCTTTCATCCATAAAACCATGTATTTTGATTTTCAAGATGGAAAAGACCCACCTTTGTTTCCTAGTGAGAACCGAGTCAGTGCTCTTACCCAGATGGAATCTGGCCGTGTTTGAATTCAGGAAGATCTTGTAGCCTATCACTGACTATCAGACTCAGTTCCGTTTGAGAGAAAGAACCTCAAGGCCTAAGCCAGCCAAGGATCTAAATACAAGAGTGACCTATTGGTCAGTAGAAGCCCTCATTTTTCTGGTGGCTAGCATAGGGCAGGTATTTCTTGTGAAAAGCTTTTTCTCAGATAAAAGAACCACCGCAACTCATGATGGATCATAACTATGTTTTGAGAGTTGAGACACTGTACTATTGCTGCCCTCTAATTAATTTTAGGTATGGAAGAACTTAATATTGGCAACATTCTTTAAAACCCAGTTCATATACTTATTGAGGGGGATGTACAATGCATATGTCCAAACTTTGGAAAGAACACCCTTTTTATTTGTACAGGTTGAAAAACTTTGTAACTTATTTGGGGTTATTCATAAATTCAAAACCAATGATCTACTCTTTTCTTGGTTGTTTATATCTACTCTTCGCACACTAAACTTTGGTATTTTGCTTCTGTTTACCCATTTAAAAGTACTTTTCTTATAGGTTGTGGATATTTTTAAAACCTTAGATTTAATGTCTGCATGTGGTGTGAAGGGAGAAAATTGCCTTTTAATTGCGTATTGCAAATAAAATTTTGATTTTAAGAGAAACAAAAGTGATTAAACTATATCCCAAACCCTATTCTGCACTGTTTAATTTTATGGAGAAAAATCAATCATAGAAACATCATTTAATATTGATATAATTTTAAACTGATACATAATGGTTTACCTTATTTCTCACTAGCTTAGAAAATGTCAGATTTTTTTTTTGCTAGGTTTTATTCTATGATATATAATTATATTTTTTAATTCATAAAGACATCCTTACCAAAAAATAGTACGTTTCAATAACATAATAGAATTTATAGAAGACTTAAAATCAGACTGTTATAACAGGTAAAATATTTGAAGAATAAAATTTAATTAATTTTTTAACTTTTTTTGTTGAGTAATAGTCATTTTACAATGTTGTGTCAAATTCTAGTGTAGAGAACAATTTTTCAGTTATATGTGAACATATATATATTCATAGTCACTTTTTTTTTCGCTATGAGCTACCATAAGATCTTGTTTATATTTCCCTCTGCTATACAGTATAATCTTGTTAATCTATTCTGCATTTTAAAATCCCAGTCTTTCCCTTCCCACTCTCTGCCCCCTTGGGAACCACAAGTTTGTATTCTATGTCTATGAGTCTCTTTCTGTTTTGTATTTATGTTTTGTTTTGTTTTGTTTTGTTTTGTTTTGTTTTGTTTTTAGATTCCTCATATGAGCGATCTCATATGGTATTTTTCTTTCTCTTTCTGGCTTACTTCACTTAGAATGACATTCTCCAGGAACATCCATGTTCCTGCAAATGGCGTTGTGTTGTCGGTTTTTATGCGTGAATAATATTCCATTGTATAAATATACCACTTCTTCTTTACTCAGTCATCTGTTGATGGACATTTAGGCTGTTTCCATGTCTTGGATATTGTAAATAGTGCTGCTATGAACATTGGGGTGCAGGTGTCATTTTGAAGTAGGGTTCCTTCTGGATATAAGCCCAGGAGTGGGATTCCTGGGTCTTATGGTAAGTCTATTCCTAGTCCTTTGAGGAATCTCCATACTGTTTTCCACAATGGCTTTCCGTGCTTCCCTCTCCCACTCTTAATGATTTAAATGTCTTCTTTTACAAATCTGTGTTTATTCTGCAGTTATCTCTTTTCCAGTTATGAGTTTCTCATTTTTGTAGCATCCTGCTCCTTTTCTATTTAGAGTAGACCTTTGAATATTTCTTTTAGCATGGGTTAAGGCTTGCTAAACTCTTAGTTTTTGCTTATCTCTGAAGTTCTTTATCTCTCCTTCTATTCTAAAGGATAGCCTTGCTGGATACAGTATCCTAGGCTGCATCTTTTTTTTATTAAGAACTTTGAATATATCTTACCACTCTCTTCTGGCCTGTAGTGTTTGTGTGGAGAAATCAGCTGAGAGCCTTAGGAGGGTTCCCTTGTAAGTAACTCTTTGTTTTTCTCTTGCTGTCTTTAGGATTATTTCTTTATCCTTGACTCTGGCCATCTTGATTATGATATGTCTTTGTGTGGGTCTGTTTGGGTTCTTCCTCTTTTGGACCCTCTGGGCCTCCTGTACTTGGATTTCTGATTCCTTTAGGTTTGGGAAGTTTTCAGTCATGACTTCTTCAAATACCTTTTCAATTCCCTTTGTTCTTTCTTCCCCTTCTGGAACCCCTATTATGCATAGATTGGTGCACTTTATATTATCCCATAGGTCCCTTATATTGTTTTCATTGTTTTTTGTTTGTTTTTCTCTCAGCTGTTCTGATTGGGTGCTTTCTGTTGTCCTGTCTTCTAGGTTGCTTATTTGTTCCTCTGCATTATCTAGCCTGCTTTGTACAGCCTTTAGGTCAGCTCTCATCTCAGCAAATGAGTTTACTAATTCTACTTGGTTCTTCTTTATAGCTTCTACTTCATTTCTGACATGTTTTATATCTCTAAACACTATTTCTTTTAGTTCCTTCAGTACTTTGATCACTCCTTTTTTGAAATCTTGATCTAGTAGGCCATCAATGTCTATTTCCTTGATCGTGCTTTCAGGGGATTTCTCTTGATCTTTTAGTTGGGAGTGATTCCTTTGCTTCTTCATCTTGCTCATATCTCTCTGGCACTGTAGCTTAAGGAGTATCAGTTATCTAGTTGTCTTGGAGACACTATGCTCTTAATGATTTTATTGAGAGGTCTTTGTGTCTTTGCCATGTTTCGCAAACTCAGCTTGCTGCTTCCAGAGGCCCTCTACTGGCGCCCTCATCTGTGCTGCTCCCGGTGGCTGTTGGCTAGCAGATCGCACCCCCTCCCAACACTGGATCAGATGCTGAGCTCTTATCCAGTGGGCGAGTGTGTCACTCCCTCTCCCGATGCTGTGTGGGAGAGGCAGGTGGGCAGATCGCACCCCCTCCCAGCACCGTGGTCAGGTGCGTTCTTGCCAGGAAAGCAGTTTGCCACCCACCCTTTCCTGGCACTGGTCGCTCCTCTGCTCTGTGCAGCTGCCCGCTCCGCCTTGGGTCAATGTTCCAAAGGCAGGCTCAGAGAAGACCGTGGAATGGCCCTGCCTCTGCTCCATGCCAAATCTCAGCTCCTTGTTTGTCTTGGTGGTACGAGTTCTCTGAGGTACCAGGGCAGAAAGATCCTATCTGCCTCCAGCTGTAAACAAGTCTCAGTCCTGCCTAGGAGATTGTGGAGGCCCCGGGTGTGGATTCAGGCCTCTGCCCCACCCCCGCCCGGGCACTGCACACAGGAGAATATGGCGGCTGTGGCTGAGCCCTGCCTCTCTTCTCAAGAGAAGCACCAGTAGTGGCGGTGCAGGTCTGAGGAGACAAAGGCTATGGCGCCCCCCCCCAAGGGCACACCAGCCGTGTTGCTTTGCTTTTTTCACAATTTATGGGGGACCAAGGTTGTTCTGCTCCATATCACCTCCCAGCCATGGTGCGCAGACCCCTGCAGTCCCCTGGGGCTGCCTCAGTGCAGCCGCCCCAGTCCTCTGTCTGGTTCAGCAGCTTGTTCCTGCCGCAGCTGCCAGCTCGGGTCTCGGGCTGGGTGTTGCGGAGACCCTTTGTGCACGTTTAACTCAGTTCTATTGGTCAAGGGGTGCTCGGGGCAAATCTGAGCCTCAGAGGCTCCCTCTCTTTCCCACCGGCCTCTCCATTGGAGAGGGGAGACCCAGCGAAAGAGTGCCAGTCCTTCTTTGCTGCTCCCTCCCTGCGGGATTGGTCCCACACTGTTTTGCTTTTTCTTCTTTCTTTTTTCCTACCAGATTTTTGGCATCTTTGTCTTTCAAAGAGGGTGATGTTTTGTTGGAGTTCGGCAGGTGCTCTGGTTGGCTGAGTGGGTCTGTAGATGTGGGTTTTGGTGTATTTGTGGGAGAGGGTGAGCTACAAGTTTCCTTCTACTCTTCCTTCTTGCTTCTCTCAAGAATACAATTTAAGACACTACAATGGGGGGCAAATGAAATGAGAAAATTTTTAGTGAGTCTGCACATGTTACATTTTCTATGTTCTTACAAAGAAAAAATGTGATCTGTTTCATTTCAACATTTTAATTGGCTGGTTCTTGCTCTTATGCAGATTTAATGTTTTTTAGTCATTTCCAGTTAAAATTGACAGTTATAATGTAATATTATTATTGTGAAAGTGCCATACATTTTATCCTGATGGGTTTGATAGCACTGAGAAGTTAGTTTCTTTGTTTTTTTCTTTTTCATTTTTTGTCTTGCACATGTAATTTGTACAATTTCTGATTAACAGTTCTAAGATGATCTAAAAATTTAGAATGCTGTTTCTTATTTGGTAATCTTCATTGATTGTACTGCATTTAATTAGTGATATATAGTGCATGGTCTGTACACTATAGATTTTAGACTATGTTTGTATCTTATAACTTGTATAGATTGTTTTGATTGAAATAAGATTCTGTTCCAAGTATTCTGGAATTTAATATGAGATGATGCAAAGTTGTATAGGTGTTTAAAGATTTTCTTCTGTTTAACAAAATTACAACTGCTTTTTCCATGCCTGTCTTTCCCATCCAAAAGTGTGGAGTGCTGAATACGACTGGCATAATGTAGGATTTTGATTTGTGGTACCACAGAATAGTGATTGGATAGCAATTCTAGTCACTTAACTCTACTGACTAGAAGTTAACTCAATTTTAAGCTGTCATAAAAAGTGTATATACTTCAGCATGTAAGAGCAAAAGAAATTCAAGTTGTCCTGCTTTATAATTTCAAATGCTACAATGTAGCAAGGGATGAACCTATTTTCAACCTTTTAATTCTAAAATTTTGAAAGACCAAATAACAAATGCTTAAATAATATTTATCAATGGATTAAGAACTGAAGTTTAAGATTTTGCAGATTTATCTACTGGGGTTCTTGTAGTGGAGTTGTCTTGCTGCTTTATAAATGTCCTTCCCTCTATATTTATATTTGAAAATTTTAAACAGTAATGTTAATATGATTGATAAGCATGGATACATGTTAAATGTCTTTTTCTGGTTTCCTATCTGCACTGCTGTGTTCAGATACTTATAATTAAGCCGAGTTGAGTGTAATCAATGTGTTGAGTTTGGCATAGATAATACAGTTATTTAATCCATGCCTATCAAAACTTCATGATGTTAGACTATTGCCACTTGTGATGAAATTATTGAGGTATATTAAAATTTTTGAAATCATCACTGCAACTGTTGTAAAAAAATAGTACAAGCCTAACCCAGTCTGTATTTAACTAGTTAAAATTTATTGGCTGCCTATACTTAACTGGGTAGGCATATATAAAGTAGAAAATACATATCTATTCAGACATTTAAAAAATCCTCTGGAGTCTTTAAGGGCTCTTCCTTTATCAACTTTGCAAAGACCCTCCTAGGAGTAGCCCAACAGAGAGCCTACACCAGTCCCAAAAAGACCTTTGCTACTGATGTCAGCCCACTGGGAATGGCTATGAGCGTTCCACTAGAACCCACCAAGTTGACTAAGTCTTCCTCAGTGACCACTCCAGAGAACTTTGGAAACAATGTGGTTACCTCGATTTTTAGGAACAATCAGTCTCCAGAAGAAGATATCTATGCAGGAATATTATTTTATTCAACATCTAGATGTTACCCAGGGGGACAAATAGCCCAGCTGGCTGCAGAAGAAGAAAGTCAGTGGGAAGCTATTTCAGAAAGTCCATGAGAAGAACCCTTCAGTGGAAAGTTAGTTTAACTTTAAGGAAGAATCAAAGTAACCTAGATTTAGCAATCTCTCCTCCCTCCAAGGCAAAATTTCAAAGGACTTGGTGTTCCTCATAGGCAAGTTTTTCTAGCTCCCTTTCTTTCTTAATTGTGAGAACTAAGAGGGCTTCTGGGATAAAAGTGGTTCCCTTATCTCTGTCTTTATAACAGACTTGGAACTTGTAACAGACACCTCTCAAAGGCAAGGGGCCTGCTTTGCTGAAAACCTTACTCTCCCTGGCACACTCCTCATGCCACGAATAAACAGGAGACCACTGCTCTAGGACTCTAGTGGGCCTGGCAGAACAAACTGACCAGCACTCCTAGCCTGGGCCCTTATATACACATACTACCCAAACCTGACACTTTCTGTGCAAACCAAACTTCTCAATTCAACTGTTTTTCTGCCTAATACCCATTTATATGTCTATCTGATTTCACCTATCAAAACTGACTTTATTAAGAGTCAATGCAAGAAACAGTTACTTGAAAAATTTTGCAACTTGAGTGAAAATAGCCACTATATAAGCTGTTTAACACTCTGTGATCCTCATATAAGGATCCATCATTTCTCTTAGAACTCAGGAAATTTTTCTCACTTTTGATGACTAATGTTTGTTTGTACTGAATATAACTATTATAGCCTTTAACATTTCCCTTTCTGTCTTGGTTCCTAGAAATCTCAGAAATAAATTTAATGCAAAATTGAACAAATTCCAGTTCTTCTTTATGTTTTTCAGTTTCTTAATTTTAGTTTTAAATATGTATCATTATTTTAAACCATTTCAAACCTTCTATGAAATATGAAAGTAGGTAAGGCTATCTAAATTATAAATATACATATACTTTGGGAAGAGGCATTAAAGGATTTCTTATTTTGAGTATAAAATAATAATGGCTCCTAATTTATGCTGACGTGTTCTGTTTCCAAAGCATGTGCTTCTTTATTATTGAGGTATAATTCACATACCATAAAATGTACCCTTTTAAAGCATGCAATTCACAAAGTTGTGCAGCAATTACTACTATATAATTCCAGACATTTTGATCATTCTGTACCCATTAGCAGTAACTCCCCATTCATCATTCCTCTATCCCCTGGCAACTGATAATCTTTCTGTCTCAATTAATTTGCCCATTCTGGACATTTCATATAAATGGAACAATACAATGTAGTCTTTTGTGCTTGGGTTCTTTTACTTAGCATAATGTTTTCAAAGATCATCTATGCTGTAGCATGTATCTGCATGTCATTCCTTTTTATGGCTGAGTAATATTCCTATATATGGATATACTGTAATTTATTTATCCATTCATTGGTTGATAGACATTTGGGATGTTTCATTTGTTGGTTATATTAATAATAATGTTATGTACATTCATATTATAAGTTTTGGTGTAGACATATGTGTTCAGTTGTCTTGTGTGTATTCTTACAGGTGGAATTGCTGGGTCATACGATAACTCTGACATCTTAAGGAACCACTAAACTATTTTTCACAGTGGCTGCATCACTTTACATTCCCACTATCAATACATGAGAGCTCCTATTCCTCTGCATCCTGGTTAAAATGTAATAAACCTCCTAAAAGAAAACATAGGCAAAACATTTTCTCATATACATCTCAAAAATGTTCTCCTAGAGCAGTCAACTCAAGCAATAGAAATAAAAGCAAGAATAAACAAATGGGACCTAACTAAACTTACAAGCTTTTGCCCAGCAAAGGAAATCATAACTAAAACAAAAAGACAACCTACAGAATGGGAGAAAATACTTGCAAAAGATGAAACTGGCAAAGCTTGATCTCCAGAATATATAAGCAGCTCATATGACTTAATAAGAAAAAAACAAACAACCCAATGCAAAAAAGTGGGCAGAAGACCTAAACAAACAATTCTCCAAGGAAGAGATACAAATGATCAATAGGCACATGAAAAAATGCTCAGTATCACTAATTATCAGAGAAATGCAAATCAAAACTACAATGAGGTATTACATCACACCAGTCAGAATGGCCATCATTCAAAAGTCCACAAATGATAAATACTGGAGAGGTTGTAAAGAAAAGGGAACCCTCCTACACTGCTGGTGGGAATGTAGTTTGGTGCAGTGTTTATGTAAAACAATACTGACATTCCTCCAAAAACTAAAAATAGACTTACCATATGATACAGCAATCCCTCTCCTAGTCATCTCTCCAGAGGGAACCCTACTTCAAAAAGACACCTGCACCCCAATGTTCATAGCAGAACTGTTTACAATAGCCAAGACATGGAAACAACCTAAATGTCCATCACCAGATGACTGGATAAAGAACTGGTGGTATATTTATACAATGGAATACTATTCAGTCACAAAAATGACAACATAAAGCCATTTATAGCAACATGGATGTCCCTGGAGAATGTCATTCTAAGTTAGCCAATAAGAAAAAGGAAAAAATCATATGATATCACTCACATGTGGAATCTAAAAAAAAGAAGACAAATGAACTTAAATATAAAACAGAAACAAACTCACAGACAGAATACAAACTTGTGGTTGCCAGGGGGTTGGGAAGGGACAGATTAAGAGTTTGAGATCTGTAGATACTGACAGGCATATATAGAATAGATATACAAATTTATACTGTATAGCACAGGGAAATATATTCAAGATCTTGTAGTAGCACAGTGAAGAAGAATATGAAAATGAATGTATGTATATTCTTGTATGACTAAAAAATTGTGCTGTACACCAGAAATTGACACAACATTGTAAACTGACTATAACTCAATAAAATTAAAACGTACTTTCTGTTTCACTTTTTTTGTTTCCATTTTAGCCATCTTAGTGGGTATGAACTAGTATTTTATTGTGGTTTTGGTTTGTGATTTCCTAATGACTTATTATGTTGAGTATCTTTTCATGTGCTTCTTGGCCATTTGTAAATCTTATTTGGAAAAATGTTTGCTCAGATACTTCATGTTTAAATTATGTTATCTTTTATGATTGAGTTGTAAGAGTTTGTTATATAGTCTGTATACTAGACCGTTATCATATATATGAGTTGCAAATATTTTCTGCCAAACTGTGGGTTGTCTTTTCACTTTCATCAAAATATCCTTCTAAGCAAAAACTTATTTGAATTTTATGTAGTCCTATTTATTTCTTTTTTCATTGCTTGAGATTTTATTATCATATATAAGAAATCGTTGTATAATCCAATGTTACAAATAATTATGCCAACTTTTTTCTAAGAGTTTTACAGTTTTCCTAAGTATTTTATTCTTTTTGTTGCTATTACAAGTGGAACAGTTTCCTTAATTTAATTTTCATATTGTTTATTGCAAAAGTATATAAATATAATTGTTTCTTTAAATTGATCTTTTATCCTGAAACTTTGCTAACACTTTCTCTCTAATAGGTTTGTGTGTGTGTGTGTGTGTGTGTGTGTGTGTGTGTGTATGTGAATTACTTAGGATCTTCTATACACAAGACTATGCCATCTGCAAATGTAGTTTTACTTCTTAATTTACGTTCTCAATGCTATTTTAAAATTTATTTTAATTTATTTTTCTTTTGCTTGCCTAATTGTCCTGGCTAGAATATCTAGTACAATGTTTAATAAAATTGGCAAGAGGCTACATGCCTGTCTTTTCCTAAACTTAGGTGGGGGAGAGTGTTTTCAGTCTTTCACATTGTGTTATGTTAGCAGTAGGGTTTTCATAGATGCCCTTTAACAGGTTTGTGAAGGATTGTTGTTAATTCTATAAATGCCTGGTAGAATTTACCAGTGAGCCATCTTCTGAACTTTTTCAATGGAAAGTTGTTTTTTTTTTTTATTACTTATCCAATATCTATTTGTTATAGTTATATTCAGATTTTTATTTCCTCTTGAGTCAGTTTCAGTAGTTTGTGTCTTCCTGGAAAATTTTCCATTTCATCTTGTTTATTTACCTTGTTGTTTCAATTATTCTTAGAATTTTCTTTCTATTTTTGTAAGGCTAGTAGCAATGTCCCATCTTTCATTCTTGATTCTAGAAATTTGAGTCATCTGTATTTTTTCTCTTGGTCATTTGAGCTAATCTTCTGTTGATTATATTGATCTAATCAAAGAACCAGAGTTTGGTTCCATTAATTTTGTCTATTATTTTTTCTATTCTCTATTGTACTTACTTCCACTCTAATATTATTTCCTCCTTCTGCTAGGTTAAGGTATAGCTTGCTCTTCTTTTTCTAATTCCTGGAATTTGAGGTTAGATTTCTTTTTATTTTGGATCCTTCTTTTTAGTGTAAGTATTTAAAGCTATATATTTTCCCCTGAGCACTACATTCACTACATCTCATAAACTTTAGTATATTATGTTTTTAATTTCTTTCATCTCAAAGTATTTTCTGATTTTTCTTTTGAGTTCTTCTTAGACCCATTGGTTATTTAGGAATATGTGGTTTAATTTCTAGATATTTCTGAATGCTCTAGTTCTCCTTCTGGTTTTGAATTTTAATTTTATTCTATTGTACTTGAAGAAGATATTTTGTATGATTGCAATTTTTTTCCATTTATTGTGACTTGTTTTATAATTTAATATGTGGTCTATCCAGAATAATGTTCTGAGTGTATTGAGAAGAATGTGTAGTTTGCTATTGTTGAGCAAAATATTATATAGATTTACTTTAAGTTTAGTGGTTTATATTGTTGTTCAATCTTTAACTTCCTTGTTGAACTTCTGTTTAGTTGTTCTATCCATTATTGAAACTATGATACTGAAGTCTATGATTATTGTTGAATTGTATATTTATCTCTTTATGTCAGTGTCTGTGCATTTGGGGGCTCTGTTGTTAGGTGCATATGTGTTTACAGTTTTTACATTTTCTTCATAGATTCATCATTATATCATTAGAAAATGGCCTTCTTTATCTCTTCTAACAATTTTTATCTTAAGTCTCTCTATATATTTTAATGAAAAATTTTATTGAATTAATTGCAGATTCACTTTCAATGATAAGAAATAAAGCAGAGATCCCATAAACTGTTTACCCATTTTACCCCAATAGTAACATCTTGAAAAACTATAGAACAGTATCAGAACTAGAATATTAACATTTATACAATCTATTAATCTTGTTTTTATTTTCCACTTTAAATTTTAAAGTAAAATTTTTACTTTTCATACTTCTTTTTTAAAAACTTTATTGAGATATTTTCAACATATTAAAATTGTATATGTTTAAGGTGTTCAACTTGATGTTTTGAAATACACATACATTGTGAAAATATCATCACCAAGCTAAATAACTATCCATAACCTCTTCATAGTTACTATTGTTTGGTTGTGTGTATGTGTGTGTGTGATAAGAATATTTAACTTAAGGTTTATTCTCAGCAAATTTCCTGTATACATTAGAGCACTGTTAACTTTTGTCACTATGGTAAGTGAAATAAACCAGACACACATAAAAATCCAAGTACTCTATGATTTCAACTATATATGGCATCTAAAACAGTCAAATTTATGGAAGCAAAGAGTAGAATGGTGGTTTCCAGGGTTGGAGGTAGGAAAAAATGAGGAAATATTGATCAAAGGGTACAAAGTTTCAGTTAGGCAAGATGAAGGACTTTTGTAGATTGAATGCATATAAATATATGTATAAATATGCATACATATGCATGCATACATATGTACATATACATATATAATGTATATATAATGTTTTTAAGTAGAAGTTGGTCATGAGAAAGTTTTAGGAATTTTATAGTAAGACATTTCATTTCACTTTTCAAAGGAGTTGAGATTTACATACAAAATCCCTTTTATTACAAATCTGCAGTTGGAATATCACCTAAAATATGTTTAAAACTTTATTTCTAATTTATTTTATTGAAGTAATATTGGTTTATAACATTATATAAATTTTATGTGTGTAATATATTTCTACTTCTGTATAAACCAAAGTAGTCTTACCACCAAAAATTTAGTTTCCATTTGTCACCACATAGTTGATCCCTTTTACCCATTTTGCCCTCCCCTAACCCTTTCCTTCTGATAACCACTATTTATTTTCTGAAGTGCATGTGGAAATATTTAAGGCTTTTAAAAGTACCCTGCTCCTCCTCTTTGAGTCTAATAGCAGACTCTCCTGGCCAAAACGTTCTGCTGATTGAGAGAAAGAGTTAGATGGAAAAAAGATATGTTAAGGTTTGAGTGCAGTATGAAGACCAGAGAAATTTGCTACATAGTATCTAAATTAAATGTGAACTGGCTATAATAAAATATAGTAAGTAAAAACTAGTTAAAGAAAAGCTCCAGTTATAATTTTCAGCTTCAGAGAAAAGAAAACTGAAAGTCTAGGTGTGGCAACAAGTGCTGGTCAATTATACTGGGATGCATTGAAAGAGCTGACACGTGGATAGTGTTTCTCCCTATAACTCTAAGGAGTTTCATCTGCTCAGACATTCTATATCCTATGTTTCTAATACAATTTCAATTCCACTTTCACTGAAGAAAATCATAGGAAGCCACTTCTTAGAGCAGTATAGGGAAGTTTAGTGTAAAATATCTGTTGTGGTTAAAAGTGTTTATTCAAATGCTGTATTCTTGGTTATGAGTTTTCCAGGGGAGGAAAAGAAAAATCCACCTGATTGATCCTTGTTTGAAGGTTTAGGCACACTTGGGAAAGAGAGGGTAAAAGCTATTTTTAGTGTCCCCTATCTTTCTTAAAACATTTCCCCACTTCCCTATACTTATCTCTGGCCAGCTAATGAGTTCACTGACATCTAGTGTATGTGCAATAAATATTCTGTGAATTGAAATAAAATTGAAGTTGATATATATTAATCTCTAGGGGAACAACAGACAATCTAAAAATTAATAAAACTTTAAAATAAATGAAGTGCAGTAGATAAAGTATTATACTACAATACTTAGTGGGTCAAGAAAGACTAGGATTTTATATTCCCCCAAAGAATGCTGTTTCTAGTGAATAAGTGGTTAAAAACTAGAGTTATTATCAAGAATGTGCTGAAGAGTTGATTATCAATAAAAATCAAACTACCTGAAGCCTGAAGAACTGTAACCTCTTTAACATCTAAAGAATTCCTTCTCCAGAGTTTTCTTTCTTCAAAATTTACAGCTCTAATCTTAAAGGTGAAAGATCATTTCATTATAAGTAGAATTTTGCCATTGCTAATGATGGTAAATTCTTAGAGTTTTGCAGTTTAAATACAACTGAAAAGAAGCCACATATAAAGGAAAAGGAACAGATATGTATCAAGCAAATCTGTGCTTGGATCATTGATCCAATTCTTACCAATTATGAATATAAGTTACATAATCCCACTATCTCTGTTTTATCAATTGCAAAATGGTGGAAAGAATAAATACCAATTTTATTATTAGACTAAATATTATGTACATAAATGTCTATTTTTATGTTTGGCACACAAATGCTTAATAAGCAGTTGGAAAATGTTGTTTGAAATAATAATTCAATCCAATAAATCAGTAAATCAAACAATCTCACAATTTTCAGAGACCTTAGCAATCACTTAGCATATTTTTTAATTACACATGGAAGACTAAAAAATTTAAATTTTAAGAATAAGTGTATGGTTTCCAGTATTTTGTATTGCCAAGGAAAATTGCAACAATAATTCTTTTAATATATTGTTATTAACATTTTATAAAATAAATGTTATTTTATTTTCAAAAATGTAGAAAGAACATAGTATCTAAATTTCAAAAAGTTAAAATTTAAGATATTTACTCATATAATAAAATAATAAATCTATCCCTCAAGTTTTTCATTTCACTCAACTCTAATAAAAACTTTCCCACAGACTGAGAACATTAATCTATGAGTCAAACCTTCATCTGTAACAATTAGTTATCCATGATCTGCTTGAACTCTCCTCATCATGGAGAGAGGTCACTTTCTTCTGAAGGAAAAAATCTCTTATTATTAGGAAGCATATCCTTGGGGTGAGTAATTCCACTAATTAATACAATGTTTGCCCACTGGAGCTACACAAAATAATTATAGTTCATATTTTAACATATTCTATAATTATGAAAGTATAAAACTATGCCTACATTCATTTCCTGGATAATTTGATTTTTCCCTACTGGTCTATCAATTCATTTCCCAAAAGAAAATAGTGAAGGAAAAAAAATTTTATCACAGAAGACTGAGATCAAGGTGGTAAAGGGTACATGTGACTCACCTCCCCCGACAAATGCCTCAAAAATACATCTACATGTGGAACAATTCTCACTGATAACTGGCAGAAAGACTCCTGTCCAACCAAGGCTGCAAGAAATATCCACATGGAATTAGGCAGGAAGGGAAGGGAAGTGAACAGATTGGAATCTGTGTCCTGGGGAGGAGACTCAGTAGAAAAGGGAGAATACAGAGGTAGAGATCCTCCTTGAGAAGTGAGTGGTTTGAGCCACATATTGGGCACCCCAGCCCTGGGCTTTGACAAAGGGAAGATGAGCTCCCGTGGCTGATTTGAGGGTCAGTGGGACTAACAGGAGGGCTGTGGGAAGCCTGGGTTCTGCTTGTGAGGAGCATAGGGATACTTTCTTGCTCCCAAAGCATAGTGGGGAAGGCAGACTGAGGACGTATGGATGGATGGCTGGCTTGTTTCCCACAACCACTTCAGCATGCACCCAACTTGAGCCCAGTGAACACTCAAGCTCCATTTGCTTCACACTGAAGTTCTACACTGGAGTGGAAGCTGCCAAAAGCAAGGAACAAACCTGGTCATGAGACACAGAGGTGACTCAAACCTGAAGCAGAGTCCGAGCAGGGTAGGAGCAGCCATTACTGATGCTTACATAAGCAGTGCACCAGAAGCAGTCTAGATCTCTGACAGTGGCCAGAACACCACAGCCCACAGTTTAACACATGCCAAGAGCCAACACAGGCCCTAACTGACCTGCAGCACAGCGCCAGAGGACAGCAGATGCTGAGGAGAGATCCCGTCTGTAAGGAACAAAGGAGACTCATACTTGAATTGGCATCCAAGCAGGGTGGGAAGAGTAGTTACTGGAGCTGACATATGCAGTGCATTAGAAGCACTCCAGGTCTCTGACTTCAGCAAGAGCAATTATTAACAGACATAAAAAGAAAAATTGACAGTAATAAGGTAAACTTAGAGGATTTAACTACCATACTTACGTCAGGGACAGATCATCCACACAGAAAACCAATAAAGCAGCAGTGGCCTTAAGTGACACAACAGGCAAGTTAAACTTAATAGATATCTACAGAACATTACATTTCAAAACTGCAGAATACACAATCTGTTCAAGTGCACCTGGAATGTTGTCCAAGATAGATCAAATGCTAGGCCACAAAATGAGTCTCAGATATTTTAAGAGAAAAAAATTATATCAAGCATTTTTTCCAACCACAGCTGTATGAAACTGGAAAGCAACTACAGGAAAAAAATGTGAAAAGAACACTTTGAAAATAAGCATCATGCTACTAAAAAAAAAATGTATCAATGAAGAAATCAAAGGGAAAATCAGAAAATTTCATGAGACAAATAAAAATAGAAATACAACTTTTCAAAATTATGAGCTACAGCAAGATCAGTTCTAAGAGAGAAGTTGATAGTTATACATACCTACGTCACGAAGAAAGAAAAATATGAAATAAATAACCTAAACTGCCATCTAAAGAAATTAGAAAAAAATTATAAAACCCAAAGTCAACAGAAAGAATGAAATAATATAGATCAGAAAGGAAATAAATAAAACAGAGACCCCTCCCCAAAATAGAAAACATCAAGGAAACAAAGCAATGGGTTTTATTTTTTTTAAGATAAACAAAATTGAAAAAGTCACAAAGGTTAGCCAGGCTCATTAAGAAAAGAGAGAGGACCCAAATAAACAAAACAATAAATGAAAGATGAGAAATAAAACTGATAACATAGAGATATACAAAAATAAGAGAATAAAAAATGTGTACAACCTAGAAGAAATAGACAAATTTCTAGAAATATAAAACCTTCCAAGAATGAATCAGGAAGAACTAGACAATCTGAACAGACTGATTACTAACAGTGAAATCGAATTTATAACAAAGATATCTCCCAACAAACAAAATTCAGGATCAGATGGCTTCACACAGGGAAATTCTACAAAACACATAAAGAAGAGATAACATCTACAGAACAGAAATAGACTCATAGACAGAATACAGACTTGTGGTTGCCAAGGGGGTGGGGGTTGGGAAGAGATAGACTGGGATTTCAAAATTGTAGAATAGATAAACAAGATTATACTATATAGCACAGGGAAATATATACAAGATCTTTTGGTAGATGACAGAGAAAGGAATGTGACAATGAATATATATATGTTCATGTATAATTAAAAAATTGTGCTTTACACTGGAATTTGACACAACATTGTAAAATGATTATAAAGCAATAAAATATGTTAACAAAAAAAAGAAATGCCACTGATTTTTGAACGTTAATCTTGTAATCTGCTACCTTGCTGAGTTCTTCAATCAGCTCTAGTAGTTTTTCTGTGGACCTTTTAGGGTTTTCTATATATAGCAACATGTCGCCAGGATACAGTGACAATTTTACCTCTTCTTTTCCAATTTGGATCCCTTTCATTTCTCTCTCTTGCCTGATTGCTGTGGCTAGGACTTCCAGGACTACGTTGAATAGGAGTGGTGATAGTGGGCAGCCTTGTCTTGTCCCAGATTTTAGTGGAAAGCTTTTGAGTTTTTCACTGTTGAGTACTATGCTGGCTGTAGGTTTGTCATATATAGCTTTTATTATATTGAGATATGTTCCCTCTATACCCACTTTGGCGAGAGTTTTTATCATAAACGGCTGTTGAATTTTATCAAATGCTTTTTCTGCATCGATTGAGATGATCATGTGGTTTTTGTCCTTTCTCTTGTTGATGTGATATATTACATTGATTGATTTACATATGCTGTACCACCCTTGTGTCCCTGGGATGAACCCCACTTGGTCATGATGTATAATCTTTTTTATGTGTTGTTGGATTCTATTTGCTAAAATTTTGGTGAGGATTTTGGCTTCTATGTTCATCAGTGATATTGGCCTATTATTCTCTTTTTTGGTAGTGTCTTTGTCTGGTTTTGGTATCAGGGTTATGGTGCCTTCATAGATGAGTTTTGGAGTATTCCCTCCTTTTCAATCGTCTGGAAGAGTTTGAGAAAGACTGGTATGAGTTCTTCTTTGTATCTTTGGTAGAATTCACTGGTGAAGCCGTCCAGTCCTGGACTTTTATTTGTAGGGAGGTTTTAAATTGCTATTTCTATTTCATTTCTAGTGATCAGTTTGTTCAAGTAGTCAGTTTCTTATTGATTCAGTCTTGGTGGACAGTATGTTTCCAGAAACTTGTCTATCACCTCTAGGTTATCCAGTTTGGTTCCATATACTTTTTCATAATATTCTCATATGATCTTCTGTATTTCTACTTTATTTGTTGTAATTTCTCCATTTTCCTTTCTTATTTTGCTAATTTGTGCTCTCTCTTTTTTCTTCTTTGTGAGTTTGGCCAGAGGTTTGTCGATTTTTACTGTTTCAAAAAACCAGCTTTTGGTTTGGTTGATTTTTCTCTATGGTTTTGTTAATCTCTATTTTATTTATTTCCTCCCTAATCTTTATAATTTCCTTCCTTCTGCTGCCTTTTGGGGAATTTTGTTCTCCTTCTTCTAATTCATTCAGCTGGTGGGTTAAATTGTTTATTTGAGATTGTTCTTCTTTTTTGAGGAAGGCCTGTATCGCTATAAACTTCCCTCTAAGCACTGTCTTTGTTGTGTCCCATAGATTTTGAATGGTTGTGCATTCATTGTCATTTGTCTCAAGGTATTTTTTAATTTCAGCTTTGATTTCCTCATAGATACATTATTTTGTTTTTAATAACATATTGTTTAATCTCCATGCTTTCCTTTTTTTTCTCCTTTGTTTCTCTGTTGTTGATTTCTAGTTTCATGGCATTGTGGTCAGTAAAGATGCTTGAGATAATTTCTATCTTCTTAAAATTGTTGAGGTTTCTTTTGTGTCCAAGTACATGATCAATCCTGGAAAATGTTCCATGTGCACTTGAAAAGAATGTATATCCTATTTTTGGGGGGTGTACTACTCTAAAAATATCCACCAAATCTAACTTCTATTATACTATTCAATTTCTCTGTTGCCTTATTTATTTTCTGTCTGGAATATCTGTCTAGTGATCTTAACGTGGTGTTAAAATCTCCAACTATGATTGTATTCCCAACATATCCCCCTTTATCTCTGCTCCCTTGTAACTTACTCTTTGCTTTTCTCTTCATGCCTTTAGAATCATTTCTTTTTTTTTTGCATTTCTTTTTTTTAACATTTTTTATTGATTTATAATCATTTTACAATGTTGTGTCAAATTCCAGTGTTCAGCACAGTTTTTCAGTCATTCATGGACATATACACACTCATTGGCATATTTTTTTCTCTGTGAGTTATCATAAGAGTTTGTGTATATTTGCCTGTGCTATACAGTGCAATCTTGTTTATCTATTCTACAATTTTGAAATCCCAGTCAATCCCTTCCCACCCTCCATCCCCCTGGTAACCACAAGTCGTAATGTCTGTCCGTGAGTCTATTTCTGTCCTGTATTTACGCTTTGTTTTTCTTTTTTTGTTTATCTTTGTTTTTGTTTTTTAGATTCCACATATGAGCGATCTCATATGGTATTTTTCTTTCTCTTTCTGGCATACTTCACTTAGAATGACATTCTCCAGGAGCATCCATGTTGCTGCAAATGGCATTATGTTGTCAGTTTTTATGGCTGAGTAGTATTCCATTGTATAAATATACCAAATCTTCTTTATCCAGTAACCTGTTGATGGACATTTAGGCTGTTTCCATGTTTTGGGTATTGTAAATAGTGCTGCTATGAACATTGGGGTGCAGATGTCATTTTGAAGTAGGGTTCCTTCTGGATATAAGACCAGGAGTGGGATTACTGGGTCATATGGTAAGTCTATTCCTAGTCTTTTGAGGAATCTCCACACTGTTTTCCATAGTGGCTGCATCAAACTACATTCCCACCAGCAGTGTAGGAGGGTTCCCCTTTCTCCACATCCTCTCCAGCATTTGTCATTTGTGTATATTTGAATAACGGCCATTCTGACTGGTGTGAGGTGATACCTCATTGCAGTTTTGATTTGCATTTCTCTGATAATTAGTGATTTTGAGCATTTTTTCATGTGCTTTTTGATCATTTGTATGTCTTCCTTGGAGAATTGCTTGTTTAGGTCCTCTGCCCATTTTTGGATTGGGTTGTTTATTTTTTTCTTATTGAGTCGTATGAGCTGCTTACATATTCTGGAGATCAAGCCTTTGTCAGTTTCACTTGCAAAAATTTTCTCCCATTCCGTAGGTTTTCTTCTTGTTTTACTTCTGGTTTCCTTTGATGTGCAGAAGCTTGTAAGTTTCATTAGGTCCCATTTGTTTATTCTTGCTTTTATTTCTTCTAGGAGAAAATTTTTGAAATATATATCAGATAATGTTTTGCCTATGTTTTCCTCTAGAAGGTTTATTGTATCTTGTCTTATGTTTAAGTCTTTAATCCATTTTGAGTTGATTTTTGTATATGGTGTAAGGGAGTGTTCTAGCTTCATTGTTTTACATGCTGCTGTCCAGTTATCCCAACACCATTTGCTGAAGAGACTGTCTTTATTCCATTGTATATTCTTGCCTCCTTTGTCGAAGATGAGTTGACCAAAAGTTTGTGGGTTCATTTCTGGACTCTCAATTCTGTTCCATTGGTCTATATGTCTGTTTTGGTACCAATACCATGCTGTCTTGATGACTGTAGCTCTATAGTATTTTCTGAAGTCTGGGAGAGTTATTCCTCCTGACTCTTTCTTTCTCTTCAGTAATGCTTTGGCAATTCTAGGTCTTTGATGGTTCCATGTAAATTTTATCATGATTTGTTCTAGTTCTGTGAAATATGTCCTGGGTAATTGGATAGGGATTGCATTACATCTGTAGATTGCCTTAGGCAGTGTGACCATTTTAACAATATTGATTCTTCCAATCCAAGAGCATGGAATATCTTTCCATTTTTTAATGTCTTCTTTAATTTCCTTCATCAATGGTTTATAGTTTTCTGTCTATAATTCTTTCACCTCCTTGGTTAGATTTTTTCCCAGATATTATATTATTTGGGTGCTATATTAAAGGGGATTGTTTCTTTACTTTCTTTTTCTGTTGATTTATCGTTAGTGTAAAGAAATGCAACTGATTTTTGAACGTTAATTTTGTAACCTGCTACATTGCTGAATTCTTCAATCAGCTCTAGGAGCTTTTGTGTGGACCTTTTAGGGTTTTCTATATATAGTAACATGTCATTAGCATATAATGACACTTTTACCTCTTCTTTTCCAATTTGGATCCCTTTTATTTCTTTCTCTTGCCTGACTGCTGTGGCTAGGACTTCCAGGACTATGTTGAATAGGAGTGGTGGTAGTGGGCAGCCTTGTCTTGTCCCAGATTTTAGTGGAAAGATTTTGAGTTTTTCACCATTGAGTACTATGCTGGCTGTAGGTTTGTCATATATAGCTTTTATTATGTTGAGATATATTCCCTCTATACCCACTTTGGTGAGAGTTTTTATCATAAATGGCTGTTGAATTTTATCAAATGCTTTTTCTGCATCGATTGAGATGATCATGTGGTTTTTGTCCTTTCTCTTGTTGATGTGATATATTACATTGATTGATCTGCATATGTTAAACCACCCTTGTGTCCCTGCGATGAACCCCACTTGGTCATGATGTATAATCTGTTTTATGTGTTGTTGGATTCTATTTGCTAAAATTTTGGTGAGGATTTTGGCGTCTATGTTCATCAGTGATATTGGCCTATAATTCTATTTTTTTTTGTAGTGTCTTTGTCTGATTTTGGTATCAGGGTGATGGTGGCTTCATAGAATGAGTTTGGGAGTATTCCCTCCTTTTCAATCGTCTGGAAGAGTTTGAGAAGGACTGGTATGAGTTCTTCTTTGTATGTTTGCTAGAATTCCCCGGTGAAGCCGTCCGGTCCTGGACTTTTATTTGTGGGGAGGTTTTCAATTGTTATTTCTATTTCCTTTCTAGTGATAAGATTGTTCAAGTGTTCAGTTTCTGTTTGATTCATTCTTGGTGTACAGTATGTTTCCAGAAACTTGTCCATCTCCTTTAGGTTATCCAGTTTGGTTCCATACAATTTTTCATAATATTCTCGTATGATATTCTGTATTTCTATTTTGTTTATTGTAATTTCTCCATTTTCCTTTCTTATTTTGTTAATTTGTGCTGTCTCTTTTTTCTTCTTTGTGAGTTTGGCCAGAGGTTTGTCGATTTTATTTACTGTTTCAAAAAACCAGCTTTTGGTTTGGTTGATTTTTTCTATGGTCTTGTTAATCTCTATTGTATTTAATTCCTCTCTGATCTTTATTATTTCCTTCCTTCTGCTGCTTTTTGGGGCTCTTTGTTCTTCTTTTTCTAATTCATTCAGGTGGTGGGTTAACTTGTTTATTTGAGATTGTTCTTCTTTTTTGAGGAAGGCCTGTGTCGCTATAAACTTCCCTCTTAGCACTGCCTTTGCTGTGTCCCATAGGTTTTGAGTGGTTGTGCTTTCATTATCATTTGCCTCAAGGTATTTTTTAATTTCAGCTTTGATTTCCTCATTGACCCATTGTTTTTTCAATAACATATTGTTTAATCTCCATGCTTTCCTTTTTTTCTCCTTTGTTTCTCTGTTGTTGATTTCCAGTTTCATGGCATTGTGGTCAGTAAAGATGCTTGAGATAATTTCTATCTTCTTAAAATTACTGAGGTTTCTTTTGTGCCCAGGTACATGATCGATCCTGGAAAATGTTCCATGTGCACCTGAAAAGAATGTATACCCTATTTTTTGGGGGTGTAATGCTCTGAAAATATTCACCAAATCTAGTTTTTCTATTGTAGTATTTAATTTCTCTGTTGCCTTGTTTATTTTCTGTCTGTAAGATCTGTGTAGGGATGTTAATGCAGTGTTAAAATCTCCAACTATGATTGTATTCCCATCAATATCCCCCTTTATCTCTGTTAGTAATTCTTGTATGTACTTAGGTGCTCCTATATTGGGTGCATATATATTAATGAGTGTAATATCCTCATCTTGTATCACTCCTTTAATCATTATAAAATGTCCTTCCTTATCTTTCCTTATGGCCTTTGTTTTAAAGTCTATTTTGTCTGAAATCAGTACTGCAACACCTGGTTTTTTGGCTTTTCCATTTGCATGGAATATCCTTTTCCATCCTTTCACTCTGAATCTATATGTGTCCTTCTCCCTAAAGTGGGTCTCTTGTATGCAGCATATTGAAGGTTTTTGCTTTATTATCCAGTCTGCCACTCTATGTCTTTTGACTGGAGCATTTAGACCATTAACATTTACAGTAATTAATGATAGATGTGTGTTTGTTGCCATTTTGAACTTATCTTTGCAGTTGAATTGGTATATCCTCTTTGTTCCTTTCTTCTTCCTTTTGTGGTTTGATAGTTTTCCTTTGTATTATCATGGATTTTATTTAATTTTTGTGACTGCCTTGTAAATTTTTGGCTTGTGGTTACCCTTTTTTGTAAATCTATTAGCCCATGACTATAACTGTTTTTATTAAACTGATAGTAACATGATCTCAAACCCATCGTACTGTTAAAAAAAATTTAAAAAGGAAGAAAATAATTCTATATTTCCCTGCCTCCCTCTCCCACTCTCAGTGATTTGTATGTCTTCTTTTATAATTACGTGTTTACTTTATTTGTAATTCATGAGTTATCACCTTTCCAGTTGTGAGTTTCTCATTTCTGTAGCATCCTGCTGCTTTTCTGTTTATAATAGCCCTTTCAATATTTCTTTTAGCATGGGTTTAGTGTTGCTAAACTCCTGCAGCTTTTTTTTTTTTTTTGTCTGTGAAACTCTTTATTTCTCCTTCTATCCTAAAGGATAGTCTTGCTTGATAAAGTATCTTAGGCTGCTTCTTTTTTTCAATCAGGGCTTTGAATATATCTTGCCACTCCCTTCTGGCCTGTAGTGTTTGTGTAGAGAAATCAGCTGAGAGCCTTATGGGGGTTCCCTTGTAACTTACTCTTTGCTTTTCTCTTGCTGCCTTTAGAATCATTTCTTTATCCTTGACTCTGGCCATCTTGATTGTGATATGTTTTGATGTGTGTCTATTTGGGTTCTTGTTTGGGACCCTCTGAGCTTCCTGTACTTGTATATCTGATTCCTTCTTTAAGTTTGGGAAGTTTTCAGTCATGATTTCTTCAAAAACCTTTTCAATCCCTTTTGATCTTTCTTCCCCTTCTGGGACCCCTATGATGCGAAGATTGGCACACTGTATATTATCCCAAAAGTCCCTTATGTTATTTTCATTTGTTTTTATTTATTTATCTTGTAGCTGTTCTGATTGGTTGCTTTCTATTTTCCTGTGTGCTAGGTCACTAATTCGTTCCTCTGCATTATCTAGTTGGCTTTGCACAGCCTTTAGATCATTTCTCATCTTCTCCAATGAGTTTACCAATTCTACTTGGCTCTTCTTTATAGCTTCCATTTCATCTTTGACATATTTTATATCTTTAAACACTATTTCTTTTAGTTCCTTCAGTACTTTCATCACTCCTTTTTTGAAATCTTGATCTAGTAGGCTATCGATGTCTATTTCGTTGATCTTTCTTTCAGGGGATTTCTCTTGTTCTTTTAATTGGGAATGATTTCTCTGCTTCTTCATCTTGCTCATACCTCTTGGCCTTGTGGTTTATGGAGTATCAGTTATCTCTTGTGGTCCTTAAGGAGTTTATCTACTTAATGTCTATGTAGGAATAACAATTAGGAAAAAAAGAAAATAAAAGAGGAGAGAAAGAATTTTACAAGAAGGGTGAAAAAAGGTTTGAAAACAGCGTATAATGAATAATAGAAGAGAACAGAGTATAATGAATAATAGAAGAACAAGTTGAAGCAAAATAGCAATCGGGTTGAGACATCCTTTTAAAACATTTTACAAAAGGGGAAAAGATGAAAAGGTGTATTTGAAACCTATGTATAATCAATAACTGTATATCATAAGCCAATAGAAATAAAAATGACTTAAGAAGTAAAAATTAAGAGGGTAATAGAAAATAGAACTGATAAAGACAGATTAAATAAAAAGAGAGAGAGGTCGATGTTCTCCTGGAGACTGTGTGCTTTTAATGTGAAGTCTTTCGGTCTTCATCGTGTTTTGGAAGTTCAGCTTGCTGTTTCCAGCGCCCTCCGTTGGCGCCCTCGTCTGTGATGCTCACAGTGCCTGTCAGCAAGTAGATCGCGCCTCCTCCCAACACTGGGTCAGGTGCAGCTCTCCTTTGCTGTGGGCGGGTGGGTCACTGCCCCTCCTGATGCCACAGTCAGATGTTGCAGACTGGCCAGTTAGGAGGGTTGGTCACGCCCCCTCCCAGCACTGTGGTCAGGGGTTGCTTTCCTGCCTTAAAAGCGGGGGTCTGCCCTCCCTCTCCCAGCACCAGTCGTTCCGCTGCTCTGTGCCACTGCACGCTCCACCTTTGGTTGGCGCTGCACAGGTGGTCTTGGGGAAGACCGAGGAACAGCCTTGTCCCTGCTCTGGGCCAGAACCCAGCTCCTTGTTTGTCTTGGCAGAGGAAGTTCTCTGAGAGATCAGGATGGAAGGATCCTATCTGCCTCGGGCTGTAGGCAAGTCTCCGTCTGGCTTTTGAGGCTGCTAAGCCCTTAGGTGCAGATGCATGTTTTGCCCCCGCCCCCGCCTGGATGGGAAGCACCAGAGGATTTGTTGGCTGTGCCTGAGCCCCGCCTCTCTTCCCCAAAAACTTTATAAGGGTTTTCAAAGATGGGGGTATGCACCCTTCCCCCAGGGCACATGAACCATGTTGTTTTATGGAGGGCCCAGGTTTTTCTGGCTTGTGCACCCACAGCTACATCACGCAGGCCTCTGCAGTCCCCCAGGGCTGTCTCAGTGCAGCTGCCCCTGTCTTCACCCAGGTCAGGTAGCCTGGCCCTGCCCCCAGCTGCCAGCCCATTTCTTGGGCTGGGTGTCGCGGAGACCCTATGTGCCCATTTGACTTAGTTCTGTCAGTCAAGGGCTGGTCTGTACAGATACGAGACTTGGAGGCTCCCCCTCTGTCCAGTTGGCCTCTCAGTTGGAGAGGGGAGATGCAGCAAATGAGCGCCAGTCTTTCTTTGCCACTCCCTCCCCAAGGGACCCATCCCACTCTGCTTTGCCTTTTCTTCTTTCTTTTTTCCTTCTACCAGATTTTTGGTGTCTCTATCTTTTGAAGAAGACGATGTCCTGTCAGAGTTCTGCAGGTGCTCTGGTTGGCTGAGTGGGTCTGTGGATGTGAGTCTTGGTGCATTTGTGGGAAAGGGTGAGCTACGAGTGTCCTTCTACTCCACCATCTTCCTCAGTGGCATTTCTTTACACTAATGATGAATCAACAGAAAAAGAAAGTAAAGAAACAATCCCCTTTAAAATAGCACCCAAAGTAATAAAATACCTAGGAATAAATCTAACAAAGGAGGTAAAAGAATTATACACAGAAAACTATAAACCATTGATGAAGGAAATTAAAAAAGACTTTAAAAAATGGAAAGATATCCCATGCTCTTGGATTGGAAGAATTAGTATTGTTAAAATGGTCACACTGCTCAAGGCAATCCATAGATTTAATGCAATCTCTATCAAATTACCCAGGACATATTTCACAGAAATAGAAAAAATGATAATAAAATTCATATGGAACCATCAAAGACCTAGAATTGCCAAAGCATTACTGAAGAGAAAGAAAGAGGCTGGAGGAATAACTCTCCAAGACTTCAGACAATACTACAGAGCTACAGTCATCAAGACAGCACGGTATTGGTACAAAAACAGACATATAGACCAATGGAACAGAATAGAGAGCTCAGAAATGAACCCAGAAACTTTTGGTCAACTCCTCTTTGACAAAGGAGGCAAGAATATACAATGGAATAAAGACAGTCTCTTCAGCAAATGGTATTTGGAAAACTGGATAGCAGTATATAAATCAGTGAATCTAGAACACTCCCTTACACCATACACATAAATAAACTCAAAATGGATCAAAGACTTAAACATAAGACAAGATACATTAAACCTCCTTGAAGAAAATATAGGCAAAGCATGATCTGACATACATCTTAAAAATGTTCTCTTAGGGCAGTCTACCCAAGCAATAGAAATAAAAGCAAGAATAAACAAATGGGACCTAATGAAACTTACCAGCTTCTGCCCAGCAAAGGAAACCATAATTAAAACAAAAAGGCAATCTACAGAATGGGAGAAAATTTTTGCAAACTAGGAAACCAAGAAAGGCTTGATCTCCAGAATATATAAGCAGCTCATATGACTTAATAAGAAACAAACAAACAACCCAATCCAAAAATGGGAAGAAGACCTAAACAAGCAATTCTCCAAGGAAGACATACAAATGATCAATTGGCACATAAAATAATGCTCAATATCACTAATTATCAGAGAAATGCAAATCAAAACTACAATAAGGTACCATATCACACCTGTCAAAATGATCATCATTCAAAAGTCCAGAAATAATAAATGCTGGAGAGGCTGTGGAGAAAAGGGAACCTTCCTACACTGCTGGTGGGAATGCAGTTTGGTGCTGCCACTGTGGAAAACAGTATGGACATTCCTCAAAATACTAGGAATAGACTTCCCATATGACCCAGAAATCCCGCTCCTGGGCATATATCCAGAAGGAACCCTACTTCAAAATGACATCTGCACCCCAATGCTCATAGCAGCACTATTTACAATTCCCAAGACATGGAAACAGCCTAAATGTCCATCAACAGATGACTGGATAAAGAAGAGTTGGTATATTTATGCAATGGAATACTATTCAGCCATAAAACCCAACAACATAACGCCATTTGCAGCAACATGGATGTCCCTGGAGAATGTCATTCTAAGTGAAGTAAGCCATAAAGAGAAAGAAAAATGCCATATGTTATCACTCAAATGTGGAATCAAAAAAAAAAAAAAAGAACATAAATACCAAATGGAAACAGACTTATAGACATAGAATACAAACTTCTGGTTGCCAAAGGTGTTGGGGGTGGAAAGGGATAGAATGGGAGTTCAAAATTTGTAGAATCCGACAGGTATATGTAGAATAGATAAGCAAGATTATAATGTATAGCCCAGGAAAATATATACAAGGTTTAGTGGTAGCTCACAGCAAAAAATAAATGTGACAATGAATATATGTATGTTCATGTATAACTGAAAAATTGTGCTCTAACCTGGAATTTGACACAACATTGTTAAATGACGGTAACTCAATAAAAGAATGTTAAGAAAACATTTAAATGAAAAATAACTAAATAAAAAATAAAAAATAGACTTCATTAATTTGAAAATATTAGTCACAGCAATGGCAACCACTGACATAATAAAAAGGCAACCTACTGAATGGGAGAAAATATTTGCCTATGTTTATTAATATCAAAAGTATATAAACAGTTCATAAAATACAATATCAAAACAGCCCATTTAAAAATGGGCAAAAGACCTAAATAGATATTTTTCAATGGAATACATACTGGCGGCCAACAGGCACTTGAAAAGATGTTCAACATCTGTAATTAGTAGAGAAATGCAAATCAAAACAACAATCACCTCTCACCTTTCAAAAGTCTATCCTCAAAATCTCTATAAATAACAAATGCTGGTGAAAATGTGGAGAAAGGGAACCCTCATGTACTGATGGTGGAGCCACTATGGAAAACAGTATGGAGGTTTCTCAAAAACTAAAAATAAGACTACTATATAATTCATCATGGTCACTGCTAACAATAATCTACAGAAAGCAAAAATAATAATTTTAAAAGATTCATACACCCCAATGTTTATAGCAGCATTTATTTACAATAGCTAAGATGTTGAAGCAATAGATAATAATAATATATAATAATATTATTACACATATATATATATATATATTTCTGAGGTATAAAAAAGAATTAAAATCTGTCATTTGCAACAACATGGATGGTCCAAGAGTGTATTATGCTTAGTGAGATATCATACGGAGAAAGACAAATACTATGTTATCACTTTTATGTGAAATCCAGAAAATAAAACAAGTGAATGAATGTAATAAAACAGAGACAGTCTCACACATATAGCAAACTAATAATTACTGGTGGGGAGAAGGAAGAGGGGAGGGGCAAGATAAGGAAATATTAAGAAGTACAAACTACTATGTATAAAATGAATAAGCTACATGGATATATTGCACAGCAAAGAGAATACAGTCAGTATTTTATAATAAGATTAATCTATAAAATTTTTGAATGGCTATGTTGTACACCTGAAACTAATATAATACTGTAAATCAACTGTACTTCAATAAGCAAAGGAAATAAAAATTTCTTCACTATTATTACTTACAGAGCTTCAAACATACACAATTTTTGATAAACTTAAAGATCCTTATATTTTTATAGGATAATTGATTGCCATCAAGTGATATCAATTTAATAACACTAGGTCATCTTTGAAACTTTATCAATAGACACTCTTGGTTTTTCACTGTCTCCTCTTGCATTTCATTACTCCTGTGGTAAGCTTATAATGACACCCTAAGATGCCTAAGTCTTATTGTCTGGAACCCAATACCCCTTTACCTTGCAGGGCAAATTGGCAGCTGTGATTGAATTATGGATCTTGAGATAAGGATATCATGTGGTTATGCAAGATGCAATCATGAGGGTCCTAATAAGCAGGTGGAAAGAAGATAAGAGTTAATCATACTATAAGTAAGGGTGAAAGCAAGAGGTTTAAGTTATGTGAGAAAGGGGTCACAAGCCAAGGAATGCAGGCAACCTCTAGAAGTTGGAAAATACAAGGAAACACATTGTCTCCTAGAGTCTCCAGAAGAAATTTAGTCCTGCAAAATTGTTGATTTTAGGACTTCTGACATCCAGAACTGCAAGTTAATTTTTATTAATTTTAATCCATTAACTTTGTGGTAATTTGTTACATCAGCAATAGGAAATTAATATACCCCAACACATACACAGATTTCCACTTGCAATTTTCTTCATGAAATATTCTTCAAAATTATTAGAACTTATTTGATTATTTACTCATACAAATAAAGAAATGAACATCAGAAATTTTGGACCAATATGTACACAGAAAAAAGTTGAATATTCTATTTTAAAAAAGAGAAATATAATAGCTTAAATCATACAAAAATCCGTAATTGAATAAAATAATTATGTTGTACATTATCTATTGTAACTATTTAATTTATTGCTTTACTTTTAGCTTTGTTACCAGGTCCTAGCTTTGAAAAGAGAAACATTTAAGTAAAACAAAATTAGTGTTTAATCAACAATAATATATATGGAAGAGTTCAATGAAACTATTTAAATGTTAGTCAATATACATATTCTAGCTCAACCATTACCACTGAAGGCAAAAATTAAAGACTTCCAAATTTCCAGAATTTTTTTTAACACTTCAAATGAACTGATTCAAAATTTCCATTTAAAGAAATGATGGGACAATACAGATGCTGGCATTCCCCAAACCTCCACAGAAAATTCCTTCAGGCATTCAACCACAATCTCAGGCCACCCAGCAACCTCAGTAATGCCCAAAAGGGCCATGGTCTCTTTCTTTATTTGGAATCCTATCTGGGGAAAATTAAGGACTTCTACACAACTGGAAGTGGTTACCACTTAGTCACTTAGTCAATAATAAAAGAAACTTATACTAATTGATTTGTCATTCTCAAAAATTCCGAAGTATGACTCTAAAATTATTTAAATTACTTCATGGATAAAATTTTCTTACTCTTTTTGGAGGTCAGAGGCCTCAAATGCTTTCAATACATGTATGAATTCAAATCCTTTTTAATTTAAAAATCAAATTATAATTATAAAGTTAATCTAACAAAAATAATTCTTAGAATGTGTTGCATAATTCATGACTTAAGATATTTCCTAGTTAAAATTCCTATGTAGTAAATGGACTAAAGCATTTTTTACAGAGGAGGAAGGGTTATATTTCATCTGATCAACACTTCTGTAGGGATTAAATTTATCGATTCATTTTATCATAACATTTTAGAATAATATATAGAGTACTTTGTTGTCTACATGGTTTGAGAAATAGTGGATTGTAGGTTTCCATAGGAAAACATACTCTGATTAATTCTTTCAAGCCTTCTATCTGTGACTTTGAGAAAGTTACTTAACCTCCCTAAACCTTAGTACTTTCTCTGCAAAGGGGGCATAACAACAATAATAATAATACTTTCTTCATTGGATTGTTGAAGGCGTGAAATAGGATTATTCCTATAACTCAGTTGACACATTACTTGTCATACAGAAAATACACAATAAACAGGAACTTTTTAATGCAGTCTGTGGTAGGCAGACTCTAAGATGAACTTTGGCATTCTCTGCTGCCTAGCATTCACACCCTTGTATAATCCTCTCCCAAGAATATAGGCTGAACCTAATAACTTACTTCTTAGTTTAGAAACTTAGAATATGGCATCACCAGTATATCTCTTCTGTGATTAGGTTACATAAGATGGTGACTTCTGTCTTCCTAGCACAGTCTATCAGTTGCTGTCTTTGATGAAGTAAGCTTCTATATTGAAGAAGTCAACCTAACAGGAAACAGAAGACAGTCTCTTGCCAACAGACAGCAAGGAATTGTGGTTCTCAATTTCATACCCCTCAAAGAAATGAATCCTGTCAAAATCCATATAAATGAGTTTAGAATCAGATTCTTCTCTAGCCACAACTTCAAATAAGACTCCACTCCTGGTCAGCATCTTGATTTCAGTCTTGTGAGAGACAATAGAGTATCTAGCAGGCCATGTCCAGATTCTTGATACACAGAAACTTGGAGATGATAAATGTGTATGGTAGGCTGCTAAGTTTTAGGGGTAACTTGTTATGCAGCAATAGCTAACCAATATACTCTCACTTATGGGAAGAAAGAAGGAAATATATGACTGCCAAACATATGTCAAATATTGTGCTAAGGAATTTTTACTCTACCTTGAAAACAAAACCTTTATATACTAGATTTTTTTTTGCCTCCATCTTACAGATGAAGAAGAAAATTATCAGAATTTAAAGTCCTTGACCAAAGTTTTAAAGCCAATGTCAGAATTAAAATTCAAATAAGGATGTGTGAGACTCTAAGGTGATTTTCTCTTTACTACATCACATCATCTCTCAGCCTTCATCAATTGTTCAGACTTAAACTGATCACTTTTGCAATCTGTGTACAATATGAATGTGCATATGTGTATTGTAACACTGTCTTACAGTTACATATTTGTGTTCATTTTATGTGTTTACAGTCATTTTGTCTTAATAGTCAAGAGATGCTAACTCTATTTTTATTTCTAGCCTCTGGCATGTTTTTTTATATTGATTATTTACTCAACAAGTGTTTGCTCAATAAATATTACTGAATACATATAAGATTCTATGTATGTAGTAAATATATGTTTAATGAGCAGATGAACAACCAAATACAAATAACAAACATACAAGCAGTAGGAAATTGAGTAAAAATTACCCACAAATTATACATATAAAACAATTTCTTTGTATTTGCTCAACATTTCTCCCTTTAAAAGGAGTCTTTAGAAATTATATTTCTCTCACTTGAGTTATTTTCTGGGGAGACTTATGTACATACAGGTACTTAAGAAGATATAGCTCCCTTCTACCATATTTAAAAAACTTTAATTTCAAAATGCCATATTTTCTAAGTTATTTTGGTAGGAGGAGTTTTAGAGAATTCCCTGAGTTTAGCTGATAAATTTCCTAAGAATTGCACTTTCTATGTCACATTATCACTTGCCCAAACATAGCAGTATACAGTAGAATTACAAATGGACTTTCTATTTAACAGTTTAACTTGATTTTAAGTGTGGATGTATGTATAATATACTCAGGGGCAAACTTGCATAATCCTATTCTATGTTGTCCATTAGCTTATTGAGGTAGTAAGTCATATATACCTCAAGAAGTGATTTTCCTTCCATATTTAACACTCTCATAATAAGCAAAGATATAAACAACAAGACATATATGAGTAGCTTTTTTAAGTTGTAAGAACATTCCCAGCTGTCCAATTCCTCTGTCATTGCTTTGTAACTATTTATGTTTGCTCTCTTACTAATTTGAACCAGTTAAGTTTCCTCATAAGCATATTGTTCCAAACATGGGTTAAGCCTATTTTAACTTTCAAAATGGTTAATCTGATTTATTGTTATTTTAACAATTATTGTTACTATTGTACTGTAAGACTTATGGCCTTTTGCAGGCTTTTGCCTGATCAAAATTGAGGAAAAGAAATAAATACCATGAGGAATTCTACTCTGAAGAATATTTAATACCAGTTTTTTCCATAGTGTTAAACAATATAGAATGCAGTGACTAAGAAAAATACATTAAATTCTACTAATATGTATGGACAGAAAAATACTCTCAAATTTCAGTACTCTCATTTTAAATTGAATTGTTCTTTACAGGATCAAATATAACTCTAGATATAGGTTTTAACATGACCAAGCAAATGGAAATTGGGAAATACCAAAGGTATCACACAAAATGCAAGAAAATCAAACTATTGGTCTTTTAAATAATATTTATATGTTGTGTATTGAAATTAAAATCAGCTTCACAAAATAAATTATCATATCAAATACTTATTAGAGGCAGACATCAAATTCCAATATTTTTTTCAGATTAGATTAAAAATAAAGAAAAAAGTGAAAGAAGAAATTGACTAGTTGACCAAAGCAAAAAGGATGAAACAGTAGGTGATAAGTTATCTTTCTAGCTGAGCAACTTTAATCCTGGTTAGAGACAATTAATTCAGACTCTCTTCACCTGTGAAGTGCCTTAAAGATGGCCAATCTTACTCTCATTGCAGATCTCCAAATGGAAACTTAGATTCTCCAATGTATAGCATGGTGAATATAATTAACATATTGTATTATATACTTGAATGTTGTTAACAGAATAGATCTTAAGTGTTATTACAACACACAAAAATGATAATTATGCGAGGGGATGGTGTGTTAACCAACATTATGTGATAATCATTTTGTAATATATATGTGTATCAATTCATCATGTTGTACAGCTTAACCTTACATATGTTGTATGTCAATAATATCTCAATAAAGCTAAAAAAAAACAAAAAAGAGTTCATGAAATAGAAAACAGAAAAATAAGAGAAAATGGAACCAAAAGCTTTTTCATTGGATAGATAGATAATAAAATTTATCAATATCAGGAATGAGAGAGAGGATGTCACTACAGACCATACAGATACTAAAAGGATAATAGATTGAAAACTCAATGCTAATAAACTTGACAGCATATAGGAAATTGGAGAAACTCCTTGAAAGAAGAAAATGACCAACACTAACTCAAGAAGAAATAACATGAATAGCCCTATCTCTCTTTTTAAAATAATATTTTAGTTAAAACCACTTTGTAAAAAAAAACTACAAACTCAGATGATTTCACTGAAGAATCCTGTCAAACATTTAAAGATCAAAAAATTTCTACACAAATTCTTCCAGAAAATATAGGAGAAATGGGAACTCTCCAACTCATTTTATCAGGCTAGGATTGCCCTCATAACAAAACTAGAAAAAGATAGTATAAAATATTAAAATTAAAGACAAATATCCATAATGAATATGAACATAAAGATTCTTAACAAAATTTTAGCACATTAAATCAATGACATATAAAAATAATAACACAACATGACCATGCAAGGTTTTCCTTATGAAAACAAAATTAACTTAACATTCAAGAAAAAATCAAACAGTACAATTCATCATGTTAACAGACTAAAAGAGAAAAACTATGTGATAGGTGCATAAAAGTCACGTAACAAAATTAAGCACACATTTTTATTAACATTTCTCAGCAAACTGGGAATGGAAAGGAACTTCCTCAACCTGATAAGAAGCTACTATAAAAAATCTACAACTAAGATCATATTTCATTGTGAAAGATTGGATAACTTCTCCCTAAAATCAGAAAAAAAGACACAAAAATTCAATCTCTTTATTTTTATTTTTTATTGTACTAGAGGTCATAGCGAGTGCAATAAGGAAAGAAAAAGAAAGGACATACTGACTAGAAGACAGTAAAACTATCTTTTCACACATGTGTTATGTTTGTTTATGTAGGAAGTTCTAAGGACTCTTCAGAAAAGCTACCAGAGTTAATATGTGAGTTTTGCAAGTGTCAATAATATATGGTTGATATGCAAAAATAAACTTAAACGTATTTCTATGTACTAGTAACATATCATTGGAAATTGAAATAAAATATTGCTTTTAATAGTTAACAAGTATGAAATGATCAGTGATAAAATTTGATGGATATGTGCATAAATGATATAATGATGATGAGAAAAAGTTGCTGAGAGAAATTTTAAAAAAACAAACAAATGGGGAAATAGTCTGTAGTCATGAATTGGACAACTCAATGTTGTTTAGATATCAATTCACCCCCAAATTGATTTAAAGAGTCAACACAATCACAATTAAAATATCAGAAGGCTTTTTATTTTTGCAGAAATCAAGAAACTGTTTTTAAACTTTATATGGAAATGCAAAGAACATAAAAAGCCTAAACAATTTTGAAAAAAGGAACAAAGTTAGAAGCTTTAGACTACCTACCTAATATCAAGGCTACAGTAATCAAGAATAGTGACCTAATGGTGTAAAGATAGACATATAGATCTGTGAAACAGACAGTCCATCAACTGACACACACCTACACACATACATATATATATGGTAAACTGACTTTTAATGATGGAGTTAAGGCAAATCAAATGGCAAAAGATAATCTGTTCAAGAAATAGTGCTAAAACATAATGCCATTTGCATCAATATATGTTTAAATTCTTTCCTCCCAGTTTGTGTCTTGCCTTTTTATGTTCTTAACAGGGTCAGTTTAAAGACTCAAATTTTTAATTTTGAAAAAATACACTTTTTCATAGTTTATGCTTTTTGTAGCTTATTTTTGCAATCTTTGCCAAATTCAATATCAATAAAATATTCTCCTAGGTTTTAATCTACATGTTTTATAATTTTAGTGCTTACATTTAGGTTTATGTTCCTTTTCATTTTTTCATATGCTCCGAGATAAGGGTATAGGTTGTTTTATTTATTTTTGTTTTGTTTTAATGTGCATATCAATTGTTTTAGCACTATTTCTTGAACAGATTATCTTTTGCCATTTGATTTGCCTTAACTCCATCATTAAAAGTCAATTTACCATATATATATATGTATGTGTGTAGGTGTGTGTCAGTTGATGGACTCTCTGTTTCACAGATCTATATGTCTATCTTTACACCATTAGGTCACTATTCTTGATTACTGTAGCCTTGATATTAGGTAGGTAGTCTGATGCTCCTGGAGAATGTCATTCTAAGCGAAGTAAGCTAGAAAGAGAAAGAAAAATACCATATGAGATCGCTCATATGTGGAATCTAAAAAACAAACAAAAACAAAGCATAAATACACGACAGAAATAGACTCATAGACAGAGAATACAGACTTGTGGTTGCCAAGGGGGTGGAGGTTGGGAAGGGATAGATTGGGATTTCAAAATTGTAGAATTGATAAACAAGATTATGCTGTATAGCACAGGGAAATATACACAAAATGTTATGGTAGCTCACAGAGAAAAAAATGTGACAATGAGTGTGTATATGTCGATGAATGACTGCAATATTGTGCTGAACACTGGAATTTGACACAACATTGTAAAATGATTATAAATCAATAAAAAATGTTAAAAAAATTAAAACTAAAAAATAAATAAATAAATAAATACAAAGTTAAATTAAAAAAAATTTAAACATATATATCCAATCAAGAACTTATCTCTAGAATTTGCAAAGAAACCTACAACTCAATAATAAGAAGGCAAATAATTCAATTTTTTAATGAAAAAAAATTAATAGTCTCATTAATTACCATAGAAGAAGTAAGGAAGAAAAATGAGCAAATGAAAAGGTACTCAACATCATTATAAATTAGTAAATTGAAAATTAAATTCATGGTAAAATACCACTATAAATCCACTAGAATTTAATTTTAGCTTTAAAGCCTCACCTTGCCAAGTGTTGACAAGGATAAGAAGCAACTGGATTTGTCATACACTGGTGGCAAGAATGTAATGGTGTCTTAGCTAGCTTGGGTTGTTATAACCAATCACCATAAACTAGGTGGCTTAAACAACAAATATTTATTTCTCAGAGATTTGGAGGCTGGAAAATTTAAGATCAAGGCTCAAGTGCATTTGATTCTTGGTGAGGGACCCCTTCCTGGTTTGCAGATAGTTATATTCTTGCTATTTCCTCATGTGGCAGAGAGACTAACAGGTAGAGAGACAGAGAAAGATAGAGAGCCACTCTTTCTATAAGGGCAATAGTTTCATTCCTGTGGGCTCCCCTAATGACCAAATTACCTTCCAAAGGCCCACTTGCAAATACCATCACCTGTGGGATTAGGCTTTGACATAAGAATTTTGGTAGGGACACAAAGATTCAGTCCATAGCAAATGTTAAAACTACTTTGGAAAATAATTTTACACTTACTTATAAAGTTAAATAAACACTACCATATGCTCTGATCATTTCATTCTTAGGTATTACCCAAGAGAAATGAAGGCATATATAAATGTCCATATAAAGAATCATATAAGAATGTTCATACTAGCTTTACTTGTAATAACCAAAATTAGAAATTACCCAAATATATATCAACAAGTGAATGGGTAAACAATTTGTGGTATATCCATACAATGAAATGCTACTCACCAATAAAAAGAAATTAACTATTTTTTATTAAATAAATTTGACATGCAAAATTATGTAAGTTTAAGGTGTGTAGTGTGTTATTTTTATACATTTATACATTGCAATATAATTGCTGATGCAGTGATAGTTATCATATTACATAATTGTAGTATGATATTAATGTCTGTATTCATTATACTGTGTGTTAGTTCTCTATGGCTTATTTACTACTCATTAAAAGTTTGTACACTTAAATACCATCACTCTTATCCCCCTCTGTCCCTGATAACCACCATTTCACTCTGTTTTTTACAAGTTTAACTCTTAGATTTTACATATAAGTGATATCATACAGCACTTGTCTTTCTCTGATTCACCTTGCTTAGCACAAGTGCTCAAGGTTCATTCATCTTTCTCAAATGAAAGGATATCCTCCTTTCTTATGGCTGAATAATATTCTATTGTGTATATATATCACAACTTTTTAATCCATTTGCAGATGGGCATTTGTGTTGCTTCCATATATTGGCTATTGTTAATAATGCTGCAATAAACATAGGAGTGCAGATATCGTGTCAAAATCCTGTTTCTATTCCCTTGGTGTACATACTCAGAAGTAGAATTGAATTGTATGGTAATTCTATTTTTAATTTTTTTAAATATTGTTTTCCATAGAAATTGGACCAATTCATATTCCCAATAATGTATAAGACTCCCTTTCACAGTCCTTGCCAACACTGGTAGTTTCTTGTCTTTTTGATGATAATCATTCTAAAAGTTGTGAGGTGATATCTCATTGTGGTTTTGATTTGCATTTCCCTGATGATTAGTGATATTAAGCATCTTTTCACATGGCTGATGGCCACTTTTATGTTCTCTTTGGAAAATGTCTATTTAGTGCTTCTGCCTATTTTAAAAAGGAATAAGCTATATGTTTAACAACACAGATGAATCTCAAAAATGATGCTGAATTACAGTGAAACCAGATAAAGTGTGCATAATGTGTGACAAAATTTAAATAATATTCTAGAAAGCAAACTAATTTATAGTAATAGTCGGCAGGTCAGTAGTTGCCTGGGAGTATGGAGGAGCAGAAAAGGGATGGTTTACAAAGTGACAAAAGGAAACTCATCATATTGGGACTCATCAATATGTTCAGTATCTTGATTGAGATGATGATTTAACAGGCATATTTACTTCAAAACTCATCAAATTATACAATTTAATTATGTGCAAATTTTATATGATAATTAAATCTCAATAAATATGTAAAAAAGAGAGAAAGAATAATGATTACTCTCTTCTATATGTGCCTATTATGAGTGGAACTGTGTCTCCACAAAAATTAACCTGTTGAAGCCCTAACACCTAGAATGTGACTATATTTAGAGATAGGGTCTTTAAAGAGATGATTAAGTTAAAATGAGGCCATTAGGGTGGCTCTAATTAAACCTGATAGGCATCCTTATAAAAAGAGGAAATTTGAACATACAAAGAGACACTCTGTGCAAACACAGAGAAAAAAAAACATGTGAGGACATGGTGAAAGATAGCCTTTTGCTAGCCTAGAAGAGAGACCTCAGAAGAAACCAAATTTGCTGGTATCTTGATCTTGGACTTATAGCTTTGGAACTGTGCAAAACAATATTTTATGTTGTTTAAGCCACCAAGCCTGTAGTATTTTGTTATGGCAGGCCTAGTAAATGATTATAATGTCCATTATAATTGCTCAGAATCTTTTAAAAAATATTGATACCTGGACCTCACTCCAGACCAACTGAAACTGAATCTTTGAATGAAACCTGTGTAACTATATTTTTAAAGCCCCCATCTCAAGCAGTCTAATGCCCAAGGAATGTTGAAAACCATTGCTCTATGTGGATGTTTTTTAGACCATTAAGTTTGATTCACTTGTGTACTCTAGTTGGTTATGTCACTCTTAGCATAATCTTAATCTTTTAACTTTCAGATTTCTCTGCATTTCATGAGGGCTTTAGCACTTGTACTAAAATTTTCCTCTTCACCTTCCAATATCTCGAGCACATATTTATTAAACAAAAATTTACTGAGCATCAACTATTTGCCAACTATTGTGTTATGCCTTGGAAATATAAAAACAAATTTGACAAGTCTGTTCACCCAAGAACCTCAAAATCTACTGTAAGAGACAGAAATTTATAGTTCACTGTTATAAGTGCTATAGTAGAGGAAAGCACAGAGGAAGAGCATCTAACTCAGATTAATAGAGTACATTGTAAAGGAGTACTTCAGGAAAGGCTTCCCAGAAGGGAACCTAAATATCTTAAAGCATTAAAGATGTATGTTACTTGGGTGAAACATTATATTGGCTTGTGCAGAAGCATGAATCAGAATGAGAGCATGATGTGAAGAGATTGTTAAGTAATTCATAGTAGCTATTGCCTACAGTGTGAAATTAGTGTCTTAATATGACCCTAAAGTGGAAGGATTCTTACGGATCAGGAATGGTCTTGTATGCCATTCTAAGGAGTTTAGACTTTATTCTGTAGATTATTAAAGAGACACTGGAGGGAATTTCTATGATTGGATTAGGTACATCACTTAGGCTGCAATTTAAAGTATTGACTGAAGATGATGACAATTGAACACAGGGATTTATTTAGGAGACAATTGCAGACATCCAAACAAGAAATGGTGAATTAAACAAATGTAGTGGCAATGAGAAGGAGAAGTGGGAATTGTAATGATCTTGTCAGAGGTGATGTCAGCCTAATGGTGGCATAAAATATCCCTTGTTTTTGTCTCCCCTTCAAAAACAAAAATTTAACATCTATCTATGAACAGAAGTACCTCTGTGGGAGTTATGGGAACCAACATTATATACAAAAGCACCAGGAAGAGTCTCACCCGCATTGGAGGGTGACTCCCACATCAAAACTATAGAAGACCATGAATCAATTCTGGCCCCTCTTAGCTGTGTCTGGGAGTGCTTGCAGAACACTTACTTGGGTGATTCCTTATAGATGGGAAAGATTTTGTGAAGGTCCAGTTTTCCAAAGGAGAAGTTTCAGCATTCTGTTAGATCAGATAGGTAGATATATGAGTTTTGATGCATTAGAGTTGGTAAAAGTAAAAAGTTTGACTTTTCCAGCATCAAACCTGCTCAAAGGCAGAACAGCTTAGGCCCAAATGAAATGGCCAATAATTTCCTCATGGGGGAAAAGGGAGAGAGAGTAAGTAAACCCCTGACTTTCTTACCTGTGTGGGACACTGTTGTAGAGATTCATTTCTTTATCTTGCAGTTCCCAGAGTATTAAATTTGGAGTTCCAAAACTGAGAGAAGATAGCCAATCAGGAGAGAAATATATATTTCAGGAGGTCATTAAAGGGAGGTAGTTCATGCTGACTGCATTCTGGACTCCAGCAGGAAGCCTGACTCTGAGCCACAGGAAAAGCTTTACCTGTGGCTCCCCTCAAATGGCCTACAGGCATCCCTAGCATACTACATGCCAAACCCACACATTCCCCCTCTCAGCAAACTTCTCCTTGTGCTCACCTCCCAGGTTGATAATGAGAGGGAGCTCTGATAGACAGGAACACATGCAGAAAGTAGACCAGGAGAAACTACAAATTTGAGCTGTAGCACCACCTTCAGGAAAACAAAAGAAAGGTCATTAACAGCTAGCCTGGTGTGTTGCAGGACTGAGAAGACATACGAGCTTAAGAATTCTGTCACAAGAGGGGTCAAGAAACATGGGATAGGTGTATCCATACAAGGTTGGAGAAAGCCTCAGAATCTATACTAGAACTGACAAAAGGTATTTCTACTCTGAAAACAATTAGTAAATATTGAAGGAGGAAACTGCTACATCAAATATGAAGACAGCAATGCAAAACTCCAAGAAACATGAAAAATCAAGTAAACATGACATCATCAAAAATCACAATAATCTTCCATTAAACAAACTTAAAGACATAGGTATCTGGTTTACATGGTGAAGAATTCCAAAGAGTTGTTTTAAGGAAACTCAATGAGATACAAGAAAATACAGAAAGACATTTTAATAAAATCAATAAACTAATATGCAATCAAAATGAGAAATTTAACAAAGAGATAGAAATCATAAAATAGAACCAAACAGAAATTCTGGAGATGAATAATTCATTGAATGAAATGAAAAATGCAAAAGACATTATCAGTATCAGAATAGACCAAATTGAAGAAAAAAATCAGTGAGATAGAAAATAGGAACTTTGAAATAACCAAATCTGAGGAGAAAAAAGAAAAAAAAAGAATGAAAAAGAATGAACACTATGTAATCTATGGTAAACCACAAATAAAAGCCAATTACTGAATCATTGAAGTTGCAGAAGGAGAAGGATAAATACTCAAAAAAGCTTGCTTAAATAAACAATGGCTGAGAATTTCCTAAACCTGGGGAGAGATTTGGACATCCCAGTTCAGGAAGCTAATAGTTCATGATTATTATTTCAAACCAAAATGATCTTTAACATTATTTTATTATTAAATAAACTGTCAAAAATCAAAGACAAAAAGATAAACCTAAAGGCATAAATAGAAAAGAAGACTGCAACCTTCAAAAGAATTTCGTTAGAGCTATTAGTGAATTTCTCAACAGTAACCTTACAGGTCAGGACAAAGTGGGATATATTCATAGTGCTAAAAGAAAAAAATTACCAATCAAGAATACTTCATATAACAATGATATTTCATAAATTGAAGGATTAAAGAATTCTCCAGATACAAAGCTGAGAATGTTAATCACCACTAGATTTGCCTTACAAAAAATATTGAAAGAAGTTCTTCAAGCTGAGATAAAGGGACACTAACTAGTAAGATGAAAACACATGAAAATATACAACAAACTGTTAAAGGCAAACATATACTTAAATTCAGACAACCCTAGTACTGTAATTAAATAGTCTGTTAACCATTTACCCATAATATAAAGATAAAATAACTATAGTGACTCTAATTTGTTAATAAATATGCAATATAAAAGAAGCAAATTGTGACATTAAAAATATAAAATAAGGGATGGAGGAAAAAATTATAATTTTTGTATGCAATTGATTTTAAGATTTTATCAGAGTAAACCTGACAATTGTGTCTATAAGATGTTTTATGTAAGATTCATGATAACCAAAAACAAATACCTATAGTAGACTGATAAAGATAAGGACAAGGGAATAATAGCTTCCCACCATGGAAAATTAAAAATTCATAAGGAATACATCAAGACAGTAGTAAAAAGGAACAAAGGAGCTAGAAAACAGGCAGAAAACGATTAATAAAATGCCAGTAGTAAGTCTTTACATATCAATAATTACTACAAATACAAGGGAATTGAACTCTCTAATCAAGAGTCACAGAGTGGCTGGATGGATATAAAAACAAGATTCAGATATATACTGCTTACAGTAGACTCACTTCAGCTTTAAACACACATATGCTGAAAGTGAAGGGATGGGAAAAAAATATTCCATGCAAATGGAAGCATAAAGAGAGCATGGGGAGATATACTTATATCAGACAGAATAGACTTTAAGTCAAAAGCAGTAATAAGACACAAAAAAGATTCTCTAATGATAGTAAGTGTGATAAAACTTATGCACACCCAGCTTTAAGTCACCTAACATGTTAAGCAAAGACTTACAGATGTTAATGGAAAAATGAACAAACTAAAATAATAATACAATACTTCAATACCTTACTCAGCAGTGGACATATTATCTAGACAGAAAATTAAGAAACATTAAACTTGAGCCACAGTTTAGATCAAATGTATCTAACAGACATATATAAGACATTCCATGAAACAAGAGCAGAGTACAGATTCTTCTAAAGCACACATGTTACATGCTCCAGGATAGATCATATGATAGGGAACAAAACAAGTTTTAGTAAGTTTAAGAAGATTGAAATCTTACCAAATATCTTTTCTGACCACAATGGTAGAAAATTGAAATAAACAATACAAGGAAAATTGGAAAATCTACAAATATGTGGTAATTAAATAACATGCTCCTGAACAACAAATCAAAAGGGAAAATTTAAAATATATTAATACAAGTGAAAATGGCACCACAACATATTAAAATTAAGGGATGCTGCTCTAGCAGTTGTAAGAAAGGAATTTATCGTGATAAAAACCTACATTAAGAAAAAAAGAGAGATCTCAAACAATCTACTTTACACGTCAAATAAGTAGAGAAAAAAAAAAAACTCAAGCCCAAAGTTAACAGAAGAGAGGAAATAGCAAAGATCAAAGCAGAAAACAAAACTGAAATAGAATCGAAAAAAACAACAGAAACAATCAACCAAATTGAGAGCTGTTTTTTTTAAAAAAAGACAAAACTGCCAAATTTTAGCTAAAATAATACAAAAAGAGAGAAGACACAAATAAAATTATGTGTGAAAAAAGAGACACTACAACTTAAAACACAGAAACACACAGTATTGTAAATGACTAATGTGAGCAATGACTTACCAACAAGGTGTATAAACTAGATGAGATGGATAAATTATTAGGAACATACAAAGACTGAATAAAAAAGAAATACAAAACATGAACTGTCTAATAGTGAATAAGGAGATTGAATAAGTAATCAAAAACTCCCCAAAGATTAAAACAAAAGGGTGAAATGGTTTCACTGGTAAATTCTACCAAGCATTTAAAGAATTAACAACAATTCTTCTCAAACTCATCCTAAAAACTGAAGAAAGAAGTCTACCAAATTCATTTTACAAAGCAAACATTACCATCATACAAAGAAAACAGTACAGAGAGGGCCAAGATGGCCCAGTAGAAGGATGCTGGTAGCTCACCCTCCCCCACAAATATACCAAGACTAACATCCATGGATCCACTCAGCCAACCAGAGCACCTGCCAAACTCTAACAGAATATCGGCCTCTTCAAAAGACAAAGATGCCAAGAATCTGGTAGGATAAAAGGGAAAAAAAGAAAGAAGAAAAAGCAAAGCAGTGCATTACTGTTTCTGTGGGGAGGGAGTGGCAAAAGAGGACTAGCACTCAATTGCTGTGTCTCCCCCTCTCCAATGGAGAGGACAGCGGGACAGTGGGGGAGCCTCTGAGGCTCAGATCTGGACAGAGCACACCTTGACCAACAAAAATAAGTTAAACAGGCACAGAGAGTCCCTGCAACACCCATCCTGAGATGTGAACTGGCAGCTGCTGTATGGGACAGGCTACCTAAGGTGGGGAGAGGAATGGGGCAGCTCACTGAGGCAGCCCCAGGGTACTGCAGGATGCTGTGTGCCATGGATGAGTGGGTACACAGGGCAAAACAACCTGGGCCCTCCATAAAACAACACGCCTGATGTGCTCTAGGGGGAAGGGTGCCATACACCCATCTCTGAAAACCCATGGAAGGTTTTTGGGTGAAGAGAGCTGGGGCTCAGGCACAGCCGACATATCCTCCAGCACTTAGCACCCAGGCGGGGGCAGGGTCGAAACCTGAATCCTACCTAAGGGCTTAGCAGCCTCAAAGGCCAGACAGAGACTTGTTTACAGCCTGAGGCAGATAGGATCCTTCCGCCCTGGTCCCTCAAAGAACTCGTGTCACCAAGACAAACAAGGAGCTGTGTTTTGGCATTGAGCAGGGGCAGGGCTATTCCACCATCTTCCCAAGCCCACCTGGAGTGCAGACCCAGGGTGGAGTAGGCAGCTGCACAGAACAGGGGAGTGACCAACCCTAGGAGAGGACAGGAGGTCACCCGCCTTCCTGGCAGGAATGCAGCACCTGACCGCGGTGCTGGGAGGGGGCGCAATCTACCTGCCTACCTCGCCAGAGTGCAGCATCTCACTGTGGCATCAGGAGGGGGAGTGACCCACCTGCCCACCGTGAAGGACAGCAGCACCGGACTGCAGTGTTGGGAGGGGGTGCAATCTGCTTCCAGACAGGCACTGGGAACAGCACAGATGAGGGCACCAAAGGAGGGCCTCTGGAAACAGCAAGCTGTGTTTGCAAAACAGGGCAAAGACAGAAACACCTCTCGATAAATCATTAAGAGCACACAGTCTCCAGGAGAACACATCAACTTTTTAAAAAAATGTTTTAATCTTTTTTATATCAGTTCTATTTTCTATTACCTTTTAAATTTTTACTTTTTAAACAATTATATATGCTTCCAGTTTCAATCCCTTTTAAATTTTTCTTTCAAAATATTTTTATTATTATTATTATTTTAAAAAATCCACCTCATTTAATTTTTCTTTCTCTTGATTTTGATCTCCTGTTATTGATTATACACAGGTTTCAAATATTTTTTGTTTTTTGCACTTTTCTCATTTTTTAAAGGTTATTAAAAGACGTCTCAAACCAATTGCTATTCTGCTTCAACTTGCTCTTCTATTATTGATTACACACTATTTTCAAACCTTTTTATCTCTCTTCTTTTAAACATCTCTCTTTATTTTATCTTTGTTAATCTGTTCAATTTTTAATTACCTTTTTAATTTTACTTTTTAAACAATTGTATATCCTTCCAGTTTTAAACTCTTTTAAATTTTCCTTTTAAAATATTATTATTATTATTAATTATTATTATTATTATTAAAAACACCTGATTTCATTTTCATTTCTTTTAGTTTTGATCTCCTGTTATTGATTATACACAGGTCTCAAATACTATTTTTTGCTATTTTTCCTTTTTTTAAGGTTTTAAAAAAGATGTCTTAACTCGATTTCTAGTCTGATTCAAATTGCTCTTCTATTGTTGATTATATACTGTTTTCAAAACTTTTTTCTCCCTTCTTTAAAAATTATCATTCTCTCTCTTTTTTCAAAAGTTTTATTCATGCATAGGCATTAGATAGATAAATAAAGAAACTCCTAAAGGACTACAATACATAACTGATACTCCAAAAGCCACAGTGCCACAGAGATATGAGCAAGATGAAAAAGCACAGAAAAACTCCAAATTAAAAGAGAAAGGTAAATCCCCTGTAAAAATGATCAATGAAACAGACATTGATGGCCTGTTAGATCGAGATTTCAAAAACAGAAGTGATCAAAGTACTGAAAAAACTAAAAGAAGTACTATTTAGAGGTATAAAATATGTCAAAAAGGAAATTGAAGATATAAAGAACAGCCAAGTAGAATTAGTAAACACATTTCCTGAGATGAGAGCTGATTTAAAGGCTGAACAAAGAAGGTTAGCTAATGCAGAGGAACAAATAAGTGACCTAAAAGACAGGACAACAAAAAGCAACCAATCAGAACAACTAAGAAAAAAACAAATGAAAACCAATGAAAAGAACATAATGGACTTATGGGATAATAGAAAGTGTGCCAATATGCACATAAAATGGGTTCCAGAAGGGGAAGAAAGAACAAAGGGGATTGCAAAGGTATTTGAAGAAATCATGACTGAAAACTTTCCAAACTTAAAGAAGGAATCAGATATCCAAGTACAGGAAGCTCAAAGGGTCACAAACAGGAAGAACCCAAACAGACCCACAAAAAGGCATAATATAATCAAGATGACCAGAGTCAAGTATAAAGAAATGATCCTAAAAGCAGCAAGAGAAAAGCAAAGAGTGAGTGACAAGGGAACCCCCATAAGGCTCTCAGCTGACTTCACTACGCAAACAGTACACGCCAGAAGGGAGTGGCAAGATATATTCAAAGTCCTGAATGAAAAAAAGATGCAGCCTAGGATACTTTATCCATCAAGGCTATCCTTTAGGATAGAAGGAGAGATAAAGAATTTCATAGACAAGCAAAAACTAAAAGAGTTTAGCAACACTAAACCCATGCTAAAATAAATATTTAAAGGTCTACTCTAAATAGAAAAGAAGCAGGATGCTACAGAAAGGAGAAACTCACAACTGGAAAAGTGATAACTACCATGAATTACAAATAGAATAAACAAAAAATTGTAAAAGAAGACATCTAAATCATTAAGAGTGGGAGAAGGAAGCAAGGAAATATAGAATTTTTTTTCTTTTTAAAATTTTTAGTTCTCAGTTGGATGGGTTTGACATTATATTACTATATGCTTAATACAGTTATAAAAATGGGTTAATAGACTTACAAAAAAGGGTAACCACAACCAAAAGCTTACAAAGGAGTCATAAAGACTTAATAAAATACATGATAATACAAAGGAAAATTACAAAACCACAAAAGGAAGAAGAAAGGAACAAAGAGGAAACACCAAATCAACTGCAAAAAAAAGTTTAAAATGGCAATAAACACAAATCTATCATTAATTACAGTACATGTTAAAAGACTAAATGCTCCAGTCAAAAGACATAGAGTGGCAGACTGGATAATAAAGCAAGAATCTTCAATATGCTGCATACAAGAGACCCACTTTACGGAGAAAGACACATATAGATTGAGAGTGAAAGGATGGAAAAGGATATTCCATGCAAATGGAAAAGCCAAAAAAGCAGGTGTTGCAGTTCTTATTTAAGACAAAATAGACTTTAAAACAGAGGCCATAAAGAAAGATAAAGAAGGACATTGTATAATGATTAAAGGAGTGATACAAGATGAGGATATTACACTCGTCAATATATATGCACCCAATATAGGACCATCTAAGTACATAAAACAGTTACTAACAGAGATAAAGGGGGATATTGATGGGAATACAATCATAGTTGGAGATTTTAGCACCGCATTAACATCACTAGACACATCTTCCAAACAGAAAATAAATAAGGCAAAAGAGAAATTAAATGATACAATAGAAAAATTAGATTTGGTGGATATTTTCAGAATATTACACCCCCACCAATGTAGGATATACATTCTTATTAAGTGCACATGGAACATTTTCCAGGACTGATCATGTATTTGGGCATAAAAAAACTTCAAAAATTTTAAGAAGATAGAAATTATCTCAAGCATCTTTACTGACCACAATGCCATGAAACTACAAATCAACTACAGAGAAACAAAGGAGAAAATAAGGAAAGCATGGAAAGTAAACAATGTGCTATTATAAAACCAATGGGTCAATGGAGAAGTCAAAGCTAAAATAAAAAAATACCTTGAGACAAATGAAAATGAAAACACAACCACTCAAAATGTATGGGATGCAGTAAAGGCAGTGCTAAGAGGGGAGTTTATAGCAATGCATGCCTTCATCAAAATAGAACAATTTCAAATAAACAATCTAACCCACCAGCTAAAAGAATTAGAAAAAGAAGAGCAAAAAACCCCAAAAGACAGCAGAAGGAAGGAAATAATAAAGATCAGGGAGGAAATTAATAAAATAGAAATTAAAAAAATACAAAAATCAGTCAACCCAAAAGCTGTTTTCTTGAAAAAGTAATTAAAATTGACAAGCTTGTGGCCAAGTTCACAAAGAAGATAGAAGAGAGAGAAAAAATAAGCAAAATAAGAAAGGAAAATTGAGAAATTACAACAAATAACATAGAAATACAGAATATCATACAAGAATATTATGAAAAACTATATGGAACCAAACTGGATAACCTAGAGGAGATGGACAAGTTTCTGTCCACAAAGACTGAATCAAGAAGAAACTGACCACTTGAACAAACTGATTACTAGAAATGAAATTGAAATAGCAATAAAAAACTTCCCTACGAATAAAAGTCCAGGACCTGATGGCTTCACCAAGGAATTCTACCAAACATACAAAGAAGAACTCATACCAATCCTTCTCAAACTCTTCCAGAAGATTGTAAAGGAGGGAATATTCCCAAACTCATTCTATGAAGCCATGATCACCCTGATACCAAAACCAGGCAAAGACACTAACTAAAATGATACTTATAGACCAATATCACTGATGAAATAGATGCAAATATCCTCACCAAAATATTAGCAAATAGAATGCAACAACACATAAAAGAGATTATACATCATGACCAAGTGGGGTTCATCCCAGGGACACAAGGCTGGTTCAACATACACAAGTCAATCAATGTAATACATCACATCAACAAGAGAAAGGACAAAAACCACATGATCATCTCAATAGATGCAGAAAAAGCATTTGATAAAATTCAACAGCCATTTATGATAAAAACTCTCGCCAAAGTGGGTATAGAGGGAACATATCTCAACATAATAAAAGCTATATATGACAAACCTACAGCCACCATAGTACTCAACAGTGAAAAACTTAAAAGCTTCCCACTAAAATCTGGGACAAGACAAGGCTGCCCACTATCACCACTCCTATTTGAACATAGTCTTGGAAGTCCTAGCCACAGCAGTCAGGCAAGAGAAAGAAATTAAAGGGATCCAAATTGGAAAATAAGAGATGTAAGTGTCACTACAGGCCAATGACATGTTAGTATATATAAAAAACCCTAAAAGGTCCACACAAAATATACTAGAGCTGATCGAAGAATTCAACAAGGTAGCAGGTTACAAGATTAAAGTTCAAAAATCAGTTGCATTTCTTTATGCTAATGATGAATCAACAGAAAAAGAAAGTAAAGAAACAATGCCCTTTAAAATAGCACCCAGAGTAATAAAATACCTAGGAATAAATCTAACCAAGGAGGTGAAAGAATTATACATAGAAAACTATAAACCATTGGTGAAGGAAATTAAAGAAGACTTTAAAAAATGGAAAGATATCCCATGCTCCTGGATTGGAAGAATCAATATTGTTAAAATGGTCACATTGCCCAAGGCAATCTACAGATTTAATGCAATCCCTATCAAATGACCCAGGACATATTTCACAGAACAAGAACAAATCATAAGAAAATTTATATGGAACCACAAAATACCTAGAATTGCCAAAACATTACTGAAGAGAAAGAAAGAGGCTGGAGGTACAACTCTCCCAGACTTCAGACAATACTATAGAGTACAGTCATCAAGACAGCATGGTATTGGTGCAAAAACAGACATATAGACCAATGGAACAGAATAGAGGGCCCAGAAATGAACCCACAAACTTTTGGTCAACTAATCTTCAACAAAGGAGGCAAGAATATACAATCAAATAAAGACAGTCTCTTCAGGAAATGGTGTTGGGAAAACTGGACAGCAGCATGTAAATCAATGAAGCTACAACACTCCCTTACACTATACACAAAAATAAACTCTAAATGGATCAATGGCTTAAACATAAGACAAGATACAGTAAACCTCTTAGAAGAAAATATAGGCAAAACATTATCTGACATTCATCTCAAAAATGTTCTCCTAGGGCAGTCTACCCAAGCAATAGAAATAAAAGCAAGAATAAACAAATGAGACCTAATGAAACTTGCAACCCTCTGAACAGCAAAGGAAACCATAAGTAAAACAAAAAGACAACCTACGGAATGGGAGAAAATTTTTGCAAACAATGAAACCAAGAAAGGCTTGATCTCCAGAATATATAAGCAGCTCATACGACTTAGTAAGAAAGGAACAAACAAGCCAATCCAAAAATAGGCAGAAGATCTAAAAAAGCAATTCTCCAAGGAAGAAAGACAAATGATCATTAGGCACATGAAAAAATGCTCAATATCACAAATTATCAGGGAAATGCAAATCAAAACTACAGTGAATTATCACCTTACACCAGACAGATTGGCCATCTTTCAAAAGTCCACAAGTGACAAATGCTGGTGTAAACTGGAAAACAGTATGGAGGTTCCTCAGAAGACTAGGAATAGACTTAACATATGATCCAGGAATTCTGCTCCTGGGCATATATCCAGAAGGAACCCTACTTCAAGAAGACACCTGCACTGCAATGTTCATAGAACCACTATTTACAATTCCCAAGACATGGAAACAGCCTAAATGTCAATCAACAGATGAGTAGATAAATGAGATGTAGTATATTTATACAGTGGAATACTATTTAGCCATAAAAATCAACAACATAATGCATTTGCAGCAGCATGAATGTCCTGTAGACTGTCATTTTATGTGAAGTAAGCCATAAAGAGAAAGAAAAATACCATATGAGATCGCTCATATGTGGAGTTAAGAATGAAAGAAAAAAGAACATAAATACCAAACAGAAACAGACTCATAGACATAGAATACAAACTTGTGGTTACCAAGGCGGCGGGGAGTGGGAAAGGATAGAATGGGATTTCAAAATGTGTAGATACTGACAGGAATATAGCAAACAGATAAACGAGATTATACTGTATAGCACAGGGAAATATATACTAGATCTTGTGGTAGCTCACAGCAAAATAAAATGTGACAATGAATATATGTATGTTCACGTATAACTGAAAAATTGTGCTCTACACTGAAATTTGACACAACATTGTAAACTGACTATAATAAAATATTAGGAAACTTTAAAAAAAGATTATTAAAAAAATAACAAAGAGAACTGTACAAGGCAATAACTTCTGAATAATATCATTGATGAGTATAGATATAAAAATTATCAACAAAATACAAGTAAACCAAATACAATAGCACATTAAAAGGATCTTGCACAATTATCAAATGGAATTTACTTGCGAGTATTTTTCAACATACACAAATCTCAAAGTGTTACACCACATTAACAGAATGAAGATAAAAATAATATGATTATCTCAATAGACATAGAAAAATCATTTGACAAAATGCAACATCTTTTCATGATAAAACTCTCAACAAATTATATATAGAAGGAAAACATCTCAACATTTTAAAGGCCACCATATATGGATAACCCTTAGCTAACATCAACAGTAAAACATTGAAAGCATTTCATATAAGATCAGAAGCAAGGCAAGGGTGCCCACTTTCCATATCATTATTCAATATAGTCCTGGAAGTCCTAGCTAGAGCACTCAGGAAGATTAAGAAAACAGAAATATCCAAATCAGAAAGAAAAATTAAAATTATCTTTATAATTTATGATAATATGATTTTATATATAGAAAATCCTAAAGATTCAGCTACAAAAACTGTTAGAACTAATCAGTAAATTTGCAGAATATAAAATCAACATGCTGAAATCAGTTTTGTTTCTATACACTAACAAAGAAATACCTGAAAAACAAATGAAGAAAAGAATCCTATTCAAAATAACGTAAGACATAATTAAAAAGCATGAGAATTATCCAAGGAGGTGAAACGTCTAGACATTGAAACCTACAATGTCTGACACAATGAAGAGACATACAAAAAATGAAAAGATATTCTCTGTTCCTGGTTCAGAAGGATAAATGTTAAAATGGCCATACTACTGAATGTCATCAATTCAATCCTTATATAAATTCCAATGGATTTTTTTCACAGAAATAAAAAATAAAATTAAATTTTGTATGGAACCACTATGTACCATGAGAAGCTACAGCAATTCTGAGAAAGAAGAACAAAGCTGGAGGCATCAAACTTTCTGATTTCGAGCCATATTAAAATATAGGAATTAAAACAGTATGGTACTAGCATAAAAATACATACACCCATGAAACAGAATAAGAGCCTGGAAGCAAACCCCTGATTATGTGACCAAGTAATAATTGACATGGAGGCCAAGAATACACCTGCAATGAGAAAAGCATAGTCTCTTCAATAAATGTTGTTTGGAAAACTAGATGATCACATTCAGAAAAATAAAATTATGATCCTAACTTACAACACTCAAACATAACAAAAATTAACTCAAAACAGATTAAAGTCTTAAATGCAAGACTTGAAACTGAAATTCCTAGAAGAATATATAGGGAAAAAAGTCCTTGACATTGGTTTTAGCAACAATTTTTTGGATATGACACCAAAAGCAGAAGCAACAAAAGCAAAAATAAACAAAAGGGACTACATCAAAGAACAGCAAAAATTTTGCACAACAAAAGAATCAACAAAATGCAACTACACAACTGATAAGAGATAATATCCAAAACATGTAAGATACTCATACAAATCAATTGCCAAAAAACCCACAAATAACCTAATTTAAAAATGGGCAAAGATCTGAACATTTTCCCAAAGAAGACATACAAATGGTCAACAGATACATGAAAAGATTTTCAACATCACTATTCATCAGGGAAATATAAATCAACCACAGTGAGAAATCATCTCACATCTGTTAGAGTAGCTATTGCAAAAGGACCAGAGATAGCAAGAGTTGGCAAGGATGAATAGAAAACTAAATGCTTGTGTGACATTGGTGGGGCTGTAAATTGGTACAGCCACTGTGGAAATCAGTATGGAGGTCACCCCAAAACTTAAAAATAAAACTACCATGAGATTCAGTAATCCTAGTGCTGGTTATATGTCCAAAGAAAATGAAAACAGGCTATGGAAGGTAATCTGCCTTCCCATGTTCATCACAATAATGAAGATATAGTAACAACCTAATTATCTATCTGTGGATAAATAAATAATGTAAATGTAAGATATATATGTGCATATGCACAATGTAATATTATTTAGTCATGGAAAAGAAGGAAATACTGCAATTTGAGATAGCATGTGTAGACCCTGAGGGCATTATATTTAGTGAAATAAGTCAGAAAGATACTGAATGATCTCATGTAGATATGGAATATAAAAAAGGCAAACTCATAGAAACAAAGAGTGGATGGTGGTTACCAGGGTCTTGGCAGTGGGAGAAATGGGGAGATGTCAGTGAAAGAGTACAAACTTCTAGCTATAAGATGAATAGATTTGGAGGATCTAATGCATAGCATTGTGATTATACATAATAATACTGTACTACATACTTGAAAGTTGCTAAACAGTAGATCTTAAATGTTTTCATCCTCCCCAAAATGGTAATTATGTGAAATGATGGAGGTGTTAGCTAACACTTTGATGGCAATCTCATAACAATAAGTGGATTCAATCAATATATCTTATACTCTAAACTTTTACGATGTTATATTTCAGTTATATCTCAATGAATCTGAAAAATCAATAGTCCCAGAAAGCTAAATTACAAGATTTTTGGCAATTAATTGAATGCCAAAGATGAGTACAGTGATCAATTAAACATTCCAGGCCTCAGGTCTTCCTCTCTTCTATTCTCACCATCTTTACTTTCACTCCACTTGATCTGCTTCTGTGCAGCGATAGCAATTGGATCTTGTTGTCATTCATTATCTTAAACTTTAAATTTACTTCTCTTATTCATTTATCTCTTTCACAACTTCTCTGGAATTGAGCCTACTCTCTCTCTCATCATTTGAATTTTGGTCCCTTGTCTCCTGTTTATTCCCCAGTCTATTAGGTCTCTCCTGTCTTCATATCCTTTTCTACCAACTCTGAATACCAGGATTTTTTTATTTCAAATGTGAATTCACTCACTCCCTAGAAACCTAGTTAAGCTCATTCCCTTGACTCTAGCATATTTATTCTCATTACCAATGCCCAACTGAGTAAATCCAACTAAGTGATTTTTATGACTTCTTCATGAACAACTAAATACTAAAAAGAACTTCACATAAACATGAAAATTAGTTCTACCACAAAATTCATATTACACAATCTCAGTTGAGTGCTGAGTGCACTTCACTAAATATTTCACTATTCTCTCCATTCCCCATAATTTTATTGCTAACTTTCTTTTCTCAATACTCTGATTGCATACATATATTTTCTTTTCATAGTATATCAATGAAAAGATCAAGACTACCAGATTTAAGCCTCTAACTACCTTTCTCTGATAAACTGGTAGAATATTTGAAACATTTCTATAAATCATGTATTCAACTTATTCTCCTTCTATGTATGAAGCAAAAATTGCTCTTCCCTTATGAAAGTTAAATATTTTACCAGTGCACCAAATTTTTATTTCTATCTTTTTGTTAATGTGCATAACTTTATATACATATGAATCATCTGAGATCATGCTAAATGCAGATTCTAATTTAATATGTATGGTGAAAGATCCTGTGTTTCTAACAAATTACTAGGAGAAATGCTGCTGACCCACAGACTATGCTTTGAATATACTTTATATACTTTGTATAGGATCTTTTTTCACCAACTAATCCATTCTCTCAGGTACACATTCAATTTCTTCCACTCTATTAGGCTTCCTTCTAAACATTCTAATATAATCCTACTTCTCTCTTCAGCTGAAAAACTTTTGAAGGTATAAGTATACAAATGTTTAGATCTTTATCACCAATCCAATTCTTAGTCCCATGTCACTATGGTTCTTTATCCACCATACCATTAAATCTGCTTTCAAATATGACACCAATATACTATTTTATTCTGGCATCATTTGTTTAATTAATTATGTGTTTATTTATTTATTTTTAAATAAGGTAAAATTGCTAAGTAACATCATTTGAGTTTAAGGAATGCAAAATGAAGTTTTGATATTTGTATACCCTACAAACTAATCGCCTCAATGCCTAGTTACCCTCCATTACGATAAAATTGAGACCCTTTACCCATTATGCCCACTCCACACCCTTTCTCCTCTGGCAACCACCAGTAAGTTCTCTGTATCTCTGAGTTTTATTTTGTTTTTTTGGATTCCACTTATAAGTGAAATCTTCTGGTATTTGTCTTTATCTGGCATATTTCACTCTGCATAATATCCTCAAGATCCATCTATGTTGTTACAAATGGCAGTATTTCATTCTTTTCATGGTTCAGTAGTATTTAGAAGATGTCATATCTTCTTTATCCATTCATAGATTAATGGACAATAAAGTTGTTCCCATAATTTGGCTATTTTAAATAATGCTACAATTCAATAATGTTAGGGGAACATATATTGTTTTAAATCAGTGTTTCTGTAAGTACCCAGAAGTGGAATAGATGGTTCTATTTTGAATTTTTTGAAAAATCTATATACAGTTACTGCATCAATTCACATTCCCACCCACAGTGTGCAAGGATTGCCTTTTCTCCAGATCCTCTCCAAAACTTCTTATTTCTTGCCTTTTTGATAATAGCTGAAAATTCCAACAGGTGTGAGGTGATATCTTACTGTCATTTTGATTTGCATTCCCTGATAGTAATATTGAACAGATTTCCATGTGCCTGTTGTCATTGTGAATTTTGATAGGGTATGCATTATATACATAGACTACTTTGAGTAGTATGGGCATTTTAACAATATTAATTATTCCAATCCATAAGCATGGTATGTCTTTCCCTTCATTTCTGTTGTCTTCAATTTATTTCATTGATCTCATATAGTTTTCAGTGTACAGTTTTTTCACTTCCTTGGTTAAATTTATTCCTAGGTATTTTATTCTTTTTGAATGAATTATAAATGAGACTGTTTTCTTAATTACTATTTATAGAGACAGAACATATTTCTGTATTTTGATTTTGTATACTGCAACTTTACTGAATTCATATATTAGTCCTAACAGTTTTTTTGGTAGCACGTTAAGGGTTTTCTATAGATAGTGTCATATTATCTGCAAACAGTGACAGTTTCACTTCTTCTTTTCCAATTTGGAAATTTTTTATATCTTTTTCTTGCCTAATTGCTGTGGCTAAGATTTCCAACATTATGTTGAATGAAAGTGCTGAGAGTGAGCATCCTAGTCTTGTTTTTTTATCATTGGAGGAAAAGCTTTCAGCATTTTACCATTGAGTATGATCTTATCTATGAGTTTGTCATATATGATTTTTATTATGTTGAGGTATGTTTCCATCTATACCCACATCATTGAGAGGTTTTATCACAAATGGATGTTGAATTTTGTCAAATGCTTTTCTGCATCTATTACAATCATGTGTGATAGTTACATGGTTCTTATTCTTTATTTTTCAATGTGGTGTATCACTTTGATTTATTTGCATATGCTGTACTATTCCTATATTCCTGGAATAAATCCCACTTGACCGTGGTGTATGATTTCTTTAAAGGATTGTTGAATTAGGTTGGCTAATATTTTGTTGAGGGTTTTTGCATCTATTTTCATCAGTGATATTGTCCTGTACTCTTCTTTTTGTCATGATATCCTTGTCTGGTTCTGATATGAGACTAATACTGGCATTATAAAATGAATTTGGAAACTTTACCTCCTGTTCCATTGTTTGGAAAAATTCAAGAAAGATAGGCATTAAATCTCCTTTAAATATATGGTAAAGTTTGCCAGTGAAGCCATCTGGTCCTGGGCTTTTGTTTATTGAGAGACTTTTTTTTTTTATTACTGATTCAATCTTCTTACTTGTAATCTGTCTATTCAGATTTTCTATTTCTTCATGATAAATAAATAATATAGAACAAAAATACAATAGAGTCAAAAAACAATAGAAAAAATCAATAAAAATGAAAACTTTTTTTTAAGATAAACAAAATTGATAAACCTTTATCCAGGCTCATCAAACAGAAAAGAGAGAAGACTCAAATAAACAAAATAAGAAATAAAAAGGGGGAAATTTAAACCAATAACACAGAGAAATAAAAATCATAAGAGAATATTACAAACAGTTTTATGCCAACACATTGGGCAAACTAAAAGAAATGAGCAAATTTCTAGAAACATACAATCTGACAAGACTGAATCAGGAAGAAACAGGCAATCTTAATTGACTGATCACTAGTATTAAACTTGAATTTGTAATAAATATTCTAACAAACCAAAGTCAAGGACTGGAGGGCTTCACAGGTGAATTCTAACAAACATAAAAAAGAATAACTAACAACTATCCCTCTCAAAGTATTCCAAAAAATTGAAGATAAAGGAATACTTCCAAACTTATTTTATGAAGCCATCATTATCCTGATAATCAAACCAGACAAAGATATGACAAAATAAGAAAAAATTATAGGTCAATATCTCTGATGAAGATAGATGCAAAAATCCTCAACAAAATTTTACTAAACTAAAGTCAACAATATATTTTAAAAAGGATCACACACCATGATCTAATGGGATTTATTTCTGGGGTGCCAGGATGGTTCAATATCTGCATATCAATAAATGTGGAATGATAAACATCACACGTTCATCTCAGATGCAGAAAAGCTTTTGACAAAATTCACACTTGTTCATAATAATAAAAAAAAAAGCTCTCATAAATGTTGGTATAGAGGGAACATATGTCAACATAGTAAAGGCCATATATGACAAACCCACAGCTAACTTCATACTTAAGGATGCAAAGCTGAAAATTTTCCCCTAAAATCAGGAACAAAACAAAGGTGCCCACTCTCATCACTTCTATTTAACATAGTATATGAAATCCTAGCTACAACAGTCAAACAAGAAAAATAAATAAAGACATCTAAATTGGAAGGGAAGAAGTAAATTTGATACCATTTGTAGATGACATGGTACTACATATAAAAAACTTGAAGTTTTCACCAAGACACTATTAGAAATAATAAATTAATTTAGTAAAGTTGCAGGATATAAGATTCATATACAGAAATCTGTTCTTCTTCTGTAAAATTATAACTAATTACCAGAGAGAAAGAAAGAAAACAGTATCATTTAAAATTGCATCAAAAAGAAAAAACCTAGGAATAACCTTAACCAAGGATGTGAAAGGCCTATACTCTGGAAACTAAAAAATGATGATGAAAGTAACTGGAGATGATACAATGAAATGAAAAGATACCCCATGTTCATAGATTAAAATAATTAATATTGTTGAAATGTCTATACAACCCAAAGAAATCTACAAATTTAATGCAAATCCCCTATCAAAATACCCATTGCATTTTTCACAGAACTAGAATAATCCTGAATTTTGTGTGGAAACACAAAACATCCCATATATCCAAAGTAATCTTGAGAAAAAAATAAAATTGGAGGTATCATGATCCCTGTATACTACAAAGCTACAGTAATCAAAGCAGCATGATACTGGCACACACACACACAAACTAGGTCACTGGGACAGAACTGGGAGCCCAGAAATAAACCCACTCACTTATGGTCAATTAATCTATGAAAAAGAGACAAGAATATACAATGGAGAAAACAGTTTCTTCAATAATTGGTGTTGGGAAAACTGAAAAAAACTGCATATAGGAGAAGGACATTAGAACATTTCTCATATCATATACAAAAATAAACTGACAATTAATTAAAGACCTAAATGTAAGACCAGAAACCATAAAACTCCTAGAAGAAAACATAGGCAGACACTCTGACATAAATCACAGCAATATTGAATCCATCTTCTAAGGCAAAGGAAACAAAGCAAAAATATACAAATGAGTTATAATTAAACTTAAAAGCTTTTGTGCAGAAAGGGAAATAATTGACAAAATGAGACAATAGCCAGTGAATGGTAGAAAATATTTTCAAATGATATGACCAATAAGGGGTTAGTATCCAAAATATATAAATAGTTCATACAACTCAATATTTTTTTAAAAACCTAATTTAAAAAATTGGGAGAAGTCTTGAATAGACTTTCCTCTAAAAAAGACATGCAGATGGCCAACAGGCACATGAAAAGATACTAAACATTGCTAATCATCAGAAACATGCATATCAAAACCACAATAAAATGTCACCTCACATCTGTCAAATGGCTATCATCAAAAAGACCACAAATAACAAATGTTGACAAGAATGTGGAGAAAAGGGAACCCTTGTACACTGTCAGTGAAAATGCAAATTGCTGCCGTCATTGTGGAAAATAGTATGGAGTTTCCTCAAAATAACTGAAAATAGAACTACCACATGATCCAGCAATTCCACTTCTGACTATATATTCTAAGAAAATAAAAACACTAATTATAGAAGACACCCTAATGTTCATAGCAGCATTATTTACAATAGCCAAGATATGGAAGCAATTTAAATGTCTAGCAACAAATGAATGAAAAAAAAAAGAAGTGATACACACACACACACACACACACAATGGAATATTACTCAGCATTTAAAAAATACAATTTTGTGATTTGTAACAACATGGGTGGACATGGAGGGTATTACGCTTGGTGAAATTAGTTAGATAGAGAAAGACATACACAGTATTTTTATCATTTATATGTGGAATCTAAAAAATAAAATCGATGAATATAGCAAAATAGAAAGAGATTCATAAATATAGAGAACAAACTAGTGATTACCAGTTGGGAGAAGGCAGGAAGAGAAGTAAGACAGAGGTAGTAGAGATTATGAAGTACAAACTACTATGCATAAAATAAATAAGCTAGAAGGATATTTTGCACAACATAGGGAATGTACCCAATATTTTACAATAACATTAAATGGAGTGTAATCTCTAAAAATATTGAATCACTATGTTGTACACCCAAAACTAATAAAAGATTGAAAATCAATTATATCTCAATATAAACAAACAAATAAATAAAATATTTTTCTAGTAAGTCTAATTTCTGTTTCCTCAATGATTGTTTCTGCCAATTTATTTTATTCCATTGAGTTGACCATGATTTCTTGTTTCTTTGTTTACTTTGTGTTTTTTTTGAGCATTTGAAAGAGAAAAAAGCAGAAATAAAACTCCACTTCTCCCAGAGTGGTATATCAGTTTTGTGCAAGGACAGGTCTCTACTCATTAACTGGGTGCTGTTTAAGCCTTGAGATCAATCTGTTATGAATCCTTAAGGTTATTTCGAGTATTTTTTAAATGTGTGTGTTTCCTGCACCTACGTGTGCTTCTGCATGCCTGAGAGTGGCTTTTGCAATTCCCCCACATACAGAACTCTTTTTGTATTTAATTTCCCAAGGAGTCTCACTCCAGCTTTTCCTTGGATCCAGAGATGATCTATTGTTTGTCTCTACTAATAATCTCTTGGCATAGTCATCTGTAGATCTTTATAGCACTTGAAAATTTTATTAGCATTACCCACTGCTTTCTGAAAATTTCACAACCTGAGATCTAAGTTATATTGCTTTTTTGTGTTTTTTTTTGTTTTTTTAATTACTTTAAAAATTAATTTATTATTTTTTAATTGAAGTACCATCAGTTACAATGTGCCAATTTCTGGTGTACAGCACAATGTCCCAGTCATGCATATACATACATATATTCATTTTCATTAAAGGTTATTACAAGATATTGAACATAGTTCCCTGTGCTATACAGCAGACATTTTTTAATCTATTTTTAATTATTTTTTAACATTTTTTATTGATTTACAATCATTTTACAATGTTGTATCAAATTCCAGTGTAGAGCACAATTTTTCAGTTATACATGAACATATATATATATGTTCATTGTCACATTTTTTTCTCTGTGAGCTACCATAAGATCTTGTGTATATTTCCCTGTGCTATACAATATAGTCTTGTTTATCTATTCTACAATTTTGAAATCCTGTCTATCCCTTCCCACCCCCCACCCCCTTAGCAACCACAAGTTTGTATTCTATGTATGAGTCTGTTTCTGTTTTGTATTTATGCTTTGTTTGTTTGTTTTTGTTTTTTGGGTTTATTTTTAGATTCCACATATGAGTGATCTCATATGGTATTTTTCTTTCTCTTTCTGGCTTACTTCACTTAGAATGACATTCTCCAGGAGTATCCACGTTGCTGCAAATGGCATTATGTTGTCGGTTTTTATGGTAAGTTATATTGCTTTTATTCTCTTATCTTTTATTTAATCAAAACAGAGATTAGTTTCTTAAGCCATCCCCCAGACCACTACACATTTTGAAAATAAAGTATGCTCTGATCCCTCATATTTGAGGGAGTGGATTTGGATCTGGGTGGCTGCCTCCTCCAAATCAAGACCACACTGCATCAGTGAGGTATGAGGAAAAGGTAAATTAAAATGTCCCCAAAATTTGCAACAGTTTTTAATGTGGTTATTTCTTAATTAGCTATTCACTTGATTACTTTGACTTTTTTCTAGAGCTCCTATTAAATTATTTTAGCTAATCTCTAGGTTTTTTTTAATGTTTTTATGTAGTAATAAGGGCCTGGGGCTCCCTAGTCTGAAATTTTCTTGATGTCCTAACTGAAAAAAAGGATTTCCTTCTACCCTTATGTTTGGGACTATTAAGTCTTTTAGGGATTCCTTAAAAATTTCATGCCAGATTTCATCAGAAAGTAAGACTAAATTTTCAAACTAATATTTTGTTTAAGGAACTGGTGAATGTCTGTTACAACTTTTTCTAGAAGAAATAAATTTTGGGATCAGATAGACCTGGGTTTGTTACGTGGTACTCTTACCAGACAGATATTTGCTTCTTATTTTATCTCTCTCTCTGTGATTCAATTTTCTTATTTGCAGATTGAGATCATTATAATACTTCAATTCTCACTTCATAGGATTGATAGAAGAATTAAATTAGATAATGTATTCATAGTGCTTAGCACATATCTTGGTAAATAAATGTATGAAAATCACTAATGATTTTTAAAATTAGTTTATGTTTGTCACTGATTCATTACCATCCTTATTTTCAGAGAAAAATATGTGGGTCAAATAAAATTTTACAACCTCAAAATAGATACTAGGCTATAGATTCTTCTTTGGAATCATTTTTAAAATACCATGACTATAATAAAATTAGGTAGAATGATAATTCAGTCTTCAACAGTGTTAACCAAGATTGCATCCTAGCATACTTTCTTTTTAATACTTTCTTAAGAATTTTGTGAAGTCATCAGGTTGTATTTTCTGTACTACAAGCAGTCTTATGAATACTTGAAACTGTTGATCACTTACTACTAGAAAGAGCAACTTATCTGAAATGAATATTTTATACTTGGTTTGTGTTTACCCAGAATTTTTGTGATCAATCTTAACTCCATTCAAAATGTCAAAACATCTAACTACATGAAAGTATATTTTGAAATTATCTCATTGCAGTCTCCTCATTTCTTGTGAAATACTCTTGCAAGAATCATCCCTTTGGAGAATATTTTTAAAATCTAATTGAAAGTATTTTTCACTGTGCTATCTAATATCCCATATTTGTGCCATTTAATTAGTCATATAATTTTAAATGGTATAATTTAATATGTTTCCTTTTAGTTATGGATTCTTGGAGGCTGACCTGCCAAATTCAGTTTTGAAATGAATAAATTAGCTCATCTTATGTCAGAGGAATAGAGTGAAGACTTGCTAAAGATATATATTAGTAGTATAGTAACAACTAATATCAACAGTCTAGCCATACTCATATATTTAGAATTTATTAACTATTCTTTTTGCACTACATATTCCACCTTTTATTTTTAAGGGTTATTTTCCCTTTGATCAGTAGTTCACTTATGTAAATAATATTATATCCAAAGAAACTTTCAGAAGCAGAGACTTAGTGTAGAACTCTGGAATTTTGAGAATCTGGCTAAAATCAACATTTCTAAATTCAGTTCTAACTCCCTAAGGGGAAAAATCTAGTAACACTGTCAATTCTAGGAGAAACAAGGCACTTTTTATGACTAGCTATATTCATTCTGGACAAATGAGATATTATCACTTATGACCTGGGAGGAATTTTGACCAATGCACATTCTTTAGTATATAAGACAATCCCATGGGCATGATGAGAGGAAAAACGCAAATGAAAAAGTAAGGCAGTAGGGAACATTTTATATTTCTCTTTATGTTTTACTCTGAATAAAAATAAACTCTCAACTATTAGCTACACATTCATACTTCAAATGAGCTTCTTGAGAATCCCATCCCCCATTCTCCCAAAATCTATTAACTAGAGAGTTCTCAAATTATGAATGGAAGCTAATCATTTCAATTATTTCACTTAAATAGGATAGATGAGAAAAACAGTTTTGTTTTTCCCTTTTCCCAAGATATTCAAATGTTGTTTGTTTAAATTTATGAATGAGAATCTTCATGAAAAGGACATTTTGAATACTTATTATTTGAAGGTTATGGGTAAGCATGCCCCCTTCTTTGTGAACACAGGCGAATGTTTTTTTTTTTTTTTAAATTACACATTGGGAATAATCTCTAAGACACAGTTTCACAATATTTTGCATTCATTTAAAAGTGAAGTGTATTTTATTTGTCTCCTTGCCAACATTTTGGAGTCTCCCTCCCAGGCTCCTGTCCTTTTTTAAGAGCTCCTTAGGACTGCTTTGATGCTCCTCAAATGAAAGATTCTACACCCTAGAACATATGAAATTGTTAGAATTGGACTCTTTCCCAGAATGAAGGAGGTTGTTTGAGGGAGAAGAATTTAAATTGAACTGTATCCACTCCATCCTGAGCTGGTATTCCTATCATCAATATTTTTTAAAGTGCTAGCAAGGACAATATTTGCAATACTAAGCCTGAATTGCTAAACAAGTATCATAACTTCCAGCAATAAAAATGTCATTATTCCTTTTTAGCAATCTTCCTTTGCTAGTGATACACTTTACACCAATAATTTGTGGGTGAATGTTAAATGTTCCATATTATAATCAGGGAACAAAATAACCTATAACTACAACTGAAATGCTACCTTTATTTATTTACCCCATTGATCATATTAATAATAACAAAAATATCTATAGTCATTTCCTTATGTACAGTTTTCTCTGTAATTTCAGAGAATACTGAGATCAATGACCAAAAATATTAAGGAAAATTTATAGTTGTATTTGTGTTGTTGTTTGAGGTAGACATTAAGCATTTAATACATTTTGTAGTTTTATTGAGGTAAAAGTGATATTTGATAAACTTCTTATATTTAAAGTATAAGATTTGATAAGTTTTGACATATGTATACATATTCCAATCAAGATAATGAACATATCTATCAGTTTCCAAAATTTTCTTGTATCTCTTTGTAACTTGTTTCTCTCTCTTCCTCTCTCTTTTCATGGCCTCTGACACAAAAGGAAAGCTGATCTGATTTTTATCATTACAGTTTAGTTTGCTTTTCTAGAACTTTATATAAATTGAAACATGTAGTATAAACTCCTTGTTATCTGGCTTTTTTTAAATCAGCATAATTATTTTTAGATAAGTTCATATTGTGTGTATCAAAGTTATTCCTTTTTATCAGCAGTAATATTCTATTGTTATATGAATATATTGTTAATTGTTTATCCATTCAAATATTAATGGATGTATACATTGCTTTCATTTTTTTTCTATTACAAATAATAATGCTGTTGACATTCATGTAAAAATCTTTGTTTGGAAATATATTTTTATTTCTTTGGGTAAATATATAGAAGTTAAATATGTGTTGTATAGTATGCCTATGCTTAACTTTTTAAGAAACTGTTAAACATTTTCCAAAGCAGTTGAACCATTTTACATCCCCAACAGCAATGAATGTAAGTTCTAATTGCATCACATTCTCAACAGCTGATAAGATCATTATTTTTAATTTTTGCCATTCTAGTGATCATGTAGTCATATTTCATTGTGACAAAAATTTGCACTTCCCTAATGACTAATGATATTGAACATCTCTTCTTGTACTCATTTGTCATCAATATATCTTTGTGAAATATCTATTCAATTTTTTTGCCTATTTAAAAATATGGTTCTTTTTAACATTAAGTTATAAATATTCTTTATATAATGTAGACTTAAAGGCTTCCTCAGAAATATATCTTGCAAATGTTTTCTCAAAGCTTATGGCTTGTCATTTCAGTTTTATAGCAGTATCTTTTTTCAGTTGGACTATAGTTGATTTACAATATTGTGTTTCAGGTGAACAGCCAGGTGATTAAGTTACATATATATTTTTTTCTTCATAGTATTTTCCATTATAGTTTGCTACAAGATATTGAATATAGTTCATGTGCCAAATAGTAAATCTTTATTGTTTATATAGTTGTATTTTTCATTGAATGTGACTAACTTAAGTGCAAATTGAGGGTGTGTATAGTGGTAAATACATGTGAAGCTGTTTTTAGAACTCTTCTAAACCTCATGGAAAGTGTTAAATTATATTAAACTAAGGGAGGTAGTGGGTATATTATGAAGGGCAATGGACTAGGCAGTGACAACCCTGGGTTCTAATCTAGCCCCAAATGTATTACTTACTGGCTTTATAACTTTGGGAAAACAATTTACTTGATTTTTCAGTTTATCAGTCTGTAAAATGCAAATACTAATATGTTCAATATCTATTATATGGGTTTGCTGCAAGGATTAAATGAGATATTACATGTGAAAGCACTTATGTATTAGCAATTATTATTATTATTATTATTATTAATAGAATAAATAAATGATTTTATTTATAAGGGATCTTTAGCTGTGTTCAAATGCCAACATAAAACCAACTGGAAAGGGGATATATCTTCAATCTCCTTGAAACCAAATAATAGATTTCACAAAAACCAGTTGTTTTGTTCATGTCTTTGATTCATTGTATAAATGCCATTGAGCTATTGTCTCACTATTTGCCCATGTCCTCACTCATAAAATAATACTGACATTTATCTCTGGTCACTCTGAAATAGTTTTCATAAAGGGATCTCAGAGAGTAGCTTGCATGATACCAAAAGATCAATCTCAAATATGAAAAGTTTGTCAATCAACCAGTTTTTCTCAACATGACAGCAGTAAGGAGAGGTTTTGTTAATTATTTCACACAAGTGATTAGTTGCTTTGGCGATCTGTAGTGCAACCCCAGTAATATATGTGTAGTGTTCCTATTTAAAATAAAAGAATTTACACTTGTTTCTGATCTCCAGTAGCAAGTGTTAGACTGCCCTCTGCAGTTCTCAGAGCCAGATCGTATTTGCTTAGTTTGAAACAAGTGTAAACACTGTTTATTTGAAAAATCAAAATACAAACTAGTTACTGAGAAATTGCCTTTTAGTCCACATTTTCAGCTTTACTTCCACCAAAGCTCCCCCAACACACTTGAACCTACTTGGTACCTTGAATGTTCCCAGCACATTCTATTGTCTGTTCATTGCACTCCTGCCTGTGGTTTCTTCCTCACTGACTGATCTGGGCCCCGACCCCATCTCACCCTTCATCAACTCATGGCACACGCTTCCTGTCTGGGTGTGTGTGTGTGTCCAAATTTCCCTTTTCACATAAGGACAGTAGTAATTGTATTAGGGCCCACCCTATGGGCCTTGATTACATCTGCAAAAACTCTATTTCCAAGTAAGGCCAAGCTCACAGATACCAGATAGTAGGACTTGAATATATCTTTATGGGGGACACAATTCAACTCACAATACTATGCATTGGATTTTTTTTTCACTACTTAAGGATATAGCTCCTATAATTAACATCTCTTCTGTATCCTTTTTTTCTTTTTGTTCCCTAGCTTTACTGATACACAATTGACATATAACATTGCATAAGTTTAAGGTATACAATGTAATTATTTGATGCATGTACGTATTTCAAAATGATTACCACAGTTGGGTTAGTTAACACTGCCATTACATCACATAATCACTATTATTTTTTTGTGGGGAGAAGATTTCAGTGCTACTCTAATAGCAACTTTTAATTATATAAAACAGTACTGTTAATTACAGTTACTGCCCTGTATATTAGATCCCCAGAACTTGTTCATCTTATAACTGAAAGTTTGTACTATCTGACTGACATCCTCACGTTCCCCCAACCCTGCAGCCCCTAGCAATCACCATTCTATCTGTTTCTATGAATTCAACTTCTTTTATATTTCACAAATAAGTTAGATCACACAGTATTTGTCTTTCCCTGTCTGATTTATTTCACTTAGTATAATGCCTTCAAAGTTCATCCATCTTTTCACAAATGGCAGGATTTCCTTCTTTATCATGGCTGAATTATATACCATTGTATATAACATCTTTGCCCATTCATCTGTAGACTGACATTTAGGTTGCTTCCATATCTTGACTATTGAAATATGCTTCAATTAACGTAGGAGTGCAACTATCTCTTCAATAGAGTGATTTCATTTCCTTTGGATATAGACCCAGAATTGAGATTGCAGGATCACGTTGTAGTTCTATTTTTAACTCTAGAAGAACCTCTATCCTGTTGTCCATAGTGGCTATAACAATTTACACATGCACCAAGAGAATACAGGGGTTCCCTTTCCTCCACAGCCTCGCTAAAACTTGTTGTAACTTCTTCTTTTGGGTAAGAGCATCCTAACCTATGTTAGGTGGTATCTCATTCTGGTTTTGATATGGATTTCCATGATGATTAGGAGTGTTGTGTATTTTTTCATGTACCTGTTGACCATACAATGCCATCTATGGAAAACTGTTTATTTTGTTCTTCTGCACGTTTTTTTTTAACATTTTTTATTGATTTATAATCATTTTACAATGTTGTGTCAAATTCCAGTGTACAGCACAATTTTTCAGTCATTCATCGACATATAAACACACATTGTCACATTTTTTTCTCTGTGAGTTATCACAACATTTTGTGTATATTTCCCTGTGCTATACAGTGTAATCTTGTTTATCTATTCTATAATTTTGAAATCCCAGTCTATCCCTTCCCACCCTCCATCCCCCTGGGAACCAGAAGTCTGTATTCTCTGTCTGTGAGTCTATTTCTGTCCTGTATTTGTGCATTGTTTTTCTTTGTTTGTTAGTTTGTTTTTGTTTTTGTTTTTTAGATTCCACATATGAGCGATCTCATATGGTATTTTTCTTTCTCTTTCTGGCATACTTCACTTAGAATGACATTCTCCAGGAGCATCCATGTTGCTGCAAATGGCATTATGTTGTCGGTTTTTATGGCTGATTAGTATTCCATTGTATAAATATACCACTTCTTCTTTATCCAGTCACCTGTTGATGGACATATAGGCTGTGTCCATGTTTTGGCTATTGTAAATAGTGCTGCTATGAAAATTGGGGTGCAGGTGTATTTTTGAAGTAGGGTTCCTTCTGGATACAAGCCCAGGTGTGGGATTCCTGGGTCATATGGTAAGTCTATTCCTAGTCTTTTGAGGAATCTCCACACTGTTTTCCATAGTGGCTGCACCAAACTGCATTCCCACCAGCAATGTAGGAGGGTTCCCATTTCTCCACAGCCTCTCCAGCATTTGTCATTTCTAGATTTTTGAATGAAGGCCATTCTGACTGGTGTGAGGTGATACCTCATTGTAGTTTCGATTTGCATTTCTCTGATAATTAGTGATATTGAGCATTTTTTCATGTGCTTTTTGATCATTTGTATGTCTTCCTTGGAGAATTGCTTGTTTAGGTCTTCTGCCCATTTTTGGATTGGGTTGTTTATTTTTTTTCTTATTGAGTCATATGAGCTGCTTATATATTCTGGAGATCAAGCCTTTGTCGGATTCACTTGCAAAAATTTTCTCCCATTCCGTAGGTTTTCTTCTTGTTTTACTTCTGGTTTCCTTTGATGTGCAGAAGCTTGTAAGTTTCATTAGGTCCCATTTGTTTATTCTTCCTTTTATTTCTTCTAGGAGAAAATTTTTGAAATGTATGTCAGATAATGTTTTGCCTATGTTTTCCTCTAGGAGGTTTATTGTATCTTATCTTATGTTTAAGTCTTTAATCCATTTTGAGTTGATTTTTGTGTATCGTGTAAGGGAGTGTTCTAGCTTCATTGTTTTACATGCTGCTGTCCAGTTATCCCAACACCATTTGCTGAAGAGACTGTCTTTATTCCATTGTATATTCTTGCCTCCTTTGTCGAAGATGAGTTGACCAAAAGTTTGTGGGTTCATTTCTGGGCTCTCTATTCTGTTCCATTGGTCCATATGTCTGTTTTGGTACCAATACCATGCTGTCTTGAAGACTGTAGCTCTATAGTATTGTCTGAAGTCTGTGAGAGTTTTTCCTCCAGCCTCTTTCTTTCTCTTCAGTAATGCTTTGGCAATTCTAGGTCTTTGATGGTTCCGTATAAATTTTATTATGATTTGTTCTAGTTCCGTGAAATATGTCCTGTGTAATTGGATAGGGATTGCATTAATCTGTAGATTGCCTTGGTCAGTGTGACCATTTTAACAATATTGATTCTTCCAATCCAAGAGCATGGGATATCTTTCCATTTTTTAAAGACATCTTTAATTTCCTTCATCAATGGTTTATAGTTTTCTGTGTATAATTCTTTCACCTCCTTGGTTAGATTTATTCCAAGATATTTTATTACTTTGGGTGCTATTTTAAAGGGGATTGTTTCTTTACTTTCTTCTTCTGTTGATTTATCGTTAGTGTAAAGAAATGCAAGTGATTTTTGAACGTTAATTTTGTAACCTGCTACCTTGCTGAATTCTTCAATCAGCTCTAGTAGCTTTTGTGTGGACCTTTTAGGGTTTTCTATATATAGTAACATGTCATCAGCATATAATGACACTTTTACCTCTTCTTTTCCAATTTGGATTCCTTTTATTTCTTTCTCTTGCCTGACTGCTGTGGCTAGGACTTCCAGGACTATGTGGAATAGGAGTGGTGATAGTGGGCATCCTTGTCTTGTCCCAGATTTTAGTGGGAAGCTTTTGAGTTTTTCACCGTTGAGTACTATGCTGGCTGTAGGTTTGTCATATATAGCTTTTATTATGTTGAGATATGTTCCCTCTATACCCACTTTGGCGAGATTTTTTATCATAAATGGGTGTTGAAATTTATCAAATGCTTTTTCTGAATCGATTGAGATGATCATGCGGTTTTTGTCCTTTCTCTTGTTGATGTGATGTATTACATTGATTGATTTGCGTATGTTGAACCAGCCTTGTGTCCCTGGGATGAACCGCACTTGGTCATGATGTATAATCTTTTTTATGTGTTGTTGGATTCTATTTGCTAAAATTTTGGTGAGGATTTTGGCGTCTATGTTCATCAGTGATATTGGCCTATAATTCTATTTTTTTGTAGTGTCTTTGCCTGCTTTTGGTATCAGGGTAATCATGGCTTCATAGAATGAGTTTGGGAGTATTCCCTCCTTTTCAATTGTCTGGAAGAGTTTGAGAAGGACTGGTATGAGTTCTTCATTGTATGTTTTGTAGAATTCCCCGGTGAAGCCGTCCGGTCCTGGACTTTTATTTGTGGGGAGGTTTTTAACTGCTATTTCTATTTCCTTTGTAGTGATTGGATTGTTCAAGTGTTCAGTTCCTTCTTGATTCATTCTTGGTGGACAGTATGTTTCCAGAAACTTGTCCATCTCCTCTAGGTTATCCAGTTTGGTTCCATATAGTTTTTCATAATATTCTTGTTTGATATTCTGTATTTCTATTTTGTTTGTTGTAATTTCTCCATTTTCCTTTCTTATTTTGTTAATTTGTGCTATCTCTTTTTTCTTCTTTGTGAGTTTGGCCAGAGGTTTGTCGATTTTATTTACTTTTTAAAAAAAACAGCTTTTGGTTTCGTTGATTTTTTCTATGATCTTGTTAATCTCTATTGTATTTAATTCCTCTCTAATCTTTATTATTTCCTTCCTTCTGTTGCTTTTTCGGGCTTTTTGTTCTTCTTTTTCTAATTCATTCAGGTGGTGGGTTAAATTGTTTATTTGAGATTGTTATTCTTTTTTGAGGAAGGCCTGTATCACTATAAACTTCCCTCTTAGCCCTGCCTTTGCTGTGTCCCATAGGTTTTGATTGGTTGTGCTTTCATTATCATTTGTCTCAAGGTATTTTTTAATTTCAGCTTTGATTTCCTCATTGATCCATTATTTTTTCAATAACATATTGTTTAATCTCCATGCTTTCCTTATTTTCTCCTTTGTTTCTCTGTTGTTGATTTCCAGTTTCATGGCATTGTGGTCAGTAAAGATGCTTGAGATAATTTCTATCTTCTTAAAATTGCTGAGGCTTCTTTTGTGCCCAAGTACACGATCAATCCTGGAATATGTTCCATGTGCACTTGAAAAGAATGTATATCCTATTTTCTGGGGGTGTAATGCTCTGAAAATATCCACCAAATCTAGTTTTTCTATTGTAGTGTTTAATTTCTCTGTTGCCTTGTTTATTTTCTGTCTGGAAGATCAATCTAGTGATGTTACTGCAGTGTTAAAATCTCCAACGATGATTGTATTCCCATCAATATCCCCCTTTGTCTCTGTTATTAATTCTTGTATGTACTTAGGTGGTTCTATATTGGGTGCATATATACTAATGTGTGTAATATCCTCATCTTTTATCACTCCTTTAATCATTATAAAATGTCCTTCTTTATCTTTCCTTATGGCCTTTGTTTTAAAGTCTATTATGTCTGAGATCACTACTGCAACACCTGCTTTTTTGGCTTTTCCATTTGCATGGAATATCTTTTCCATCCTTTCACTCTCAATCTATGTGTGTCCTTCTCCCTAATGTGGGTCTCTTGTATGCAGCATATTGAAGGTTCTTATTTTATTATCCAGTCTGCCACTCAATGTCTTTTGACTGGAGCATTTAGTCCATTAACATTTACAGTAATTAATGATAGATGTGTGTTTATAGCCATTTTGAACTTATCTTTGCAGTTGAATTGGTATATCCTCTTTGTTCCTTTCTTCTTCCTTTTGTGGTTTGGTAATTTTCCTTTGTATTATCAAGGATTTTATTTAATTTTTGTGACTCCTTTGTAAATATTTGGCTTGTGGTTACCCTTTTTTGTAAATCTATTAACCCATTACTATAACTGTTTTTATTAAACTGATAGTAACATGATCTCAAAACCATCCTACTGTGAAAAAAATTTAAAAAAGAAAGAAAAAAAATTCTATATTTCCCTGACTCCCTCTCCCACTCTCAGTGATTTGTTTGTCTTCTTTTATAATTTCATGCTTACTTTATTTGTAATTCATGAGTTATCACCTTTCCAGTTGTGTTTCTCATTTCTGTAGCATCCTGCTGCTTTTCTATTTAGAATAGCCCTTTCAATATTTCTTTTAGCATGGGTTTAGTGTTACTAAACTCCTGCAGCTTTTTTTTGTCTGTGAAATTCTTTATGTCTACTTCTATCCTCAAGGATAGCCTTGCTGGATAAAGGATCCTAGGCTGCATCTTTTTTTCATTCAGGGTTTGAATGTAACTTGTCACTCCCTTCTGGCCTGTAGTGTTTGTGTAGAGAAATCAGCTGAGAGCCTTATGGGGGTTCCCTTTTAACTTACTCTTTGCTTTTCTCTTACTGCCTTTAGAATCATTTCTTTATCCTTGACTCTGGCCATCTTGATTATGATATGTCTTGGTGTGGGTCTATTTGGGTTCTTCCTCTTTGGGACCCTCTGAGCTTCCTGTACTTGGATATCTGGTTCCTTCTTTAAGTTTGGGAAGTTTTCAGTCATGATTTCTTCAAAAACCTTTTCAATCCCCTTTGATCTTTCTTCTTCTTCTGGGACCCCTAATATGCGAAGATTGGGACGCTTTATATTATCCCATAGGTCCCTTATGCTACTTTCATTATTTTTTATTTGCTTATCTTGTAGTTCTTCTGAATGGGTGCTTTCTATTGCCCTGTCTTCTAGATCACTAATTCGTTCCTCTGCATTATCTAGTCGGCTTTGCACAGCTATTAGATCATTCCTCATCTCTGTCAATGAGTTTACGCATTCTGCTTGGCTCTTCTTTATAGCTTCAATTTCATTTTTGACATACTTTATATCTCTAAACACTATCTCTTTTAATTCCTTCAGCAATTTGATCACTCCTTTTTTGAAATCTTGATCTAGTAGGCTATCGATGTCTATTTCGTTGATCTTTCTTTCAGGGGATTTCTCTTGTTCTTTTAATTGGGAAAGGTTTTTCTGCTTCTTCATCTTGCTCATACCTCTTTGGCACTGTGGTTTATGGAGTATCAGTTGTCTATTTTGGTCCTTAAGTATTTTATCTATCTGATGCCTATTTAGGAATAGATCTTAGGAAAAAAAGAAAAAAAATAAGAGGTAGAGAGAAAGAATTTTAAAAGAAGGGAGAAAGAGGTTTTGATAACAGTGTATAATGAATAATAGAAGAGTGAGTTGAAGCAGAGTATTAATCAGGTTGAGACATCCTTTTAAAACCTTTACAAAAAAAGGGGGGGGGGAGATGAATAGATGTATTTGAAACCTGTGTCTAATCAATAACAGGACATCAAAACCCAAGAGAAATAGAAATGAATTAAGAAGTAAAAATTAAGAGAGTAATAGAAAATAGAACAGGTAAAAACATTAAAAAAAAAATGGGGGTGGGTTTTTCGGTGTTCTCCTGGAGTCTGTGTGCTTTTAATGTGAAGTCTTTCTGTCTTCGTCCTGTTTTGGAAGCTCAGCTTGCTGTTTTCAGAGGCCCTCCGTTGGCGCCCTCTTCTGTGCTGCTCCCAGCACTTGTGGGCAAGCAGATCGCGCATCCTCCTAACACTGGGTCAGGTGCAACTCTCCTCTGCTGTGGGCGGGCGGGTCGCTGCCCCTCCGGATGGTGCAGACAGATGTTGCAGACTGGCCGGGTAGGAGGGCGGGTCGTGCCCCCTCCCAGCACCTCGGTCAGGTGCTGTGTTCCTGCCCGGAAGGCGTGGGGCCGCTCTGGCTTCTACCTGCGCCGCCGGTAGCTCCGCTGCTCTGTGCGGCTGCGCGCTCCGCCCTGGTCGGCTCTCTGCAGGTGGGCTCGGGGAAGATCGAGGGACAGCCTTGTTCCTGCTCCGAGCCAAAACCCAGCTCCTTGTTTGTCTTTGTGAAGCAAGTTCTCTGAGGGACCAGGATGGAAGGATCCTATCTGCCTCGGGCTGCAGGCCAGTCTCATTCTGGCCTTTGAGGCTCCTAAGCCCTTTGGTGCGGATGCAGGTTTCGCCCCCGCCCCCGCCTGGGTGCTCAGCCTCAGAGGATATGGTGGCTGTGCCTGAGCCCCTCCTCTCTTCCCCCAAAAACTTTCCGCGGGTTTTCAGAGATGGGGGTGTGCACCTTTCCCCCGAGAGCACATCAACCTTGCTGTTTTATGGAGGGCCCAGGTTGTTTTGCCCTGTGCACCCACAGCCACGGTGCGCAGCCCCTTGCGTTCCCCCGGGGCTGCCTCTGTGCAGCCGCCCCCGTCCTCCGCCCGGCTTGTGCAGCCTGGCCCTGCCCGCCGCTGCCGGCCCGCTTCTCAGGCTGGGTGTCGGGGGGACGCTCTGTGCCCGTTTAACTTAGTTCTGTCAGTCAAGGGCTGTTCTGTACAGATCCGAGCCTCGGAGGCTCCCCCTCTGTCCCGCTGGCCTCTCAGTTGGAGAGGGGAGACCCAGCGAGCGAGCGCCAGTCCTCCTTTGCTGCTCCCTCCCTGCGGGACCCGTCCCGTGCTGCTTTGCCTTTTGTTCTTTCTTTTTTCCTTTTCTCCTACCAGATTTTTGGGGTTTTTCTCTTTTGAAGAGGGCGATGTTCTGTCGGAGTTCTGCAGGTGCTCTGGTTGGCTGAGTGGGTCTGTAGATGTGGGTCTTGGTGTATTTGTGGGAGAGGATGACTTGCGAGCGTCCTTCTACTCCGCCATCTTCTCCGTCTCTCCCTCTACACGTTTTAAAATTAGACTGAGTTTTTTCTCTTGAGTTGTATGAGTTACTATTTTATTTTGCATGTTAACCCCTTATCAGACAGATGGTTTGCAAATATTTTGTTCCATTCCCTAGGCTGCCTTTTTATTTTGATGATTGTTTCTTTTGCTGTACAGAAGCTTTTCAATCTGATGTAGTTTCACTTGTTTATTTTTGTTGTTGGTGGTGATTGCACATTTGGTGCATCTTTCCATTTGTATGTCTGCTTTGAAAATGTCTATGCACGTCCTTTACCTATTTTTAATCAGGTGCTATTCTGCTATTGAGTTGTATTAGTTTCATAAATATTTTGGTTATTAATGCCTTACCATATAATTGGTTTGCAAATTTTCTCCCATTCTATATGTTGCCTTTTTGTTTTATCAAATGTTTCTTTGCTGTGCAGAAAGTGTTAAGTGATAGAGTCTGACATGTTTATTTTTACTTTGGTTGCTTCTGCTCTTGGTTTCATACCTCAAAAAAATCAATGTTAAGAGAATATCAAGGAGCTGTTTTCTATGTTTTATTCTAGGTGTACAGTTTCAGTTCTTATGTTCAAGTCTTTAATCTATTTCAAGGGTTGTGTAATATAAGGGTCACTTTTATTCTTTTGCATGTGGATAACCAGTTTTCTCAGAACCATTTATTAAAAGATTATTCTTTCCCCAATGTGTGTTTTTGTAAGTGATTAGTTGACCATATATGCATGCACTTATTTCTGGGTCCTTGATTTTGCTACATTGGTCTATGTTTTTCTTTTTATGCTGGTACCATACTGTTTTGAAAAGTACAGCTTTGTAGATTAGTTTGCAATCAGGACGTTTGATGCCTCTAGCTTATTCTTTCTCAGGAATGGTTTGGCTATTCATAGTCTTTTGTGGTTCCATATGAATTTTAGAATTGTGTTTTCAATCTCTGTGAAAAAATGCCATTGGCATTTTGATTGGGATTGCATTTAATCTATATAATTGGCTGTTGGAAGTAAAGGCATTTTAATAATATTAATTCATATGATTAATAACCATAGGATATCTTTCCATTTAGTTGTATCTTCTTCATTATCTTTCATCAAAACTGTAGAGTGTACAAATATTTAACTTCCTTGGCTAAATATATCCCTAAGTATTTTATTATTTTTGTATTTTTTGAATGAGATTTTCTTTATTTATTTTTCAGATATTTTGTTTTTGGTGTATAGACACCCAACTGATTTTGTATATTGACTTTGTGTCTTTCAACTTTACTTGAATTCATTGATTATTTCTAACAGTTTTTAATAAAGAATTTTGGATTAATTATGTCATCTGCAAACAGACATAATTTTACATCTTCCCCTCTATTTGTATGCATTTTATTTCCTTTCTTGCCTAATTGCTCTGGCTAGAGCTTCCAGTACTATGTCAAATAGGAGTGGTGAGAATGAACATACTTGTCTTGTTTCTGACCACAGAAGAAAAGTTTTCAATATTTCACCATTGAGTATAATGTAAGCTGTTGGCTTGTCATATATGACATTTACTATGTTGAGATAAGCTTTTTCTATAGTCAATTTGTTGAGAGTTTTTATCATGAAAGAATGTTGTATTTTGTCAAATGATTTTTCTCCATTTATTGAGATAATCATATTTTTTTCTTTCACTCTTCTAATGTGGGGTGTCACATTTACTGACTTGCTTATGTTGAACCATCCTTGTATCCCACTTGACCATTGTGTAAAATCCTTTTAATGTGCAATAACTTATTTTAGTAATATTTTGTTAAGGATTTGTACATTAATATTCATCAGGGATATTGGCCTGAATTTTCTTTACTTACCATGTCCTTTTATGGCTTTGCCATCAGGGAAATGCTGATATCCTAGTCGCTTAGAATATATTTGTTAATGTTATCTCCTCTTTGATTTTTTGGAAGTGTTTGAGAGAGATAGATGTTAGTTCTTCTTTAAATGTTTGGTAGAATTCTCCAGGGAAGGCTTATGATACTGGATATTATTTCACTGGGAGGTTTTTAATTACTGAAACAATCTCATTACACATTATTTGTTCAATTTTTTTATTTCTTCACAAATCAATGTTTGTAGTTTATTTAATCCTTTTATTTTAGGTTATCCAATTTGCTGGCATGTCATTGTTCATGGTAGCCTTTATAGTCTTTTGTATTTATCTGGTAATAATTGTAATGTCTCCTTTTTCATTTATAATTTTATTTATTTGAGCCTTTCCTCTTTCTTCTCAGTTAGTCTAGCTAAAGCTTTGTCAATTTAAAAAAACAGGTCTTAGTTTTATTAATCCTTTTCTATTTCTTGGTCTGTATTTCATTTAATTTTACTCTTGACCTTATATTTCTTTCCCTTTAACTTTGGACTTAGTTTACTTTTCTTTTTCTACTTCTTTGAGATAGAACATTAGATTGTTTACTTGAGATATCTCTTTTTTAAATGTAGTTGTTTATTGTGATAAACTGCCTTCTTTGAACTGCTTTTGTAGTATCCTATTTTTTTGTATGTTGTGTTTCCACTTTTATTTTATTAATTTAATTTTGCATTTTCTTTTGGACTTCTTTGACAAATTGGTTGTTCAGGAGTATGTTGTTTAGTTTTAATATATTTGTGAATTTTTTACTTTTGTCCTATAATAGATTTATATCACTGAAATTGGAAAAGATACTTGGTAGAATTTCAATCTTTTACATTTTGCTAATATTTGTTCTGTGATTTAACATATCCATGTTCACTTGAGAGGAATGTATTCTGATGTTGTTGGATGGATTGGTTTTTATATGTCTTTTAGGACTATTTGGTCTAAAGTATAGTTCAAATCCAATGTTTTCTTACTGATTTTCTGTCTGGATCATCTATCCATTATTGAAAGTGGATTATTGATTTACCCTACTTTAATATATTCTTATCTATTTCTTCCTTTGGATCTGATAGTATATGCTTAATATATATATATATACTTGTTCTGATGCTGAGTGCATATATACTTAGAATTTTTTACATTTTGTTGATTACTTGAACTCTTTATTATTATACAGTGAGCTTCTTTGTCTCTTGATACAACTACTTTTTTCTGATATAAGTATAGCTACTCCCATTCTCTTTTGATTTACATTTGTGTGCGATATCTCTTTTTGTACTTTCACTTTCATCCTATATGTGTCCTTGAATCTGAAGTGTGTCTTTATAGGCAGCACATAGTTGGGTCTCATTTTTATCCATTTAATCACTCTGTGCTTTTCAACTTGAGAATTTAATCCATTTATATTTAAAGTAATTATTGATAGGTAGAGACTTACTATCGCCATGTTGTTTATTGATTTATGGTTGTATTGTAATTCCTTTGTTCCTTTCTTTCTCTCTTGCTATCTTTCTTTATGAATGATGATTTTTCCATAGTGGTATACTTTTACTGTCTTCTTTTTATTGTTTGTGTATCTACTATAAGTTTTTGTTTTGTTTTACTTTTTCTTCCAATTTTATTGAGATATAATTGATGTACAGCACTATATAAATTTAAGGTGTACAGCATGATTTGATTTACATAGATCATGAAATGATTACCACAATAAGTTTAGTGAATATCCATCATCTGGTATAGAAACAAACTAAGAAAAAGAATAATATTTTCCTTGTGAGGAGAACTCTTAAGACTTACTCTCTTAATCACTTGCATATATTGCATACAACAGTGTTAGTTATACTAATTATGAGTACATTACATCGTTAGTACTTATTTATCTTATAACTGGAAGTTTATTTATAATATACTGTAAATATTTGTTTAGGTTTGAACACCTTGTTTTGAAATTACCTTGAGGTTTACTTGAAATATCTTAGAGATACAATATTATCTTTTATATGTGTAAGTTAAATTTGATCACATACAAAACTCTACTCATTTACTTTCCATCATATAGTTTGATGTTACAATATGCCTCTTTACAGTTATGTATCTCTTAACAAATCATTGTTTCTGTAGCTGCTATTTTTAATACTTTTGTCCTTTAAACTTTAAACTAGAGTTAAATGGTTAATAAACTCCCTTATCACAGTATTAGAATATTCTGAATTTGACTATAGTCTCAATTTTACCAGAGTGTTGTATATTTTTATGTTTTCATGTTACTACTTATTATCCTTTTATTTCAGCTTGAATAACTCCTTTTATATTTCTTTTATTTAAACAACACTATATTAGTTTTAGGTGTACAACATAATGATTTGATATTTGTGTATATTGCAAATGATCACCACAATAAGTCTAGTTTATATACATCACCATGCATAGTTACAGGTTTTTTTCTTATGATAACATTGAAAGATTTACTCTAGTAGCAACTTTCAAATGCATAATATAGTATTAACTGTATTCCACCATGCTGTATATTATATCCCTATTATTTATTTATTTTTTAAATGGAAGTGTGTATCTTTTATTCATTTGACTCATTTGGCTCACCCTCATGTTCATTCTCTGGCAACTCCCAATCTGTTTTTGGTATCTATGAGCTTGGTTTTGTTTTCTTTTGTTTTGTTTTAGATTTTATTCTATATATATATATATTTTTTATATTTTACAAGTGAGATCATATGGTATTTTCCTTTCTTTGTCTGACCTATACCACCTAGCATAATGCCCTCAAGGTCTGACTATGTTATTACAAATGTCAAGATTCCATTTTTATAGGAGAATAATATTTTGGTATATATATGTAAATATATACACATATTAGTTTCTTACTCCATCCATCTATCTATGGACATTTATACAGTTTCCACATCCTGGATATTGTAAATAATGCTGCAATGAACATGGGGGCACATATATCTTTTCAAGTTAATGTTTTCATTTTCTTCAAATAAATACCCAGAAATGGAACTGTTAGATCATATGGTAGTTCTGTATTTATTTTTTCTGAGGAACTTCTATACTGTATTCTATAGTGGTTGCATCAGTCTACATTCCCATCAACAGGGCATGAGGATCTCCTTTTCTCCACATCTATTGTCTTTATGATGATAGCCATTCTAATGGGTGGGCAGTGATATCTCATTGTGATTTTGATTTGCATTTCTCTAATTAGTGATTTTGAACATTTTTTCATATACATGTTGGCCATCTGTATGTCTTCTTTGGAAAAATGTCTATTCAGACTCTCTGCCCATATTTAATCAAATTGTTTGATTTTTTGGCTGTTGAGTTGTATGACTGATCTATATATTTTGTATATTAACCTTTTATCAGATACAGGATTTGAAAATATTAATATTTTCTCTCATTCTGTAGGTTTTTCTTTTCATTTTGTTGATGGTTTCCTTTTCTGTGCACAAGATTTTTAGTTTGATGTAGTCCTACTTGCTAACTTTTGCTTTTGGTGTCAAATCTAAAAATCATTGCCATTATGAATGTTAAGGAAATAACTACCTATGTTTTCTTCTAGGAAATTTTTTTATGGTTTCAGGTCTTATGTCTGAATCTTTGATCCATTTTGAGTTATTTTTTATGTATAGTGTAAGATAGTGGTCCAGCTTCATTCTTTTGCATGGGATGGACCATTTTTCCCAGCATTATTTCTTGAAGAGAATACTCGGCCCCCACTGTGTATTGTTAGCTTCTTTGTTGTGAATTAATTGGCCAAATATGGATAAATTTATTTCTGGGCTCTCATTCTGTTTCATTGATTTATATGCCTGTTTTTATGCCAATACCATACGTTTTTGATTACTATAGTTTGAAACCAAGGATTGTGGTGCCTCCAGCTTTGTCCTTCTTTCTCAAGATTGCTCTGGCTCTTTGAGGTATTTTAATGTTTCATACAAAGAATTCCTTTCAGCATTTCTTGTAAGGCAAATCTAGTGGTGATGAACTCCCTGAACTTTTGTTTGGGAAAGTATTTATCTCGTTTCTGAAGAATAATGTTGGTGGGCAAATTATTCTTGATTGGCAGGTTCTTTTTTTTGTTTGTTTCAACACTTGACTATGTCAACCCACTCTCCTGACCTGCAAAGTTTCTGCTGAGAAACCCACTGATAGCCTTAAGAGAGTTCCCTTTGATACAACTATTTTCTCTCATGCTGCTCTCAAAATTCTATTTTATCTTTAATATTAGACATTTTTATTACAGTATGTCTTGGGGAAGATTGTTTTGGATTGAAATTATGTTGGCCCTGCTTAACTTCATTAACTTGGATGCCAAAATCTCTCCCTAGGTTAAGACGTTCTCAGTCATTTTTCTTAAATAAATTTTCTGCCCACTTATCCCTCTCTTCCTCTTCTGAGACTCTAATAATATGTAGATTGTTTCTCTTAATGTAAATTATATACCTTCTTCATTCCTTTTCACTCTTTTTTCCTTTTTGTTCCTTTGACTGATAATTTCAAATGGTCTGCCATTGTGCTCAATGATTCTTTCTTCTGTTGTTTAATCTCTCTATTAAACTCTCCAGTTCCATCATTATACTCTTCAGCTCTAAATTTCTATTTAGTTCTTTTTTAAAATGTTTTCTATCTCTTTGTTGGACTTCTAATTTTATACTTTTACTACATTTATAATTTTGTTAAATTATTCATCTGTGTTCTATTATAGGTGTTTGAACCATTTTAGAATAATTATTTGGAATTATTTGTTGCACATCTCCTGTATTTCTATTTTTTGGAGTCAGTTACTGGGTGTTTGCTCTGTTTTTTTTCCTGGTGATATTATGCTTTTTCTGGTTGATATTTTGTAATCCCTTGTAGCTTTGTGTAGGTATCTGCACACTTGAAGAAAAAATCACCTATTCCAGATTTTATACACTGACTTCAGTAGGAAAGATCTGTTGATGGAGGCATGTCAGAGCACGATGTGACCCTAGGTCTATTATTTAAAGGAGAAAAGTTAGGGGCGTATGTTGGCTTTAGGTCTGGAAGGCAGCATGAAATTTCATCAGCCCAGGCCACTGGGATCCAAATACATGGTTCTTAGAAAGTGCTGTGGGGTTCTGTATAGATGACAAAGACTATTGGTGTCCTCAGTGGCAGCTTCTGGTCCAGTGGCAAGGCACCAACGAATGCAGCATTGGTGGCGGGGGCCAGTGGTGTGCAGACATTCATATAGGTGTGTTATGACTTTATTAAATTAGCATTTGTAAGGTAGATCACAAGGTGCTGAATAGTGAGCGATGGTTCAACAGACTACAAAAGAAATTGAAATAGAGAAATTTGCTACTCACAGGTCCTGGAGGAAATACACAACATGTCTTGATGGGCTACATAAGAAGGTCAAGGCAAAATGTAGGCAGAGAAATACAAGAACTGAGCATCATGTCTTTATTAAGCTCTATAGGTGGAGTGCATTTTGATTTCCTGGCTAGGCTTGGACAGTCAATAAAAGCTAAAAGAGAGAGGCTTGATAAGCCCTACAGGGGTCTTATCTATGAGGTGTATAAGGCATACAGGCCCTATTAGGGAAGACTGTTGATCACAAGGGCTGTTGGGAAGTCATAACAGGAAGTTACATTTGCTTGTGACACTGTGGTTGCTATCTAGGGAATGTACTTGAATGAGGGGTATAGTGTCAGTTTAATGTCCCTGTGGGCTACGTGTCCAAATAAACTGGATGCTGAGGTAGCAATAACATGGAGTATTTTAGCTAAACCCTTGAAATGGGGCCAACTGCAGGTGTCTTTGTGGCAGGAAGGTCTTATTGTAGATACACACTTAGTTTTGGAAGCCAAGGCTAGTAATGAGGACTTTAGCTAACTGCCAGCAACCTGGCAGCTGCAAGGGCCCTTGCTGTGAGTGTGAACACCAGTGGCTACAGTTTCTCCCCACAGGGACACATATAGTAGTGGAGGCCAGTGAAAGGAGTCAGGTTGAGAGCTTGCAGGTGTACAGCTGGAGGAGCTAGCTGAAGGTGTGTGCAGTAGTGTAGGAGACAGGGCTAGGTCCTGGCCCACAAGCAACTGTGGGGACCTGGCTGTCAGCATGCTTTCCTGTGACTGCAGGGTCTCTCCACAGCCATGTGACAAGGGTTGGTCAAAGAGGCATACAGATGAATAGCTGGAAAGGATATCTTCAGCTACACTTAGTGGTGTAAGCCAGTGACAGGAGATAGGGCCAAATCCAGGCTCACAAGCATCTGTAAGGATGTTGGCTGTCAGCATGGACTTACATAGTTGCAGGGTCTCACCACTGGCATGGCACAGGGCAGTAAAGACTGGTAATGAGATTTAGAACAGTAGCATGCAAGTGCAGAGCCAGAGGGGCTAGTCCCAAGTGCACTCATGTTAGCAAGGGTCAGTCAAGGGTAGTTTAGTCTGGTGTTTTGCACTTATGCATCTTCAGATGCTGCTCGGCTATGTGGACAATGTGCTCTAACAGGGTTGAAGGGGGAACGGAGTAGGAAGGGACTCAGGATGCTAGTGTCTGTAATCAGGAATAGCTCTGGGATAAAAATCAGTGAAATCTGCAGTGGACTCACAGTGGCTGTGTTGGTCTTTGGTTACTTCAGTGGTGAAAGCTACTGGAGTCTTCTGTAGAGCAGATAACTGGAAGTCATGCTTGGTCCCATTGCATGGATGCTATTGGTAGCCTCTCTTATTTTTCCATGTTCCTATCTGTCTCTATATGTCACATCTTTGCTACTCTTAGGTGGGGTGAAACCAAAATGAATTCTTCATGCAGTGATCCAAAAAGTGGTGGAATCTGGTCACTCACTCTGATCTCCCTTTCTCATTGAGCATAACTCTTTCTAGCTGAGGAATTTCCTCTAGGTGCTGAGAAGTGCTGGCATGGAGAAAGGGATGATGCAGGCAAAATGAAGCAGTTCTTTCTTCTTTTTTTAAAAATAAACTTTATTTGTAAAATTTACTAATTTTACCTTAATTTAATTTTTACTTTTTTTTATTGAGGTATAGTCAATTTACAATGCTGTGTCAATTTCTGATGTATAGCTCAATTTTTCAGTCATACATGGATATACATATACTCATTTTTATACTCTTTTTCACCATAAGCTACTACAAGATATTGAATGTATTTTCCTATGCTATACAGTATAAACTTGTTTATCTATTTTATATATACCAGTCAGTATCTGCAAATCTTGAACTCCCAGTTTATCCCTTCCTGCTCCCCTCTCCACTGGCAACCACAAGTCTGTATTCTATGTCTGCAAGTCTATTTCTGTTTTATAAATAAGTTCATTTGTCTTTTTTTATTTTTTAGATTTCACAAATGAGTGATATCATACTGTATTTTTCTTCCTCTTTCTGGCTTACTTCACTTAGAATGACATTCTCCAGGGATATCCATGTTGCTGCTAATGGTATTATTTTATCATTTTTTATGGCTGAGTAGTATTCCACTGTTTCAATATACCACAGCTTCTTTATCCAGTCATCTGTCCATGGACATTTAGGTTGTTTCCATGTCTTGGCTATCAGAAATAGTGCTTCTATGAACACTGAGGTGTAGGTGTCTTTGAATTAAAGTCCCCTCTGAATATATGCCCAGGAGTGGGATTACTGGGTCATAGAGTAAATCTATTTTTAGTTTTTTGATGAATCTCCATACTGTTTTCCACAATGGCTGCACCAAACTGCATTCCCACCAACAGTATAGGAGGTTTCCCTGTTCTCAACAGCCTTTCCAGCATTTCTGTACTTTTGAATGATGGCCATTCTGTCTGGTGTGAGGTGATACCTCATTGTAGTTTTAATTTGCATTTCTCTGATAATTAGTTATATTGAGCATTTTTTCATGTGCATATGGATCAATGAAACCAAATAGAAAGCTTAGAAATGAACCCACAAACTTTTGGTCAATTAATTTTTTGACAAAGGAGGCAAGAACATAGAATGGAATAAAGACTCTCTTCAGCAAATGGTTTTGGGAAAACTGGACAGCTGCATGTAAATCAATGAAGTTAGATTACTCCCTCACACCATACACAAATATAAAATCTAAATGGCTTAAAGACTTAAACATAAGACAAGACACAATAAATCTCCTAGAAGAAAACATAGCAAAACATTATCTCACATACATCTCAGCAATATTCTCCTAGGGCAGTTTACCCAAACAATAGAAATAAAAGCAAAAATGAACAAATGGGACCTAATTAAACTTACAAGCTTTTGCACAGTAAAAGAAACCATAAGCCAAACAAGATTACAACCTATGGAATGGGAGAAAATATTTGCAAAAATGAGACTTACAAGGGCTTGATTTCCAGAATATATAAACAGCTCATACAACTTAATAAGAAAAAACAAACAACTTGATCCAAAAATGGGCAGAGGACCTAAAAAAAACAATTCTCTTTCTTCTTTTTTTGTGCACTTATTCTCAGGTTTTTTTTGTTCCACTGTGTTGCTGAAATTTCTTAAGTGAACTCAAGTGATATCACAGAGCTGTTTTTGTTCATAGATACACGTCTATTGTTGATCTTTGTAGCAGAATAGAGGCTGGGGTCTCCTACTATGCCATCTTTGTAACATCACACTTTTTAATACTGTTTTGCACTTATTCCACTTTGCCATATATTATTTATATGCATAAGTGTCTGTCTCCTTCCACTAAGGCATAAGCCCCTAGATGGAAGGGATAATGAAGTACTACCTTCTGTAACTTGTACAGTGCCTCATATAATGGGACTCAATAAATATATGTTAAATTGAATTAAGTTGATGATTGGATATGGTAATTAGATGGGTTTTTCTATCACTTTTATTTAAATGAGAGTCCAAGTTTCTTCTGTGTAATCTAGTGTGATACATAAATATTTGGTTTCAATCTTATTTTATTATGGCCTTGATATTATTTTGCCACAAAACACAGTCTTTCCAATTCAAAGCCAACGATATGTTCAGAGTGTGATTCCTCTTGCTAGTGCTGAAATTTATCAGGTTACTTTTCTTACATTTCTTTCTTAATTGGGATTATCTTTCAATTGATATGTCAACAGTATTCTTCATGGTCTCTTATCAATGTCCCATTACCAAGAATTATTTAGAATCATTACTATTCAAAATAAAAGAAATCTCAAAATATCAATTCATTCTGATCCCTGCCATTAAGGATACAAGATTTCATTATCTCAATTTTACAGAAAAAGTAATCAAGTTATAGAGATATTAAGTTACTTAAGATCATACTGCTAGGCAGTAGCAGATTCAGTTTTAGAATCCTCAATCAAAAAGTCTTTCCCTTATAAATGTCTACCTCCCTGTTGGGACAACAGAAAAGCACTATTAAAATTTCCATTTTGGTGCACCAAATGATTGTGGTGGTCTGATGGAGCAATTGGTGTATGTTAAACGATACAGTGATATTTTAGAACAAAGAGCTACTTTGGGTTAAAGTATACTTGCTGAGTAACAAATAATACCATAGAGTTAAATTCTGAAAAGGAAACCTAATTTTTGGCTTTCTATGATTTTATTATAAAAGTAGTATGAAATGCAACATGTTCAATTGCTATCTTATAGATGGTAAATAATATGTATAAATTTCATCCCTTTATTCAACATTCAACATACAGGTATATGTCCTATACAAGATACAATATTGTATAAGGCAGTATGAGGAAATGTGACCAAGGGGACTCATCATCAAATGCATATAGGGCTAGATTACTTGAAAACGTATTTTAAATTCTGATAGTCTGTGAATTAATGCATGTATAAACTTACTTCTGCCTTTCTGTTGTTTTTCTTTTTTTTATTTCTCCAAATACTGTTTGCAGAGATTACTGCATTTGCCAGTTTAATGTTCTATGCTTTTCATACACTTCTTTTTTTATTGAACTATAGTTGATTTACAATATTGTGTTAATTTCAGGTATATATATAGCAAAGTAATTCAGTTATATATTTTTCAGATTATATTACATTATAAGTTATTACAAGATAATTGAATATAATTCCTTGTGATACACAGTAAATTCTTGTTGTTTATCTATTTTAAGTATAGTGGTTTGTATATGTTAATCCCATACTCTTAATTTGTCCCTCCTTCCCTCTCTCTACCCTTTGGTAACCATAAGTTTGTTATCTATGTCTATTAACTTGTTTCTATTTTGTATATAGATTCATTTGCATTATTATTTTGGTTCCACATATAAGTGATTTAATATAGTATATGTCTTTCTCTGTCTTACTTCACTAAATATACTATTCTCTAGGTCTATCCATGTTGCTGAGAATGTCAATATTTCATTTTCTATGGCTGAGTAATTATGTGTGTGTGTGTGTATATATATATATGTGTATGTATATATATGTATATATATATATTTGGCCCATTTTTTTAATTGAATTGATTTTTTTTATATTGAGTTTTATGAGCTATTTGTATGTTTTGGATATTAACCCCTTTTCAGTCCCATCATTCTCAAAGATTATTCTCCGATCTTTCATGTTGTATTTTTGTTTTGTTGATGGTTTGCTTTGCTACACAGAAGATTTTAAGATTGACTAGGTCCCATTTGTTTATTTTTGCTTTCATTTCTTTTGCCATGGGAAACAGATCTAAGAAAATATTGCTGTGATTTATGCCAGAAAATGATTGCCTATGTTCTCTTTTAGGAGTTGTATGATGTCATCTCTTGTTTAGATCTTTAAACAATTTTGAGTTTATATTTGTATATAGTGTGAGGGATAGTTTTGATTTTATTGATTTACATGAGACTATGCAGTTTTTCCATCACTACTTGTTGAAGAGCCTGTCTCTTCTCAATTGTATATTTTTGCTTCCCTTGTCATAGATTAATTGCCATAGGTTTGTGGGTTTATTTCTGGGCTTTCTATTCTATTCCATTGATCCATATATCTGTTTTTGTGTCAATACCATGATGTTTTGATCACTGTACCTTTGTGGTATTGTCTGAACCCTGGAAGGGTTCTGCCTCCAGCTTTGTTCTTTTTCCTCAGGATTGCTTTGGCAATTCTGGGCCTTTGTGGTTCCATATAAATTTTAGGAATGTTTCTTCTAGTTCTGTGAAAAATTTCATGGGTAATTTGATAGGGGATGCATTAAATCTTCAGATTACTTTTGGTAGTATGGCCATTTTAACAACATTAATCATTCCAATCCGAGAACATGGGATATCATTCTATTTCTTTTTTTCATCTATAATTACTTTTATCAATGTTTTATAGTTCTTGGAAATAAGTCTTTCACCTCTATGATCAAATTTTTTCCTAGGTATATTATTTTTTGAAGTAATTTTATTTATTTTTTTTAACATTTTTTATTGATTTATAATCATTTTAAAATGTTGTGTTAAATTCAAGTGTAGAGCACAATTTTTTAATTATACATGAACATATAAATATTCATTCTCACATTTTTTCTCTGTGAGCTACCGTACAGTCTTATGTATATTTCCCTGTGCTATACAGTATAATCTTGTTTCTCTATTCTACAATTTTGAAATCCCGTCTATCCCTTCCCACCCCCTGCCCCCTTGGCAACCACAAGTTTGTATTCTATGTCTATGAGTCTATTTCTGTTTGGTATTTATGCTTTGCTTTTTGGTTTTGTTTTTTGATTCCACATAGGAGCGATCTCATATGGTATTTTTCTTTTTCTTTCTGACTTACTTCACTTAGAATAACATTCTCCAGGAGTATCCATGTTGCTGCAAATGGCGTTATGTTGTTGGTTTTTATGGCTGAATACTATTCCATTGTATAAATATACCACTTCTTCTTTATCCAGTCACCTGTTGATGGACATATAGGCTGTTTCCATGTCTTGGCTATTGTAAATAATGTTGCTATGAACATTGCGGTGCAGGGGTCTTTTTGAAGTAGGGTTCCTTCTGGATATAAGCCCAGGAGCGGGATTCCTGGGTCATATGGGAAGTCTATTTCTAGTCTTTTGAGGAATCTCCATACTGTTTTCCACAGTGACTGCACCAAACTGCATTCCCACCTGCAGTGTAAGAGGGTTCCCCTTTCTCCACAGCCTCTCCAGCATTTGTCATTAGTGGATTTTTGAATAATTGCCATTCTGATTGGTGTGAGGTGATATCTCATTGCAGTTTTTATTTGCATTTCTCTGGTAATTAATGATAATTGAGCATTTTTTCATGTGCCTACTGATCATTTGTATGTCTTCCTTGGAGAATTGCTTGTTCAGCCCATCTTTGGATTGGGTTGTTTGGTTGTTACTTATTAAGTCATGTGAGCTGCTTATATATTGTGGAAATCAAGCTTTTGTCGGTTTCATTTGAGAAGATTTTCTCCCATTCCGTAGGTTGTCTTCTTGTTTTGCTTATGGATTCCTTTGCTGTGCAGAAGCTTGTAAGTTTCATTAGGTCCCATTTGTTTATTCTTCCTTTTATTTCTTCTAGGAAAAAAATTTTTGAGATGAATGTCAGATAATATTTTGCCAATATTTTCCTCTAAGAGGTTTACTGTTTCTTGTCTTATGTTTAAGTCTTTGATCCATTTTGAGTTGATTTTTGTATATGGTGTAAGGGAGTGTTCTAGCTTCATTGTTTTACATGCTGCTGTCCAGTTTTCCCAACACCATTCGCTGAAGAGACTGTCTTTATTCCATTGTATATTCTTGCCTCCTTTGTCAAAGATGAGTTGACCAAAAATTTGTGGGTTCATTTCTGGGCTCTCTATTCTGTCCCATTGGTCTATATGTCTGTTTTTGTACCAATACCATGCTGTCTTGATGACTGTAGCTCTATAGTATTGTCTGAAGTCTGGGAGAGTTATTCCTCCAGCCTCTTTCTTTCTCTTCAGTAATGCTTTGGCAATTCTAGGTCTTTGATGGTTTTATATAAATTTTATTATGATTTGTTCTAGTTCTGTGAAATATGTCCTGGGTAATTTGATAGGGATTGCATTAAATCTGCAGATTGCCTTGGGCAGTGTGACCATTTTAACAATATTGATTCTTCCAATCCAACAGCATGGGATATCTTTCCATTTTTTAAATCTTCTTTAATTTCCCTCATCAATGGTTTATAGTTTTCTATGTATAATTCTTTCACCTCCTTGGTTAGATTTATTCCCAGATATTTTATTACTTTGGGTGCTATTTTAAAGGGGATTGTTTCTTTACTTTCTTTTTCTGTTGATTCATCATTAATGTAAAGAAATGCAACTGATTTTTGAGCATGAACCTTGTAATCTGCTTCCTTGCTGAATTCTTCAATCAGCTCTAGTAGTTTTTGTGTGGACCTTTTAGGGTTTTCTATATATAGTAACATGTCATCAGCATATAGTGACAATTTTACCATTTCTTTTCCAATTTGGATCCCTTTTATTTCTCTCTCTTGCCTGATTGCTGTGGCTAGGACTTCCAGGACTATGTTGAATAGGAGTGGTGATAGTGGGCAGTCTTGTCTTGTCCCAGATTTTAGTGGGAAGCTTTTGAGTTGTTCATAATTGAGTACTATGGTGGCTGTAGGTTTGTCATATATAGCTTTTATTTTGTTGAGATATGTTCCCTCTATACCCACTTTGGTGAGAGTTTTTATCATAAATGGGTGTTGAATTTTATCAAGTGCTTTTTCTGCATCTTTTGAGATGATCATGTGGTTTTTGTCCTTTCTCTTGTTGATGTGATATATTACATTGATTGATTTGCATATGTTGAACCAGCCTTGTGTCCCTGGGATGAACCCCACTTAGTCATGATGTATAATCTTTTTTATAGGTTGTGGATTCTATTTGCTTATATTTTGGTAAGGATTTTTGCATCTTTGTTTGTCAGTGATATTGGCCTATAATACTTTTTATTGGTAGTGTCTTTGCCTAGTTTTGGTATCAGGGTGATGGTGGATTCAAGAATGAGTTTGGGAGTATTCCCTCCTTTTCAATCTTCTGGAAGAGTTTTAGAAGGACTGGTATGAGTTCTTCTTTGTATGTTTGGTAGAATTCCTTGGTTAAGCCGTCCAGTTCTGGACTTTTATTTGTAGGTGGTTTTTTTCTTGCTAATTTGATTTCCTTTCCAGTGATTGGTGTGTTCCAGTGGTCAGTTTCTTCTTGATTCAGTCTTGGTGGACTGTGTGTTTCAAAAATTTGCCCATCTCCTCTAGGTTATCCATTTTGCTTTCATGTAGTTTTTCAAAATATTCTCATATGATATTATGTATTTCTATGTTATTTGTTGTAATTTCTCAATTTTCCTTTCTTATTTTGCTTATTTGTGCTGTCTCTTTTTTCTTCTTTGTGAGTTTGGTCAGAGATTTGTCGATTTTACTTACTTTTTCAAATAACCAGCTTTTGGGTTCACTGATTTTTGTATATTTTTAACTCTATTTTATTTATTTCCTCCCTGATCTTTATTATTTCCTTCCTTCTCCTGCCTTTTGGAGTTTTTTGCACTTCTTTTTCTAATTCTTTTAGCTGGTGGGTTAGATTGTTTATTTGAGATTGTTTTTCTTTTTGAGGATGGCCTGTATCACTATAAAATTACCTTTTAACACTGCCTTTGCTGTGTCCCATAAATTTTGTGTGGTTGTGTTTTCATATTCATTAGTCTCATTGTATTTTTTAATTTTAACTTTGATTTTATTATTGACCCATTGGTTGTTTAATACCATGTTGTTTAATCTGCATGATTCCTTTTTTTTTTTCTCTTTTGTTTCTCTGTAGTTTATTTCTAGATTCATGGCATTGTGGTCAGTAAAGATGCTTGAGATAATTTCTATCTTATTATCATTGTTGAGGCTTCTTTTGTGCCCAAGTACATGATCAATCCCAGAAAGTGTTCAATGTGCACTTCAAAAGAATATATGTCCTATTTTTGGGGGGTATAATGCTCTGAAATTATCCACCAAATGTAATTTTTCTATTGTGTCATTTAATTTCTCTGTTGCCTTGTTTATTTTCTGTCTGGAAGATCTGTCTAGTGATGTGGTGTTATAATCTCTGACAATGATTGTATTCCCATTAATATCCCCCTTTATTTCTGTTAGTAATTGTTTTATGTACTTAGGTGTTCCTATATTAGATGCATATATATTAAAGAGTGCAATACCTTCATCTTGTATTACTCCTTTAATCATTATAAAATGTCCTTCTTTATCTTTCTTTATGGCCTTTGTTTTAAAATCTATTTTGTCTGGAATCAGTACTGCTGCACCAGCTTTTTTGGCTTTCCCATTTGCATGGTATATCCTTTTCCATCCTTTCACTCTCAATCTATATGTGTCCTTCTCCCTAAAGTGGGTCTCTTGTATGCAGCATATTGAAGGTTCTTGCTTTATTATCCAGTCTGCCACTCTATGTCTTTTGATTGTAACATTTAGTCCATTAACATGTACTGTAATTAATAATAGATGTGTGTTTGTTGTCATTTTGAACTTATCTTCGCAGTTGAATTGGTATATCCTCTTTGTTCCTTTCTTATTCCTTTTGTGATTTGGTAATTTCTTTTGTATTATCATTGATTTTATTTAGTTTTTGTGACTCCCTTGTAAGTTTTTGGCTTGTGTTTACCCCTTTTTGTAAGTCTATTAACCCATTACTGTAACTGCTTGTACTAAAGAGATAGTAATATAATCTCAAACCCATCCTACTGATAGCAAAAAAATTAAAAAAAGAAAGAAAAGAAAGAACTCTATATTTCCTTCCTTCCCTCTCCCACTCTTAATGACCTCATAGTCTTCATTTACAATTTCGTATTTATTCTTTTGCAATTCATGGAAGTTATCACCTTTCCAGTTATGAGTTTCTCCTTCCTGTGGCATCCTGCTTCTTTTGTATTTAGACCAGAGCTGTCAGTATTTCTTTTAGCATGGGTTTCTTGTTGCTAAACTCTTTTAGTTTTTGCTTGTCTATGAAATTCTTTATCTCTCCTTCTATTCTAAAGGATAGCCTTGCTGTATTAAGTATCCTAGGCTGCATCTTTTTTTTCATTCAGGACTTTGAATATGTCTTGCCACTCCCTTCTAGCCTGTAGTGTTTGTGTAGAGAAATCAGCTGAGAGCCTTATGGGGGTTCCTTTGTAACTCACTCTTTGCTTTTCTCTTGCTGCCTTTAGAATTATTTCTTTATCTTTGACTCTGGCCATCTTGATTTTGATATGTCTTGTTGTGGGTCTATTTGGGTGTGGGTCTGTTTGGGTTCTTCCTGTTTGGGACCCTCTGAGCTTCCTGTCTTCGATATCTGATTCCTTCTTTACGTTTGGAAAATTTTCAGTCATGATGTCTTCAAACAACTTTTCAATCCCCTTTGTTCTTTATTCCGCTTCTGGGACCCCTATTATGCATAGATAGGCACATTTTATATTATCACATACGTCCCTTATGTTCTTCTCATTGGTTTTTATTTGTTTTTCTCTTAGTTGTTCTGATTGGTTGCTTTCTCTTGTCCTGTATTCTAGGTCACTTATTCGTTCCTCTGAATTATCTAGCCTGCTTTGTACAGCCTTTAGATCAGTTCTTATCTCAGCAAATGAGTTTACCAATTCTACTTGGTTCTTCTTTATAGCTTCCATTTCATTTTTGACATATTTTATATCTCTAAACACTATCTCTTTTATTTCCTTCAGTACTTTAATCATTTCTTTTTGAAATCTTTATCTATTAGGACATCAATGTCTATTTCTTTGATCGTTCTTTCTGGTGATTTATCTTGCTCTTTTTATTTGGAGTGGTTGCTCTGCTTATTCATCTTGCTCATCTCTCTCTGGTACTGTGGCTTTTGAAGTATCAGTTATCTATTATGGTCCTTAAGTAGTTCATTTATTTATTTATCTAATGTCTATGTGAAAAATAAGTCTTTAAAAAAGAGAGAGAAAGAATTTTAAAAGAAGGGAGAAAAAAAGTTTTGAAAACAATGTATAATCAATAATAGAAGAGCAATTTGAGTCAGACAGGCAATAGAGTTGAGATGTCTTTTTAAAAACCCTTAAAAAAAGGAAAAAAGATCAAAAAACAATATTTGAAGCCTGTGTATAATCAATAACAGGAGATCAAACCAAAATAGATCAAAATTAAATCAGGTGGGTTTTTTTAAATAATAATATTGAAAATATTTTAAAAGGAAAATTTAAAAGGATTAAAACTAGAAGCATATACAATTGTTTAGAAAGTAGAAAATAAATAGGTAATAGAAATTAGAAGAGATAAAAAAGATAAAATAAAGAGAAAAATTTAAAAGAATGGGGAAAAACACGTTTGAAAACAGTGTCTAATGAATAATAGAAGAGCGATTTGAAGCAGAATAGCAATCGGGTTGAGACGTCTTTTAAAAACCTTTAAAAAAGGAGAAAAGAGGGAAAAATATTTGAAATCTGTGTATAATCAATAATAGGAGATCAAAACCAGTACAAATAAAAATGAACTGAGTTGGATTTGTTAAAATAATAATAATAAAAATATTTTAAAAGAAAAATTTAAAAGGGATTAAAAGTGGAAACGTATATAATTGTTTAAAAAGTAAACATTAAAAAGGTAATAGAAAATAGTACATGTAAAAACAGATTTTAAAAAAAGAGTGGTGGTGTGTTCTCCTGGAGACTGCGAACTCTTAATGAGAAGTCTTTCTATCTTCCCCCTGTTTGATGAACTCAGCTTGCTGTTTCCAGAGGCCCTCCATTGGCGCCCTCATCTGTGCTGTTCCCAGTGCCTGCTGGCAAGCAGATCACGCCCCTTTCCAACACTGGGTCAGGTGCTGCTCTTCTTCGCTGTGGGTTGGCAGGTCACTCCCCCTCCTGATGTCGCAGTGAGATGCTGCCGACTGTCCCATAGGTGGGGCGGATCGCAACCCCCTCCTAGCACTGCGGTCAGACGCTGCATTCCTGCCAGAAGGCAGGTGGCCTCCTGCCCTCTCCCAGCACTGGTCGCTCTGCTGCTCTGTGCCACTGCCCACTCCGCCTCGGTTCAGCGCTCTGTAGGGGGGGCTCAGGGAAGACTGCAGAACAGCCCTGCCCCTGCTCTGGGCCAAAACCATCTCCTTGTTTGTCTTGGCAGCGTGAGTTTTCTGAGGGACAAGGGCAGAAGGATCCTATCTTCCTCAGGCTGTAAATAAGTCTCTGTCTGGCCTTTGAGGCTGCTAAGCCTTTATGTACGGATTCAGGTTTTGACCCTGTCCCCGCCTGGGTGATATGTGCCAGAGTATATGGCTCCTGGGCCTAAGCCCTGCCTTTATTTGCCCAAAAACCTTCTGCAGGTTTTCAGAGATGGGAGTATGGCACCCTTACCCCGAGGGCACATCAGCCATGTTGTTTTATGGAGTGCTCAGTTTGTTCTGCCCTGTGTATCTAGTCATCCACTGTGCGCAGCACCCTGTAGTCCCCTGGGGCTGCCTCAGTGCAGCTGCCCCAGTCTGCCCAGTTCAGGCAGCCTCTCAGCTGAGTGTCACAAGGACCCTCTGTGCCCATTTAACTTAATTCTGTCAGTCAAGGGGTGTTTCATAGAGATCCGAGCCTCAGAGGCTCCCCCTACATCCCGCTGGCCTCTCCGTTGGAGAGGGGTAGACCCAGCAAAAGAGCGCTAGTCTTCCTTTGCTGCTCCCTTCCCACAGGCCAGTCCCACTCTGTTTTGTCTTTTCTTCTTTCTTTTTTCCTTTTCTCCTACCAGATTTTTTGCATCTTTGTGTTTTGAAGAAGGCAATGTTCTGTCGTTGTTCCACAGGTGCTCTAGTTGGCTGAGTGGGTCCGTGGATGTGAGTGTGTTGTATTTGTGGGAGAGTGTGAGCTATGAGCTTCTTTCTACTCCACCATATTGGCCTCTGTCTCCAATTTTTATTTTTGATTTTATTTATTGGAGTCTTCTTTTCTTCCCCTACTCAGTCTAGATAAGATTTTTCCAATTTTGTTGACCTTTTTGAAGAACCAACTTGTGATTTTCTTAATTTTCTCAGTTGTTTCTCTATTCTCTATTTAGTTGACCTCTGTTACAATCTTTATTAGTTTCCTTCTTTTGCTAGCTGTTAGTAGAGTCTCTTCTCTTTTGGTTCCCTAGGTTGGAACACTAGGTTTTTTATATGAGATATTTCTTTTTTCGTAGTATAAGAATTTGCAGCTATACATTTCCCTTTTAACACTACTTTTCTTTTTTGCTGTATAAGTTTTGTTATTTTGTGTTTTTTTTAATATTTTCTAATTAAACTTGTGAGTTCTCCCTTGAACCGTTGAGTGTCTTCTTTAATTTTCACATGTACTTTTTTTTTTCAGATTGCCTTCTGTTGTCAATTTCTAGTTTCATTCTATTGTAATCTGAAAGGAATATATATTTTCTTTTTCAGCCCAGGCTTCAATAGCAAAGTACCATTGATTGGATGGTTCATTAATAACAGAAATTTGTTTTATCACACTCATGAACACTGAAAGTCTAAGAGTAAGTTGCTTGTAGATTTGGTGTCTTGTGAGATTTCACTTCCTAGTTAAGGATTACCAAGTTCTTACTGTGCCCTTGCAAAGCTGAAGGGGATGAGACAAACTCCTGGGGTCCCTTTTATAAGTGTACTAATACTACTCATGAGGGCTTCAACCTCATGACTTAATTACCTCCATGCTAGTATAATGTGTCTTAGAGAAAGGCTATCCCCATTGATATAATAAATAGATTGACCTATTAGATTTGTAAACTTGGATATAACATTCTTTCCACAGATTTAAGAAATTCTGTTTTTTTAAGTAGATTTTTTGCTCCCTTCTTCTTTTGATATTCCAGTTATTCTAATATTTATTCTTTTGATGGAATACTATAGCTCATATAGGCTTTCTTCAATCTCTTCATAATTTTCTCTTTGCTTTGCACTGAGTTATTTCATAATTTCTATCCTCTGACTCACTTATTTTATCTTAGATTTGCCTTACTTAACTGCAGATGCTCTCTACTGCATTTTTCATTTTGTTCATTGAGTTCTTTAGCTCCAGATTTTGTTTCCTTCTTTTTTATTTCAGTCTCTTGTTTCTATTTTATTTCTCTCTCATTAGTAAAAATCTCATTTTGATTATAAACAGTTTTTGAGGTTTTGTTGAATTGCCTTTCTGAGTTATCTTGTAGCTTGTTGAGTCTCTTCAAAACAGCTATCTTGAGTTAAATATTAGCTAGATCAAAAAATCCCATGCCTTGGAGCTCAGTTATTGGAGAATGACTATTTTCTTTTTGTGATGGCAGGTGTTCCCTGATTTCTCATGTTCCCTGTGGTTTTGTATTGCTGCTTTCATATTTGAAGTAGCAGACACTTCCTTAAATCTTTGTTGCCTTCAGATGGGGTACTCTGTTCAAAGGTGATGTTATTATCTGGGAGATTTTCTCTGTCTTTGTATGGGTACATCCACTCCGCTCTTCTTGCTCCCTTTTCTGGCAGAATTCTTAAGTTTTATGTCCTCTCTGTTTCTTACAATTCACCAGATTTTCTATGGAAAACCTCTTTTTTGTTTTCTAAAATGTGACATTATAACTCAATTTTGCATTTTTCTCCCCTGCTCATAGACTATGGCTTCTTTTCTGAACACAATTCCTCTCTACTGGAATTCTCTCATGCTGCTGCACACAGAAACATGCACAAGGAAGCTGCCACAATGTGGGAAGAGATGTGGGCTTGGCACTCAAGGCATGAAAGTTACTCACAGACCTGGTAAGTAGATCCTTGTTTATTGTATTCCCCTAGGCATGTGGGTAGACTTACTGTTGAGTACAATCCCTTAATTCCCTTTAAAATTCTTATCCACCTCTTTCTCAATTTCTCCTCCTCATTCCAGTCACAGATGTCCCAGTTCAGTACTCTAGGTCCTGAAGAAGAGAGGCAGGATTTTTTCAGCCACATCCCACACAGCTGAGGTAGTAAGGCATTCACTCACCAATCTCCTTTTTCCTCACAGGAGAGGTTCCTATGGCCAGCTAGATCAGTCCTATGAAATGTTTCCTTGGGAGTTGGAGAACAGTGTTGAAATAATTTCTCTTACTGACCCCTCCACTATGACTAAACTCATATTTGGTGGGGGAATCCAGTGGTGTGCTGGAATCTCCCCTCAAGAAGTCTAAACTTCTGGGAATTCTCTCCTGTTTGTGAATATCTACCTAGATCATAACTCTCTAGATTTTTTCCCAACTAAGATGAGTCTCTGCAGATTTATCACATCTGCTGTTACCACAGCCTATACCAAGATCTTTCTGCCTATTAACAGATACACAGGTAGATGAGACCCCTACTGAGTCCCTTGGCATATGGTACTAGATCCCACAACACCCACAAAGGCACTTTTATTTATGGATGAATGTCTAACTGTTTGTTAAAGTAATTAGAGATGAAAAAGAGGAACATCTTATGACATCATTTTCACCCATACCATAGATTGTTTTTTGTTTTGTTTATGGTTTCCTTTGCTGTGCAAAACTTTTAAGTTTAATTAGGTCCTATTTGTTTATTTTTCCTTTTGTTTCAATTACACCATAAGGTGGATCCAAAAAAATTTGCTGCAGGGAGGTGGTATAGCTCAGTGGTAGAACACACCAGGTCATGGGTTCAATCCCCAGTACTCCCATTAAAATAAATGAATAAACCTAATTATCCCCCAAAGAAAAGAAAAACAGATTGCTGCAGTTTATGGCAGAATGTTCTGCCTATGTTTTCCTCTAGGAGTTTCATAGTATCAAGTCTTACATTTAAGTCTTTAATCCATTTTGATTTTATTTTTGTATATAATGTTAGAGAATATTCTAGTTTCATTCTTTTATATGTTACTGTCCAGTTTTCTCAGCATACTTATTGAAGAGACTGCCTTTTCCCCATTGTATATTCTTGCCTCCTTTGTCAAAGATTAATTGACCATAAGTGTATGGGTTTATTTCTGGGCTTTCTATCTTATTCCATATATCTATGTATATATTTTGTGCTAGTACCACACTGTTTCAATTACTATATCTTTGTAGTATAGTCTGAAGTAAAGGAGTGTGATTCCTCCAGTTTTGTTCTTCTTTCTCAAGATTGTTTGGGCTATTCAGGGTCTTTTATCTTTCCATACAAATTAAAATTTTTATTCTAGTTCTGCGAAAACATAATGTTTTTCTTGTCACAGTTTGAGTAGAAAAATCTCTTAAAGACTTTAATCCACTTATACTTGATGTAATTATTGATAGGTAATGATTTACCCTTGTTATTCTGTTCATTGTTTTCTGTTTTGTAAGGGATTTAACCTTGTTTCTTCCTCTCTGGATAACTTCCTTTGTGATCTGATAACTTTTTAAAGTGGTATACATTGATTTCTTCTTTTTTCAATGTTTTGTGAGTCTACTTAAGGTTTTTTTTTTATTATTTGGGGTTATCATTAGGCTTATATAATATATGTTATAGATATAACACTTTTTTTGCTGATAACAACTTAACTTCTAATGCATACAAATCTTTACACTTAAAATACTTTTCCCTTCACATTTTATGTTATTGATATCACAGTTCAAATCTTTTACATATGGTGTAATCAACATATTATTGTAGCTATAGTTATTTTAAGACTATTTTCATTGAACTTTTATATTATTCTGAAAAGTAATTTATATACCACAATATAGTATTACAAAATTGTAAATGTTCTTACATTTCAGCTAGTTTGTCCTGTCATATATTTTATTGTCATTGGTGTCCTTTCTTCCAACTTGAAAACTCCCTTTAACATTTCTTTAAAGTAAAGCCTAGTTGTGATGAACTCCAACAGCTTTTGCTCAAGAAAGTCTTTATTTTTGTTTCACTTTTGAAGAGAAACTTTGCTGGATATTCTTAGTTGGTCATTTTATTATTTTGTCACTTGTAATTTGTCATTCCACTCTCTCCTGATCTCCAAGTTTCTGCTTAAAAAAAATGCAATGATCAGCTTAAGAGGATCTCCTTCTATGTAATTGTGTTTTCTCTTGCTACTTTTAAAATTCTTTCTTTATGGTTTTTATACAATTTTACTATAATGTGCTTTGGAGATTTGGGGTGTCAAAATTTGTGGGAGAGGTATAGGGGCTTCACATACTTGGATATCCAAATCTCCCCTCAGATTTGTGAATTTCTTAGCCAAAATTTTTATAATTAATGTATCTACCCTTTTTCCCCCCTATGCTCCATCTGGGATGACAATAATGTGTAGATTGTTTCTTTTAAAGGTGTCCCATAATTCATGTAGACATTTTTCCCTCTTATTTGTATTTTTTTTAATTTTTGCCCTTCAACTGGATTATCTCAAACAACTTGTACTCAAGGTACTTATTATTTCTTCTATTTGGTTGGGTCTACTTTTGAAGTGGTCTATTGAATTCTTCAGTTTAATTATGTCTTCAACTCTAATATTACTGCTTGGCTTTTTAAGTATTTTTTGAGATATAGTTGATGTACAATATTATACAAATTTCAGGTGTAAAAAAGTGATTCAGAATTTATAAATGTTATACTTCATTTATGGTCATTATGAAATATTGTCTATCTTCCCTGTGTTGTACATTATATCTTTGTAGCTTATTTGTTTTATACAAGATAGTTTGCAGATCTTAATGCACTACCTCTGTCTTGCATCTCTCTCCTTCCCTTTCCCCACTGGTAACCACTAGTTTATTCTCTATATCCCTAAGTCTGTTTCCTTTTTTGTTATATTCATTAGTTTTTGGTATATTTTAGATTCCACATATAAGTGATATCATAGAGTATTTGTCTTCCTCTGTCTTACATTTCACTTAGCATAATAACCTCTAAGTCCAACCATGCTGTTGGTAATGACAAAATTGTATTTTTTTATGGCTGAGTTGTATTCCAGTGTATATACATACCATATCTCCTTTATCGCATTCATCTGTTTATGAACATGTTAATTGCTTCCATATCTTGGGAACTGTAAATAATGCTACTATAAACAAAGGAAAGAAGAATATACAATTGAGAAAAGATATTCTCATCAATAAATGGCATGAGAAAAACTGGATAGCTACATATAAAAGAATGAAATTAGAACATTTTCTCACACTATATACAAAAATAAACTCAAAATGGATAAAAGATCTAAAAAATCAGTTTTTGGTTTTTTTTTGGGGGGGATTTATGCCCAGGAGAGGAATTGCTGGGTCATATGGTAGATTTATTTTTATTTATTTTATTTTTTTTTTACTTTTCTATTTTTCAAAAATTTTTTATTGATTTATAATCATTCTACAATGTGTCAAATTCCAGTGTTCAGCACAATTTTTCAGTCATTCATGGACATATACACACTCAGTGTCACATTTTTTCTCTGTGAGTTATCATAATATTTTGTGTATATTTCCCTGTGCTATACAGTGTAATCTTGTTTATCTATTCTATAATTTTGAAATCCCAGTCTATCCCTTCCCACCCTCCATCCCCCTGGGAACCACAAGTCTGTATTCTCTGTCTATGAGTCTATTTCTGTCCTGAATTTACGCATTGTTTTTCTTTGTTTGTTAGTTTGTTTTTGTTTTTGTTTTTTAGATTCCACATATGAGCGATCTCATATGGTATTTTTCTTTCTCTTTCTGGCTTACTTCACTTAGAATGACATTCTCCAGGAGCATCCATGTTGTTGAAAATGGCATTATGTTGTCGGTTTTTATGGCTGAGTAGTATTCCATTGTATAAATATACCACTTCTTCTTTATGCAGTCATCTGTTGATGGATTTAGGCTGTTTCCATGTTTAGGCTATTGTAAATATTGCTGCTATGAACATTGGGGTGCAGGTGTCATCCTGAAGTAGGGTTCCTTCTGGATACAAGCCCAGGAATGGGAATCCTGGGTCATATGGTAAGTCTATTCCTACACTTTTGAGGAATCTCCACAATATTTTCCATAGTGGCTGCACCAAACTGCATTTCCAACAGCAGTGTAGGAGGGTACCCCTTTCTCCACAGCCGCTCCAGCATTTGTCAGTTGTGGATTTTTGAATGGCGGCCATTCTGACTGGTGTGAGGTGATACCTCATTGAAGCTTTGATTTGCATTTCTCTGATAATTAGTGATATTGAGCATTTTTTCATGTGCCTTTTGATCATTTGTATGTCTTCCTTGGAGAATTGCTTGTTTAGGTCTTCTGCCCATTTTTGGATTGGGTTGTTTATTTTTTCTTATTGAGTCGTATGAGCTGCTTATATATTCTGGAGATCAAGCCTTTGTCAGTTTCATTTGCAAAAATTTTCTCCCATTCCGTAGGTTGACTTCTTGTTTTACTTCTGCTTTCCTTTGCTGTGCAGAAGCTTGTAAGTTTCACTAGGTCCCATTTGTTTATTCTTGCTTTTATTTCTTCAAGGAGAAAATTTTTGAATTGTATGTCAGATAATGTTTTGCTTATGTTTTCCTCTAGGAGGTTTATTGTATCTTGTCTTATGTTTAAGTCTTTGATCCATTTTGAGTTGATTTTTGTATATGGTGTAAGGGAGTGTTCTAGCTTCATTGTTTTACATGCTGCTGTCCAGTTATCCCAACACCATTTGCTGAAGAGACTGTCTTTATTCCATTGTATATTCTTGCCTCCTTTGTCGAAGATGAGTTGACCAAAAGTTTGTGGGTTCATTTCTGGGCTCTCTATTCTGTTCCATTGGTCTATATGTCTGTTTTGGTACCAATACCATGCTGTCTTGAAGACTGTAGCTCTATAGTATTGTCTGAAGTCTGTGAGAGTTATTCCTCCAGCCTCTTTCTTTCTCTTCAGTAATGCTTTGGCAATTCTAGGTCTTTGATGGTTTTATATAAATTTTATTATGATTTGTTCTAGTTCTGTGAAATATGTCCTGGGGAATTTGATAGGTATTGCATTAAATCTGTAGATTGCCTATTGCAGTGTGACCATTTTAACAATATTGATTCTTCCAGTCCAAGAGCATGGGATATCTTTCCATTTTTTAAAGTCTTTAATTTGCTTCATCAATGTTTACAGTTTTCTGTGTATAATTCTTTCACCTCCTTGGTTAGATTTATTCCCAGATATTTTATTACATTGGGTGATATTTTAAAGGGGATTTTTTTAAAATTCTTTTTCTGTTGATTCATCATTAGTGTAAAGAAATGCAACTGATTTTTGAAAGTTAATTTTGTAACCTGCTACCTTGCTGAATTCTTCAATCAGCTCTAGTAGCTTTTGTGTGGACCTTTTAGGGTTTTCTATATATAGTAACATGTCATCAGCATATAGTGACACTTTTACCACTTCTTTTCCAATTTGCATCCTTTTTTTTTCTTTCTCTTGCCTGATTGCTGTGGCTAGGACTTCCAGTACTTTGTTGAATAGGAGTGGTGATAGTGGGCAGTCTTGTCTTGTCCCAGATTTTAGTGGGAAGTTTTTGAGTTTTTCACCGTTGAGTACTATGGTGGCTGTAGGTTTGTCATATATAGCTTTTATTATGTTGAGATATGTTCCCTCTATACCCACTTTGGCGAGATTTTTTATCATAAATGGGTGTTGCATTTTATCAAATGCTTTTTATGCATCGATTGAGATGATCATGTGTTTATTGTCCTTTCTCTTGTTGATGTGATGTATTACATTGATTGACTTGCGTATGTTGAACCAGCCTTGTGTCCCTGGGATGAACCCCAGTTGGTCATGATGTATAATCTTTTTTATGTGTTGTTGGATTCTATTTGCTAAAATTTAGGTGAGGATTTTGGCCTCAATGTTCATCAGTGATATTGGCCTATAATTCTCTTTTTTTGTAGTGTCTTTGCCTGGTTTTGGTATCAGGGTGATGGTGGCTTCGTAAAATGAGTTTGGGAGTATTCCCTCCTTTTCAATTGTCTGGAAGAGTTTGAGAAGGACTGGTATGAGTTCTTCTTTGTATGTTTGCTAGAATTCCCCGGTGAAGCCGTCCAGTCCTGGACTTTTATTTGTAGGGAAGTTTTTAATTGCTATTTCTATTTCCTTTCAAGTGATTGGATTGTTCAAGTGTTCAGATTCTTCTTGATTCAGTTTTGGTGGACAGTATGTTTCCAGAAACTTGTCCATCTCCTCTAGGTTGTCCAGTTTGGTTCCATGTAGTTTTTCATAATATTCTCATATGATTTTCTGTATTTCTATTTTGTTTGTTGTGATTTCTCCATTTTCCTTTTTTATTTTGCTAATTTGTGCTCTCTCTTTTTTCTTCTTTGTGAGTTTGGCCAGAGGTTTGTCGATTTTATTTACTTTTTCAAAAAACCAGCTTTTGGTTTGGTTGATTTTTTCTATGGTCTTGTTAATCTCTATTGTATTTAATTCCTCTCTGATCTTTATTATTTCCTTCCTTCTGCTGCTTTTTCGGGCTTTTTGTTCTTCTTTTTCTAATTCATTCAGGTGGTGGGTTAACTTGTTTATTTGAGATTGTTCTTCGTTTTTGAGGAAGGCCTGTATCAGTATAAACTTCCCTCTTAGCCCTGCCTTTGCTGTGTCCCATAGGTTTTGAGTGGTTGTGCTTTCATTATCATTTGTCTCAAGGTATTTTTTAATTTCAGCTTTGATTTCCTCTTTGACCCATTTTTTTTCAATAATATATTGTTTAGTCTCCATGCTTTCCTTTTTTTCTCCTTTGTTTCTCTGTTGTTGACTTCCAGTTTCATGGCATTGTGGTCAGTAAAGATGCTTGAGATAATTTTTATCTTCTTAAAATTGTTGAGGTTTCCTTTGTGCCCAAGTACATGATCGATCCTGGAAAATGTTCCATGTGCACTTGAAAAGAATGTATATCCAATTTTTGGCTGGTGTAATGCTCTGAAATTATCCACCAAATCTTGTTTTTCTATTGTAGTATTTAATTTCTCTGTTGCCTTGTTTATTTTCTGTCTGGAAAATCTGTCTAGTGATGTTAATGCAGTGTTAAAATCTCCAATTATGATTGTATTCCCATCAATATCCCCCTTTATCTCTGTTAGTAATTCTTGTATGTACTTAGGTGCTCCTATATTGGGTGCATATATATTAACGAGTGTAATATCCTCATCTTGTATCACTCCTTTAATCATTATAAAATGTCCTTCTTTATATTTCCTTATGGCCTTTGTTTTAAAGTCTATTTTGTCTGAAATCAGTACTGCAACACCTGCTTTTTTGGCTTTTCCATTTGCATGGAATATCCTTTTCCATCCTTTCACTCTCAGTCTATATGTGTCCTTCTCCCTAAAGTGGGTCTCTTGTATGCAGCATATTAAAGGTTCTTATTTTATTATCCAGTCTGCCACTCTATGTCTTTTGACTGGAGCATTTAGACCATTAACATTTACAGTAATTAATGATAGATGTGTGTTTGTTGCCATTTTGAACTTATCTTTGCAGTTGAATTTGTATATCCTCTTTGTTCCTTTCTTCTCCCTTTTGTGGTTTGGTAATTTTCCTTTGTATTATCATGGATTTTTTTAGTTTTTGTGACTCCCTTGTAAGTTTTTCGCTTGTGGTTACCCTTTTTTGTAAATCTATTAGCCCATTACTATAACTGTTTTTATTAAACTGATAGTAACATGGTCTCAAACCCATCCTACTGTTAAAAAAATTTAAAAAAGAAAGAATACTATATATTCTATAATTCCCTCCTCCCTCTCACACTCTCAGTGATTTGTATGTCTTCTTTTATAATTTCGTGTTTACTTTATTTGTAATTCATGAGTTATCACCTTTCCAGTTGTTAGGTTCTCATTTCTGTAGCATCCTGCTACCTTTCTATTTAGAATAGACCTTTCAATATTTCTTTTAGCATGCATTTAGTGTTGCTAAACTCCTGCAGCTTTTTTTCTGTCTGTGAAACTCTTTATTTCTCCTTCTATCCTAAAGGATAGCCTTGCTGGATAAAGGATCTTAGGCTGCATATTTTTTTCATTCAGAACTTTGAATGTATCTTGCCACTCCCTTCTGGCCTATAGAGTTTGTTTGTGTAGAGAAATCAGCTCAGATCCTTATGGGGGTTCCCTTGTAACTTACTCTTTGCTTTTCTCTTGCTGCCTTTAGAATCATTTCTTTATCCTTAACTGTGGCCATCTTGATTATGATATGTCTTGGTGTGGGTCTATTTGGGTTCTTCCTGTTTGGGACCCTCTGAGCTTCCTATACTTGGTTATCTGCTTCCTTCTTTAAGTTTGGGAAGTTTTCAGTCATGATTTCTTCAAAAACCTTTTCAATCCCCTTTGATCTTTCTTCCCCTTCTGGGACTCCTATTATGTGAAGTTTGGGATGCTTTATATTATTCCATAGGTCCCTTATGCTATTTTCATTATTTTTTATTTGCTTATCTTGTAGTTCTTCTGAATGGGTGCTTTCTATTGTCCTGTCTTCTAGATCACTAATTCGTTCCTTTGCATTATCTAGTCGGCTTTGCACAGCTATTAGATCATTCCTCATCTCTGCCAGTGAGTTTACCCATTCTACTTGGCTCTTCTTTATAACTTCAATTTCTCTTTTGACATATTTTGTATATCTAAACACTATCTCTTTTAATTCCTTCAGCACTTTGATCACTCCTTTTTTGAAATCTTGATCTAATAGGCTATTGACATCTATTTCATTGATGTTTCTTTCAGGGGATTTATCTTGTTCTTTTAATTAGGAATGGTATCTCTGCTTCTTCATCTTGCTCATACCTCTCTGGCTCTGTGGTTTATGGAGTATCAGTTGTCTATTTTGGTCCTTAAGGAGTTTATCTAATGCCTATGTAGGAATAAGATTTTGAAAAAAAAGAAAAAATAAGAGAGAGAGAGAAAGAATTTTAAAAGAAGGGAGAAAGAAGGTTTGAAAACAGTGTATAATGAATAATAGAAGAGCGAGTTGAATCAGAGTATTAATCGGGTTGAGACGTCCTTTTAAAACCTTTAAGAAGAAAAAAGGGGGGGAAGATGAGTAGATGTATTTGAAAACTGTGTGTAATCAATAACAGGACATCAAAACCCAAGAGAAATATAAATGAATTAAGAAGTAAAAATTAAGAGGGTAGTAGAAAATAGAACAGGTAAAAACAGATTTAAAAAAAAGGGGGGGAGTTTTTGGTGTTCTCCTGGAGTCTGTGTGCTTTTAATGTCAAGTCTTTCTTTCTTCATCCTGTTTTGGAAGCTCATCTTGCTGTTTTCAGATGCCCTCCATTGGCACCCTCTTCTGTGCTGCTGTCAGTACCTGTAGGCAAGCAGATCACGCCTCTTCCCAATACTGGGTCAGGTGCAGCTCTCCTCTGCTGTGGGCGGGCGGGTCACTGCCCCTCCCGATGCCGCAGTCAGATGTTGCAGACTGGCCAGGTAGGAGGGCGGGTAGCACCCCCTCCCAGCACCCCGGTCAGGGGCTGTGTGCCTGCCCGAAAAGCGGGGGGCCGCCCTCCCTCTCCCTCTTCCTGAGCCGCTGGTAGCTCCACTGCTCTGTGCGCCTGCATGCTCCGCCCTGGTCGGGTCTCCGCAGGTGGTCTCGGGGAAGACCGAGGGACAGCCTTGTCCCTGCTCCGGGCCAAAGCTCACCTCCTTGTTTGTCTTTGTGGAGCAAGTTCTCTGAGGGACCAGGATGGAAGGATCCTATCTGCCTCAGGCTGTAGGTAAGTCTCAGTCTGGCCTTTGAGGCTGCTAAACCCTTCAGTGTGGATTCAGGTTTCGCCCTCGCCCCCCGCCTTGATGCTAAGCACTGGAGGATATGGCGGCTGTGCCTGACCCACCCCTCTCTTCCCCAGAAAACTTTCTGCAGGTTTTCAGAGATGAGGGTATGCACCCTTCCCCCAGAGCACATCAACCTTGCTGTTTTATGTTGGGCCCAGATTGTTCTGCCCTGTACACCCACAGCCAAGGCGCACAGCCCCTTGTAGTCCCCCAGGGCTGCCTCTGTGCAGCTGCCCCCATCCTCCGCCTGGCTTGGGCAGCCTGGCCCTGCCTGCCGCTGCCAGCCTGTATCTCAGGCTGGGTGTCGGGGGGGACCCTCTGGGCCCATTTAACTTAGTTCTGTCAGTCAAGGGCTGCTCCATATAGATCCGAGCCTTGGAGGCTCCCCCTCCATCCCGCTGGCCTCTCAGTTGGAGAGGGGAGACCCAGCGAATGAGCGCCAGTCCTCCTTTGCAGCTCCCTCCCCAGGGGACCCGTCCTGCTCTGCTTTGCCTTTTGTTCTTTCTTTTTTCCTTTTCTCCTACCAGATTTTTGGCGTCTTTATCTTTTGAAGAGGGTGATGTTCTGTCGGAGTTCCGCAGGTGCTCTGGTTCGCTGAGTGGGTCTGTGGATGTGGGTCTTGGTGCATTTGTGGGAGAGGGTGAGCTGCGAGCACCCTTCTACTCTGCCATCTTCTCCTCCTCTCTATTTTATTTTTAGTTTATTGAGAAACTGTCATAATGTTTTCCCAGTGGCTACACCAATTTACATTCTTACCAACAGTGTACAAGTGTTCCCTTTTCTCCATATCTTCTCCAAAACTTGTTCTTTGTGGTCTTTATGGTGATAGCTTTTCTGACAGGTGTGAGGAAATATCTCATTGTGACTTTAATTTGTATTTCTCTGATGATTAATGATACTGAGTATCTTTTTATGTGCCAGTAGTTCAGTTTTATGACTTCTTTGGTAAAATGTCTATTCAGGTCTTCTGACTGTTTTTAAATTGGTTGTTTAGTCTCTGATGTTGAATTACATGAGCTCTTTATACAATTTTTACATTAACCCCTCATTTGTCATATCATTAGCAAATACTTCCCCCCATTCAGTAGGTTGCCTTTTCATTTTGTCAATGGTTTCCTTTGCTGTGCAAAAGCTTTTGGGTTTAATTAGGTACCATTTGTTTATTTTTACTTTTATTTCCTTCGTTTTAGAAGACAAATCTAAAAAAAATATTGCTTGATTTATGTCAGAGTGTTCTACCTATGTTTTCTTCTAGGAGTTTTATGGTTTCTGGTGTTACACTTAGGTCTTTAATCCATTTTGAGTTTATTTTTGTATATAATGTGAGAAAATGTTCTAATTTCACTCTCTTACATGTAGCTATCCAGTTTTCCCCACACCGTTTATTGATAAGAATGTCTTTTCTCCATTGTATATTCTTCCCTCCTTTGTTATAGATTAATTGACCAAAAGTGTGTGGGTTTATTATTTCTGGGCTTTCTATTCTGTTCCATTGGTCTATATGTCTGTTTTTGTGGCAGTGCCATACTGTTTTGATTACGATAGCTCTGTAGTATAGTCTGAAGTCAGAGAGTGTGTGATTCCTCCAGCTCTGATATTCTCCTGAAGATTGTTTTGGCTATCAGGGATATTCTGTGTTTTCATATATGTTTTTAAATTATTTGTTCTAGTTTGGTGAAAAATACCCTAGTTGTTTTGATGGGGATTTCATTGAAGCTGCAGATTTCCTTGGTTTGTATGTCATTTTAACTAATATTATTTCTTCCAATTCATGAACACATTATATCTTTCCAGATGTTTGTGTTGCATTCTTTCATCAATGTCATATTTTTCCAAGCACAGTTTTTTTTTTTTTTTTTAACTCCTCAGGTGGGTTTATTCCTAGGTATTTTATTTTATTTTTGCATTGGTAAATTGGGTTGTTTAGTTAATGTCTCTTTCTGATAGTTTGTTGTTAGTGCATAGAAATGCAACAGATTTCTTTTTATTAATTTTGAATCCTGCAACTTTACTGAATTCATTGATGAATTCTAAGTTGTTTGTTTTTCTGGTGGTGTCTAGAATTCTCTATGTAGAGCATCTTGTCATTTGTAAACAGTGATGATTTTATTCTTCATTTCCAAATTGAATTTTTTTTTATTCTGATTGCTGTTGTTAAGATTTCCAATACTATGCTGAATAAAAGTGGTGAGAGTGGGTATCATTGTCTTGCTTTCAATCTTAGAGGAAATACTTTCAGCTTTTCACTATTTAGTATGATGTTAACATTGAGTTTGTCATATATGGTCTTTATTATGTTGATTTATGTTCCTTCTATGGCCACTTTCTGGAAAGTTCTAATCATAAATGGAGGTTGAATTTGGTCAAAAACTTTTTCTACATGTATGGAGCTGAAGATATTTTTATTCTTCAGTTGCTTAGTGTGGTGTATCACACTGATTGATCTGCAGTTACTGAGAAATCTTTGTATCCATAGGATAAATCACACTCGATCATGGTGTATGATCCTTTCAATGTATTATTGGATTTGGTTTGCTAATATCTTGAGGAGGATTTTTGCATCTATGTTCATTGGTGAAGTTGACCTATAATTTCTTTATTTTTGAGATGTATATGTCTGGTTTTGGTAGCAGTGTAAATCTGACATTGTAGAATGAGTTTGGAAGCATTCCTTCCTCTGCAATTTTTTGGAATATTTTGAGAATGATAGGTGTTAACTCTTCTCTAAATATTTGATGGAATTCACCTGTGAAGCCATCTGGTCCCAGACATTTGTTTTGGGGAGTTTTTATTATTGATTCAACTCCATTACTGGTAATTGGTTTGTTCAGATTTTCTATTTCTTCATGGTCTAGTCTTGGTAGACTGTACATTTCTAAGAAATTGTTCATTTCTTCTAGTTGTCCATTTTATTGACATATAGGTGTTCATAGTAGTCTCTCATAATCTTCTGTATTTCAGTGGTTTTGGTTATAACTTCTTTGCCATTTCTGATTTTACTGACTTGGGCCCTCTGTCTTTTTTTTACTTTTTTCATGAGTCTGTCTATAGGTTTATCCATTTTGTTTATCTTTACAAAGAACCAACTCTAGTTTAATTTATCTTTTCTATTGTTTTTCCTTTCATCTCTATTTCTTTCATGTCTTCTCTGATAATTATGATTTCTTTCCTTCTACTGACTTTGGGATTTGTTTGTTCTTCTTTTTCTCATTCCTTTAGGGTTAATGTTAGGTTGCTTGTCTGAGATTTTTATTGTTTCCTGAAGTAAGCTTTTATCACTATAAATTTCATTTTTAGAACTGCTTTTCCTGCATCCCATAGACTTTGGGTTGTTGTGTTTTCATTTTCATTTGTCTCCAGGAATTTTTTTAAATTCCTCTTTGATTTTTTCAGTGATACATTAATTTTTTAGTAGCACATTGTTTATTCTGCATGTTTGTATGGGTTTTTTTTTTTTTGCAGTTTTTTCCTTGTATTTGATTTCTAGTCTCACAGAATTGTGGTTAAAAAAGATGCTTGATATGATTTCAATTTTCTTAAACTTACCAAGGAGTATTTTGTGGCCTACCATGTGATCATCCTGGAGAATGTTCCATGTGTACTTGAAAAGAATGTGGATTTTGATGCTTTTAGATGAAATGTTCTAGATAGATAGATATATATATAGGTAGATAGATAGATAGATAGATAGATAGATAGATAGATAGATAGATAAACAGACAGATATAGATAAGTCCATTTGATATAATATGTTATTTAAGGCAAGTATTTCCTTACTGATACTCTGTCTGGATGACCTGTCCGTTAATGTAAGAGAGGTGTTAAAGTCCCCTACTATTATTGTACCACTGCCAATTTCTCTCTTTATATCTGTTAATATTAGCTTTATATATTCAGGTGTTGCTATGTTGGGTGCATATGTATTTATGTCTTCTTGGGTTGATCCCTTTAATATTATGTAATGTTTAACTTTGTGTCTTGTAGCAGTCTCTAAAGTCTACTTTGTCTGATATAGGCATTGCTACCTTGGCTTTTATTTGATTTCTATTTGCATGGGATACCTTTTCCCATCCCCTCACTTTTAGTCTGTGTGTGTCTTTAGATCTGAAGTGAGTCTCTTCTAAACAGCATGCATACAGGTTTTGCTTTTGTATACATTCAGCCAGTCTATGTCTTGATTGAGCATTTAGTCCATTTCCATTTACAGTAATTATTGATATATTTCCATTTACAGAAATTATTGATATATATGTTCTTATTAACACTTTGTTAATTGTTTTGGTGTTGTTTTCACAGGTATTTTTGTTTCCTTTCTTCTTTTCTTTTCTTCTCTTATTATTTGATAATTGTCTTTTGTGTTATGTTTGTGTGTGTATGTGTGTGTGTGTGTGTGTGTATTTACTATAGATTTATTGTTTGTGGTTACCATGAGGTTTTTTATATAGCAATCTTTCTATATATGTGATTTTTTGGTTTTGATTTCTTACTTTCAAATGCATTTTACCAACCCTACATTTGTACTCTCCTCCCCTCGCTATTACTGTTTTGATATCATATTTTACATATAAGTTTTTTGTGTATCCATTAACTTCTTATTGTGGATATAGATGATTTTACTACTTTTTTTTTCTTTTAACCTTCCTACTAGCTTTGTGTGTGGTTGATTTCCTACCTTTACTATATGTTTGCCTTTAGCAATGAGCTTTTCCATTTCATAAGTTTCTTGTTTCTAGTTGTGGTCTTTTCTTTTCCACCTAGAGAAGTTTCTTGAGCATTTATTGTAAAACCGGTTTGGTGGTGCTGAACTCTTAGTTTTTGCTTGTCTGTGAAACTTCTGATCTCTCCATCAAATCTGAATGAGATCTTTGCTAAGTAGAGTATTCTTGGTTGTAGGCATTTCTCTTTCATCTCTTTGAATATATCATGCCACTTTCTTCTGGCCTACAGTTTCTGCTTAAAATTCCATTGATGGCCTTATGGAGTTCCCTTGTATGATACTTGTTGCTTTTCCCTTGATGCTTTTAATATTCTGTCTTTATCTTTAATTCTTGTCATTTTAATTACAATGTGTCTTAGCATGTTCCTCTTTGTATTAATCCCATATGGGACTCTGTACCTCCAGTACTTTGATGTCTGCTTCTTTTCCTAGGTTAGGTAAGTTTTCAGCTATTATTTTTTCAAATATATTCTCAGCCCCTTCTTCTCACTTTTATCCTTCTGGGGCTCCTATAACACAAATGTTAATGTACTTGATGTTGTCCCAGAGGTTTCTTAAACTGCCCTTGTTTATTTTCACTTTCATTCTTTTTTTTCTTCCTGTTCAGCATCAGTGATTTACACTACTCTGTCTTCCAATTAACTGACCACTACCCTGTATCATTTAGTCTACCATTGCTTCCTTCTAGTGTATTTTTCATTTCAATTATGGTATTCTTTATCTCTGGTTGTTCTTCAGATTTTCTAACTCTTTTTAAAAAGTTTTAAGCTTTGCTTTGTGCATCCATTATTTTCCCCAGGTTCTTTGGTCGTCATTACAATCACTATCCTGAACTCCTTCTCAGGTAGATTGCCTTTCTGTACTTCATTTATTTCTTCAGGGATTATATCTTGTTCCTTTATCTGGAAAATATTCCTCTGTTGCCTGATTTCCTTAAACTATTATTTCTATTTTTATGTATATGGTAGTTTGGTTATGTTTCCTGACCTTGGAGAAGTGTCCCTTTTTAGGAGACATCCTATGCATTCCCAGTTGTGCACTGCTCTCTCATCACCCAAGGCAAATGCTCCAGTGGTTCCCCAATGAGGGGTTCATGGATTATTTTGTTGTGGCAGACTGATTATGTGGGTGGTCTGGCAGTCTTGGTTGCTCCCTGGCCCAGTTGGTTGTCAGGTCCTACCATGTGCAGAGGCTTCCAGCCACTGGTTAATGAGACAAAGTCACAAAGAAGCTGACTGCAGAACCCCAAGGTGCCCTGGGACTTATGCTGGCTTACTTTTGGGTGGAGTTAGGGTTCAGAAGACTTCATGGCTGTTGCCTTCCCACTGGTAGGTGAAGCCTGTCCTGAGGCTAGTGCCTGCCTAGTGGTGGACAGAACTGGATCCTAGAGCTTGGTTATGGGACCCAGGGGTGCCAGAGCTGGTGTAGGATTGTTGGGAGGGCAATTTCTGACACAGTTGACTGTGAGGTTTGGGGTGTCCTGAAGGTTGTGCTGAACTGGTAATGCATAGGGATTGGCTCAGATGGTCCCAGGGCAGGGTCTATCCCACAGGATGTGTAACTAGTTTTCCTGAGTCTGGTGTATGCCCTTAGTGAGTGAGACTGGTCCAGAGGCTAGAGAAGGCTGACTTGAAAGCAAGGCCAGGGCCCAGGGGATTCTAGGCTGGTGCCCACCCACTGGTGGGTGAAGCTGTGTCCTGGGCCCTCTGGTGGGCAAGGCCTTGTCCAGAGATAGAAGTAGGTTCTGGAGGTGGTAAGGCAGCCTGTCTGCTGATGGGTGGATTTGTGTTCCCTGCACAGTTAGTTGCTTGGCCTGAGGCATCCCAGCACTGGCACCTACAGGCTGTTGGATGGATCCAGGTCTTGAGCTAGAGGGAGGATTCCACAATGGTGCTGCTAGCACTAGTGTCCATATGGTAAAAGGAACTCCCAAAAGTGGCTGTTACCAGTATCTGTGTTCCCAGCATCTGTGTTCCCAGGGTAAGCTGTAATTGCTTCCTGCCTCTCTGAGAGATACTCTAAGATTAGCAGGTAGGTCTGACCCAGGCTCCTCTCAGATTACTGCATCTACCCTGTCCTGTAGTGGTTACTTCTTTATATCTTTAGTTGTAGAAGATCTTTTTTGCTAGGTTCCAGTTTTTTCATGGATTGTTTTTCTGCAGATAGTTGTGATTTTGGTGTGCCCATGAGAGGAAGTAAGCTCAGGGTCTTTCTACCCCACCATCTTGGCCAAGAACTTGCTTTGATTTTTAATATTCTCTATTTCTGTCTTGAACATCTAATTTTGTTCATGCATTGATTAACTATTTTTTAACTTTTTCTATGTTTTCTTATATTTCACTGAATTTTTTTAAGAGAAGTGTTCTGAATTCTTTGTCAGATCTCTACTTTTTTAGATTTATTTGTTGGAATGTTATTAGTTTCCTTTAGTATGTCATGTTTTCTTGATTATTTTTGATATTTATGGTCTTTAAATTGGTATCTGTGCATTCGAAGAAATAAACACCTCTTCCAGCCATTACAGACTGGCTTCAGCAGGTAGTTCTTCACCAATCAGTCTGTCCAGAGATTGCAGATGTGCAGTCGGATGGTGTCCACAGATGGTTTGTTGCTGGAGTCCTTGAATGTGCAGATCTGGTGCCTGGTTTAGCATGTGGTCTTGCCTGGTGCTTGGGTCCATGGAAGTGGGTCTGGAGCATGGATCTACTAGTGCAGGACTCTCACTTGGGTTCACAGGGTGTACATATTCCTGAATATGCAGTGATGGGCATGAGACCTGAATCCACATGAGTAGACCTGGATCCTGGTTCTTCAGGGTATTGGGGACCAATGGGATGGGTCTTATAAATGGGACTGTGATAGTAGTCCTAGTGTCTAGATCCATGGTTATCAGCTTGGAGGCTAAGTCTGCCCATCATTGAGACTTGCTTGGAACATAAGTCTGTGGGAGCTAGCCTAGAATTTAGGTTCATGTAGGTTGTCCTAGCACTGGAGTAAGCCTGAAGATGGGGCCGCAGGACTCAGCTTGGTGTTGGTGTGGGCAGGGAGTGTTGGTCCATGAGGGACAGCTTATAGCCTGGGTCTGGTGTTAGCTTAGAGCCTGGGTCTTCAGGAACAAGCTTGGTTGTTGGGTACACAGTTGCTGGTGTGGTGTTGGGGTTGTTCAGGGGCTTGGATTCACAGGAGACAGCTTGGAGGCTGGCCTGTCCAGCCTAGTTTGGGGCTGAAGGGGTATGGAACTTAGGGTTATGGGAGCCTGCCTGGAGTCTGGGACCACAGGGGCTGGTTTGACACTGGTACTAGACTGGTGATAAGAGTTCATGATTTAAGTTAGGTACTCACTTAATTCTCCATCTTCCATGGAGAAGTTGTGTCTTTCTGAACTGATGTACTCAGGCTTGAAGGAGGGGTCATGGGGGTAAAGTGAAACTATCTTTTCTACTCTCTTATGAAAGCAGTTTTCATATTTTAAAGTGTAATTTTAGAATATACTTTGTAGATAAGGCAGGTTCTTACAAGAGCAGAAATTTTTAATAAATCACTGATTCCCTTTGTAGGTATTGCACACTGCTTATTATCTTATTATCTAAACTACAGAATATCTTATTCTGCCCAATAAAGTGGAAACTGTTATTATAAACATAACTTTGTACAGCCCTTATCCTTGTAAAATCTTTATTTTATGATATTTTTGGATTCATAGTGGTTGTAAATGCACCAAAATCAAACAATGGATAATTAAAATTTGACAGAATAAACAAATAGTAGAATAGATTTCCTAAATCATCCATAGACATAATTTGGGGAACTATATCTTCACTGACTTAATGGACCAAAACCAATCAGGAAAGTAATTAAAAAGTCTATGCCCAGAAGATTAACCACATTCACAGTCCTTCTAAATTGGAAATCTAGTTTAGGGTTTGATTTAAAAAAAATCATCCCTCAGTAACTGAGCAAGTAGAATTATAAACCAAATAATAATAATAATAATAATTAAAACCTTACACTAAGCCTACTCGCTGACCTCCACATGAAATACAATTTAAAAAATGAAACCTAAAAAAATATGAACTGGTAAAAACCCATAGTAAGCTTGAGTATTCTATAAAACCATTGAAATGATACAATCAGTCCACTGGAAATTATTCTAAACAAAATTTGAATTTAACTGATACAATTCTAATCTGAAATACAATTTCAATTTTCATTATTGGTCTAGATGTTTCTTAGATAGATGGCTGAGTACTTAGTTAAGGAAGTAGAGTCTGGGTTCAAATTTAAGTATTGAGTGCTTTCAAATTTGAAATACTTTCTGAATATTCCAAATAAAGTCCTTGTTTTGCTGAACTGATTTAGGATATGACTTTTTTACTGGAGTTGAAAGATCTAGTTTTTATGCATATGTGAGAAAACCCAATATTTGAATAGAATGTGAATAATATTATACAGTGAGATGGATGAGATAAAAGAGAATTAAACACATCCAGTATAAGAGTTATGGCCTATAAAGTGATATAAAAGTAAAGCAGTAAAAATTAATCTTTGCCCTCAAGGTTTTTGTGTCATTACAATTCTTGGTGAGTAGTTTTCTACATCACAAATGGCTCTTTTTTTTTTTTTTTTAATTTGACCCTGAGCCAGTCACTTAATCCCCTCTGTGACTCAGTCTATTACCACAAAATATAAATCTTCTAATCTCTCACTATATATCATCAACAAATCCTTCAAAGATGAATGAACTATGTAAAAGTGTAAAAATATTTTTAAAGTGTGTGTTAAGAAAAGAGAAATTGTTAGTTAAATATCTATAGTCCAGAGTGCAATTTCATAGTTAATCCAAATTAATAAATTCTCCAAACCTCTAACATATATTTTATACTTTGTATTTATACTTTGTTTATTCAGATTTTTGAGCAGATGATAGGTTAGCAAAACTAAAAGATGCATAGATGAAAGATCAGATAAGCAGTTGTTGGCAAATGTGGAAAGTTTTACTTTTAAGAAGAGTTCCTAGGTCACTATACAATTATCATGTTAATTCAAAGGAGTATATTTCATATTCTATAATAATGTGTCACTATAGAAAGATAGACAAAGAGTTATTTGACTTGTAGATTTTTTTTCACAGATAATAGGATTTTACTGAGTGAGATGGAGCCCCAAATCAGAGTCTTAAAGCCTAAAGCAGCCATTTAGTCACCACAACACCATTTTCTCCATTCTGGACCTAACTCCTTAATCAAGGTTCTGCATTTTAAGTTAGGTAAGGGACTTTGGGGAAACACCTTATTTCTTTACACATATTTATTCATCATCAAAAGGGCATTATAATGCTTGCTCAGCTTACCTTATACAATATTTGAGTAAGTAGATGTGAATCACTTTGAAAAAATGTAAAAACACTAGTCACGTGTAGTTTTTAAGGCCAACATGCCTACATCTTACTAAGTTCTCACCTCCTGTGTCAAGTTCCATACCCTTCACAAATCCTCCCCAGAAAGTACCGGCTCACCTTATGCTCTCATCTATCTTATATTGTTTGCTATTGTGTCATGTACCATATTTTATCTTCTTAATCAGACTATAACTTGATGATAGAAATGAGCATGTCTTACAATTCTTTGATATTCTCTACTTCACCTAGCACAGGGCTAAGCAGACAATAGACATTCAATATTGGGTTTTTTTGTGTGTGGTAAAAAACATCAAGACTACCCTATCAAAAATTCTGTACAGAACAGTATTATTGACTATATGTACATTGATTCTTGTACAGATCTCTAGAACTTTTTTGTCCTGTATGATTGAAACACTACATTTACTGTACAGCAACTCTCCATTTCTCCATTTATCCAACCCCTGGAAATCACCATTCTTATTTAATAACTGTTTTTGATAGACAAAATTAAGTGATTTGGCTAAAATATCTGCAAGGTCCTTAAATCTAAGTCTCAGTGTCTGCGATTAGTGTAGATTATGCAGCCAAAGATAAATAGAATCCTCCCTCCAACTTTATCTTATATCTTGTGGGGGGAGGGTCATTTAACTTTATTTGCAGCTACCTAAATGCCTATGGCACCTTTTTTTTACTCTTAATTGTTCTGATTTCCACTGAAAGAAGTACATAATGTGCATATTCTTGTTTTCAGGGTCAATGCTGGATACAATACACTTGAATGTGAAATTTATTGAATAATTGATGAACGTGTGAAACATATCTCATATCTCTATCCCCTATTCTTCATTCCTTCTGTCATTTAACCCACTCCATCTAATCTTAATTTCTCCTGACCTGACTTATGTAAGTTTTCCAAGTCTATTATTAATACAACTTATCCATTGTGAGCAGAGTGTTCTCCCTAAAGCATTTCCTTTTATCATGTCATCAATCTATTTGAAACTATGTAATATCTCCCCATTACCCACAGAATCAAGTCTAAACTCCTTCACATAAAAAATCAAGGTACTCAGTGATTGGTTCTAAACATCTTATCCTCCCAGAATGATTGCCTATTGCATATTGAATTCTCCATTAAATTTTAGACAAACAAATATTTTGCCATTTTGCTACTATTGCTCTTCTGCAGCTTTACTGAATTGAGCTTTACTGAATTTGCATTTGTTTGTGATATTCCTTTCTTCTGAAATCTGAACTCTTTTCTTCTTAGTTTGTTGAAATCTCAATTATTCTTCTGGATTTGATTTAAATAATATTGCTCCAGTTGCTACTGAGGCATTTTTAGGCCACTCTTACGTTATTACACTTTGCTTTGTGTTACATTTATTTGTCTATATTTTGTGTATACTTTGTCACTTCTACTTAAGGGCAAAGACCATTGTTTGTTCATCTGTGTATCCTTCTACAGTACTTAGTACAAAAGAGACGAGACATTCATCAAATGTTTATTAAATTGAAATTAAACTGACAAAATATTTTCTGTCTTGCCAAAGGGAGTTTTTATGAAAATTATAAAGAAATTCGAGATATAAAATTGAGACAAATTTTATTAAGAATTATATTAGTAGCAACAGCTGTGGTTGCATACTTCATGGTTAAATAAAGCATAGTATCCTAATAATCATTAAAAAGTATGTTTCAATAAGAAATAGTATATGTAAAATGTGTAGAGAGTTCAAGTTCTATATATGACATAAAAATAAAAGTTAACAGGAAAGTCAGGAATGAAAAAAATAAACTCAAAAGTACATTATGGTTCTGGTTCAAGATGGTGACAGGAAGATCCTGACTCACTTCCTCCCATGGACATAGCAGATCTGCAACAATTTATGGAACAACTTACTCTGGAAAAACAAAACAAAACAAAACAAAAAATCTCTCTGAGTGACTCCTAAATATTGGGCAAATGAGAGAAGGCCCACACTGAAATGGGTAGGAGACTCTGGGACACAATCTTACCATAAACTCCATCCCCAGAGCAGTGACTCACAATTAGGAAGGAACACAAAACCTAGAGAATCTCTCTGAGGAGCAAAGAATTTGATTCTCACATTGGGACCCCCAACTTTTAAGGCCTGAGAAATAAGTCCCCAAACCATCTAGCTTTGAAAACCTATCGGGCTTTTGTCCATGAGACCCACAAGGTATAACAGACAGAGAAGCAGCCCTTAAAGGGTTCATGCATGGACTCACCCACTGCAGGTCTCAAAGAAGAGGCAGAAGATTGAGAGGAGCCCAGACTTAATGTGAAAGAGGCTTGTTTTCTAACTTAAAATGTATGCTTGCAAGGCAGTCATCTAATTAACACATACCTAGGCACCTGCTCACTGGTGAACACCGTCTTTGCACTCTCATTCTGCCTCACTCCAGCCAGCGGGTCCCTTCTCTTAAAACTCTGGGTTCTTTTACTCCCTCTCCCCTACAAGTGCCATCTGTACATTCTCCCTCTGCCTCTCTCCAAGCAGGGGGTGCCATATTCACACTCACCCTCTGCCATATTGTAGAGTGCCAGGATCTCCCAGTGGAGTTTTACATCTGGTGCCCTGGTTTTTGTAGTGGCTACCCAGGGGACACTCCTTGACCACCTGGCTCTGGAGGGGCTTGTGTTCCTGGATCCCATGGAACCATAATAATTAGAGACAAAGTTCTTGGCAGGCTACTACCGCCAAGGCACTGCACAGACAGCAGATTGAAATACACTCTCAGTCTATCTGTGAAATGGTCCCATTTGCTTGTTCTGGAGCGTCAGCCTTAGGGCAACTGTTAGATTTGGCATTCATCAAGAAGCTACACAAGTGCTATCAGGAAATATAGATTTAGGGATGTTGTCTTTGCACTTTCCCTTTGCCTTGCTCTAGCTCACTGGTATCACATAGAAAGGAGCTTACACTATTATCTGTAGCCCCTATTTTTATGACTGCCACCCAAGGAACACTTCCAGATCATCTGGCTCTGCTGGACAGCAGGGCTTAACACTTGTGGCCCCAAATTACATATATTTGCATACTTTAAAAGCTATTGCCTGCAAGTCTGGTTTTCTTTTATTTTTTTAACATTCTTAATGAATTATAGTCAATTTACAGTGTTGTGGCGATTTCCAGTGTAGAGCACAATTTTTCAGTTATACATGAACATACATATATTAATTGTCACATTTATTTTTGCTGTGAGCTACCACAAGATTTTGTATATATTTCCCTGTGCTATACAGTATAAACTTGTTTATCGATTCTGCATATACCTGTCAGTATCTACAAATTTTGAAATCCCCGTCTGTCTCTTCCCACCCACTTCTCCTTGGCAACCACAAGTTTGTATTTTGTATCTATGAGTCTGTTTCTGTTTTGGATTTATGTTCCTTTTTTTTTTCTTTTTTTTTTTTAGATTGCACATATGAGAGATCTCATATAGTATTTTTCTTTCTCTTTCCGGCTTACTCCACTTAGAATGACATTCTCCAGGAACATCCACGTTGCTGCAAATGGCGTTATGTTGTTGGTTTTTATGGCTGAATACTATTCCATTGTATAAATAAACCACTTCTTCTTTATCCAATCATCTGTTGAAGGAAACTTAGGCTGTTTCCATGTCTTTGGTATTGTAAAAAGTGCTGCTATGAACATTGGGGTGCAGGTGTCTTTTTGAAGTAGGGTTCCTTCTGGATATATGACCAGGAGTGGGATTCCTGGGTCATATGGGAAGTTTATTCCTAGTCTTTCAGGAATCTCCATTCTGTTTTCCACAGTGACTGCACCAAACTGCATTCCCACCGGCAGCGTAGGAGGGTTCCCCTTTCTCCACAGCCTCTCCAGCATTTGTCATTTGTGGATTTTTGAATGATGGCCATTCTGACTGGTGTGAGGTGATACCTCATTGTAGTTTTGATTTGCATTTCTCTGATAATTAGTGATATTGAGCATTTTGTCATGTGCCTATTGATCATTTGTATTTCTTCCTTGGAGAATTGCTTGTTTAGGCCTTCTGCCCAGTTTTGGGTTGGGTTGTTTGTTTTTTTCTTATTAAGTCGTATGAGCTGCTTATATATTGTGGAGATCAAGCCTTTGTCGGTTTCACTTGCAAAAATTTTCTCCCATTCTGTAGGTTGATTTTCTGTTTTACTTCTGGTTTCCTTTGCTGTGCAGAAGCTTGTAAGTTTCATTACGTCCCATTTGTTTATTCTTGCTTTTATTTCTATGGCTTGAGTAGACTGTTCTAGGAGAACATTTCTGAGACTTATGTGAGAATGTTTTGCCTATATTTTCTTCTAGGAAATTTATTGTATCTTGTCTTATGTTTAAGTCTTTGATCCATTTAGAGTTGATTTTTGTATATGGTGAAAGGGAGTGTTCTAGCTTCACTGATTTACATGCTGCTGTCCAGTTTTCCCAACACCACTTGCTGAAGAGACTGTATTTATCCCATTGTATGTTTTTGCCTCCTTTCTCGAAGATTAGTTGACCAAAAGTTTGTGAGTTCATTTCTGGGCTCTCTATTCTGTTCCATTGGTCTATATGTCTGTTTTTGTACCAATACCATGCTGTTATGATGACTGTAGCTCTATAGTATTGTCTGAAGTCTGGGAGAGTTATTCCTCCAGCCTCTTTCTTTCTCCTCAGTAATGCTTTGCCAATTCTAGGTGTTTTGTGGTTCCATATAAATTTTATTATGATTTGTTCTAGTTCTGTGAAATATGTCCTGGGTCATTTGATAGGGATTGCATTAAATCTGTAGGTTGCCTTGGGCAGTTAGGCCTTTTAACAATATTGATTCTTCTAGTCCAGGAGCATGGGCTCTCTTTCCATTTTTTAAAGTCCTCTTTAATTTCCTTCATCAATGCTTTATACTTTTCTGTGTACAAGACTTTCACCTTCTTGCTTAGATTTATTCCCAGATATTTTATTACTTTGGGTGCTATTTTAAAGGGGATTGTTTCTTTACTTTCTTTTCCTGTTGATTCATTATGAGTGTAAAGAAATACAACTGATTTTTGTACGTTAATCTTGTTAACTGATACCTTGCTGAATTCTCAGATTAGTTCTAGCAGTTTTTGTGTGGACCTTTTAGAGTTTTCTATATATAGTATCATGTCATTGGCATATACTGACACTTTTACCTCTTCTTTTCCAATTTGGATCCCTTTTATTTCTCTCTCTTGTCTGATTGCTGTGGCTAGGACTTCCAAGACTATGTTGAATAGGAGTGTTAAGAGTGGACAGCCTTGTCTTGTCCCAGATTTTAGTGGGAAGCTCTTGAGTTTTTCACCATTGAGTAATATGCTGGCTGTAGGTTTGTCATATATAGCTTTTATTATGTTGAGATATGTTCCCTCTATACCCATTTTGGTGAGAGTTTTTATCATAAATGGGTGTTGAATTTTATCAAATGCTTTTTCTGCAACTATTGAGATGATCATGTGGTTTTTGTCCTTTCTCTTGTTGATGTGATATATTACATTCATTGATTTGTGTATGTAGAACCACCCTTGTGTCCCTGGGTTTAATGCCACTTGATCATGATGTATAATTTTTTTTATGTGCTATTGGATTCTGTTTGCTAATATTTTGGTCTGAGTTTTGCATCTATGTTCATCAGCGATATTGGCCTGTAAGTCTCTTTGTTGGTAGTGTCTTGGCCTGGTTTTGGTATCAGGGTAATTGTGGCTTCATAGAATGCGTTTGGGAGTACTCCCTCCTTTTCAATCTTCTAGAAGAGTTTGAGAAGGACTGGTATGAATTCTTCTTTGTACGTTTGGTAGAATTACCTGGTGAAACCGTCTCATCCTGGACTTTTATTTGCAGGGAGGTTTTTTTATTGGTAATTCAATTCCATTTCTAGTCATCGGTTTGTTCAAGTGGTCAGTTTCTTCGTGATTCAGTCTTGGTGGACTGTATGTTTCTAGAACCTTGACCATATCCTCTAGGTTATTTATTTTGGTTCCATATATTTTTTCATAATATTCTCAAATGATATTCTGTATTTCTATGTTATTTGTTGTAATTTCTCCATTTTCCTTTCTTATTTTGCTTATTTGGTCTGGCTTTCAATAAGCCTGAATCTTCCTGCTGACTGAGATTCCCCCCTTTTGGATACTGACAGGTATTGGCACACCCTCAACTACTGAGAGCCATTTAAATTTCATTATATATATATAGAAGTCTCCATTCCACTATTACAAATAGAATATGGTGAAGGGGGGACATTTAAAGGGCAATGGGGAAATGTGCTTCAGAACAAAATGACCTAGAAAATTATAAATTGAACATTAAAAAAGTTAAAATAATAGCCATATAAATGGAGAAAGATATGAGAAAAGACAAAATAGAAATAATATTCTCACCAGGGTTAATGGTGTATGCTAGTTATTTAAAGTTAATTGAAAATTTCCTAAATTGTGATGCAGAAAGATTTTTATGCTGACATCTATTATCTTCCATTTAAAAATAGTAATTACCTTTAAAGGGTAGGGATTCCTCTACCCTCATGTTACTCACTCCCTAGCTTAATAATCTTGCTGCCAGACTTTCACTCCAGGAAAGCACCAGCTCATGGGTTTCCTAGGTATTACTGAAATGTTTCTGTTCTCTCTTGACTCAGCTTACCTGGCAATCATTTATGTGCCTTCTGGTGTCACAGCCTCAGAGGTGACCTAAGATGCAGCCTTGGGCCACCATGGCAACCCTGGTTCCACCCTCCTTTTTTGGTGTACAAGCTTGTGTTATTCTCAGTCTAGCAGAGTTAGTATGAGTAGCTGGGGTAGAACATGATTTAATTTTTGATGTAATCCCTGTGATCATTAGTTTGCCCTAAATTGTGGAGCATAAAGCAGGCTTCATTCTGCATAGGTATCAAACCTGTCTTACTCAATAAAGGCTGAGGTAAGTGCGGTGACATATTGGGGAAAAACCATGGACTATGAGTGAGAGATACTGGGTTCTATTTTCTGTATAACCTAAGTGAGATTTCAGGTCAGAGTGGGTTTCACTGTTTGATAGTTTGATATAGTGGAAAGGGAATGGCTTTGGAATCAACATTTGTGGAATTAAGAAGGTAAACTCACTTTAGTTCAGTGGTTTTCAAGTCTTCACACCTGTTTCCTCTATAGTAAGGTCAACAATACTAAATTCTGAAGGTTGTGATTAGAGGCAAATGAAATACAGAAAGTGAAAATGCTTTCTAAGCTTAAATAATTGTATGAATGCTATTATTAGCTCACTATGTGACCCTGGTAAGGCATTTTGTTGATCTGGAATTTGCTTTTTTTACTTGTAAAGTAAAGGAAATTGAGTGAGATTGTGTCCAGGACCTGTGAGTAACAAATTTCTCTTTCTCAAATCCTCTTGTCTGTTATTGAACCTCGGCTCACCTTCCAACACAATGTGCTCCACTTTAATAAAGTCATAACAAGGTCCTAGTTTCATCTCTGATCTTGAGAATAGTTCCTTATGTTCTCTGGGTCTCTATTTTATAATATCTTTGGAAATTGGGATAATAAAGAATTTCCCAAATTTTCTCATTTCATAGCACCTTAGTTGTCTCAGTAATTTTTTTCACAGTACCCTTAGGCCAAAAGAAACAACTAACACTTTGGTCTGTCAAGTAATTGGGTCCAAACAACTTAAGTATATATGCCCTAATAACTTAGTTAATAGCTTGAAAAAACAACATACATGAATGGAAAGAAAAAAATAATTTATTCTATTCTTATATAACCAGAATTACTAATGGGATGAGTGTGCCTATTGGACACTGCACAACTTCTCAAATTCTGCAATTAATCTGCACAGCACCACCATCATTACCTATTTATTGATAATGAATTTCATACAGTACTTGCTTTTTATCACACCAACTGCCATAAACCGAGTTTCTAATATGATGTCATCAAAAGAAATGTGTTGATATTGAATGTTGATACTGTGAATTACCTCAGTGTTGAATATCACTGTTTCTCCTGAACATTAAAATTATCCCATGGCACCGCTATGAGTTTGCTATGGTGCCCCAGGGCCTTTAGTGCACTGTGGTATATAGTCTACCTATTTCATAGCATCGTTGTGAAGATCAAGTTAAATAATGGATGTGAAATTGCTTTGAAAACTCTGAAATATGTAAGTAAAAAGAATTTTTTATCACTTGGCAGGCATCCATAGTCTATTCCTGAAACAGAGAAAATGATCACAAATTTCAGAACCATCTGTGGGATTAGATATGGGAGAGGTCACTGCCAACTCTAGTTAGCTTTATTCAGATAAACATCTTTATGCATTAACACCAATGCATATGCATACTTTTAAACTAGAAATATTCTACCCCTTTGTTTATAACTTGTGTCACACCACTAGGAATTCCTTTTCTAGCTATATCTTAGAGATGAGTGAATGAATACATGCAGCATGTCTTATTTTTCCTTCACTCAATTGGAAGGAAGCTGTTTAGAGGAGTGACCATAATCTCATACTCTTATATCTTCATCAATGCTTGTTATAGTAATAGGTACATAGTAGAAAGTCAATCTTGTTGATTTGATGAATTAATGATTGAATGAATGATGTCTTTCTTTATTAGCCACTGTTGGCAATCATTGACCCATAGTTAGGTAGTTCACAAGCATGAAGTATACTGAATACCCATAAGGTACAAAATACTTTATTAGAGTCTTCAAATATAGACTTAGAGTAGATATCTGTCTGCACAGAGTAGTTGAATAGAAGGAACAGTCACTAAAAAAATCGAATGATTATGGGCAATCTTTGTTCACTGTCATTATTTCTTCCATTAGAAAGCACAACAAAGGAATTCCTATCAAACCTACACTGAGAACTTTCTTCTTCTTTCTAATTTCAAAATTGTAGAATAGATAAACAAGATTATACTGTATAGCACAGGGAAATATACACAAGATCTTATGGTAGCTCACAGAGAAAAAAAATGTGACAATGAATATATATATGTTCATGTATAACTGAAAAATTGTGCTCTACACTGGAATTTGACACACCATTGTAAAATGATTATAAATCAATAAAAAATGTTTAAAAAATTCCAGATACTGATTTAGTCTATTCTTGGCTCTGAGAATAACATGTCCTATGATCCTAAACAGCTTGTTATTTTGTATTTTGAGTTTTAAACCTATAAAATGTGCACAATTATATTTGCACCCCCTCCCTTGTTTCTTATTAATATTAAAAATATTAAATATGAAATGGCTTCTGGAATTACTGAGTTCCTTGAGAAAGACATCACACAACAAGAAAATGTTATAGTCAGACCCCATGCTGAGTTAAGAGCAGCAGGAATATAATGTCCCTGTTATCAGTACTTAGAAACTACTATCAGTAATTAGAAAGTTACTTTTTCTGAAAGAATAGTGCATTTAAACTAAGAGCAACACCAAACTGGTACTCCTCAAGTTATGAATAATTACATATTGCCTTCTCTCTCATATTGCACTACAGCCTAATTCCCAAACCCTTGAGCCCACTTGATCCAAATTTGAAAATATAGGCACACTTCATTTATATTGTGCTTCACTTTATTGTGTTTTTTACAAATTGAAGGTTTGTGACAACCTTGAATGCCAGTTGGTAGTTAGCTTTTTTAAGTAATAAAGTAGTTTTTATTAAGGTGTTTGCCTTTTTTTTCAGACATAATATTGTTGCACACTTAACTGATTACAGTATATTGTAAACATAACCTATATGCAATGAGAAACAAAAAATTATATGACTCACTTTATTGCAATATTTGCTTTATTGCAGTGGTCTGAAAATTAACTTGCAATATATCTGAGGTATGCTTGCGTCTGGAAAGCTACACACACACACACACACATATATACACACACAGACCTTGGGCTTTTGTTCCATTAGTTAGTCTATCTCAGGCAATTTCTAATAATCATATAAGTAGAAAGATTTCTTTAAGTCCTTTCTTTTCCATTTAAAATTGTCTTTCTTCCTATTTTCATTCTATTTGTGAGACAGTTTAGTGTAGAGGTTGGAACACGGGCTTTGGAGTCAGAAGATTTAGGTTAAAGCTCCCGGTTCTGCTATTTAACACTGAGTACCCAGGGACAAGTTGCTTATCTTCTCGCTAAGCTTCAGTTTCCTCATATGCAAAATTAGTAAATTAAGACTCCACTCATTGGGTCATTGTGAGGATTGAAGGAAACAACTATATAAAAATGCTTTTTAGCAGTGTTAGACAAATGTTATATATTTTATAAATGTAACTGTTATAATTTATGATTCAAAAAGGACCCTAATGGTGATTATAAATGACAAGAATAGTTAAAATTATACTCTCATCTCAAGGAAAAAGAAAGGGTTGAGTTTTGAACCAAAATTAATAATAATAGAAAACCAGCACCATCAAATTCCAGAACTCTCTTAAGTACCCAGAAGATGCTTCAGAATCTGAAAAAAAATTTTTCTTGATTTCCTTATTCTCCTATAATAACCAGTTTTCCTTTTAAAATAACCAGCATTTATATATAAATAAAATATTAATAAAGTAACTATTTTAGGTTTCTTATATTTTCTGTTTTATTACTAGCATTGGGACTACATTGTCTTTTTTTCTATTTTTCATTGCAGATGTACACAATGTTATGTACTTGTGAATCACAAGTGGACTTGAGAAAAATATCTGGTCCATAAGTTTGGAGCTGCCTAACCATTGTTTCCTTCATTCAATTCTGAGAGAGTCAGATCCTTCTAATATGCAACCAGCATTTCAGAAGTCACACTAGCTTTCTACAACCAAAGTAGATTTTCATGCCCAGCCAGCAGAATTAATGTAGCAGCCACAGAGGGCTAACTTATAATTAGAGTTATAACCAGAGACAACATAATTATCTGCTTTGTGATCGAAAAAAGCAACCATCATAAACTCATAGTAGGAATCCTCCTGAAGCTTTATGAACTATACATACTCTTTGTGACCAAGGCTTAGAACACTGACAAGATAGAAAAGAGGTAGGAAGGAGTACTGATAGACATAGCATAGTTTTTGACTTAGTGGTAGAACACTTCACCTTCTATGAGATAGGGTCTATCATCAAGAAAATTGATTCCAGTAATAAATTTTACTAATAAACATCTCAAGAACCTCCTGTATTTATTTATTTTCTTAAACCATTTAACTCAATCACCTCCTTCTGGCATCTGCCATGATTATTCTATTTGTATTGCTTTCTAGAAAGTTGGCAGTGAGCATCTTGCCAAATGCAATGGCTTTTTATCTATCTCACTTTTTTTATTAACTTCTCTACTGCATTTGACATTGCTGGTCATTCTTACTCATTGAAACTTTCTTATTTTGTCTTTAATGACATATGGCATCTTGGTTTTTCTCCTCCTAACATTTTTGTTTTAGAACTAAAGAGCTCTTCTTCCTACCATCACCAAAACATGGGTACTCCTAAAGGTTCAGTCTTTGACCTTTTGCTCTTCCTTCTCTACATTCTTCATCTCTGAGGTGTCACTAATTCATATAACATCAACTATCACCTCTTCCAAACTATTATAAATCTATACATTATACCCTGCATTTTCTGCCAAAATCTAGTTTCCTTCATGCAAGTTTTCTCCTTCTAGCTTTATTGAAACAAATGCACATCACTTTTTCAAAACACCTAGCTTTCAGACTCTAGTCATATTTGACTAATTTCTCTCTTTCATAACCAGTTTTTAAGTTATTCACAAGTACTGTCAATCCTTCCCTCAAACTGTGTATTGTTTGTTCTTCTTTCTGAATTCCCATGAGTATCTCTCTATAGTATTTTGTCATTTCATTCTAAACATCTCAAAACTTTCATTATGTCATCATTTTCAAAATCCATTAATTTTTGTAATACATACATATATTTCCAAACTAGGATTCTAAAATTTGGGAAGTTTTGTTAATTTCTGGTTTTATTGAATTTTGGTGAGAGAAAATGATCTTTATAATTTTGGTTCCTTGAAATTTTTGAGACTTTTTTGTGATCTATTTTTAATAATGTTCCATATTAATTTGAAATAATGTTTATTCTCTGTTGGGTGAAACTTTATATTAGAGTAAGTATTTCTTTACTTTTAGAACTCCTATTAGGTGCATATTGGCACTTCTGAATTCTCTTTGTTTATTAAGCTAACCTTATAGAAATACTTTCCATCTTTTCATTCATTTGTGTTGCATTATTTGAAAATTGCTTAACCAAATTGTTCAGATTACTAGTTATCTATACTAGTGGGTCTATTCTACCATTCAATCCATCTATTGAGTTTTTATCTCAAAAATATTTAGTTACATATATTAATTTTAATTTTATGGCTATTCTTTCTTGTTTCATGGAATCAATACTCTCCCTTATTGCTCTTATTTTTAAATAATTATACTTAAATAAGTCCTATTCTGCCTGCTCTGTTAGTTCTGTTTCCTCTGGTGTGTACTGTCTCTCTTTTGACATGTTCACATGTCTCAAATGTCCTATTTTTTTTTTATTGTTAGCTCATCCTTGTAGTTGAGATTAACTCCAAGACAATCGGCTGACTCTGATTATACAGCCTACTTTGGGGCACAAGGGATAAAGTTTTTAAGAGAGGGATAAATAAATGGAGCATACTGTAGTTTGGATAATTCCACTACAATTGATATTCTGGAACTATGTATATGTATATATTATTGTTTCTTAGCGTAGACAGCTACCTGAGCCCCTCTGCTTTCTCACTCACAAGTACTTCTTCATCCTTGTCACAGCTTTCTGAATCATAAAAGAATTAGAGAAAGAATGCTTACATATAACCCAGCCTTGGTTATATGCTGCTTTGCTCCTACTAATCCCCAATTATTTGTCTCTTAGTGTCTTTCCACCCTAGTGTCAACAACCTCTAGTCAGGAAAGTTCCTTGGTGTTGATTCTATCTTTTATAAAAGTCAGCCCTCTCCCACTAGATCCCACATGTCTCCTAGGCTGTGAGGCTGTGGGTTCTCTCTTTGTTCAAATTCTATCTGGTTTTGTTTCCTCAGGGATTATTTATAGATTTTTATGTGATTTATCTTTCCTATATTTTAATATGGTCATACCTGCACTAATTTTCTAAATATATAGAAAAAATTTTCTTGAACTTTTAGAGGTTAATTTTAAGGGTGGAAGCTGCAGCCTGTACTCTGTATACCAACTTGAAAATACTGCTCCACCCCTCAAACTCTTGTTAGTGTTCTTTTTAAAAATGTTTTTTCTGTAAAGAATAGTGCATTAACTGAAAAATAAACATACAATAAATTTAAGATGACTACCTATAAACTCACCAAAACATCCCCTGAGGACAGGCTCTAGGAATGTATTACATTTCTCTCATATTTCCCAAATAGGAATAGACATGTAGAACCACTCAGTGATTATCTGTGATTGATTCATAGATTCATTTATTCATTATTGAGATAGTGCCTGAAAAATGTTTCAAATTCTAATTTTCATGGATACAAGAAGGATAACAGAGAATATGATACGGTGGAAAAAAACAAGGACAAGGAAATTAGGAGATCAAGTCTGGAATTTTAGCTCTACAGCTAGCTTGCTGTGTGACTTTGGCAATTTTCTACTTTCCTCTAGTTCTGTTCTCATTATTTATAAACTGAAGCAGGTGATTAGTTAATCTCTAACTTCCATTTTGGTTATAATTTATGTTACCAAAACCAATACTTTGGCAAGATATGGTTTAACAGAAAGGTTTTTGTTCTGCAGTACCTATTCACTTCCTCTGTGACACCCCCACTAACTCTATGACTCTGAGACAAGAAATTATATTATTATAAATTTTTCTGAGATAAAAAATGCCCTGGTGACCATCATAATTTGTTTCCCTATATTACTGAAATCAATAAAGAATAATTTTAGTAAAGAATAAAATCTATTGAAAACTGCCACATGTTAGGCACTGTATATGTATATCTCACATGTGAAGCACAGTATCCACATATAGTAAGTACTCAGGTAGTATTATTATTACTGTTATTATTACTACTACTATTATTATTATTTTAGAAGGGAGACAGAACAGCAGGCTGGTTAAATACATCAACTTTAGAGTAAGTAAAACCTGAATTCTAGCCTTACTCCCTCTACTTATCAGTTATATGCTCTCAGACAAGTTATTTAACCTCTCAAAACTTCATTACTCCACCTATGAAAGGGGAATAATTATATCTGTGTTAGCTTCCTAGGACTACCGTAAGAAATGACCAGCAACTTGGTAGCTTAAAACAACAGAAATTTATTCTCTCACAGTTCTTGAGGCCAGAAATCCCAAAATAAAGGGTTAGCAGGACCATGCTCCCTTGGAAAGCAATAGAGGAGAATCCTTCTTTGGCTCTTTCAGCTTCTTGTGACTCCAGCCATTCACTGACTTACTAAGCTATATAACTCAAACCTCTGTCTCTATATTCACATGGTTTCTTCCTCTGTGCCTGTAACTTCTCTTCTATTTCTCATAGTGATATTTCTCATTGGATTTAAAGCCCAATCAGATAATCTAGGATTATCTTACATTAAAATTCTTTGCTTAATTACATACACAAATATACTTTTTCCAAATAATGTCACAATCAATAATGTTCTGAGGGGACATTTCTTTTATGTGGCCACCATTTAGTATCTATCTGTGGAAGACTTTTTTTCTCACTCTTCCAACAGTCACTTCTCTTATTCTGTCAGGAGAGTCTACTTCCCATCATAGAAACTGAAAATGCCATATCCATATTTTAAAAGTCACTCTTAGAGCTGGGTCATAGACATGAATCATGTATCTGTCTGGTATGTAAGTAGACACCTATTGGGGACTTCAGGGAAATATTTTCCTTCCAAATAAAAAGTGAGAAATGTAAAAAGACACCATGTTTCTTTTTTACTTTTGAATACTGTTTTGTGGACATGGCCTTTGGAATATTTGCAGCTATCTTGGACCCATAAGATAACTATCACAAAAATCATAGAAATCAACCCAGTATCCTGACATAATTGAGCTGGTAAATTTTTAAAATATCAAACTTCCTAGTTCTAATTTTCTTGTTATATTTAAAAAAATAAACTCCAACTATTTTAAGTTATTTTTATATGAGTATTTGGTTCTAGCACTTAAAGAGGTCATAATTCATGTACTACCTCAATAAAGTTTCCTGGAGGTTAAATGTAAGCATGTAAAATGTTTAACATGTGCCTGACATTTAGGAATTGTGTATATGTTTTAGTTACTACAATGAATGTGTGAAATTAGTAATGCTTACAAGCCCTTGACTTTCAAAAGAGGTTGAAATTAGGAGCAAAGAGCACTGATAACTCCAGAGGATGCAGTGAGGTACTATACTGATTTGAAGGGTGAAATCTAAACCTAGCTATTTGCTATAACTGGATTGTTTTTCTCTGTTGGACTTTCACCTTTATGCCCTCTGGAAGAAGTTGAACTAAAAGAAAACCCTGAGATTCTAGAGAATAAGAGAAAAATGGATAAATTAAGAACTGCATTTATTTTAATGGTAGGCAAGTCATTCCTCTGTCACCAGCTGATGCTTTCATCTCTATTAAGTATAACTGACTGGACCCAGAACAAAGAAGTACCAGAAAGAAATACTGTTTTAGTGGTGTCTTCCTGATTAAAAAATATCCCATGCTCCTGGATTGGAAGAATCAATATTGTTAAAAGGGTTATTCTGCCAAAGGCAATCTACAGATTTAATGCAATCCCTATCAAATTACCCAGGACATATTTCACAGAACTAGAACAAATCATAATAAAATTTATATGGAACCACAAAACACCTAGAATTGCCAAAGCATTACTGAAGAGAAAGAAAGAGGCTGGAGGAATAACTCTCCCAGACTTCAGACAATACTATAGAGCTACAGTCATCAAAACAGCATGTTATTGGTACAAAAACAGACATATGGACCAATGGAACAGAATAGAGAGCCCAGAAATGAACCCACAAACTTTTGGTCAACTAATCTGTGACAAAGGAGGCAAGAATATACAATGGAATGAAGACACTCTCTTCAGCAAGTGGTGTTGGGAAAACGACAGCAGCATGTAAATCAATGAAGCTAGAACACTCCCTTACACTTAAACATAAGACAATATACAATAAGCCTCCTAGAAGAAAATATAGGCATAACATTATCTGACATACACTCAAAAATGTTCTTCTAGGACAGTCTACCCATACAATAGAAATAAAAGCAAGAATAAACAAATGGGAACTAATGAAACTTAAGCTTCTGCACAACAAAGGAAACCATAAGCAAAACAAAATGACAACCCACGGAATGGAAGAAAATTTTTGCAAACAATGAAACTGACAAAGGCTTGGTCTCCAGAATATATAGGCAGCTCATACAACTTAATAAAAAAAACTCAAAACAAACCAATCCAAAAATGGGCAGAAGACCTAAACAAGCAATCTCCAAGGAAGATATACAAATGATCAATAGGTACAGGAAAAAATGATCCATATCACTAATTATCAGAGAAATGCAAATCAAAACTACAATGAGGTATCACTTCACACCAGTCAGAATGGCCATTATTCAAAAGTCCACGAATGATAAATGCTGGAGAGGGTGTAGAGAAAAGGGAACCCTCCTACGCTGCTGGTGGGAATGCAGTTTGGTGCAGCCACTGTGGAAAACAGTATGGAAATTCCTCAAAAGACTAGGAATAGACTTCCCATATGACCCAGGAATACAGCTCCTGGGCATATATCCAGAAGGAACCCTACTTCAAAATGACATCTGCACCCCAATGTGCATAGCAGCACTATTTACAATAGCCAAGAAATGGAAACAGCCTAAATGTCCATGGACAGATGACTGGATAAAGAAGAAGTGGTATATTTACACACTGGAATACAGTTCAGCCATAAAAAAAAAAAAAAAATGACATTACGCCATTTGCAGCAACATGGATGTCCCTGGAGAATGCCATTCTAAGTGAGGTAAGCCAGAAAAAGAAAGAAAAATACCATGTGAGATCACTTATATGTGGTATCAAAAAAAAAAAAAAAAGAGAACATAAATACATAAATACCAAACAGAAACAGACTTACAGACATAGAATATAAACTTGTGGTTGCCAAGGGGGCTGGGATTGGGAAGGGACAGACTGGGATTTCAAAATGTGTAGATACTGACAGGCATATGTAGAATAGATAAATAAGATTATACTGTATAGCACAGGGAAATATTACAAGATTTTGTGGTAGTTCACAGCGAAAAAATTATGTGACAATGAATATATGTATGTTCATGTATAACTGAAAAATTGTGCTCTACCCTGGAATTTGACACAACATTGTAAAATGACTATAACTCAATAAACAGATGTTTAAAAAATCCACTTTTAGACGAGAGGCCAAGATGGTGGAGTAGTAGGATGCACGTAGCTCACCCTTTCCCACAAATACACCAAGAGTCACATCTACAGACCCCCTCAGCCAACCAGAGCACCTGCTTAACTCCGACAGAACATTGTCCTCTTCAAAAGACAAAGACGCCAAAAATCTGGTAGGACAAAGGGGAAAAAAAGGAAGATGAAAAGGCAAAACACGGAGGGACCAGTCCCACAGGGAGGGAGCGGCAAAGGAGGACTGACGCTCATTCGCTGGGTCTCTCCCTCTCCAACGGAGAGGCCAGCAGGATGGAGGGGGAGGCTCAGATCTGTATGGAGCAGCCCTTGACTGACAGAACTGGGTTGAATGGGCACAGAGGGTCCCTGCGACATTCAGCCTGAGACCCGAGCCGGGAGCTGGGGGCTGGGACAGGCTGCCTGAGCCGGGTGGAGGACAGGGACGGCTGCACTGAGGCAGCCCCAGGAGGACTGCAGGGGGCTACACAACGTGAAAGAGTGGGTATACAGGGCAGAACAACCTGGGTCCTCCATGAAACAGCTCGGCTGATGTGCCCTGGGGAGAAGGGTGCATATCCCCATCTCTGAAAATCTAGGGAAGGTTTTCCGTGAGGAGAGGCGGGGCTCAGGTACAGCCGCCATATCCTCTGGCACTTGGCACCCAGGCGGGGGCGGGGTGAAACCTGATTCCACGCCTGGGGGCTAGGCAGCCTCAAAGGCCAGTGACTTGTTTGCAGTCTGAGTCAGATAGGATCCTTCGGCCCTGGTGCCTTGCAAAGTTCGCGCTGCCAGAACAAACAAGGAGCTGAGTTTGGACACGTAGCAGGGGCGGGGCTGTTCGGCAGTCTTCCCAGGCCTGCCTGCAGAGCGCTGATCCGGGGTGGAGCTCACAGTGGCACGGAGCGCGCAGCAGCACAGAGCCGCGGAGCGACTGGCACCAGAGACTGCGGTGGCCCCTATCCTTTCTGGCAGGAACGCTGTGCTGGGAGGGGGCGTGATCTGCTTGCTGACAGGCACTGGGAGCAGCACAGATAAGGGCGCCAACGGAGGGCATCGGGTAACAACAAGCCGAGCTCGTGAAACAGGGTGAAGACAGTAAGACTTCTCATTGAGAGCACACAGTCTCCAGGATAACACCCCCTCCCCTTTTTATTTTTTGTTGATCTGTTTTGCCTGTTGTATTTGCTGTTACTTTTTTTGATTTTTGCTTTTTAAACAGTTGTATATCCTCCCAGTTTTGGTCCCTTTTGAATTTTTCTTTTAAAATGGTATTATTATTTTGAAAGAGCCACGTCATGTCATTTTTCTCTCTCTTGGTTTTGATCACCTGTTGTTGATTGTGCACAGGTTTCAAATGTGTTTTTTTTTTCCTATTTTGTCCTACTTTGGAGCTTTTTGGGAGACGTCTCAACCCGATTGCTGTTCTTCTTCAACTACTCTTCAGTTGTTCATTTTACGTTGTTTTCAGGACTTTTTTTCCCCCTCTCTTTCTTCAGAATTCTCTCTTTATCATATCTTTTTTATGTCTGTTTTATTTTTTATTACCTTCTTGATTTCTAATTTCTGGATGGTTGTGTATGCTTCTAGTTTTGGTTCCTTTTTGAATTTTTCTTTCTAGACAATTGTGTGTGCTTCTAGTCTTGATTCCTATTGGGTTTTTCTCTTAAAGTAGTTATATTGTTGTTTTTTAAAAAGAATCCACTGGCTTGCATTTTCACTTCTTTTGGGTTTGATCTCCTGTTGTTGATTGTAAACGGGTTTCAGGTGTCATTTTTTTTTTAATCTTTTTTCCTTTTTTTTTGGCTTGAGGGTTTTTAAAAAGATCTCAACTCGAACGCTAGTCTAATTCAAAATGCTCTTCTATAATTGACTATACACTATTTTCAGGACATTTTTTCCACCCTTCCCTTAAAATTATCTCTTTAATTTACCTTTTTTTAATCTGTTCTATTTTCTACTACCTTTTTAATTTCTACTTTCTAAACACTTGTATATGCTTCTAGTTTTAATTCCTTTTTAAATTTTTCTGTTAAAGTAGTTATATTACTATTATTTTTTAAAAAAACAAAATCCACCTGATTTCATTTTCATTTCCTTTGGTATTAATCTCCTGTTATAGATTATAAATAGGTTTCAAATATCATTTATGGATCTTTTTTCCTTTTTTTTAAGAGTTTCTAGAAAAAAAAAAGACATCTCAACTCGACAGCTAGCCCGATAAAAATTGTGCTTCAATAATTGATTATACACTGTTTTCAAACTTTTTTTCTACCTTTTTTAAAAATTCTCTTTCTCTCTCTCTCCTTTAGTTTTTTTTAGTTTTATTCCTACACAGGCATTAGATAGATAAATAAATAAACTCCTTTAAGGACCACAATAGATAACTGATACTCCATAAGCCACAGTACCAGAGAAATGTGAGCAAAATGAAGAAGCAGAGAAACCACTGCCAATTAAAAGAACAAGAGAAATCCCCTGAAAGAATGATCAATGAAATAGACATCAATAGCCTACTAGACCAAGATTTCAAAAAAGGAGTGATCAAAGTATTGAAGGAACTAAAAGAGATGGTGTCTAGAGATATAAAATATGTCAAAAATGAAATTGAACCTATAAAGAAGAACCAAGTAGAATTGGTAAACTCATTGGCTGAGATGAGAGCTGACCTAAAGGCTGTACAAAGCAGACTAGATAATGCAGAGGCTCAAATTAGTGACCTAGAAGACAGGACAACAGAAACCACCCAACTAGAACAACTGCAAGATAAATAAATAAAAACAAATGAAAGCAACATAATGGACCTATGGGATAATATAAAGCATGCCAATCTTCACATAACAGGGGTCCCAGAAGGGGAAGAAAGATCAAAGGGGATTGAAAAGGTTTTTGAAGAAATCATAACTGAAAACTTCCCAAACTTAAAGAAGGAAACAGATATCTAAATATAGGAAGCTCAAAATGTTCCAAACAGGAAGAACCCAAACAGACCCACACCAACACATATCCTAATCAAGATGGCCAGAGTCAAGGATAAAGAAATGATCTGAAAGGCAGCAAGAGAAAAGCAAAGACTGAGTTACAAGGGGACCCCCATAAGACTCTCAGCTGATTTGTCTACACAAACACTACAGGCCAGAAGGGAGTGGCAAGATATATTCAAAGTCCTGAATGAAAAAAAGATGCACCCTAGGATACTTTATCCAGCAAGGCTAACCTTTAGGATAGAAGGAGGGATAAAGAATTTCACAGAGGAGCAAAAAATAAAAGAGTTTAGCAACAATAAACCCATGCTAAAAGCAATTTTGAAAAGTCTATTCTAAATAGAAAACAAGCAAGATGCTACAGAAATGAGAAAATCACAACTTGAAAGGTGATAAATCATGAATTACAAATAAAATAAACACGAAACTCTAAAGAAGACAATTAAATCATTGAGAGTGGGAGAGGGAAGCAAGAAAATATACATTATATTTTTTCTGTTTTTCTTTTTTTAAATTTTTTGTTTTCGGTAGGATGGGTTTGAGATATAGTAATGGGCTAACAGACTTACAGAGAAGGGTAACCACAAGCCAAAAACTTACAAGGGAGTCACAAAAACTAAATAAAATCCATAATAATACAAAGGAAAATTACCAAACCACAAAAGGAAGAAGAAAGGAACAAACAGGAAATACCAAATCAATTGCAAAGATAAGTTCAAAATGGCAATAAACACACATCTAACATTAATTACTGTAAATATTATTGGACTAAATGCTCCAGTCAAAAGACATAGAGAGGCAGAATGGATAATAAAGCAAGAACCTTTAATATGCTGCATACAAGAGACCCACTTTACGGAAAAGGCCACATATAGATTGAGATTGAAAAGATGGAAAAAGATATTCCATTTAAATGGAAAAGCCAAAAAAGAAGGTGTTGCAGTACTGATTTCAGTCAAAATAGACTTTAAAACAAAGGCCATAAAGAAAGATAAGAAGGATATTTCATAATGATTAAACGAGTGATACAAGATGAGGATATTGAACTCGTTAATATATATATATGCACCCAATATAGGAGCACCTAAGCACATAAAACAGTTATTAACAGAGATAAAGGGGGATATTGATGGGAATACAATCATAGTTGGAGATTTCAACACTGCAGTAACATCACTAGACAGATCTCCCAGACAGAAAATAAACAAGGCAACAGAGAAATTAAATAAAACAATAGAAAAACTAGATTTGGAGAATATTTTCAGAGCATTACACCCCCCAAAAATAGGATATATATTCTTTTCAAGTGCACATGGAACATTTTCCAGGGTTGATCATGTACTTGGGCGCAAAAGAAACCTCAGCAATTTTAAGAAGATAGAAATTATCTCAAGCATCTTTACTGACCACAGTGCCATGAAACTGGAAATCAACAACAGAGAAACAGAGGAGAACAATAGGAAAGCATGGAGATTAAACATTATTTTATTAAAAATCCAATGGGTCAATGAGGAAATGAAAGCTGAAATTAAAAAATACCTTGAGACAAATGATAATGAAAGCACAACCACTCAAAATTTATGGGACACAGCAAAGGCAGTGCTAAGAGGGAAGTTTAAAGCGATACAGACCTTCCTCAAAAAAGAAGAACAATCTCAAATAAACAATTTAACCCACCACCTGAATGAACTAATAAAAGAAGAACAAAAAACACCAAAAGGCAGCAGAAGAAAGGACATTATAAGGATTAGGTAGGAAATAAATACAATAGAGATTAACAAGACCACTGAAAATATCAACCAAACCAAACTCTTGTTTTTTGGAAAAGTAAACAAAATCGACAAAACTCTGGCAAAACTCACAAAGAAGAAAAAAGAGACAGCACAAATTAGCAAAATAAAAAAGGAAAATGGAGAAATTACAACAAATAAAATAGAAATGCAGAAGAACATACGAGAATATTATGAAAAAATATATGGAAACAAATTGGATAACCTAGAGGAGATGGACAAGTTTCTGGAAACATACTGTCCACCAAAACTGAATCAAGAAGAAAGTGACTACTTGAACAAACCGATCACTAAAAACAAAATTGAAATAGCCATAAAAAACCTCCCTACAAATAAAAGTCCAGGACCGGACGGCTTCACCGGGGAATTCTACCAAAGATACAAAGAAGAAGTCATATCAGTCCTTCTCAAACTCTTCCAGAAGATTGAAAAGGAGGGAATACCCCAAACTCATTCTATGAAGCCACTATCACTCTGATACCAAAACTAGGCAAAGACACCACCAAAAGAGAAAATTATAGGCCAATATCACTGATGAACACAGACGCCAATATCCTCACCAAAATATTAGCAAATAGAATCCAACAACACATAAAAAGCTTATACATAATGACCAAGTGGGGTTCATACCAGGGACACAAGGGTGGTTCACCATATGCAAATCAATCAATGTAATACATCACATCAACAAGAGAAAGGACAAAAACCACATGACCTTCTCAATAGATGCAGAAAAAATATTTGATAAAATTCAATACCCGTTTATGATAAAAACTCTTACCAAAGTGGGTATAGAGGGAACATATCTCAACATCATGAAAGCTATATATGACAAACCTACAGCCAGCAGAGTACTCAATGGTGAAAAACTCAAAAGATTCCCACTAAAATCTGGGACAAGACAAGGAAGCCCACTATCACCACTCGTATTCAACATAGCCTTGGAAGTCCTTGACACAGAAATCAGTCAAGTGAGAGAAATAAAAGGGATCCAAATTGGAAAAGAAGTGGTAAATGTTTCACTATATGCCAGCGACATGTTACTCTATATAGAACACCCTAAAAGGTCCATAGAAATACTACTAGTGCTGATCGAAGAATTCAGCAAGGTAGCAGATTAAAAGATTAACGTTCAAAATCAGCTGCATTTCTTTACATTATTGATGAATCAACAGAAAAAGAAAGTAAGGAAACAATCCCCTTTAAAATAGCACCCAAAGTAATAAAATACCTAGGAATAAATTTAACAAAAGAGGTGAAAGAATTATACAGAGAAACCTATAAACCATTGATGAAGCAAATTAAAGAAGACTTTAAAAAATGGAAATATATCCCATGCTCTTGGAATAGGAAGAATCAATATTGTTAAAATGGTCACACTGCCCAAGGAAATCTACAGATTTAATGCAATCCCTATCAAATGACCCAGGACATATTTCACAGAACTAGAACAAATCATAATAAAATTTATATGGAACCATCAAAGACCTAGAATTGCCAAGGCATTACTGAAGAGAAAGAAAGAGGTTGGAGGAATAACTCTCCCAGACTTCAGACAATACTATAGAGCTACAGTCATCAAGACAGCATGGTATTGGTACAAAAACAGACATATAGACCAATGGAACACAATAGGGAGCCCAGAAATGAACCCACAAACTTTTGGTCAACTCATATTTGACAAAGGAGGCAAAAATATACAATGGAATAAAGACACTCTCTTCAGCAAGTGGTGTTGGAAAAACTGGACAGCAGCATGTAAATCAGTGAAGCTAGAACACTCCCTTACGCCATACACAAAAATCAACCCAAAATTGATCAAAGACTTAAACATAAGGCAAGATACAATAAACCTCCTAGAGGAAAACATTATCTGACATACATCACAAAAATTTTCTCCTAGAATAAATAAAAGCAAGAAAAAACAAATGGGACCTAATGAAACTTACAAGCTTCTGCACAGCAAAGGAAACCGAAAGTAAAACAAAAAGACAACCTACAGAATGGGAGAAAATTTTTGCAAATGAAACCGACAAAGGCTTGATCTCCAGAATATATAAGCAGCTCATACAACTTAATAAGAAACAACCAAGCAACCCAATCCAAAAATGGGCCAAAGACTTAATCAAGCAATTCTCCAAGGAAGACATACAAATGATCAATAGGCACATGAAAAAATGCTCAATATCACTAATTATCAGAGAAATGCAAATCAAAACTACAATGAGGTATCACCTCACACCAGTCAGAATGGCCATCATTCAAAAGTCCACAAATGACAAATGCTGGATAGGCTGTGGAGAAAAGGGAACCCTCCTACACTGCTGGTGGGAATGCAGTTTGGTGCAGCCATTATGGAAAACAGTATGGAGATTCCTCGGAAGACTAGGAGTAGACTTTCCATATGACCCAGGAATCCCGCTCCTGGGCTTATACCCAGAAGGAACCCTACTTCAGGATGACACCTGCACCCCAATGTTCATAGCAGCACTATTTACAATAGCCAAGAAATGGTAACAGCCTAAATGTCCATCAACGAATGACTTGGTAAAGAAGTGGTATATTTATACAATGGAATACTATTCAGCCATAAAAACTGACAACATAACGCCTTTTGCAACAATATGGATGCTCCTGTAGAATGTCATTCAAAGTGAAGTAAGCCAGAAAGAGAAAGAAAAATACCATTAGAGATCACTCATATGTGGAATCTAAAAAACAATAACAAAAACAAAAACAAAAACAAATAAAAGAAAGCATAAATACAAAATAGAAGCAGACTCATAGACATAGAATACAAACTTGTGGTTGCGAAAGGGGTGGAGGGTGGTAAGGGATAGATGGGATTTTAAAATTGTAGAATAGATAAAGAAGAGTATACTGTATATCACAGGGAAATATACACAAAATCTTATAGTAGCTCACAGAGAAAAATATGTGTCAATGAGTATATATATATATATATATGTTCATGTATAGCTGAAAAATTGTGCTTTACACTGAAATTTGACACAACATTTTAGAATGACTACAAATCAATGAAAAATGTTAAAGTAAATAAATAGATAAATAAATAAATTCATAAATAAATAAAATCCACTTTTGTACTATTTAAGTTGTAGCCTGTCAGCCTTTTATCTCTACCTTAGTACAACTCTTTCCTGATCATACACTCTCTTACAAATTTATGCATTCAGAAAGGTTTTTGGTTAACACCTACTTTAAAGCAGCACTCTGATAAGCATAGGAGATTAAATTATGAATGACAAGAAAACAAATAAAAAAACAGAAATTGCCATAGCTTCATGTAGGGCTTGTCTTTCATGTTTCAGGAAACATAAAATTATTGGCTCAAATTTGACCTATCACTTTGCCCCTTTTAATTTGCTGCAAGTTTTTTCCACACAATATCATGATTCACTCACCTCAAGGTTTATTTTGACAAGCCTTGAAGTGTTCATACTCCCTTGTAACAATCAACAATCATTTATATTATCTATTGATCAAAGTTTGAGATTGTGCTCATGAATGATTAGAATACAAGAGTTGAGAACCTAATCTAACTAGACGGAGATATATTCAACTCTTTTTAACTTACTGGCGCTTTGTGGGTAATGGTAAGGATGGGTGGAAGAGACATTTCTGATTTTATTTTTTACCTTAAACCCTGACTTTCATAAAGTTGCAGTATTAACATTTATTTTCATTACATATGATTACCAATCAGACTGTCTGTTCAGTATGAAATGGCAATGTTACCTCTCTGGATTAATATGTTGTATGCAAAAGCATTCAGATTTCTTTGCTTTTCATAGAATGTATCAACACAGGATGCAACTTAATTCAGTTTTTGAAACATGGAATTTAGGTCTAGATGACTCTATAGATACTTTCCTCGATCCTTAAATCTATATCACCCCAGGTAAAGCAGTTATCTGGTTCATCCCTATTACAAATGAAGGTGTTAAGGGCAATTTAATTGGCTTGTCTTGGAACATCTGATTAGTGACACAGGATATTTGAGCACTGGTTTCCTGAATTCCAATTCAATGTTTTTATTTCCAAAAATATCCCTTCAAAAAAATTCCATCTTCATCACCAGGACCAGTGCAAAATGAAAATGCAACATAGTTATAAATTCTGGTTTAAAATTAATGGCCAACTTAGTCTTATAATTATTTGGGGACAGAACCTACTTTGACAGAACTTGATCATTTCAATCTCATTTTTTCAGTGGCTAAGGAAATTAATGATGCTTCCTTAGTGAAAGAAAACACCTGAGATAGCCAACATTTCCTTACAAAATAATCATTTAAATTATAGTGTCTATTTTTTCATTCAATAAAAATTTCTGAGCACCATCAATTTGCCAGGCAGTATGTTAGGCACTGAGAACATATCAGTAAATAAAACAGACAAAAATTCCTGCCATAGTGGACCTTATATTCTAGTGGTTAGAGATAAATAATAAATAAAAAAGTTATACAGCAAGTAAGAAATGCTATGGGGAAAAGGGGGGAGATAGGGTGACAGGGAGGGCCAGGATAGAGAAGAAGGTGGATGAGGGCTTTAGGTTCAATTGAAGGTGTGCCCTCCTGCCAGTCTTCTTGTGAATGCTGTCAAAGACTGAAATTGGTAACTAAAAACAGAAAATGTTTTTATTCTTCTTCAAAGTTCAAGGTCATCCTTGGAGAAGCCCAGGGCCCAGGCCAAATCTCATTGTATACAGTGTGTGTGTGTATCCTTTTACTCTTTCCTGTTTTACATCCAGATAAAAGCTATTAAAATGAATCTGGGGAATCCTTGAAATAAAAAAAAATTAAAGGGAAATAGATGTCACAAAAGAGAAAGAGAAGAGGAGATGTTAGCCATTTCCAGTCACACTTCTGTGTTGCCTTGGTGATGAGGTTTATAGCATATGAGCTCTACTTGAGCCCCAGATTTTTTTCTGGCACTCACTACAAGGCCCTTCTCTAGTTTGTTTTCTCACTCATTTTTTTCCCTATGATTCAAACTGCGAATAAATAAGGATATGTACAAATGAAAAATCAAAAGTTTGAGCATACTCTTCATAAGAGTTAGAATAAGCCATTTACTGATTTATATTTTCATACATATTACCTAGTTAATATTCCTTAACTAAGCACTGGAAATTTTGATCAGAGATTTTTTTGTCTATTAAAGCTGCATTTATATAAATTTGAATATTTTCCTTGATATAACAAGTATCTTAAAAACCTTCATCAAGGTTTTTAAATTGTTTTCCTTTTTTTCTTAATAAGGGGAGACAATTTTAGGTCTATTTATTTGTTTATTTTTTTAAACAGCAATACTAGGACTTGAACCCAGGACTGAGTGCATGCTATGTATGCACTCTACCACTAAGCTGTACCCTCCCCCAACACATCAAGATTATTTCTAATTAGCTTTACCTCAACAGTTTTTCAAAAGTAATGCTTATTATCTTATCAGCACCAATGATCCAAGAATATAATATCCTAAATATTATTTCTATTTGCATTTGCAATGTTTTACATATATTTGTATTACGATCTTATTTTGCTTATCAAATATACATACTTTGTAGGAATATTTAAATGCAAAACATCATATGCAGAAAAAAATACCCATAACCCTACTATTTGCATTTTGACATGTTTACTTCCTTTATTTTCACAATAAATAGATTTGCTTTATGTAGTAGGTATCAAACTATACATACAGTTTTATGTTCCTTTTTTGATGTGAATGCTGGGGCTACAGTGACAAACAAAACAGACAAGATTCCTGTCCTCATGAAATTTTAATCCAGTGATATACTGAAAGCATTCCCTAATCTTGAACATTTAGAGTGTTTCCAAAGTTTAATATTTTATGTAAAACTATAATGAATGTCTTTGTGTGGAAATATTGTTACTTAGGATAGATTCCTAGGAGTGGAATTTCTTGACTTCAAAGTAGGAACATTTTTCAAGGCCTTTTACACCAAGTTGGTATTCCTTTTACTCCTTTATATGATTGTGGTCCATTTTTGACTTTAAAAATGAATGATTTTGCATTTCTTTCCTTCAGAAAGCAATACTGGAAGGATTCTGAGAAATAATGCATAACCCTGCTCAACTGGAAACTAACTTGGTGTATTGAACCACATTTCTGTCTATATTCTAAAATAAAATGGATCAGTTTTACATAAGAAATATAAACTTTAAAAAATAAAAAAATCAATGACAAAGAAAGTGTTAAAAAATAAAACACTAATGAGAATAGCTAATGAATTGTTTCTCCTCCCAAGGCCAAAAGGGTGCTCAATTTCAGCTATTTAAAACATATAAAAGACAATTATCCCTGTATGCATCCTTACCTACTGCATGAGTTTTCATTTCATATAATAAAAGGTTCACATTTGTAAATGTCCTACCAAGTAGTATTTAATAACTTGTTCTAACATAACTCTGTACATAACAACAGTTGTGTTCAGGTTTGGGGAGAAAAAAAAGCATTTTTCAGACTTGGTACTATTTTAATAGACACTTTAACTTTTCTTGATATGTAAGTATAAACTATATTCAAGTTATTTTGAGGAAAAATCACTGTAAACTTATACACAGTTTTGGGGAAGAAAAGCCTGAATGTGAGGAAAATGTATACAATTACAGTTGCTCTTTATAGAGGAATGATTATATTCTTATATTTTCCTCTCAGTCCATGTAATTCTTTCATGTTCACATACACACACATGTATATCTGTCTGTGTGCACACATGCAAGCTCAAAACTAGTGTTAAAATAGGCTGATATCAAACAATTCAATGTTTATTAATCAGGTAGATTCAATCAATGAAAAAAGGATTCTTTTCATTCAAGTGAAACATTGTGTGCAAACAAAGCTACAACTACAGAATAGATTTCAGAAGCACCTATGCACTGTAAAGTATAACTACTGTCTTTTCCCTTTAACTTTCTGTTATTCACAGTCTGTTTATGATGTCATCACTCAACATCACCAGTTTGAACTTACAATGCTGAAGTCCTGGCAACATATAGGCAGGGGAAATGTCTCTTCCAAGATTGTAAGTCCTTTTTAAAAATATTTTATAGTGTTTTTAACTGTTAATTTGCTCAATTTAGCTGCACATTTATGTTTTTAATGTAAGTAATATTTCTGCCATGATAACTTTATTTATAGATTAAAATTTGTACTTTAAAAAGAGGTATAAAATTTCCATCAATATTTTGGGTGTTTTGCTTTGAGATTTAGCTAATTCAGGCTCTTTCACAAAATAGCTATATAGCTTGACTATTTTATCTCTATCAGTGTGTGTATGTGTTTATAACCACAACTTATTTTAGGGAGAAAGGAAGTAATTAATGTGTGTGAAGGCACTTTAAAATGTAAAACAGGATACAATGTAGTAAGACTTTATTGTAGTACTTTGGTGTATTTAATTGTATATGTAAAGAAATTTAGGCCATTCTGTTGTTTTGATAAAAAGGAAGAGTTCATATTATTTTCAATAAAGTATATCACATTGATTTTTTAAAGGCATCATTAAGTGGATGATAAAATATTATTCATAGAGATTAAACAGCAGTGTTTCTGCAGGACTTAGTGGCTACATCATTCAGTGTTGGTGTTTATTTTAAAAGCCAATCTCCTTTAAAAGAATATTGCTAACAGTGATACAAAAAAATTATGATAATGTAGATCATGTTGACTTGGGGCTACCAGCTAATATCCCAGTGTATTAAGTTGAACCATATGAGATTGTCAATATTCAACCATTTTTGACCTACAAGAATGGAAATTTCTCATGGTACAATCTAATTATAAAAGCTTGCAAAAATCAATAAGAAATATAAAGTTAAGCTGGTATAGGCATAGTTGGAGGGTATGAACAATTAATTATGAAAAAGGAAATGTCAATAAACAGTAAAAATTTGAAAAGGTGCACAACCTCAATAATGAAAGAAAATATGGAAAATCTTTGACTCAGAAATTCATATTCTCAAAAAAATTACAAGGATTTTCCCCTTTTTAAATGGTAAGTTTCTATAGTGCTTGGATTTCTGCAGTATGTATTACTTTCAGAATCAGAAAATTCAATCCAGTTTGAAAGAAAAAGAATGACATGATCTAGAAATTAAAATTGAACTCCCTCATACTTTTATAGATGTAGTTCTAGTTTGATGTTACCTACATCTGATTTTCCCTCTTACATCACAAAGGGCTCAGGATTATGTCACCACTGGGCATTATCTCTTTGAAATACACTGTCATCAGCAAAACCCTCCATATCCTCCTCTGCCTTCTATCTGAATGATACCTCCGTTTTCTTGCTCTAACTAAAACCTGATTCTCTCTCAGACACACTGCTATTCCTGAGGTCCTCTTCAGTGAGAGATATTTTGCCTCCCACAACCCTTCATACCACTGGACTCAGGTGTTTGTTTGATTCCTCAGTGGCATTTCCAAGTCCTTCTTCTCACGCCCTAAAAATAACTTTGAATCTCATCTCATCAGGTCATATCACCTGATACCTTTTCTTGCTATATTCATCTACTGACTCCCAGGTTTCTCCCCTTCATTTTGCCATAATTTTTTATCTGTCCCACTGTCATTCCACTAACAGTACTCTAGTTTTAATTCTTGGTGATTTTCTTATGTATACATTCTCATACCCTATCTTAATTCTTTGACTTTATCTTCTCCAATTATCTTGGTTTCCATCTTATTTCAGTGGCTCACTTCCATACACATCCTTCCAAAACCTCAATTTCAAACATTCCACTCTCCAACCACTGCTTCAGGTACCTTTAACACCTTAATTCCGACAATTCTTCCACCCCTCTATAACTTAGAATTGATTTACCATCTATGAACTATCACTCATCAATCCCCTCTCAATGGCTTTACTTATGTTCTTACCCATTATAGATTCTTACCCGTCTTAGATTCTTACAGGTGAATCATCACAAATACTTCCCTGAATACATTCTCAATTTCCTTTCCCACTCTTCTTTTGATATCTCTGCTGACAAAACCCTAATTTCAGATAAATCCAACTTTCCAATTTCTCTACAATGGTACTTTGCAAATGAATGTGGTTGAGGAAAGACATGTAACCATGATAATTGGCTTTAATTTAAGTTTATGATGACAAACTACAAGTAGGCTGCTAGTGTTACCTGGCAATAGTGTTAAACTACTATGATCTGTTCATGGCCCTCCTACTCTTGAAGATGAATATGTCTCACCTTTTCTCACCTCTCTTCTCAAATACACAATACCTTCATTCTACACTAACCTTGGCTAATACAGACAAATAGAGGGAATTTTCACCATTATTACAGCCAAATATACTGATCTACATGCATCTTTACAACATTATTCTCTGCCTTCCATCCTATTAGAGCAGATGTCCTCTTTTTGCTCATACATAAGTATAAATTAAGGTGCATTAATTTCCTAAGGTAGCCAAAACAACCACAAACCAGATAGCTTATTGTTTCACACTTCTGGAAGCTAGAAGTCCAAGTGTTTCACACTTCTGGAAGCTCTGAAGGACAATATTTTCCATGCCTCTGTCCTTGCTTATGGCAGTTACTAGCAATCATTTTCATTCTTTGGCTTGTAGATGCATCACTCCAGTCTCTGCTTCCATTATCACAAGGTACACTATCCTTGGGCATGTGCCAAATTTCCCTCTTGTCATAATGACACCAGTCATTGTTTAAAGGCCCACCCTAATCCAGAATGACCTCATCTTAACTTGATTACACCTGTAAAGACACAATTTCCAAATAAGATCAAGTTCACAGATATCAGATGGTAGGACTTGAATATATCTTCAGAAGGGACACAAGTCAACTCACAACACTGGGAGCTGGATTGTCTTCACTACTTAAGGTATAGCTCCTATAATTCTTCTTCTATATCCTCATTTTTAATTACCTAGTTTACTGAGACAATTGATGTATAACATTGACATATAACATTGTGTAAATTTGAGGTGAACAATGTGAAGATTGGATGCATGTATATATTGCAAAATGGTTACCACAGTAGAATTAGTTAACACCTCTATCACATCATATAATTACATTTATACCCCACTTTCATACCAAATTTCAACTATGTAATACAGTATTGCTAATTATAGTCAACACACTGTAAATTAGATCCCTGGAACTTATTCATATTATAATTGGAAGTTTGAATAACATCTCTGCATTTCCCCCAACCCCCAGTTTGTTCTATGAGCTTGTTTTTTTTAGAATTCATAAATAAATGAGATCATACAGTATTTGTCTTTCAGTGATTTACTTTACTTATCATAATGCCTTCAAGGTCCATCCATGTTGTCATAAATGGCAGGATTTCCTTCTTTATCATGGCTAAATTAGATAAATTATAGATAGATAGATAGATAGATAGATAGATAGATAGATAGATAGATAGATCGATCTCAGACTTCTTCAATAGAATGATTTCATCTCCTTTGAATATAAACCCAGAAGTGAGGTTGCTGTATCATATGGTAGCTCTGTTTTTAATTTTTGAAAAACCTCCATCCTGTTGTCCATAGTGGCTGTACAAATTTACATCTGCACCAGGAGTTCAAGGCTTCATTTTTCTCCACAGCTTCACCAATACTTCTCTCTTTTTGGTAAGAGTCATTCTAACAGGTACAAAATGATGTCTCACTCTGGTTTTGATACGGGTTACCATGGTGATTAAGTATGTTGAGCATCTTTTCATGTATCTGTTGGCCATTTGTATACATACTTTGGAAAATGTGTATTCATTTCCTTTGAACATTTTTTTTTAATTCAGGTTGTTTAGATTATACTTGCTGTTGTATTTTATGAGTGTCTCATATATTTTGGATATTAACCCTTTATCAGATAGATGGTTTTCAAGTATTTTGCCTCATTCCATAGACTTCTTTCTGGTTTTTATATTGTTTTTTTTTGCTGTGCAGAAATTTTCAGTTTGATGTAGTCTCACTTGTTTTTATGTCTTTTGTTGCTTGAGCATTGGGTGCATATTTTCATACACCTCTTCACCATTTGTATATCTTTTTTGAAAAGTATTCAGTTCCTTTGCCCATCTCTTAATCAGTTTACTATTTTATCAAGTTGTATGAGTTCCTTAAATATTTTGGATATTAACTCCTTATCAGATAATTAGTTTGCAAATATTTTCTCCCATTCCATGTGTTGCTTTTTAATTTTATTGGTTGCTACTTTGCTGGTTAGAAGCTGTTAAGTTTGATGTAGTTCCACTTGTTTGTTTTTGCTTCTGTTGCTTATACTTTGGGTGTGATATCCAAAATATCAATGACAAGAGGATATTAAAGGGATTTTTTTCCTATTTTCTTCCAGGAGCTGAGCAGTTTCAGTTTTTATGTTTTATTAATTAATCCATTTCAAATTTATTTTTGTAAATTGTGTAAGATAGGCGTTCACTTTTATTCTTTTGCATGTGGATATCCAGTTTTCCCAGAATCATTTATTGAAGAGATTATCCTTTCCTCATTTTGTTATCTTGCTACCCTCATAAATAATTTGTCAACCACATATGCAGGGCTTTATTTGTTGATCCTTGACGCTGTTCCATTGGTCTATGGTTTTGCTTTTATGCCAATACCATACTGTTTTGATTACTATAGTTTTGTAGTATAGTTTGCAATCAGGATGTGTGATGTCTTCAGCATTATTCTCTCTCGAGAATATTTTTCCATCCACAGCCATTTGTAGTTTTGTACAAATTTTGGAATTGCGTTTTTTTTTTCCTGTGGAAAATGCTATTAGGGTTTTGATAAAGATTGCATTTAATCTATCGAAAGCTTTTGGTTGGTAGTATGGATATTTGAACAATATTATTCTACTTCATGAACTTGGGATATTTTTCCATTTATTTATCTCTTCTTAATTTTCTTTCACCAATATCTTATAGTTTTTAGTGTCCAGTTATTTAATATCCTTGGTTAAATATATTTATAAGCATTTTGTTGCTTTTAACTTTTGTGAAGAAAATTGTTGTCTTTCTTATTTGTCAGATATTTTATTTTTAGTATATAGAAATGTAGTAGATTTCTGTGTTTTGCGTCCTGCAACTTTACTGAATTTGTTGACTAGTTCTGATAGTTTTGTTAGATGCTTTAGAATATATATATATATATATATATATATATATATATATATATATATACACACACTATATACAAATATGTATAATCATGTATCTGCAAACAGAAATAATTTTATTTCTTCATAATTTGGATGAGTTTTATTTATTTTCTTACCTAATTGTTCTGACTAAGATTTCCATTACTATGTTGAATAGGAGTGGCAAGAGTGGCCACACTTACTTTATTCCTGATCATAGAGGAAAAGCTTTCAACATTTCACCATTCAGTATAAGATGTGGGTTTATCATATGGCCTTTGTTACTTCAAGGTACCTTTCTTCAGTAGTCAATTTTTCAGAGTTCTTAAATGGAAGAATGTTGTACTTTGTCAATGCCTTTTCTATATCTATTGAGATAACTATATGATTTTTTATTTTTCATTCTATTAAAGTAGGATATCACATTTACTGACTTATTGATCACAGTGTGTAATCATTTTAATGCTTTTGTGTTTGGAAAAGATATTTGGTATGATTTCAAGCTTCTTAAATTTTCTAAGACTTCTTCTGTGACCTATCATATGATATTTCCTGAAGACTGTCCTGTGTGCTCTTGAGAGGAATGTGTATCCTGCTGCTATTGAATGGAATATTATGTATATGTCTGCTAGACCCGTTTGTTATAAAATATATTTCAAATCTAATGGTTCCTTATTGATTTTATGTCTGGAGGATCTATCTATTGTTGAAAGTGGATTTTGAAGTCCCCTACTATTATTGTGTTGGTGTCTATTTTCGCCTTGATATTTGTTAGTATCTGCTTAATATATTTAGGTACTCTAACCTTTTCTGCATATATACTTACCATTGTTATAGCCTCTTGGTGAATTGATCCATTTGTCATTCTATAATGACCTTCTTTTTCTTTTATTACAGTTTTTGTGTTAAAGTCTATTTTGTCTGATATAAGTATGGTTCCCTCTGCTCTCTTTTGACTTCCACTTGTATGGATATACTTTTTTAAACTTGTTTTTATTGATATACATTTTATTACTTCATTTTGAGACTATGTGTATTCCTAAAGCTGAATTGAATCTCTTGTAAGTATCATATAGTTATGTCTTGCTTTTGTATTAATTCAGCCACTCTATGTCTTTTTGTTTGGAAAATTTAAACAATTTACATTTAGAGTAATTATTGATGGGTAATAACTTACTAATATCATCTTATTAATTGTTTTCTCACTGTTTTGTATTTCTCTTGTTTCTTTTTTCCTCACTTGCTCTCTTCCTTTGTTAATTGATTATTATCCATGGTAATATGCTTTGACTCCCTTCTTTTTATCTTTTGTGTATCTACTACAGGTTTTTGCTTTGTGGTTGCCATCAAACTTACAAAACGTCTTATTGATATAATAGTCTATTTCACACTAATAACTACTTAACTTTAATTAAGTGATGGTTAACATATCACCATATAACAGTATTAGAGTATTCTGAATTTGATAGAAGAAAACATAGGCAAAACATTCTCTGGTATAAATCTTAGCAATCATATCCTAGGGCAGTCTACCCAGACAATAGAAATAAAAGCAAAAATTAACAAATGAGATCTAGTTAAACTCATAAGCTTTTGCACAGCAAAGGAAACCATAAGCAAGACAAAAAGACAACCTACAGAATGGGAGAGAATGTTTTCAATTGATGGGACTGACCAAAGATTTAATTTCCAGTATATATAAACAGCTCATACAACTTAATAAGAAAAAAAAAAAAAACCAATCCAAATATAGGCAGAAGAACTAAACAAGCAATTCTCCAATGAAGACATATGAATGATCAATAGGCACAATAAAAATGCTCAATGTCACTAATTATCAGGGAAATGCAAATCAAAACCTCACACCAATCAGAATGTCCATCATTCAAAAGTCCACAAATGATAAATGCTGGAGAGGGTGTAGAGAAAAGGGAACCCTCCTACACTGCTGGTGGGAATGTAGTTTGGTGCAGCATTTATGTAAAACAGTATTGACATTCCTCCAAAACCTAAAAATAGACTTACCATTTGATACAGTAATCCCTCTCCTGGGCATCTATCCAGAGGGAAACTTAATTCAAAAAGATACATGCACCCCATCGTTCAGAGCAGCATTATTTACAATAGCCAAAACATGGAAACAACCTAAATGTCCATCAACAGATGACTGGATAAAAAAGTTTATTTAATCTTCTAGTGACCATCTGAATTCTTTGGTTTATTTCTCCTTTCCCTTTCTTTAAGGTGCATCACTACAATCTCTGATTTATTACCAGACTGTCTTCTTCTCTAGCCTTCTTGTTTCCTCTTATGAGAACTCTGGTGATTACCTTCAGTGCCTTCCTAGATAATCTAGAATAATTTTCTGATCTCAAGGTTCTTAATCACACATGCAAAGTTCTTTTTCCCATATGAGGCAACATTCACAGGTTCTAGGGATTTAAATACAAATATTTTGAAGAGCCATTTATCAGCTTTCTGCAGTGATCAACATTTATTAGTTGAATGAATAAATTAATGAATACCACATAATTTCATTTTTTGTATTCTTTTTTTCTTTCTTCAGTTTATTTTATTTTATTTTATTTTATTTTATTGAGTTATAGTCAGTTTACAATATGTCAATTTCCAGGACAGAGCACAATTTTTCAGTTATGCATGAACATACATATATTCATTGTCTCATTATTTTTCACTGTGAGCTACCACAAGATCTTGTATATAATACCCTGTGCTATACAGTGTAATCTTGTTTACCTATTCTATATCTATCTGTCAGGATCTACAAATTTTGAACTCCCAATGTGTCCCTTCGTACCCCCTACCCCTGGCAACCACGTTTGTATTCTATGTCTATGAGTCTGTTTCTGTTTTGTATTTGTGTTCTTTTTTCTTTTTTAAGATTCCACATATGAGCAATCTCATATGGTATTTTTCTTTCTCTTTCTGGATTACTTCACTTAGAATGGCATTCTCCATGGACATCCATGTTGCTGCAAATGGAGTTATGTTGTCATTTTTATGGCTGAATAGTATTCCATTGTATAAATAAATGACATATTCTTTATCCAGACATCTGTTGATGGACATTCCATGTCTTGGCTATTGTAAATAGTGCTGCTATGAACATTGGGGTGCAGGTGTCATCCTGAAGTAGGGTTCCTTCTGGATATATGCCCAGGAGTGGGATTCCTGGGTCATATGGGAAATCTATTCCTATTTTTTTGAGGAATCTCCATACTGTTTTCCACAGTGGCTGCACCAAACTGCATTCCCACCAGCAGTGTTGGAGGGTTCCCTTTTCTCTACACCCTCAACAGCATTTGTCATTTGTGGACTTTTGAATGATGACCATTCTGACTGGTATGAGGTGATACCTCATTGTAGTTTTGATTTGCATTTCTCTGATAGTGATAATGAGCATTTTTTCATGTGCCTATTGATCATTCGTATGTCTTCATTGGAGAATTGCTTGTTTAGGTCTTTTGCCCATTTTTGGATTGGGTTGTTTATTATTTTCTAATTAAGTCATATGAGCTGCTTATATATTCTGGAGATCAAGCCTTTGTTGGTTTCATCTTTTGCAGAAAACCACATAATTTCTTATTTAATTTTGAAGGACTGACTCATTCAATTATCAGGGAAAACATTTTCAAATAGAGTAATAAATGAAATGAAAGTGGAGCTAAAACAATTGGACAAGAAGGAATTCATGTTGTAAAGAGAAGATTTGAAGTAAGGGATAGATAAAATAAGAAGGAATAAAGAATTTGAGAGTAAGATTTCACTTCAGTAAAAATCAGGCAAATAAAATTATGTTAAATCATACAGTATTTTTGAAAGTACATTTTAAGCAGCAAAACACTATAAAAACATAAGCATATTAGTTAATATTTTTATCACTGTTGTCATGAATATACCATTTCTCTCAAAAGACTTCATTATAATTTTCAAAGAAGAAAATTGCATTTTCTTCTATTTATCTTTCTTTACATTTACATTATTGGAAAAAGGAAGAGTGGTACAATTTATAATCCTTGGATAATAAAAGCCCAAAATGGTATTATATTCCGTTATAGTTATGAACTTTTTTGTCCTAATTAAGAAACATTTACTCCATTATCATTAAGATAACCTCCTATGTTACTTCCTGGAAACTTTATTGTTTTACTTTTCAGCTTTTGGTTTATAATACATGTAGGATTGATTTGGATGGGTAATGTGAGATAACGTCAAGAATTACACTTCCCTTGAAGATACACAATTGACTAGTACCATTATTGAAATGCATAACAACTTTGGGATAATTCATATGACCATATAATAGATCTATATAGATAGGTCTCTTTTTTTGGTACTCCTTAGTTTATTCTGTTGGTTATTTATTTTTGTGCCAATACACTGTCTTAATTGCCATCACTTTATAGTAAGTTGATATATTGATATTTGGTTTTATATATATAATATATATATATATATGTGTGTGTGTGTGTGTGTATATATACATATATCCTTCACATTTATTATTATACTTTCAAATTTTTTAATATATATATATCCTCCACATTTATTATTCTTCTTTCAAATTGTTTAATATATTCTTGGCTCTTTGATTTCTATATAAAATTTAGAATTAACTAGTCAGTTAACACAAAAAGACATAACAAATTACATTAGGATTGCATTGAATCAATGTATCAATTTGGAAAGAATTGATAAATTTATAATATTGAATCTTCCAAACCCTGAACATGGTGTATACCTTTATAAATAAATGGGATTTATTTAATTTATCTTAATATTGATTTGTACCCTTCAGTGTAGGGTATAGAGGTATTTTGTATATATTTTTAGATTTATTTCTATGTATTTGGTATTTATGTTGTATAAATGCTATTATTATTTAAAATATTTTATAATTGTTTTGTTGTATATAGAAATATAATTGATTCTCATATTTAGTGTTTGTATTTAACAATTTTTGCTAAATTATTTTATTAATTCTAATTTGTGTCAATAATATTATGGATTTTCTATGTAAACATGCTGCCTATAAATACTAATAGTTTTATTTCTTTTTTTTTCTATTCTTAGACTTTTTTTCTCTTGCCTTATTGTACTAGATAAGACCTCCAGTACAATGTTACATTAAAGTTGTACTAGCAGATATCTCTTTCTTGTTCCTTAGTCCAGGGGAATATTTCTAATTCTTCACCATTGTGTATAACATTTGTTTTAATTTTCTGTAGATCCCTTTTAACCTTCTAAAAATTTTGCCTTGTTTCCTTGTTTGCTAGAAAATTTATCATGAATATTTTATATGTTATCTGCATATTGATATGTTCATATAACTTTTTCTTCTTTATTATAATGTTAATGTGAATTTAGAAATGTTTAACTAAGTTGAAATAAACCCCATTTGATAGTGATACAATATCCTTTCTATGTATTGAATTAAACGTTTAAGGATTTGGACATTTATATTTATGAGAGATACAGGTCTGTAATTTTATTTTCTATTAATAACCTTGTCACAATTTGGTATCTAGGTTATGCTCTTCTCATAGAACAAATAGATAAGTGGTTCCTCTTTTTCTATTCTTTGGAAGAGTTTTTGAATAATTGTTACTATCTCTTCCTTAGGTGTTTGAGAGAATTGATTAATAAAGACATCCACACCTGGAATTCTCTATTTCAGTAAGTTTTTAATTATCAAGACAATATATTTAGTGTACACACAATAATTCATATTTTCTATTACCCCTTATTTTAGATTTCTTTTGTGTTCTTTTTCAAGGAATTTGTCTATTCCATCTAAATTTTCAAATACATTGGCATAAAGCTTTTGCTTTCTTTCATTTTTTTCTGTTGGTATCTTTATTATTCTTTTTTCTTTTACATATCTTGGCTTCAGTTTGCTGTTCTACTTCTAGCTCTTTGAGATGGATACTTGTCATTGATTTTTTCAGTTTTTCTTCTTTTGTAATATATGAATTTAAAGTTATTAAACTTTAAATAGATTTTTACATCCCACAAATATTTAAATATTACATTTTTATGTTATTCAAAATAGTGCTCAAAATATGTTCATGTTTCCACTGTAATTTATTCCTTAACCCATAGGTTGTATTCTTAATTTTCAAAGGTTAAAGTATTTTTTAGTTTTCTTTTTTGTGGTTGGTTTCTAGAGTTATTCAGCTGCAGTCAGCAAACATATGCCATATGATACTCTGATACTTGCTGAGACTTGCTTATCACCCAGTCCATGGTCACTTTTGTTAAATGTTCCATGTGAACGTGAATGTATATTGTGCAGTTGTTTGATGTAGTGTCTTTATACTGTGTCAAATTTTGTTAATCATGATATTCAACTTTTCTGTATCTCTACTGATATATTTTTGTGTTGGTCTATTTGTTACTAAAATAAGTATGCTAAAGTCTCCAACTACAATTATGAGTTTGCATTTATGACTTTACCTTTTATAAATTTGGCTTTATGTATTTTACAGCTATGTCAGTGGGTATATAAAATTTATATTTATTACATCTTTGTATTGGGTTAAATCTTTTAGCATTATAAAATGTCCCTATTTATTTTTACTTATCTTAAAGTTAACTTTGTTTGACATTAGTTTAGCTCCATGAGCTTATTATCCATTAGCATACACACAGTCTCCCCTCTCCATTTAAAAAAAAAACCATTATATGTGTTTATATTTTAAGTGTATCTCCTATAAGCCACTGTGACATTTTTATGTTTTAAATGATGTATTGAGTCCATATGCTTTTTTGTGGTGAGAGCATTTAACATGAGATCTACTCTATAACAAACCTTTAAGTGTACCAAACAGTATTGTTAACTATCGGCACTATGTTATAGAGAAGATCTCTATAAATTGTTCATCTTAGTCCATTTGCTTTTAATGTAATTACTTTATATTTTGGTTTAAATCTAACATTTCATTTATTATATGTACCATATTTTTGTTCTTTATTTCTCCTTTATTGTTTTCCTTTGTATTAATAAAGCATTTTTATTACACATCATTCTCTATTATCTTATATATACATCTTTTATTATTATTTTGTGCTTATCTGAAAAATTAGAACATAATCCTTTGATTTATTGGTACTTATCACAAATTAGTATTTTTACCACCCAGACAATCCTGACATCTTATAACACTTTAACTCCACTTATTCCACTCATCTTTATGCACTATTACTACTATAAATTTTATATTTTATTAAATTTTTTTATTTGAAACTTAACAGATTACTATTATTATTATTATTACTATTATTTATAAATACTTTATGTTCTATACCCAAAACTTTTCTGCTTTATGCTCTTTTCTTAATTTTAAGTGTTTAATCTTGGGTCATTTCCTTCTACCTGAAGAATTCTTGCTTGTGTTTACTTTAGTGTTTTCTGCTGGCAATACAATTCTCACAGGTTTTGTTTATGTAAAAATGTCTTTATCTTATGTTCATTTTTGAAGAGTATTTTTGCTATATTTAAAATCCTAAATTGGCAGAGGTTTGTTTTTTTTTTCTTTTAGAACTTTAAGTGTATCATTCCATTTTCTTTTGGCTTCCATCACTAATTTTCCCCTTTATAACAAGATAGAGGTTCAGATCACCTATGTAACAAATGAATATATAATCATTCATAACATTAAAAACATTCTTTGAAATAAAGAAAACTACTCAGAGATTTAAGTATATTTGAAATGTCCAATATTTTGAGACTGAGGCCACATCTGCAAAAAGCAGACATGTTGTGACATTTGGATGAATCTTCCCATTTCTCACTGTTCTTTGATTGTCTTTTCTAGTATTCTCCAAAGTGATGTGCATGTGCAAGAAAATCTATTGGAATGTGGGAATAGGATATTAGAACATCAATTTATATATTTATTTCATCTTTCAAATTTTTCTATCTTAATGTATGATTTATAAGGTATATTGTTACAGTAGAATATGAATTATAAACACATCACACATATTGAGTTGTGCGCAAAGGAAACTTTGGAAAGCATTACTTTAGACTATAGGAAGAAAATCAAAATCAACACAGGTGCAAAGTATTTTTCCTAGAATTTGAAAACAGCTACCCAGCCAGCAGGTCAGACTTACAAACTATTAAATTTCCAGGAGCCCAGACCATATAATCTTATAGCTACTCCACAGAATGAATGCGGTTTCAACACAGACTAATAGACCATTGATCAGTTGCCTTTTGGAAAGCAAAAAGCACAAGCTTGGATTATTTCATAAATTTATGAAGTTTCCTTTTTTAAGACTATTGAGAGCTGTGGTCCTTAACCAGAGTTGAGTATCCAAATAACCTGAGAAAGTTTTTAAATACAGACTTGATGAAGCCACACCCAGAGATTCTACTTCATGGATCTGGGAGCAGTTCTCAGGCATGATTATATTTTAAAAATTTCCAGGTTAATTCTGATGTTTACCTACAGTTGAGAATTACTGGACTAGAAATTTTTATTACTTAGTGTGCCCAAAATCTTTCCTAAGTAAGTCAATCATTATTTAATGATGAGTATGGGCCAGGATTTTGCTGGTATTAAAGTTGTACATAGGAGGTGAAAATAGATTTGACTCAAATATAAATACACTTGACCATTTTGGCCTATTTTGTTTGTTTCTTTGTTTGGTTGGTTTTACAAACTTGATGGTTTAGATCAGTCAAAAAATAAAGTTCTACTGTCTATGAATATATAAGTATAATCTCAGAATTAGCAATGGTCATGATCTACTGTTTCTGCTAACAACAATAAGGAAGCTCTATTTTTTTATTTATTTATTTATTTATTTATTTATTTATTTATTTACATTTTTTATTGAATTATAGTCATTTTACAATTTTGTGTCGATTTCCAGTGTAGAGCACAATTTTTCAGTTATACATAAACATACATATATTCATTGTCACATTTTTTTTGCTGTGAGCTACCACAAGATCTTGTATATATTTCCCTGTGCTACACAGTATAATATTGTTTATCTATTCTGCATATACCTGTCACTATCTACAAATTTTGAAATCCCAGTCTGTCCCTTCCCATCCCCTACCCCCTTGGCAACCACAAGTTTGTATTCTATGTCTGTGAGTCTGTTTCTGTTTTGTATTTATGTTCTTTTTTTTTTTAAGATTCCATATATGAGTGATGTCATATGGTATTTTTCTTTCTCTTTCTGGCTTACTTCACTTAGAATGGCATTCTCCAGGGACATTCATGTTGCTGCAAATGGTGTTATGTTGTCATTTTTTATGGTTGAACAGTATTCCATTGTATAAGTATACCACCTCTTCTTTATCCAGTCATTTGTCAGTGGACATTTAGGCTATTTCCATGTCTTAATTACTGTAAACAATGCTGCTATGAATATTGGGGTACAGGTGAATTTTTGAAGTAGGATTCCTTCTGGATATATGCCCAGGAGTGGGATTCCTGGGTCATATGGTAAGTCTATTCCTAGTCTTTTGAGGAATCTCTATACTGTTTTCCACAGTGGCTGCACCAAACTGCATTCCCACCAGCAGTGTAGGAGGGTTCCCTTTTCTCCACAGCCTCTCCAGAATTTGTTATTTGTGGACTTTTGAATGTCTCTCCACATAATAAAAGCTACATATGACAAACCTACAGCCTGCATAGTACTCAATGTTGAAAAACTCAAAGGCTTCCCACTAAAATCTGGAACAAGGCTGCCCACTATCACCACTCCTATTCAACATAGTCTTGGAAGTCCTAGCCACAGCAACCAGGCAAGAGAGAGAAATCAAGGGTATCCAAAATGGAAAAGAAGAGATAAAAGTGTCACTGTGTGCAGATGACATGATACTATATATAGAAAACCCTAAAAAGTTCACACAAAACTACTAGAACTAATCGAATAATTCAGCAAGGTAGCAGGTTACAAGATTAATATACAAAAATCAGTTGCATTTCTATACACTAACAATGAAAGTAAAGAAAGAATACCCTTTAAAATAGCACACAAATGAAGCTCTATTTTAAAATAAATTATGCCTTGTGTATCTTATGTAGACATTATAATTATTACCAATTTAAATGACTACTTTCCAAATGAAAATATCATGGACCAGTTTCCCCTTTGTGTATGAACGGTTCAAAATACAGGTCAACATTAGTAGTTTAATTTAATTTAAGTTTTAAGAACATTAACATTGTATGATTTTTCTTCAGAATTTATCTAGGGAATTTAGAAAATAAATTCTACTTGTTTAGACATTTTCACTGGAAGATTACAATGGGGACTGGTTCAATTTACTGTTTTATATAATTAAGTAAGATATTTTACATATTTTAGAATTTGCAAAATAGTGTTTTTATTTCATCTTTGGTGCATAGTTTATTTTTGTTCAAGTTTGTGAAGAAAATACAGTCTGTTCATCTATAACTTAGTATAGGGGAAGCCAACTGTGATGCAAATTATAGATAGACATTATTAACTAAAGGATTCCAGAGAATGCATAAGATTTATCATATCATTACTATTGAAGGCATCTTAATAATAATAGTTATTATCACCATAGTACAAATTCAATTAAAGTATTTTCTTTTCTTTATTTTTAACAGGCAAGATGTAAACATCAGAATGTATGATAATTCCATACCAAGTAAGAATTTAGTCTTTTGAGTTCAAATTTATTTAGATTGTATTTTAAAATAATTTTAAGGAAAATGACTAGCATTTTCCATCTAATGTAATAAAGCTAATTTTTTTGTTAAAATTTAAGAGAGGCATATATGTTGATTGTGTGTTTAAAACATTTCTTGCCTTGAGGTGGATTTGTACTAGCTATTTTAAAGGAAAATATTCGGTTTGTTCTTCCTCATTGTAGAAGCTAACCTTAACTGCATGAGGTTTCCTTGTGTTTAAAATCTACAATTACAAAAATCAAAATAGAGAAGGAAAATATATTCAAATAGATAAAAGTGGACAGTTCACAATTTTAGGAAAGTTCTTAATATGCTGAGCTAAAATCCGCTTGTAATGCTACAACTTTTACCCCAGTTCTAGTTATTCTCTCAGAAAACACATATAAGAAATCTCTAACATTGTGATTAAGAGCATGGACTCTGAAGCCAAGATATCTGTTTGAATCTTAACTCTTCTATTTACGTTATGATTTGGGGCAAGTAACTTAACCTCTCTTGGTGATTTATTTTTCTATATCTATAAAATTATAAATTATATTACCTCATTCAAAGGGTTGTAATGATCAATGAGTCAACATACATAATGTGCTTAAAACACAGTGTAGCATATAGTAAGCACTATATAAGTGTTAGCAGTTGCACCTATTCTATTATTACTCTTACTGCTACTCTTTTATATAAAAGCTCTTTAAATATTTGAATATAATGATCACATCTCTCATTAATCTCCTCATTTCCAGGAGAACAATCCAAGTTATCACACCAATTCCTCTTTTGATAGCTTTTGATCCTCCTGATCACTCTAATCTGAGTGCCCTCAAATGTGTATGTGCCCTTTCTTTAAATATGGTTCTGAAAACTGAATGTAGCATTTAGGTCTGTAGCCCTAATTGCTGTGGCTTGGGATGTTGTTGAGGTCAGAAAAAGGCTAAAATAAGCACTTAGATTTAATCAATAGAGACTTTTACAGACTATGCTTGGGATTGTGCTAGCTAAGATGGGACTATAGAAGAAGAAGACAAGGGAGATTGCTAAGATGGTGGAGTAGAAGGACACATAGCTAACCCTTTCCCAGGTATACACACACAAAAAAACTGTATCTGCATTGAGAAAAATTTGCATGGAATATACACTGAACTTTGGCATAACGTCTCTGGCTTCAGAAATATAAGAAGTATTATCACAAACATGGGGAGAAGAAAAAGTAAAAGTTAATCAGTGAGGAACCTGTCCCCTAGGGAGGGAACAGCAAAGGAAGAAAAGTGCCTTCACTCTGGGAAGCCCCTCTCCAGCTGAGAGTTCAAAAGGGACAGAAAAAAGAACTTCAGAGGCTTGGAGGAGAAAGTAGCAGTTGCTTGGCAGACAGAACTGAGAGAAACCAACATAGAGGGTCCCTGTGATCTCTAACCAAGATGCAAGGTGGTGGGGGTGGGCTAGGATTGGCTACAGGAACTCAGGCTTCCATGGACAAGTCCAGGGAGAGGACTGAGGCTTACTGCATAGAGGCAATCTTAGGTGGCTGGAGTGTTGTGCAGGCTGAGGCTGGGAGAGAGCACAAATCAGCCTGGGTCTCTCCACAGAGAGTACCACTGCTGGTGCACATGGAGGGAGGGGTGCAATGCAGCCTGACCATAGCAGACATCTTCATTAGCCCAGAGGGCATTGTTAGGCACCATTATTGGCAAGCGTTCTTATGAGAAAGGAGGTGGGGTTCAGACATAGCCACCTTCTCGGCTTGCTCTGGAGGGGCACAATTGCTGATGTGCAGCTCCTGGGCATAGGCGAGGCTGAAACCTGAATCCATACCCATGGTGGGTCCCATGAATTCAGAGGCAAGACTGAGATTTGATTCAAGCCCCAGGCAGCAATGGCAGATTTGCCTTCTGGTGCCTTTGTGGACCCATGCCTCTGAGACAAACAAGTGGAGTTCTGGCACGTGGCAAGGATGGGTTTGCAATTAACAGCAGGCTTGCATACCTTATACAGATGCCAGACTGGAGTCTGGGCTGACCTTATTGTGTACAGTGGATCCAGATGTGTGACTGAATGTACACTATGGCAGGTCCTAGTGCTCGACATCAGCAGATCTGCACTGTGTGCTCTGTGGATGCAGAACCTGAGGGATGCCAGAGTGGGTTGCTGACCTTCCCATGGCTGAAGCTGGGACAAGGGCAGTGTCAACAAAGTGTACTTGGTACACCTACATAACAAGTGATATATAACACCACAGAGGGCATTTCCCACTGCATATGTCCTGCAAACTCAGCTTCTTGTCTTCCAGCAGAAGTGCCCCAATGCTGCCTACCACACATAGCAGCTCAGAAAACTGGAAACTTCTATTCCAACAACAGTGGAGCAAATCTGGCTCCATCAGGGCTGTGACATTCACAGGGCAAAGAGGAAGCCCCACTTAACAGCCAGGGCAGGCTCTGGTCACCAACCATGCCTACAATCAAAGTGATAACAGCCAGCACACACAGAGGAAAGATGTGGCCATGATCCGTACTAAAAAGAAACCTCTTGACAAAAAATATTACATATGCACAGTCTGCACAGTGATGCTCCCACTATTAAAAAACAAACAAAAACCCAGCCTTTCAAGACCAGAGTAGATAACTGTTACTCCTAAATTCATGGAGTCAGAGAAATATAACTGAAGTGAAGAAGCAGAGGAATCACTCCCACTTAAAAGAACAAGAGAAGTCCCCTGAAAGAAAGAACAATGAAACAGACTTTGACAGTTTACTACATCCTGATTTCAAAAAGGAGGCGATAGGAGCACTGAAGGAAATAAGAGAAACTATCAATAGAAACACAGAATAGTATAAAATTGAAATAGAAACTATAAAGAACAGCCAATTAAAATGAGAAAACACAATTGCTGAGATCAAAGCCAAGCTAAAAGTAGTCAAAAGCAGACTAAATGAAGCAGAACAAATAAATGATTTAGAAGATGGGATAATAGAAATTACCCAATCAGAACAACAGACAATAAGTAGATAAAAACCAATGAAAGCAATATAAGAGATGTATGAGATAATGTACAGTGTGCCAACCAATGCATAATAGGGGTCCCAGAAGGAGAAGAGAGAAAAAAGGGGAGCAAAAAGATATTTGAAGAAATCATGACTGAAGACTTTCTAAAACTGAAGAAGGAAACAGATATCCAATAACAGGAAGCACAGAAGGATCCAAACAGGATGAACCCAAAAAGACTTATACCAAGACATATTATAATTAAGATAGCCAAAGTTAAAGGAAAGATTCTAAATGCAGCAAGAGAAAAACAGAGTTAGTTACAAGGGAATTCCCAAAAGAATTTCAGTTGATTTCTTTATACAAACACTGCTGGCCAGAAGAGAGTAGCAAGATATATGCAAAGTCCTGAATGAGAAAAAACTGCAACCTAGGATACTCTACCCAGAAAGACTATACTTTAGAGTAGAGGGAGAGATAAAGAATTTCACAGACAAGCAAAACCTAAAATAATTCATCAATACTGAACCTATACTAAAAGAAATATTGAAAGATATTCTCTAAATAGAAAAGTAGCAGGAAGCTATAGAAACGAGAGAACCATAATTGGAAACGTGATAATTACAATGATCTGCAAGAGAATAAACCTGAAAAAATGACATCAAAATCATAAAAGGTGGTAGAGGGAAACAAGAAAATGTAGATTTTCTTTGCATTCTTCTTAGGATGTATTTGAGCTCATAAGACAATCAGATATAAAGCAAACAGATATAGTAAACAAACAGATATATTAATGAATTAACATACATGAAAAACAGGGTAACCACATACCAAAGGCATACAATAGAGTCACAAAAACCAAAAGAAACCAGGCTAATACAAAAGAAAATTATCAAACCCCAGAAAGTAAAACAAAATGGAAAATAAAAGAAGAAATACCAAATCAACTGGAAAACAAAAAACATGGAAAAAAACACATATCCTTTAATAATTAATGAAACTTTCAATAGAATAAATGCTCCAATTAAAAGACATAGAGTGGGAGGGCGACCAAGATGGCAGAGTAGAAGGATGCTCATAGCTCACCCTCTCCCATGAATACACCAAGAGTGACAATCACAGACCCATCCATCCACTCAGAACACCTGCTGAACTTTGACAAAATATCATCTTCTTCAAAAGACAAAATTCACAACAAATCAGGTAGGAGAAAAGTAAAAATGAAAGAAGAAAAAGGAAATTAGTGCAGACCTGTTTCCACAGGGAGGGAGCGGCAAAGGAGGAATAGTGCTTGTATGCTGGCTCCCCCCATCTTCAATGGAGAGGTCAGCGGGAAGGAGGGGGAACCTCTGAGGCTTGGATCTGTACAGAATAGCCTTTGTCTGACAGAACTAAGTTAAACAGGCACAAAGGGTCCCTTTGACCCCCAACCCTAGACACGAACCAGCAATGGTGGGACGGGACAGGCTGCCCAAGCTGGCTGGAAGACTGGGATCAACTGTACAGCAGCAACCTCAGGGGACTGCAGTGTGCCATGCACTGTGGCTGGGAGGGTATAAAGAACAGAACAGCCTGGGTCCTCCATAAGAATACAAAAAAAATAAAGCCACAGAGCTGGTGTGCCCTGGGGGGAAGGACACCATAGCCTCTGTCTCTGCAGACCGACGGCATCATTACTGGCACATTCTCTGGAGAAGAGAGGCAGAGCTCAGCCACAGCCACAATATTCTCAGGTGCAAGGCTCCCAGGTGGAGGTGGGATCAAAACCTGAATCCCTGAGGGGCTCTTAAACTTCATAGGTAGGACTGAGATTTGTTTACAGCCCAAGGCAGAGGGGATCAGTCTGCCCAGGTGCCTCTGTGAACTCACACCTCTAAGACAAATGAACAAAAAGTGGATTTCTGGCACACAGCAGGAGCAAGCACAGGTGCGGCTGTTTCCTGTGAGCCTGCCTACTGAGCTTGGACATGATGCTGCATGGAGAGAGGCACTGAATGGGAGAGCAATCTGCCCACCTACTGTGCATGGAGGACCTGGGATGCAGCACTGGGAGGGGGTATTACCAGCTCTCCTACCACTTCTGGAACATGATGCTGGGAGCAGCACAGACTGGTGGGGGCAGGGGTGTGTGTGACCCAAGGGCATCTGGAATGAGCAAGTGGAGTTTGCACAGCAGGGCAAGGGAAGGAGCAGTGACGACCACAGAACAAAAAGGAGGCCCCACTCAATAAGCAGGGAAGGCTCTGGCCACCCATCACAACACCAGCAACACCCCCAACCAAAGTGATAACAGCCAAAAGGCACAGAAGGAAAACTTGGCAAACACCCATAATTAAAAAGGACCTCACAACAAAATTATTAGGAGCACACGGCCTACATAGGAACACATCCTCCTTCTTTTTTCTTTTCTCTTTTTTCATTTTTCATTTTTATTTTTAAAATTTTTTTATTCTTTTTATTTTTTAATTCCTTTTAAAATTTTCTATTTTTTTAATTTTTCAAATTTTAAAAAAATTATCTCAGTTTCATTTGTTTCTCTTTGTTTTGTTCTTCTGCTATTGATTATACTGTTTTCAAATATTTTTTCTTTTTTTACAATTTTTAAATTTGTCTCAATTTGATTTTTGTTTCTCTGTTTTGTTCTTCTATCACTGATTATAAAGTTTTCAGATCTTTTTTCTTTTAAAATGTTTTCTTTCTATATAGTTATATTTATACATCCACTTTAAATAAATAAATAAACCCCTTCATGACCAGAGTAGATAACTGGTACTCCATAATCCATAGAGCCAGAGAAATATAAATAAAATGGAGGAGAAGAACCACTCCCAATTAAAACAATAAGAAAAATCCCCTAAAAGAGCTATCAATGGAATAGGCCTTGAAAGTCTACTAGATCATGATTTCAAAAAAAGCAGTGATTAATGTACTGAAATAACTTAAAGAGATTGTGAATAGAGACAGATAATCTGTCAAAAAGGAAATTGAAACTATAAAGAGGAGCCAATTAAAAATGGAAAACTCATTTGCTGAGATAAGAGCTGAGCAACAAGCTGTAAAAAGCAGGCTACATAATGCAGAGGAATGAATAAGTGACTTAGAAGATATGATATCAGAGGTCACTCAATCAGAACAACAGAGATAAAAACAAATATTAATCAATGAAAACAATATAAGGGACCCATGGGATAATATATAGAGTGCCAATCTACATGTAATAGTGGTCCCAGAAGAAGAAGAAAGAGCAAAAGGAATTCAAAAGGTATTTGAGGAAATCATGACTGAAAATTTTCCAAATCTAAAGAAGGAATCAGATATCCAAGTACAAAAAGCACAGAGGGTCCCAAACAAGAAGAAACCAAACAGACCCACACCAAGACATATTATAATCAATATGGCTGAGGTTAAAATAAAGGAATGATTCTAAAGGCAGCAAAAGAAAAATAAAGACTTAGTTACCAGGGAAACCGCATAAGGCTTTCAGGTGATTTCTCTACACAAACACTGCATATATGTAATATATATGCACACACACACACACACACACACAAATATGTGGAAACAAACTGTATAACCTAGAAGAAATGGACAAGTTTCTGGAAAAGTACAGTCCACCAAGACTGAATCAAGAAGAAATTGGCCACCTGAACAAACCAATCACTAGAAATGAAATAGAATTAGCAATTAAAAAATCTCAGTGCAAGCAAAAGTCCAAGACCAGATAGCTTCACTGGGGAATTCTATTGAACATACAAAGAAGAGCTCATACTCATCCTTCTCAAACTCTTCCAGAAGACTGAAAAGGAGGGAGTACTCCCAAACTCATTCTATGAAGCCACCATCACCCCAATACCAAAACCAGAAAAAGACACAACCAAAAAAGAAAATTACAGGCCAATATCAGTGATGAATATAGATGCAAAAATCCTCAACAAAATATTAGCAAATGGAATCCAACAGCACATAAAAAACATCATATACCATGATCAAGTTGGGTTCATCCCAGGAATACAAGGATGTTTCAACATACACAAATCAATCAGTGTGATACACCACATCCACAAATGAAAGGACAGAAACCATATAATCATCTCAATACATGCAGAAAAAGCATTTGATAAAATTCAACACCCATGATAAAAATCACTACCAAAGTGGGTATAGAAGGAACATATCTCAACATAATAAAAGCTATATATGACAAACCTACAGCTGTGAAAGTACCCAAAGGTGAAAAAATGAAAAACTTCCCACTAAAACCTGGGAGAAGACAAGGTTATCCACTCTCACCACTCCTATTCAACATAGTCTTGGAAGTCCTAGCCACAGCAATCAGGCAAGACAAAGAAATAAAAGGGATCCAAATTGGAAAAGAGGTAAAATTGCCAATATGCAGATGACATGATACTATAGAGAGAAAAGTCTAAAAGCTCCCCACAAAAACTACTAGAGCTAATAAAAGAATTTGGAAAGGTAACAGGATACAAGATTAATGTACAATAATTGGTTGTATTTACTTACAATAATGAATAATCAACAGGAAAAGAAAGTAAAGAAAAAATCACTTTTAAAATAGCACCTAAAGTAATAAAATACCTAGGAATAAATCTGACCAAGGAGGTGAAAGATTTATACATGGAGAACTACAAAAGATTGATTAAGGAAATTCAAGAGGACTTAAAAATAGAAAGATATCTCATGCTCTTGGATTGGAAGAATCAATAATGTTAGATTTGTCATACAGCCCAAAGCAATCTATAGATTTAATGCAGTACCTATCAATTTACCTAGAACATTTTTTGTAGAACTAGAACAAAACACATTAAAATTTATATAAAATCACAAAAGATGCAGAATTGCCAAAGCATTACTGAAAAAGAGTGAAGCTGGAGGAATAATCCTCCCAGACTTCAGATAATACTATAGACCTACAGTAATCAAAACAGCATGGTACTGATACCAAAAGAGACATAGAGATCAATGGAACAGAATAGAAAGACCATATATGAACCCACAAACTTTTGGTCAATTGATCTTTGACAAAGGAGGCAAGAACATACAATGGAATAAAGACAGTCTCTTCAGCAAATGGTGTTGGAAAAACTGGACAGCAGCATGTAAATCAATGAAGTTAGAATACTCCCTCACATCATACACAAAGATAAACTCAAAATGGCTTAAAGACTTAAACATAAGACAAGACACAGTAAATTTCCTAGAGAAAAACAGGCAAAACATTATCTCACATACATCTCAAAAATGTTCTTCTTGAGCAGTCTACCCAGGCAATAGAAATATAAGCAAAAATCAATAAATGGGACCTAATTAAACTTACAAGCTTCTGCACAGCAAAGGAAACCATAAGCAAAACAAAACAACAACCTACAGAATGGGAGAAAATATTTGCAAAAATGAGACTGACAAGGGCTTATTTCCAGGTTATATAAATAGACCATACAACTTAATAAGGAAAAAAAACAAAGAAACAAGCAACCCAATCCAAAAATGGGCAGATGACCTAAACAAGCAATTCTCCAATGAAGATATACGAATGATCAATAGGCACATGAAAAAAATGCTCATTATCACTAATTATCAGAGAAATGCAAATCAAAACCACAATGACGTATCACCTCACACCAGTCAGAATGGCCATCATTCAAAAGTCCACAAATGACAAATGCTGGCGAGGGTGTAGAGAAAAGGGAACCCTGCTACACTGCTGGTGCGAATGCAGTTTGGTGTAGCTGTTGTGGAAAACAATATGGAGATTCATCAAAAAACTAAAAATATATTTACCATATGACCCAGCAATCTCACTCCTGGGCATATATTGAGAGGGATCTTTAATTCAAAAAGACACCTGCACCCCAATATTCATAGTAGGACAATTTACTATAGCCAAGACATGGAAACAACCTAATTGTCCATTGACAGATGACTGGATAAAGGAGTCATGGTATATTATACAATGGAGTACTACTCAGGCATAGAAAATAATAAAATAATGCCACTTGCAGGAACATGGATGACCATGGATAATGTTGTTCTAAGTGAAGTAAGCTAGAAAGAGAAAGAAAAATACCATATGATATCACTTATATGTGGAATCTAAAAGAAAAAAAGACAAATGAACTTATATATAAAACAGAAACAGACTCACAGACATAGAAAACAAACTTATGGTTACCAGGGGTTAAGGGGATTGGAAGGGATAAACTGGGATTTCGAGATTTGCAGATACTGACTGGTATATATAAAACAGATAAACAAGTTTATATACTGTATTGCACAGGAAACTATATCAATATCTTGTAGCTTATAGTTAAAAGAATATGAAAACAAATATATATATAATCATGTATGACTGAGATATTGTGCTGTACACCAGAAATTGACACAACATTTTAAACTGACTATACTTCAATTTAAAAAGAAATAGAGTGGCACACTGGATAATAAAATAAAAGCCTACAATATGCTGCCTATAAAAGAACCACTTTAGGGTGACAGACACACATAGACTGAAAGAGAAGATGGAAAAAGATAGTTCATGTAAGTGGAAATGACCTGAAAGCAGGGGTAGCAATACACATAACAGACAATATAGACTTTAATACAAAGGCCATAAAGAAAGATAAATAAAGACATTATATAATGGTAAAAGGGGTAAAACAAGAAGAGAATATTACACTCATTAACATATATACACACAGTGTAAAAAAAGAACCTAAATATATAAACAAATACTAACAGATATAAAGGGAGAAATTGATGGGGACACAATAATAGCAGGAGATTTTAACACCACACTAACATAATTTGACAGATCTTTGAGACAAAATCAATAAGGCGATGGAGATACTAAATGACACAATAGAACACTTGGACTTGGTTGATATTTTTAGGACATTACATCCCAAAAAAATAGAATATACATTATTTTCAAGTGCTCTTGTAACATTCTCTAGGATAGACCTCATACTCAGGCACAAAAGAAGCATCAACTAATTTAAGAGGGCAGAAATTATTTCAAGTATCTTTTCTGACCACAGTGCCATGAAACTAGAAATGAAACAGGAAGACAAATGAGAACAAAATGGGGAGACTAAACAATATGCTACTAAAAAAACAATAGATCAATAATGAGATAAAAACCAATTTAAAAATACCTTAAGACAAATGACACTGGAAACACAACCACACAAAATCCGTGGGATGCAGCAAAAGCAGTCCTAAGAGGGAAGTTCATAGCGATACAGGCCTTCCTCAAAAAATAAGAACAACCTCAAATAAACAACCTTACCTACCACTTAAAAGAATTAGAAAAGGAAGTATAAAAAAATCTTCAATTCAGCCAAAGGAAGTAAATAAAAAAGATCAGGGAGGAAATAAATAAAACAGAGATTAAAAACAATAGAAAAATCAACCAAAGCAAGACTTGTTTTTTGAAAGAGTAAACAAAGTTGACAAACCTCTGGCCAGGCTCATCAAGAAGAAAAGAGAGAGGACACAAATAAACACTGTAAGACAGAAAAATTGAGAGATTACAAACAAACCCATAGAAATACAAAATATCATAATAGAATAATATGAACAACTGTATGTCAATAAATTGGACAACATAGAAGAAATGGACAAGTTTCTAGAAACACACAGTCCACCAAAACTGAATCAAGAAGAAATAGATCATTTGAGCAGACCGATCAATATAAGTGAAATAAAATTAGCAATAACAAACCTCCCTGCAAACAAAGGTACAATATGAAATGGCTTCACTGGGGAAATCTACCAAACATACAATATCATACTGATACTTTTCAAACTCTTCCAAGAGATTGAAGAGGAGGGAATATTTCCAAACTCATTCTATGAAGCCACCATCACTCTGATACCAAACTCACACAAAGACCCTACTGAAAAAGAAAATTACAGGTCAACATCACTGATGAACATAAATGCAAAAATCCTCAACAAAACATTAGCAAACAGAATCCAACAATGCATAAAAAAATATCATACACTATAATCAAGTTGGGTTCATCCCAGGGACATAAAGATGGTTCAACATATGCAAATTAATCAATGTAGTTCACCACATCAATGAAAGAAAGGTAAAAAATCACATGATCATCTCAACAGATGCAAAAAAAGCATTTGATAAAATTCAACACCCATTTATGATAAAAACTCTCACTAAAGTGGGTATAGAGGGAACGTATCTCAACATAATAAAAGCTATTTATGACAAACCCACAGCCAACATAACACTCAATGGTGAAAAGCTGAAAGTCTTCCCACTAAAATCTTGAACAAGACAAGGAGGCCCACTGTCACCACTTCTACTGAACATAGTATTGGAAGCCCTAGGCATAGCAATTAGACAAGAAAAGAAATAAAATTGATTCAATTGGAAGAAAAGTGGTAAAATTGTTACTATATGTGGATGACATGACACTATATAGAGAAAACCTTAAAGGCTCCATGTAAAAACTACCAGAACTGATAAAAGAATTAAGGGTAAGGTAGCAGGATACAACATAAAGAAATCATTTCCATTTCTTTACAGTAACAATGAAATATTAGAAAAGAAAAGTAAAGAAACAATCCCTTTTAGAATTTCATCCAGAAAATAAAATACTTAGGAATAAATCTGACCAAAGAAGTGAAAACCTTATGAGCAGAGAAATACAAAACACTGACTCAGGAAATTAAAGACAACTTGAAGAAATGGAAAGATACCCCATGCTCTTGGATTGGAAGAATTAATATTATTAAGATGGCCATACTATCCAAAGCAATCTAGAAATTTAATACTATCCCTATCAAATTACCCAGGACATTTTTCACAGAACTAGAATAAATAATCCTCAAATTTATATGGAATCACAAAAGACACAGAATTGCCAAAGCACTACTGAAGAAAAAGAATAAATCTGGAGGAATAACCCTCCCAGACTTCAGATAGTACTACAGAGCTCCAGTAATCAAAACAGCATGGTATTGGCATAGAAATAGACATATGGATAAATGGAACTGAATAAAGAGCACAGAAATAAACCCACATACTTAATGGTCAATCATTGACAAAGGAGGCAAGAATGTATAATAGAAAAAAGACAGTCTCTTCAGCAAGTAGTGCTAGCAAAACTGGACACCCACATGTAAATCAATGAAGTTAGAACACTCCCTTACACCATACACAAAACTAAGCTCAAAATGGCTTAAATACTTAAACATAAGACACTATACACCTCCTAGAAGAAAACATAAACAAAACATTTTCTGACTAGAATCTTAGCAATGTTCTCCTAGGGAAGTCTACCCAAGCAATATAAATAAAAGTAAAAATATACAAATGGGACCTAATTAAAATTATAAACTTTTGCACAGCAAGTCACCATAAACAAAACAAAAATACAACCTACAGAATGGGAGAAACTTTTTGGAATTGATTCGACTGTCAAGGACTTAATTCCTAGAATAAATAAACAGCTCATACAACTTAACAAGAAAAAAACAAACAACTTAATCCAAACATAGGCAGAAGACTGAAATAAGCAATTCTCCAAAGAAGACATACAAATAGCCAATAGGTACATGAAAAAAAAAGACTCAATATCACTAATTATCAGAGAAATGAAAATCAAAACTATAATGAAATATTACCTCATATCAATCAGAGTGGCCATCATTAAAATGTCCACAAATCTTGTTTATCCCTTCCCATCCCTCCCCCCAGAAACCATAAGTTTGTATTCTATGTCTATGAGTCTGTTTCTGTTTTGTATTTATGTTCTTTTTTTTTTTTTTTAGATTCCACATATGAGCAATCTCATATGGTATTTTTCTTTCTCTTTCTGGCTTACTTCACTTAGAATGACATTCTTCAGGAACATCCATGTTGCTGCAAATGGCATTATGTTGTCGTTTTTTATGGCTGAATAGTATTCCATTGTATAAATATACCACTTCTTCTTTATCCAGTTATCTGTCAATGGACATTTAGGCTGTTTCCATGTCTTGGCTATTGAAAATAATGCTGCTATGATCATTGGGGTGGAGATGTCTTTTTGAAGTAGGGTTCCTTCTGGATATATGCCCAGGACCAGGATTCCTGGGTCATATGGTAAGTCTACTCCTAGTCTTTTGAGGAATCTCCATACTGTTTTCCACAGTGGCTGCACCAAACTGCATTCCTGCCAGCAGTGTAAACAAGGTTATACTGTATAGCACAGGGAAATATATACAAGATCTTGTGGTAGCTCACAGTGAAAAAGAATGCGACAATGAACATATGTATGTTCATGTATAAATGAAAAATTGTGCTCTAATCTGGAAATTGACAGAACCTTGTAAACTGACTATAACTCAATAATAGATAGAAAAAAAAGTCCACAAATGATAAATGCTGGAGAGGGTGTGGAGAAAAAGGAAGCCTCCTACACTGCTGGTGGTTATGTAGTTTGATGCAGTCATTATGGAAAACAGTAAGGGGATTCCTCAAATAACTAAAAATAGACTTGTCCTATGATTCAGCAATACCACTCCTGGGTATATATCCAGAGGAAATTCTAATTCAAAAAGATACATGCATTCCAATGTTCATAGTAGCACTATTTACGATAGGCAAGAATTGGAAAAAACCTAAATGTCCATTGACAGATGACTGGATAAAGAAGCTATGGTGTATTTATACAATGGAATAATAATCATAAAAGAGAATAAAATAATGACACTTGTAACAACATGAGTAGTTCTGGAGATTGTCATTCTAAGTGAAGTAAGCCAGAAAGAAAGAAAAATACTGTATGATGTCACTTATTTGTGGAATCTTTAAAAAAAAAAGGCACAAATGAACCTATTTACAAAACAGAAACAGACTTTCAGACAGAAAATAAACTTATGATTACCAGGGGGAATGAGTGGGAAGGGATAAATTGGGAGTCTGAGATTTGCAAATACTATTATATGTAAAATAGATAAAGTTTCTACTGTGTATCATGGGAACTATATTCAATATCTTGGAGTAACTTACAATGAAAAATCATATGAAAATGAATATATGTATGTTTAGGTATGACTGAAACATTAAGCTGTACACCAGAAATTGACACAACATTGTAAACTGACTATACTTCAGTTAAAAATAGAAGTTAAAAAAAAATAAATCATATGTGCTGCAATCTAGCCAAAATTACATAAAGAAGAAAAGCAAGATAAAGGAAATGTTGGAGATGTTTCTAAGGATCCAGGAATCCTCCCTACATTCCATTCCTACTGTTTGATTGTATTATTGCAACTATTATGATATAAGTAACTGTTGTGAAAACTGGTTTAATCTAGAACATAAAAGTATAAATGTCATGTTAGCAAAATGTATTGCCACATGGAGAAATCTGCTTTTTCCCCCTAACTGATATGCAAATATGCAAATAAAAACTCCAGGAGGAAAGGTATATTTTTATTTATAATTTAATTTAATTAAGCAATATATTTTTTACTCAAGAATATTTCATGGCTGATGAAAGTTTGGTTATTAATGCAAACTGTTTATTATCTTCTGTCATTTCAGTCAATGAGTCAAGCAGAAAATTATGGAATCAACAATACTTCACTTTAACATTTCCCAAACCACCCCAGCCAGGTAGAAAAAAGAGATCAAGACCTTCAGAATTACAAATCACAGTTCCTGTAAGTATTGAAAAGGTCATTTTTAACTAAATCTAAGATGATAGAATGTATAAATATAAATAAAATATAAGTCATTTGAATTTTGCTACCTATTGGAATCATATATTTTAAATGTATGATTCTCTGTAAAGCAGATTACCCCCAACTATTTCAGATTAAACTTTTATTTATATGTGGTTCTCCATTTCAAAGGCATTATATAGCACATAGGCTAGGCAAGCTGGAGAGTCTAATGCTGCAACTGATGGGATCTCTCAGGAAATATTTACCAGCTGCAAAAATATCTAAAATTTGAATCCTAGAAAGAGAGCCAATCTTGATGAGATTTCAAGGCCTCTCCATGTTCTTTAACCTGGCATTCACATACTAGATACACAGAGATTCAAGTTTTCTACTGTTTTTATAAAATGGAGTTAATCTGTTAATCTATCAAGTAACAGAAGCAGTAGCCTACAGAGCTCACCCATGGTGATGTCAGAATATACTTTAAAGCATCTCCCAAAGCAGAGTTACAGTCAATGCTTTATTCAAGGACCATTTATTACATTTGTAGAGATCCAAGTTTCATCCTTCTCTTTACAGTTTTCCTTTAAGCCCATATAACCATTTCACTGACTGGTGATGTCCCTACTGGATAGTTGAAGGATTATAACAAGTAAATGTAAAATTAGTCTATGTGGCCACTATGACAACCAGATTTGACAAAAGTTTGGGTGGGAGTGAAAAAAATACACTACTGCTAAACCAATTAATGTGGATAAAACACTTGTTTTATTTTATGTCTTTGTTTTTGGAAGTTCTTCTTAGAAGAAACTTAGGCTTTCAATTTGATCAGAGACCTGGAAAGCAAGAGTAGAAATCAGGCTAGGCCTCAAGCCTAGAGAATCATAGCATATCACAAGAATTATTATGACAATATTCAAGGGCATCAGCTTATTTCTTATCTAACTTGGGGCTGAAGGGTACACAAAATGTTTCAAAAGAGCTTTCCAGGTAGGACTCCAAAGGGAACCTACTATCAGTTATGAGGACAGGACCTGAAATGTCATGGATCATTGTAGGCCTACTCTGATCCCAATATGAATCACTGAGGAAACTCTAAGGTTTCTCCTAAATTCATTTTATTTCCAAAATGGAATTATCTCACATACACAAACAAACACACACAGAACGCTGAAAAAGAAAAAAAAATGCAATTTTTAATAGATAGTTATTGAAAAGCTAGATTATTTCTTGGATTCAATATAAAAAGATATAACTTGTTCAAAAAAAGCTTATCATTATTCTAATCAATCTTTTCAGAGACATGACAAAAGAAATTTAGAGGAAGTTCAGAAGCCAGCTCATATATGGATAAGGCATTCTTTAAGAAAAAATTTTCCGAGGCCATCTATTTACTTAACTGTCAGGAGACAGACTTCATTCAGACATCCTTATTCTCCTATAACCCATCCTAAAAAGGCACAAACTAAAAGGTCCAAAGATGACAATAAAGGAACAACTCTGAAGAAAGTTTCCAAAAAAAATACAGGCTCACATGAAACAACTCCAGAATACAAGAAAACAGTAAATGATGATAAACCTAAAAGAGGAAATGAAACAGATAATACTCCATCAAAATCATCCCATGAAAGTAAACTATCTGAGAAGTCAAAGTGTAAATCAGAAACAATCCCAGAATCCAAATATTCTAATTCAATCTCAATAAAACATCAAAAAAAGGATAAGAGAGATTCAAAAAATTCCAAGGAGACAGATATTGAATCCATATGTACAAAGAAGTATTCTAAGAGCTCAAAACACAATTTGGATGTCGAATCAGAGACTAGCTCAAAAAGTAGTTCAAATATGGATTCAGTGATGTGTTTTGAAGAGTCTGGTGCTGAACCCATGGAATTTGATATGTGGTTAAAGAATTACTCACAGAACAATTCAAAGAAGCCTCCAAAGAAGGATGCAAAAAAGGATGCAAAGAAGGGTTCTGATGCTGAATCTGTAGATTCAAAAGATGCAAAGAAAGAGTCAAAGAAGGGTAAGAAAGATGGTAAAAAAGATGATAAGAAAAAGGGTGCAAAGAAGGATGCTGGGTCCACTGATGCAGAATCTGGAGACTCAAAGGATGCAAAGAAAGATTCAAAGAAGGGTAAGAAAGATGGTAAGAAAGATGATAAGAAAAAGGATGCAAAGAAGGATGCTGGGTCTACTGATGCAGAATCTGTAGACTCAAAGGATGCAAAGAAAGGTAAGAAAGAGTCAAAGAAAGATGAGAAGAAAAAAGATGCCAAGAAGGATGCAGAGTCTACTGATGCAGAATCTGTAGACTCAAAGGATGCAAAGAAAGATTCAAAGAAGGGTAAGAAAGATTCAAAGAAAGTTGGCAAGAAAAAGGATGTCAAGAAGGACACCAGTTCTACTGATGCTGATTCTGAATCTGAAAGGGATTTTAAAAAGGGTAAAAAAGATTCAAAGGAGAAGAAAGGTTCAAAGAAAGATGTCAAAAAGAAGTCTGCAATGAAGTCTGAAGAGTCTACTGAAACTGAGTCTGACTGGGAGTCAAAGAAGGATAGAAAAGATGCAAAGAAAATTATGCAAGATTCAAAGAAAGGCGCCAGGAAGGATGCAATAAAGGACGTAGAGTCTACTGATGCTGAATCTGATGTGTCTTCCAAGAAAGACCTAAAGAAGCCCCAAATAGTCAGAAGCTCAGATGCTGAATCTGAAGAGTCACTGTATAAACTTGGGCCTAAAAAGAGAGAAGCTGATGAATCAGATGCCACATCTACAGATTCAAAGAAGGAAGCACAGAATCTAAAGAGAGAATTCAAAATGCCATCCAGAAGGACTACATTCAAACAAAAAGAAAAAAAAATAGGTGCAGGTAGAGTTCCTCCATCAAGGGAAAGACCACCACTACCTCCTTGTGAGCCTTTACTGCCATCACCTAGGGTCAAACGTCTCTGTCAGTGCCAGATGCCTCCTCCACCTCCAAAACCGAGATATGCTCCTTTGGTATGTTTATTCCTGTTTTATCTTTAGAAAAAATTGGATCAAAAATGACAGATTTTAAAAGTTTAAATTTATATTTTTTCTAAAGAGTAGTTCTCTTTTACTGGAATGTTGACAAGTTTAGGTCTCACAGATGAGAAAGATGAAGAGTACTTCAAAAGGACTCAAAAGTTGCAAAACAAATGCCAAAAAGTGAAGAATAATATTTACTTTGGAGCAGAGAATTGGCTTGTGATTTAAGAAAACATTTATAATTACTTGTAAAAAGAGTCATATTACAAAAGTGGTTAACTATTTTATACTTAAGATTAAACAAAAATGAAAATTGACTAAAACTTCTAAAGGACAGATTTAAGTGAGATATAAAGACATTTCCTAGGAGGTTGCTGAATATAGCAAAAACTCAACCAAAATTCAGACATAGCAGGGTAGAAAAATAACATACTAGGATACAGATATGCAAAAAATTGTTTAATCCATATCTGAACTAAATAAACTTTTTTATGAACTGTCATTCTTACTGCTAATCAGGAAAAGATGTTAACTTGCCAGAAGTGACTAGGTCTTCTTTGGTTTATAACAGTCTCTTTGAGGTTAATCCAGTCTTTTTGGAGATACTCTGGAAATTCAGAGTTTCTATTTCTCACTTCCCAAGGATCTCCCCTTCAATCCCCTTTCTTCCAAAACCTGGCTGTAAGGGGAAGCTTAGTTAGACATCTCATTTTGGATAGAAGAGCTCCTGTTCCATTGTTGTCCTCCCTTGCTGGCTCTCCGATTTTTGGTTGAGGTGCATTCATTTGAATGGTTTCTGGTCTCTGTTTCCTCTGCTTTCACACAGTGTTGTCTATTCTTAGCATGGTAGGTCTGATGCTATCTGTCCTGCTAAACTCAGAACATCTGTATATTGTGGCTGATTCTTGACCTTGATCCTTATAATTAATTAATTTTCTCCCTCCTTTTCTCCTATTCCTCCCAGTCCTCTTATTCTTCCTTCTCAAAGGGCTTCTAGTATCTTCTAGATCAGTGAGAATCTCCCTTTACCTTGTGTTTCAAGTTTTTCTATCCTTGGTTTATAATAAAATTTTATGTATTGATCTTCATTTGCTCTTCATATATCTTCCATTTGGGGGAGGGATTTATAAATCCTTTTATCTCTCTCAAAAAGCCTGAATTTCTCTTGCTGGACTTAATATGTCAGCTTTGATACTCAAAGCTGATTAATGACTCCCTTGTTCAGGGGTCAGTCTTAGAGATTGAGTTAATGAGTGGATAGCCAATAGAGCAACAAAATTTATATGAAATGAAAATATATTTGTGGATAATTTTAAGGTAAATGAAAAAAATGGACCCTCAAAAAGCTGAATTCTTTTCCAAAAGCATTTTTTTATGAAAAATAAGTAAAATACAAGAAAACAAGTTGGAGCCAAGGGTTAATTTTAATTGTAAGAAACAATTTTCAGGGCATGTTCTGGGCTTGTATATATTCATACTAAGTCTCTTTAATACACTTCTGTCTGCATGACTACCATCCAGTTAGGATCTTCCATCCCTATCACTTAACTGAAACTATTCTTTTCAAGATTACCAAATACTTTTTGTAGCCACATATTCTGGTTTCTCTTCTCTCCTCATGTTACTTTACAATCCAGCAGCATTTAAATCAACCTTTTCTTCTTTTTAAAAACACTTACTTTACTTGATTGTATGCTTTCCTGTTTTTCTCCCTACTTACTAGTTGTATTTCACCACCTTTATTGTATCCTACTGTTCTTCCCCTTTAATGTTGGTATGATATAAGACTTGGTCCTGGGCCTTCTCTATCTAAAATTCTCCCTTGGTGAGTCCATCCAATTCAATAGTTTTAAATACCATCTATGTATTGATGACCCCAAAATTAATATATTCAGCTTTGGTCTCTCCAATGAATCCTAAATTATTTATATCTAATCAACTACTTGAAATTTTCAGTATAGAATCTACTAGGCATCTCAAACTTAACATATTCCAATAATACTCAACTCATCCTAAAACCTATTCTTCCCCAGTATTCTCCACCTTAGTAAGTGGCACTGTTGTCCACTCATTTGATCTTTTAAAACCTGGATGTAATCTGTGATTCTGCTCTTCTCCTCATCCCCCACATGTAATCAATCAATAAGACTTGTCTACCATAACTCCAAAATCTATCATGGATCAGTTCACTTCTTTCCATCTCAATCACTACCACCTTAGTGGTCCCCATCATCATCATCCTCTTTGCTGAAATACTGCTGAAATACTAATCTTGCTACCTCTACTCTCCACTGCTTAAAACACTCTAGTGGTTTCTCATTACATTCAGAATAAACTAGGTGTCTTACCTTGGATTGCAATGCCTACATTATTCAGTCCTTGCCTATTTTCCATCCTCATCTTGAACCAATTTTCCATTTCATTTTATGATCTAGGCAAACTAGCATTCTTTTTGTTTCTCATACACATTAAGATTGTTTTCTTGCCAAGCATTTGCATATGCTATTCCCTCTGCTTGGAATGCTTCTCCCCAGATCTTTGCATGACTAATCCTTCTCATCATTTAGTTTTTCAGATTAAATATTATATTATCTCTTTAGAGAAACCTTCCCTGATTAGCATATCCTACGTCATCCCCTCTTGCAACAATACTCCAGTCACTCTTCTAACCCTGAATCTTACTTTATTCCTCTTCATAGAATGTATCTTTATATAAAATTCTATATTTATTTATTTGCTTATTAATTATATTCATCATTTGAAATCAGGCTCCATGCAATAGTGAACCTGATCTGTTTTATCATTCCTTTATCTGCAGTTCCAAAAGCAGCACGTGGCCTACATTTGATCAGTTAAGAAATTTGGGCTCTCTAAAAGAGCTGCAGATCATATCACCCTAGTGGCTTCTGACATCCATTTACCCAAGCATTTCTACTCTAGCAATATTAGACTAAAATGACCAAACAACAAACATTTTGGAAGTGGGGCAGAGAAGTCACAATAGAACAGTTTACATTCTAAGAGGATGTCTGAAAAGGAAACATATGTATCCTTCTTGCATGTGTGTGGGGAATTTATGATGAGACTGTGTCATGTATCTTAGGTCTCTTTTAGTATGAGTTTGAAGAACCATGCCCTTACTCCTTCCACCAGAGTCCTGTTGGTTCTCATAGCAGCACATAAGTAAGGCTAGTGCCTTGTTTCAATGTCACCTCTGTTTATACTCCTGGATTAAAAGAATTCACACTTGAAATTATGTTTGTAAAGCTTGACATGATCTTCCACTATGGATGAAGAATTCATTATATTCCACTTACTGAGGTGGAAAACTAGAGTGTTAAGTTTAAAGTGTTTTGTTTTCCATTCTAATTTTTTCTTTCTATTTTTTTATTTAGAAATAATTGAGATACATCATTATATTAGTTTCAGGTATACAACATAATGATTGGATATTTATATCTGTTTAGAAATTATCATCACAATAAGTCTAGTTAACCTCCATCAATGTGCATAGTCACAAAATATTTTTATGTGTGATGAAAACTTAAAATCTACTTTCCTAGCACTGTCAAATATACATATGGTATTATTAACTAACGTTACCCTACTAAATGTTGTATCTCCATGACTTATTTGTTTTATAGCTGGAAATTTGTACTTTTTAACCCCTTTCACCCATTTTGTCTACTCCCCACCACCTCCACATCTGACAACAACCAATCTGTTCCCTGTATCTCAGTTTTTCTGTATCTCTGTTTTTCTGTTTTTGTTTTGGGTTTTTTAATTGTTTCTACATATAAGCAAGATCATACAGTATTTGTCTTTTTTCTGTCTAACATTTCACATAGTGTAATTCCTCAGGTTCCATCCATGTTGTTGCAAATGGTAAGAATTCCTTCTTTTTATGACTGAATAATGTTCCAATGTGTGTGTGTGTGTGTGTGTGTGTGTGTGTGAATATACATATATACATATATATATTCTACAATTTTATTTATTAATCAATTGATGGATACTTACATTGTTTCTATGTCTTGGCCATCTTAAATATTGCTGCAATGAACATGAGAGTGCGTATATCTTTCTGAGTTATTGTTTTCATTTTCTTCACATAAATACCCAAGAGTGGAATTTCTGGGTCATATGTTGGTCCTATTTTCAATTTTTTGAAAACCTCCATACTACTTTCCCTGGTGACTGCACCAATTTACATTCCCACCAACAGTACACAAAGGTTCCGTTTTCTCCACATCCTCACCAACACTTATTTCTTGTCTTTTTGATAACAGCCATTCTAACAAATTTGAGGTGATATCTCATTGTGATTTCGATTTACAATTCCCTGATGATTAGTGATTTTGAGCACCTTTTCGTGTGTCTGTTGGTCATCAGTGTGTCTTCTTTGGAAAAATGTCTGTTCAGATCCCTTGCCCATATTTTAATTGAATTTTTATTTTGCTATTGAGTTGTATGAATTATTTATATATATTTTATGTTAACCCCTTATCAGATATATGATTTGCGAATATTATTTCCCGTTCTGTAGATTTGTCTTTTCATTTTGTTAATGGCTTCTTTTATATGCAGAAGCTTTTTAGTTTGATGTAGTCCCACTTATTTAGTGTTTTTTTTTTTTTTTTGTCATTGCTTTTGCTGTTAAATCCCAAAAATCATCACCAAGACTGATGTTGAGATGCTTCTCTGTGTTTACTCCTAGGAGTTTTATGTTTTCAGGTCTTAACATTCAAGTCTTTGATTTGTCTTGAGCAGATTTTTGTGTATGGTTTGTGATAATGGTCCATTTTCATTCTTTTCCATTTGGCTGTCCAGTTTTCTCAACACAATTTTTTGAAGAGACTGTCTTTTCCCCTGTATATTCTTGGCTCATTTGTTGTAAACTAATTGACAGTATCTGCATGGGTTTATTTCTGGATTCTCTATTCTGTTCCATTGATCTAAGTGTCTCTTTTTTATGCCCAAACTATGCTGTTTTGATCACTATAGTTTTGTAATATAGTTTTAAATCAAGGAGCTTGAAGCGCCCTGCTTTGTTCTTTTTGCTCAAGACTTCTTTGGCTATTTGGGGTCTTTTATGGTTCCACACAAATTATAGGATTGTTAGTTTTATTCTGTTAAAAATGCCATTGGAATTCTGATAGTGATTGCGTTGAACCTGTAGATTGCTTTAGGGAGTACAGGCATTTCAACAATATTAATTCTTTCAGTCCATAAGCATAGAATAGCTCTCCATTTTTTGTGTATTCTTCAGTTTCTTTTATTGTTGCCTTATGGTTTTCAGTGAACAGGTCTTTCATCTCCCTGGTTGAGTTTATTTCTAGGTACTTTATTATTTTTGATGCAACTGTAAATGGAATTGTTTACTTAATTTCTCTTTCTGTTGTTCATTATTAGTGTAGAAAAATGCAATGGAATTTTGCATATTGATTTTGTATCCAGCAGCATTATTGAATATATTTGTTAGTTTGAACTATTTTTGGTGGCGTCTTTAGGATTCTCTATATATGGTATCAAGTCATCTCCAAATAGTAACAGTTTTACTTCTTTTCTGATTTGGATGTCTTTTATTTCCTTCTCTTGCATAACTACTCAGGCCAGGATTTCCAATAGTATGTTGAATAAAAGTGGTGAGAGTGGCGTCCTTTCCTTGTTCTTGATCTCAAAAGAATAGCTTTCATTTGATATCACTGAATATTATGTTATCTGTGAGGTTCTTATATATGACTTTTATTATGTTGAGGTATGTTCCCTATGGAACACTTTATTGAGTTTTTGTTATAAATAGATGTTTAATCTTGTTAAATGATTTTTAAGTCTATTGAGATGACCATATGTTTTTAGCCTTCATTTTATGAATGCAATATATCACATTGATTGATTTGCTGATATTAAACCATCCATCCATCCCTAGAATAAATCCCACTTGATCATGGTATATGATTCTTCTAATGTATTGTTGAACTCAATTTGCTAACATTTTATTGAGGATTTTTTGCATCTATGTTCATCAGGGATAGTGATCTCTTTTTTTCTTGTGGTGTTATTGTGTGGTTTTGGTATCAGAGTAATGCTGGCATCATAAAATGAGTTTGGCAGTGTTACTTCCTCTTCTATTCTTGCAAGAGTTTGAGAATGGTTGGCATTAATTGTTTAAATATTTGGTCAAAGTCACCAGTGAAGCTGTTTGGTCCCAGACTTTTGTTCGTTGAGTGGTTTTTGATTACTGGTTCAATCTGCTTACTAGTAGTAAGTCTGCTTAGCTTTTCTATTTCTTCATGATTCAGACTTGGTATGTCATATATTTATCTCTTTCTTATAAGTTGTACAATTTGTCAGTGTATACTTGTATGTAGTAGTCTCTTGTGGTCATTTGTATTTCTGTTGTATTTGTTGTAGCAGATGTCTCCTCTTTCATGTCTGATTTTATTTGAATCAGCTATATTTTCTTCTTGGTGAGTCTAGCAAAGATTTATCTTTTATTAAAAATCTTTTTCTAGAACCAGCTCTGAGCTTCACTATCTCTTCTATTGTTCCTTTAGGCTCTGTTTCATTTATTTCTTCTCTGATCTTTGTTATTACCTTCTGTCTGCTAACTTTGGGCTTAGTTTGCTCTTCTTTTTCTAGTTCCTTGAGGTGTAAATTTAGTTTACTTAAGATTTTTCTTGTTTCTTGAGGCAGGCATTTATCATTATGAACTTCCTCCTTAGATCTGCTTTTACTGCATTCCAAGTGTCTTGGTAAGTTGTAATTCCATTTTTATGTGTCTCAAGGTATATTTTGATTTCTCTTTTTATTTCTTCTTTGAAATATTCATTGTTCAATACCGTGTTGTTTAATCTCCACATGTCTGTGATTTTTCCAGTTTTCTTCTGGTAATTGATTTCTAATTTCATGCCACTGTGGTTGAAAAAAAAAGTTTGATATGAATTATTTCTTCTTAAACCTATTAAGACTTGTTTTGTAGCCTAACATGATTTATCCTTGAGGATGTTCCATGTGCACTTGAGAATAATGTGCATTTCACTAATTTTGCATGGAATGCTCTGTATATATTGGTTAAGTTCATCTTGTCTAATGTGTCATTTAAAACCAATGTTTCCTTATTGATTTTCTTTCTGTATGATTAATTTTTATTTATGCATTTTAGTAATAAAAGTAATACAAATTTATTACAAAAAATAAAGCAATACAAATATATAAAGAAAATTATATACCCTCATGCCTACTCCATAGTTCCCTACACTTGTATCCTCTTGCAGTAATCTATGTTAGCAACCTGGTGTCCCTTTTTCATTTATATCATCTTCTTCTATTTAGAAACATATGTAAGCAGATAGATTGATAAATAGATAATTTGTTTTGACTAAAATAAAACTATTCATATGCAGTACTTTATAGCTTACCTTATCACTCAATGTTATCCTGGTCATCCTTCTAAGCCAGTAGATATATATCTAATGTTATTGTTTTTATTTCCAACTTATTTATGACCACATACATAATTTTGTGTAATGGGATATTTTACATTCAGATTAGTTTTACTTCAGTCTTTTAATTTTGTTTTCTCCCCACTCCCCATTTCTACTTTCACTCATTGCTTCCTCTTATCTCCTCCGTAGATAACACTTATCAACAACCTACTATGTATCATTCCATACTTCTCTCCAAGATTTACTTTACTATATCAAACTTTCAAGCACACTCACATACACACACACACACACACACACATACAGGGTGGGGAGGATTAGAGGATGGGAGGAGTGGTACAGAGATCAGGAGAGAGAGTGAAGGTTTGTTACCATTTTATTTAAAGACAATGAAATAATACATACTTCTCTCCATCCTGGTCAGAAATAGCTGTTTTGGTTCTTACTTTTGCCATTCTAATGGATACAGAATTACTTCATTGATACTTTAATTTGTGTTTCCTTGATTACTATTGAGTTTTAACATCTTTTGAATGTTTTGTGTCTGCTTGAGTTTAATAATTTCAGAATTATTTCTTTGTATCCTTTGTTTATTTTTCTCATTATTTATGTCTTTTTTATCAATTTATGAAACATTCTTTGTGTATTTAGAAATTAATTCATCTGTCTTCTTTTTGGATTGTCCACAACTGTCATATATCCATTGATTTTTTTCATGGTTTATTTTGCCATACAATTTTTTTTTAATTTTTATAAAGTCAAATATATCTGTAATTTCTTTTATTTATTCTTGGCTTTCTATATTGGTGGAAATTATCTTCTCCATAGGATAGTTTTCAGTGGGGACTAAAAAAAAAAAAAACCCACAAAAACTAGTCCTCAGTAAATAATAAATTGTCATCAACTCCAAACTTCTGAGCACTGTGATAATTGAGGTTTTATTGCACTGAAATACGTTTTTAAAAAGAGACTTCCTAATATCTCCCAAAATAATTAAAGTTGTTGGAAAATAGGAAGTGCCATGCATGTTGTATAATTTAATGGCCACTATCTATAGTTTTGGAATCAGACAACTTTAATTTGAATCCTTACTCTATCACTTAATAGTGGGATACTTTTAGGGAACTTTCTTTATCATTTGGAGCATTATTTTCCTCAAATGTAAAATAGGGCAATAACAGGACATTCCTTATAGGAAAATGAAGAATATAAAGTACCTAGTATAGGATCTGGTATTGTATTATTGCATATTCATGGAGCCCCAGTATTATTAAGATTCCAAAAATAATGACACATATGGATTTTAATTTCATCCAGGCTATATGAACACAGGTAAAAGAAACCAACTCAGTACAAATTGTTTAAGTCAATAAATAAACCAATCAATATTTTAATTGTCACCTTCTGCTCAATAAAATCAACTGATATCTTATTTCATTCTCTAGCAGGTATTGTCATTTACTGAGTGCACAGACGTTACATGGCATTTTACTCAATACTAGGCATTTGATTAAATAACATCTTGTCAATTTCTACAGTTAATTAAGGGGCCAAAAGAAGATCAATCAAATAACTAGAAAATCCAAAAAAGGAGGCTACAAGATGATTCATTGTTGTTATTCCAGGAAAGTAGATGTTATCTGCATAAATTTAGAATGCACTTCAAAGTACTTATTCTATCTGAAATAAGCCAAACACAAGTTCAAGTTAAACAGATAGGGACTGTAGAACTGTGGGGCCTGGTTTAATTTACACTTTTTTTTTTCCCTGAAACACATGCTGCTTCATGATAAAATAAGATAAGTAAGTCCCTTTCCTACTTTGGGCCTGTTCCTTCATCTCCAAAATGAGGACTCAAACCTAGATGAACTATAAATTGAAACAGGTGTGGAACAGCATAGTAGGAGGGTTTTGGTGTTCTCTAGTGGTGCCTGAGAGAAGTAGGCCATATGTTTTCCCATAATTGACTTGGAAAAGGGATGGAATAGGGATGGAATAAGGATACCCCTAATGAGGTAGCAGAGATGACTGAACTACTAGAAGTCAAGAAATAATAATGACATTGAATGAAAACCTTATAGAATCCTTCTTAGGAAAGGATAGAGGAATTCTTAGGTACCACTCTGATTTCTAGAGTTTTTGGAAAGAATTCAAAGATGTATACACAATACAGAGTCATGACTTAGGAGGTCACTTTTTTTTCTGACACTGTAATTACCTAATTTGATCCTTTTTTTTTTTTTCCCAAAGCTACAGTTGTTTTTAATTTGAAGCCATCTCATGGCATTTGATGATGAGATTTAGTATAGTGTAATGGCCCAGACATAGAGAAAGACATAAGTACATATTAATGTTAGTTTGTTTTTATTTTGTTTGCTGGTCACTTCCATATCTCTAAATGATGTATTTGTATGGTTTCTTCTCAGTTGTACACGTTTTCTATTGGTTTTCTTCCAAAATGGATGAAGATTTTATTCATCTGCATCATTCTCTCTCCCCTCTTTCTAATATGTTTCTATCTTTGTTTTTAGTTCATTTATTAGCTACCTTTGTAATTCTAATTTTGTATTTTTTACTTTTTTCTAAGTGCTTTTGTCTCTTTAGTTCTCCTTTCTTATCCCTTTTCTCTAGTTATTTTTTAAGTGCTCTATTAATAGTCCCCTGTAATAACTTTTACCAAGTACTATGGCCTTGTCTCCATCCTCATTACTTTGTGACCTCTTGCTTTCATTGGAAATGTGTCTCCCCCTCAGCTTTCCTGAATTTCTACTACTTTGGTTTTCTTTTGTCCTTTCTAACCACTATTTATCTATATTCAGTTCTGTTACTTCTTAGACCTCAAAGCTGTTTCCTATGGTTCAGTTTTTTTTTTTACTTGTCCTCTTCTCTGTATACTATCTTTGTAAGCTTTCTTCTATTATTATAGCTTCAATTTTCACTTTTCTGTAGGTATTTCCAAATATGTATCCCTAAACTATTTTCTCATCCATACTGTTGTTGGCTATCTCTTATTTTCTATCAATTTCTAAGTTGTAGGAGACAGGAAAAATGGATTTGAGATTTAACTCTACCATTAAGTAGTAGAGTTTTGTTTTTCTTTTTTTCATGTGGGATTTGGGTTAAGTCATCTGACAATGAGAATAACAATGCCTAACCTACTCACTAGAACAAACTGCTATTAGGTTCAAATTAGAAAGTGGGTGTGAAAGAGTTGTGTAAATGCTAGAGTACCAAAACAAAGGTAAGACTTTATTAGTGTTATTACTGTCTTTATGACTTCACTTATATTATTCTCCTTTTTTTCTACAATTGGGTTCCCATCTGTAGTTGTCTTCTTCAAAGCTCAACTTCCCCTAAGAATCCTATGACACTTATTGTTATCTATTCATTGGGTTGATGTTAATATTGTCTTCCAACCAGACTGAAAGCCCTTCAAGGGCAGGAACCAAATCCTTTTTATTAATCATAGCACCCAGAACATTTTTTGGCATGTAGAAGATAGTTAATATATATATTTGACTGATTAAATTTGAAAATTTTCCAGACCAAGCTCTGGTTTTATTATTTTATAAGTTGAAAATTTATATTTAGAATATATTTAGAATAATCTGTGGTACTCAGTAAATTGTCCATCGTCATTTCTTTGTTTCATCTGTCAACAAATATTTCTTGAGCAAATATTCTACGTCAAACACTGAGTTAAACAGTACAGATACATACCTATTTCTGTCATAAAACTTAAGCTTTTCCCCCAGGAAATGAAAATGCCTACAGCTCATCTTTCAATTGTCTTCTCTTTTGAAACTAGAATAGAAACATGAAATATCACATGAACATCCCACCTTTATATTCTATCCTTATCTACTTTATTCTTGAAAACTAGAATTATAGGTCTTTAGAAAAATATTTTATAAATTTCAATAATTAAGATGAAAACATTAATTTTGAAAGGAATAGATAATTCCCTTGTCTTGATAATAGCTATCTATCAAAAACTTACAGAAAACAGTTAAATAAAGTCAAGATATATTTTCATTAAGATCAAGAATAAGATTAGGATACATTAGAGACATCTTTAATTCTTTTTCTTTCAAAACTCTTATTGGATCCTGTTACCTCAAGATGTATCTAAAATCTGATCACTTCTCATCAACTATATTGCTGTCACCCTGGTCCCAGCCACTATATATCTCTCCTATATTACTACAGTGGCCTCCTAAGAGATTTTCCTGCTTTTAATCATTCCCCTTTATATTCTCAGCACTGCAAATAGAGTGTTCCTTTGGAAAATGTACATCAGATCATGTCAGTCCTCTGCTTAAAACTTTGCAGAGCACCTGTTAAGAGTGATTCAAATGCTCTGAATCTTAATTGTGGTAGTGCTTTGACAAGTGTATATATCTGCTGAATTCAGCAAGCTGTACAAATAAAATGGATGCAGTTTATTAAACATAAATTTAATTGATAAACTTAATTTAAATGTATTTAGAATTAACATAGGTAAATTAAACCAAAGAGAAATAAACTAATTTGAAAACAACAAAAACTAATACCTTACCATTTCACTCAAAATAAATGTCAAAATGCTTACAACTGCCAACAAAGTCCTAGATAATCTGACTTGCTGTTCTTTCCTATTTCATATTTTCCTCTTCATCAATCTAATGAAGCCACATTGGCATCCTTCCAAACATCTCAGAAATACTATTTAGGGCTTTTGCACTGGCCCATTCCTCTACCTAAAATGTTAATTCTCTCTTTCTAATATTTGCTTAAAATTTAATTTTTCAATGAGGCTAATATAACCACACTATTTAAAATTGCAACAGTCTCCACCATTGCATGCCAATCCTTGCCTCATCTACTTTTTCTGTGAAATTTGCTACCTTCCACTATGTAATTTACTTACTTGTTATGTTTATTTTGTGTATCCTCTCATAAAAAAAACTCTAGGCATAAAGATGATGATTGCAATACTGGCTGTAAGAGAAAAACTTTGGAATTAAACTAAATGTATACAATTAGAAGAGTGGTTTAGTAAATATGAAACAAAATAGCATGCATTCATTCAAATACTATGAAACCTTTAGAATTAGAGAAAGAAGTTTATACTATAATATTGAGAGAAAGAAGGAGGGGAAAATACTATGGGCTTGTAACTAAGCAAAAACCTGCATGTTTGTAGACAAAGAGTAGACAGAAATATGCAAATGTGAAAACACTCGTATTAGTGTGGTAGAATTTGAAGAGACTATCAGCATTCTACTTTTTATATTTTTATATTATCAGTTTTTGAAGTTCTAGTCCACTAAAATAGTCGTGAGATCTTAAGATTCATAATGTAACATTACCTAGGACTTGATTCCTACACAAATGCTGGTGGTTGGACTATTATTCAGTACTTCACATCTTTCAGCGGACATTAGAATCACCCAGGAAAGTTGTTTAACATGAACATTGCTGACTCCATTTCAGATTTTTACTTGGTAGGTAAGAAATAATAAAAATGATATTTAAGTTTCCTTCCACCTATGACATTCTGTGCTTCATTGTAGTCTTTAACACACCAGGAACTCTCTATAATTAGAAGATAAATAAAGTTCTACTTTTTTAATTTAATTTTTTCTACTTTATTCCTCAGCCTGAAGCAAAATGGATTCACAAGCTGCTTTAAAGAACAGCTGAGCACTTTGTTTCACAGAATGGCCTTACCACAGTTAACACTAGCTACTCTCAAATGAGCATTTCTACTTCTGTGGAACTGTAATAAATAAAAACAAGTCTTCCGTGAGCACCAGGAGCTGAATTTTTACGTGTAATTTATAAAGGTGATTTATAGAGATGTGTGCTTTATTTACTAAAAGTCTGAACTACTGAAACCAAAATACTGCAGCATTCTACACCACTTTACTTTGGAAGACATTTCCGAGTTTAGGCTGAAAGTTGGGAATCTTCTTTGGAAAGCCCTTGTCATGTTCAGTTAATTGTCTCTTTTACTTTACATTAAGAAAAAATAAACACAGAATGGAAGGAACTAGACCTTTCACAGTGTTAAAAGAAATAGAGAGCTATATGTAGGTATCAATCCCCCTGGTGTATATATACACAGAGTCCCAAATGCAATCATTTACCTTTAGACATTTTTTCCTTTATTACTTTATTTAATGATAAACTGCAAGTTCCCTAAAAAAATAACAGACATTTATCAACCATTTCACATATATCCATGAATATGCTTGTCACATTCTTTCCTGAAATCAGGAAAAGGATGTGGGATGAAAGATAGATACATAGATAGATACATAGATATATAGATACATAGATACAGTCTATTCAGGCTGCTATACCAAAAGTACCATAAACTAAGTAGCTTATAAAGAATAGAAAGGTATTTCTCAATTCCAGAAGCTGGGAAGTCCAAGATCAAGGCCCCAGAAGATATGATGTCTCATAAGAGCCCACCTTCCAATTCACAGATGGCCCTTCTCACTGTGTCCTCACATAGTGGAGGCGAACTAGGGAGTTCTGTGGGGTCTCTTTTATAAAAGTGTTAATCCCATTTGTGAGGATTCCACCCTCCTAGAGCACCTCTTAAAGGTCCTACCTTTGAGGTATTAAGCCCCACCTTAATATTATATTGAGCATTAGAATTTTACGATACAAATTTTGAGGAGGATACAAACATTCAGTCTATGGCATTGATAGATTTACAGACAGTTACTGATAGATATAAATTTGGCGACCTCCTTAGCTTCATCCAGCCTACTTTGTGTCCTTTTATTATAACCTTGAGCTTCATTTACTCTCAAAGTTACTAGATTTCATATCCAATTCTTAAAGAGATTTAATTTTAAAACCCATTTGATAACCTTACATATGCCCTAAATGAAACATAAAAAGATTTTCATTGAAACATTATAGATACAAAAAACTTAGAAACAATCCAATCATCTGTCAATGTGATTAGTTGAATATATAACAATACTTCTCCACAATGGAATGTCATATGAATGTGAAAAAGAATAAGGAAGTTCTCTGTGTAGTGAGATGAGAAGATGTCTGGTATAAATTTAAGTGAAATAAATCAAGGTGCTGTATGAGCTATAGTATTTTTTTAAGTAAGGAGAGAGAATATATATATATACACACATATACACACACTCATACATGTATATATTGCATAAAGAAACTCTGGAAGGATATAAAATAAAATAATAAAAGTAATTACCTATAAAGGAAGAGTGGTGCTTGGAGAAATGAATAGATGAGAGACAGGGATGATGTTTAAACTCAATACTGAAATTCAGTCAGTACTCATGGATAGAGCCATTTTGGTTGAAAAATACTTCCAAAACAGTTGGTAAATGGCACCTACAGTGTTCAACCTCCACCTTAAATGTCACTCTGACATTATCCTCTGAAGCCCCGGGGATCCTCCAATAATCAAAAGATAAAACATAATGAGACATCTAAGAGACTTACGGAGGGAAACGCTTATGAGGGGTAAAGGAGAAAGGGAGCAGAAGTAGTTGGGGAGAGCCATCAGACTACCATGCAGTTCTGACCTCTGTGAAAGGAGAAAGGCAAGAAAGGAGAGCTGTGTAGGCAGAGCCTCACACTGCACTGTAGCTCAGACAGGGTTTCAAGTAGATCAATGGGGAGCACGGAAGTCTGTTGGGCAGCAATATCTTGGCCTTTGTATCTCCATGGTTCTCAATTACTGTCTGGGAGCAGTCTAGTGAGGGTGTGGTGCCCACTTGCACACTGGCAGATCTCAAATTTGCAGCAGCTAGAGGTTGTCAGGTGACTACACTCCTCACATCAGAATCTCCCTTCAAGTGAGATCTGAGCAGCAAATTCCCATGATTATCACTGTACAAATCCACTGCTCCATCCATATTCACTCCTCCAAATTTCCCATGGGCTTCTCTTCCTTAGGGGAAATTTAACAGAGAAGGGGTAGTGGAAAAACTATACCCTCCATCACTGCAGTTGATCTTAGGGCCACAATTGGTGGGCTTCTTATACTAGTCATTCTAAATTCTCCTCACCCTCAGCCACTGCTTCTACAGGTTTTGATGCCTTATTTAGTAGTATAACCTCAAACTTAATTCCTGAAGGGTCTGAGCTCCTAGTAATCATACCCTCCTCAAACTCCATTCACAGTTTAAATTGGGCAAAGTAGTAACCAGAGATGCCCAAGTGGATCATGAGGCATCTGCAGATATTCCTTCCTTCTCATATTGTGAAAAGTAGTTCTACCTCTTCCATTTCATTAGGTTGAATTACCCTTGTCAAGACGGTAACTCTTCTTCACAAAAGCTGGATTCTAGGCATGAGGAGTCCAAAGTGCCCTGAGAGCAGCCATAACTTGTGTTTCAATGGCTACTGTTGTGTCCCCTGGCAAGAATATGTCCCTCTTTGGGTTCAGGACTTTTAACTCTTTAGTGGCCAGAGCTGATGCAACAGGAACATATGTCACCAGTGAGTCACTGGAAGTGATAGTGAGGGATATACTCCTGAGTATATCCCTTGGTTTCTGGGCATATATGTTTTTCCTATTGAGGACAAAACATCACAGAAAAGTTTCTTATTTAATGCATATACTGTATCTTAAAGGGTGTCACTCAATCTTGCATAGTATGACATTCAAGCTAACACTTCATTATGCCTTCAGTAGGTCATTCAAGCTATCTCTGAGGCCAACTGCTTCTGGATAGCACAATATGTAATATAGCCAGTGGAATTCATGGTCAGGTGCCCACTTCCACAACTTCTTTACTGTAAGGTAGATCCCTTGATCAGATGCTATACTCCTTCAAGGCAATCACTGAGTATGTAATGGAGGTGACATTCATTTTCAGCATGAACCCGCATAGCTAACCTATTTACAAACCAATCTCATGCTTCCTCTTCTTTTCATATATCTATAGGTGCAAGCTGAGGGAGGGTGCAGATGCAAGTGTGTTGGATGATATAAAGATTTGTGTTACCTATTAACTCAGCTTATTTATACCCTCTGGTTTTGCTCAGACTTGATCCCAGAATGACTATGTCCATTTCATGATGGACAACTGCTGGGCCTGTCTGATTCTACTTTTTGGTAGATCCAAAAGAGCCTGGCTTATAACTGGAAGTTCTGGATGCATGGTTATTTGGTGCCCTGTGGTACAGCACTTTGTCTCTATTATGGCCCAGTACCATGCCAGGAGCTGTCTCTCAAAGGAAATATAATTCTATGCTATAGATGGCATGGCTTTACTCCAGAATCCCAGGGACTTGCATTGATTTTATCACACTGGGCCTGTCATAAGTTTCACCTTGCATCTTTTCCCACCATAGACACCTCCAAAACCATAGTATATTCTTGATTATGTGACACAAGCAGTAGGGCTACTGACACCACAACTTGGACTTGCTGGCAAACCCTTTTCTGTTTCCAGGCTCCACTGAAATCTGGACACTTTTAGTGTCACCCAGTAAATGGAACGGTTTCATTGTGGAATGTGGCTCTAGAATCCAAAGAAGCCCACAAAGCATTGTTTCCTTCTGTGTAATAGTAAATGCAAGATACAGCAATTTTTCATTTCTGTAAAGGCGCCAATGTCTCAGCATGCCCTTCACCACTGGATTTCTAAATTTTTTACTGAAGTTTCAAGTTCCTGAATATTTTTAGGATTTATCTTTCATTCTCTGGAATACATGTGTCTACAAACCATTCCAGCATACTATTTACCTTCTGTATTATCCTGCCTGCTGAGCATGATGTCATTGATTAAACAGATCAGTGTGGTATTCTATGGGTTGCCCAGGTGTTTCAGAATTTTTAGACTATATCATGAGAGAGAACGAAAGATTTAACATAGCCATGAGAAAATCTGTAAGTGAATATTGTTGTCTGTCCCATGTAAGTTTGAACTGTTGCTGTTCCTCTTTTCTGATTGGATAGAAAATAATTTACTGCTCAGACCAGTACACCTGAGAATTTACTAAGATGATCTAGCAGTGATATCATGCCCAGAAGAGCAGTTACAATTGGGGCTGCTACATGGATGACCTTGTGGTAGTCTATAGATATTCTCCATGATTCATCCAGTTTCCTCAATTGCCAGACTGGCAAATTAAACAGAGATATAAGTGAGACTATTAACCCAGCATTCTTTAAATCTTTAAAATTTGTACAAATAATTGCCAACTAGACCCAGGGATAATTTATTGTTTTTTATTTCTTTCCTAGAGGAAGGAGAAGTTTCAAAGGTTTCCACTTGGATTTCCTCACTATAAAACTTCTACCCCATGTTCATGTACCATATAGAGGGCTATTTCAACTGCCAAGTATGTAATTGGCAACTATACATTTAGGAATTGAGGGAATGACTACCGGGAAGGGTTTCAAGCTCCATTAGACCCACTATAAGCTAAATTATAACCAGGACTCTGTTTATTCCTGTCCACATGTATTTCTTTGTTAGGACTGACTAGCAAAGTGGCAGATACCCAAGCCACCACAAACTGAGTGCTTAAACAACAAAAATTCATTATCTTACCATTCTGGAGGCTAGAAGTCCAAAATCAAAATGTTGACAGAGTTGATTTCTTCTGAGTACTAAGAGGGAATGACTCTCTCCTTGGCTTACAAATGACTGTCTTCATGCTCACATGGTGTTCTCCCTCTATGCATGTCTCTGTGTCCATCCAAATTAACCATTTTTATAAGGACACAAGTCATAGTGGTTTAAGGTTTATCCCAATGAATGCATTTTAACTTGATTACCTCTGTAAAGATGTTATCTCCAGAAGAGGTAATGTTCTGAGGTACTGGGGATTAACTTCAACATATAAACCTAGGGGTGACACAATTCAACCCATTACATATTTCCAAGTCCTTACTAAGAAGGATACCACGAGGATGTTTCAGTCCTCTGAATATCAATGTCAAGTCAAGTTTTGTGTCCAATAGTCCTCAAACTATCTAGGTATTCCCATTTCCCCAGTATTCAACACAGTACAAGTAAATTGTTCTAAGTTCCATTGAGAAAGAACTGGAGGTATCTTTACAATATATACTACTTGCAGAATTCTCTCTCATAGGGACCTGGCCATATCTCCAATAAGTTCTGGATTTTAATATTGGCTCAGACCTAGGTACTGTGCAAGGAATCATGAATTTTTGTGGAAGCAACAGTCCTCAGATTCTTGTCTTTTTCTGATTGCAGATGTTAAGTAGTAGTTTCATCACCTGCACAGATATTTTGACCTCAGGCATGCCATGTTTTGTTAATCATCTCCTCAGCTCCCTCAGGGTTAAGCTACCATTGGCACCCCACCAACCTTGCTGATTATTACAGTAATTACAACTTCCTGGATTCTGGTAGTTAAGCGCCCCCACTTGGCCTCTTTTATTTGCAGCCTCACCATTGCCATGGATATAATAAAATCCAATTTTGTGATGGCCCTTCCTAGTCACCCTGGCCTGCAGAAAGAGCCACTACTGAATTCTTTTTAGCAATGCCAGTGCCTCTCTCACAAGTGCATTCCTCATGGCCCTAGTGAATGGGGTGTCCTCTGGGCCATCCTGTAGAATGCTATCCTTCATTGCATGTTCTGACTCACATAATATAGCTATTTCAGCATGTCCACTTCTCTCCGCACCTTTTTTCCCCAATTTTATTGAGGTGTAATTGACAAAACTATATATATTTAAAGTATACAAAGTGATGAATTTGATACACACATACATTGTGAACCGATTACCACAATCAAGTTAATTAACACATTCATCACCATCACCTCATATACATATTTTTAGTGAAAATGCTTAAAATCTATTCCCTCAGCAACTTTAAATTATGCAATACGGTAGTATTAAGTATAGTCACCACGTTGTACATTAGGTCATCATAACTTGTTTATCTTATAACTAAAATCTATAACCTTTGACCAACATCCCCTCGTTTCCCCTGCTCACCAGCCCCTGGCAACCACCATTGAACACTCTGATTCTATGAGTTTAAATTTTTTTTGGTTCCATTTATAAGTAAGATGATACAACATTTGTCTTCCTCTGTTGGGCTAATATCACTTAGCATAATGTCCTATAGGTTCATCAGATTGTCACAAATAGCAGGATTTCCTTCTTTTTATAACTGAACAATATTCCCTTATGTACATATTTTTCTTTCTCCATTCATCTATTGATGGACACAAGCTGATTCCATATTTTGGCTATTGTAAATAATGCTGCAAACAACATAGGTGTACATATAATTCTTCAAAACAGTGATTTTGTTTCCCTTGAATACATAAACAGAAGTGGGATTGTTGGGTCATATGTTTTTTTTTTAAAAGAACCTCTATATTGTACTCCATAATGTCTGTACCAAATGACATTCCCATCAACAGTGTACAAGTGTTCTCTTTTTCCACAGACTCACTAAAACCTATTATATCTTGTAATTTTATAATAGCCATTCTGATAGGTGTGAGATTATAACTTATTGTGGTCTTGGTCTGCATGCCCTGATGATTAGTGATGTTGACCATCTTTTCATGTGTCTGTTGGCCATATGTATCTCTTCTTTGGAAAAATGTCTATCAGGACCATTGCACACTTTTTAATTGGATTTTTTTTTTTACTATTGAGTTATATGAGTTCTTCATATATTTTGTAAATTAACCCCTTATCAGAATTACAGTTTGCAAATAAATTACTCCCATTACTTATACTGCCTTTTCATTTTGTTGATTGTTTCCTTTGCTATGCAGAAGTTTTTAATTTTGATATTGTCCCATTGTTTATTTTTGCTTTTGTTGCCTAGGCTTGGGGTATCATATCCATAAAGCCATCGCTATAATCAATGTCAAGTAACTCTCTCCCTATGTTTAATTCCAAGAGTTCTATTATTTCAAGTCTTACATTTCTTACATTTGTCTTTAATTCACTTTGAGTTAATTTTGTGAATGGTGTAAGATAAAAGTCCAAATTCATTCTTTTGCATGTGAATATCCAGTTTTCCAGAGATCACATATTGAGACAATCCTTTTTCCATCTTACATTATTGGCACTCTTCTCAAAAATTAGTTGACAGTATACATATGGGCTTATTTTGGACTTTCTAGTCTGTTCCACTGGTCTATGTGTCTGTTCTTATGCCAACCTAATATTTTGATTACAATGACTTTGTAATATAAGGGAAGTCAGGAAGTGTGATGTCTCCAGCTTTGATCTTCTGCTCAACATATATTTAGCTATTCATAGCCTTTTGTAGCTCTATACAAATTTTAGGATTTGTCTCCATTTCTGTGAAAAATGCCATTGGAATTTTGATAAGGATTGTATTCAATCTGTAGATAGGTTTGGTTAGTATGGACATTATAACAATATTAATACTTTCAATCACAGTACAAAAGATATCTATCCATTTATTTATGTCTTCAATTTCTTTCATCAATGCCTTTTAGTTTTCACTATACAAGATTTTCATCTCCATGATTTAATTTATTCATCTATATTTTATTTATTTTTGATGCTATTGTAAATGGCATTGTTTTCTTAGCTTCTATCTCACCGTAGTTTACTGTTAGTGTATAAAAATGAAACTGATTAACTATCTTCAACTTTGCTGAATTCATTCTAACAGTTTTTTGGTGGATACTTCTGGGTTTTCCATCTATGTGGTCATGCCAAAGGCGTGGCTAAGATGGCAGATTAGAAAGATCCTGAGCTCACATCTCCCACAGTCACACCAAAATTGCAACTCTTTACAGAGCAACTATCTATGAGAATGACCTGGAGACTAGTAGAAAAGATTTTCTACAACTAAAGATATAAAGAAGGAATTACAATGAGACCTGTGGGAAGGGTGGGGATGCTGTACTGACAAGACCCATACCCTTAGGTAGGTGATTCACAAAAGGGAGGATAATCACAATTGCAGAGGTTACCCAAAAAAAATAAGGAACCCACATCAGGATCCTTAGACTGGGGATCCTGAACCAGAAAGGCGAGCTCCCAGAATGTCTGGTTTTGAAGGCCAGCAGAGATTGCATATGGGAGAATCTGAGGACTGTAGGAAACAGAGACTATGCTTTAAAGGGTGGATGCAAAATTTCACAAGCTTTGAGTCTTAATACAGAGGCAGTAAATTAAAAGAGGCATGGGTCAGACCCACTTGCTGATCTTGGAGAGCCCTTTATAGGGGCAAAAGGCAACTGGGATTCCCCTTGTGGAAACAGACAATGGCAGCAGCCATTCTCAAGAGCTTATTCTACCACAAGGACATTGATGCTGGCAAGCAAAATTTTGGAGTCCTACTTCTAGCCTATTAGCACCAGGGATTTACCCACACAGCAGCAGACTGTCACTGATCCAGGGACTACTGAGGCTGAGCATTCAGCTTTGAGGGGACCTAGGCCTGCCCTAGAGTGGGCAAGCACCAGGCCCAGAAGCCTTAGCCCCATAGCCACGTACCCCAGGATACAACTTAACCACTATGAGGTTAGCATGAGGTCTGGGCCCTTCGGGCTCCACAGTCAGCTTCTATTTGTCATTTAGTTTCTCCACTGGCAGATTGATTTTCAGTCTGGAAAATCTGTAAAAGATGTTACCTGGGTGTTAGTCTCCTACTATGATTCTGGTTCTCTCAATTTCCCACTTTTTGTCTGTTGGTACTTCCTTTACATTTATAGGAGCTCCTATATTGGGTGCATATATGTTAACAACTGTAATATTCTTATCTTGTATTGTTCCTTTAATAAATATATATCCACCCTTATTTCTCTTTACGACTTCTTTTTTTTTTTTACTGAGTTATAGTCAGTTTACAATGTTGTGACAATTTCCAGTGTAGAGAACAATTTTTCAGTTATACATGAACATAGATATATTCATTGTTGCATTCTTTTTCGCTGTGAGCTATCACGAGATCTTGTATATATTTCCCTGTGCTATACAGTAAAATCTTATTTATCTATTCTGCATATGCCTGTGAGTATCTACACATTTTGAAATACCAGTCTGCTGCTTCCCAAAACGCTCCCACTTGGCAACGACAAGATTGTCTATGACACTGTTTCTGTTTTGTATTTATGCTCATTTTTTTATTCCAAATATGAGCGATCTCATATGGTATTTTTCTTTCTCTTTCTGGCTTACTTCACTTAGAAAGACATCCTCCAGGGACATCCATGTTACTGCAAATGGCGTTATGTTGTTGGTTTTTATGGCTGAATAGTATTCCATTGTATAAATATACTACCTCTTCTTTATCCAGTCATCTGTCGGTGGACATTTAGGCTGTTTCCATGTCATGGCTATTGTAAATAGTGCTGCTATGAATATTGGGGAGCAGGTGTCTTTTTGAAGTAGGGCTCCTTCTGGATATACGCCCAGGAGAGGGATTCCTGGGTCATATGGTAAGTCTATTCCTAGTCTTTTGAGGAATCTCCATACTGTTTTCCACAGTGGCTGCACCAAACTGCATTCCCACAAACAGTGTAGGAGGGTCCCATTTTCTCCACAGCCTCTCCAGGGTTTGTCATTTGGGGACTTTTGAATGATGGCCATTCTGACTGGTGTGAGGTGACACCTCATTGTAGTTTTGATTTGCATTTCTCTGATAATTAGTGATAATAAGCATTTTTTCATGTGCTAATTGATCACTTGTATTTCTTCCTTGGAGAATTACTTGTTTAGGTCTTCTGCTCATTTTTGGAGTTGGTTGTTTATTTATTTTTTCTTATTAAGTCATAAGAGCTGCTTATATATTCTGGAGATCAGGCCTTTGTCGGGTTCATCTTCTGCAATAATTTTCTCCCATTCCATAGGTTGTCATTTTGTTTTGCTTATGGTTTATTTTGGGGTGCAGAAGCTTGTAAGTTTAATTAGGTACCATTTGTTTATTCTTGCTTTTATTTCTATTGCTTGGGTAGACTGTTCTAGGAGAACATTTTTGAGATATATGTGAGATAACGTTTTGCCTATGTTATCTTCTAGGAGGTTTATTGTATCTTGTGTTATGTTTAAGTTTTTGGTCCATTTTGAGTTTCTTTTTGTATATGGTGTAAGGGAGTGTTCTAGCTTCATTGCTTTGCATGCTGCTGTCCAGTTTTCCCAACACCATTTGCTGAAGAGACTGTCTTTATTCCATTGTATATTCTTGCCTCCTTTGTCGAAGATTAGTTGGCCAAAATTTTGTGGGTTCATTTCTGGGCTCTCTATTCTATTCCATTGGTCTGTATGTCTGTTTTTTTTTTTACCAATACCATGCTATTTTGATGACTATAGCTCTATAGTATTGTCTGAAGTCTGGGAGAGGTGTACCTCCAGCCTCTTTCTTTTTCTTCAGTAATGCTTTGGCAATTCTAGGTGTTTTGTGGTTCCATATAAATTTTATTATGATTTATTCTAGTTCTGTGAAATATGACCTGGGTAACTTGATAGGCATTGCATTAAATCTGTAGATTGGCTTAGGCAGTATGACCATTTTAACAATATTGATTCTTCCAATCCAGAAGCATGGGATATGTTTCCATTTTTTAAAGCCTACTTTAATTTCCTTCAATAATGTTTTATAGTTCTCCATATATGAGTTTTTTACCTCATTGGTTAGATTTATTCCTAGGTATTTTGCTACTTTGAGTGCTATTTTAAAGGGGATTGTTTCTTTAATTTCTTTTCCTGTTGATTCACCACTAGTGCAAAGAAATGCAACTGAGTTTTGAACGTTAATCTTGTAACCTGCTACCTTGCTGAAATATTCGATTCATTCTAGTAGGTTTTGTGTGGACCCTCTAAGGTTTTCTATATATAGTATCATGTCATCAGTATATCATAACACTTTTACCTGTTCTCTTCCAAATTGGATCCCTTTTATTTCTCTCTCTTGTCTGATTGCTGTGGCTAGGACTTCCAAGACTATGTTGAATAGGAGTGGTGATAGTGGGCATCCTTGTCTTGTCCCAGATTTTAGTGGGAAGCTTTTGAGTTTTTCACCATTGAGTCCTATGCTGGCTGTAGGTTTGTCATATATAGCTTTCATGATGTTGAGATATGTTCCCTCTATACCCACTTTGGTGAGAGTTTTTATCATAAATGGGTGTTGCATTTTATCAAATGATTTTTCTGCATCTATTGAGATGATCATGTGGTTTTTGTCCTTTCTCTTGTTGATGTGATGCATTACATTGATTTGCATATGTTGAACCACCCTTGTGTCCCTGGGATGAAGTCCACTTGGTTATGATGTATAATCTTTTTTATGTGTTGTTGGATTCTATTTGCTCATATTTTGGTAAGGAATTTTGCATTTAAGTCCATCAGTGATATTGATCTGTAATTCTCTTTTATGTTAGTGTCTTTGCCTGGTTTGGGTATCAGGATGATGGTGGCGTCATAGAATGAGTTTGGTAGTATTCCCTTCTTTTAAATCTTCTGGAAGAGTTTGAGAAGGACAGATATTAGTTCTTCTTTGTATGTTTGGTAGAGTTCCCTGGTGAAGCCTTTCAGTCCTGGACTTTTATTTGTATGGAGGATATTTTATTGCTAATTCAATTTCATTTCTAGTTATTGTTTTGTTCAACTGGTCAGTTTCTTCTTGATACAGCCTTGGTGGACAGTACGTTTCCAGAAACTTGTCCATCTCCTTTAGGTTATCCAGTTTGGTAACATGTAGTTTTTCATAATATTCTCATATGATCTTCTGTATTTCTATTTTATTTGTTGTAATTTCTCCATTTTCCTTTCGTATTTTGCTAATTTGTGCTCTCTCTATTTTCTTCCTTGTGAGTTTGGCCAGAGGTTTGTCGATTTTATTTACTCTTTCAAAAAAACAGCTTTTGGTTTGATTGATATTTTTTCTATGGATTTTTTAATTTGTATTTTATTTATTTCCTCCCTGATCTTAATTATTTCCTTCCTTCTGCTGCCTTTTGGGGTTTTTCGCTCTTCTTTTTCTAATTCTTTTGCTAGTGGGTTAGATTGTTTGAGATTGTTTTTCTTTTCTGAGGAAGGCCTGTATCGCTATAAACTTCCCTCTTGGAACTGCCTTTGCTGTGTCCAATAAATTTTGGGTGGTTTTGTTTTCATTTTCATTTGTCTCAAGATATTTTTTAATTTAAACATTGATTTCATCATTGACCCATTGTTTTTTTTAATAGCATGTTGTTTAATCTCCATGCTTTCGTTTTTTTCTCCTTTGTTTCTCTGTTGTTGATTTCTAGTTTCATGGCATTGTGGTCAGTAAAGATGCTTGAGATAATTTCTAACTTCTTAAAATTGTTGAGGCTTCTTTTGTGCCTAAGTCCATGATCAATCCTGGAAAATGTTCCATGAGCACTTGAAAGGAATGTATAGCCAATTTTTGGGGGGTGTAATGCTCTGAAAATATCCACCAAATCTAATTTTTCTATTGTATCATTTAATTTCTCTGTTGCCTGATTTATTTTTTGTCTGGAAGATCTGTCTAGTGATGTTAATGTGGGGTTAATATCTCCAACAATGATTTTATTCCCATCAGTATCCCCCTTTATCTCTGATAGTAATAGTTTTATGTGCTTAGATGCTCCTATATTGGGGGTGTATATATATATAATGAGTGTAATATCCTCATCTTGTACTAATCCTTTAACCATTACTAAATATCCTTCTTTATCTTTTTTTATGGCCTTTGTTTCAAAGCCTATTTTGTCTGATATCAGTATTGCTACACCTCCATTTTTGGCTTTTCCATTTGCATGGAATATCCTTTTCCATCCTTTCACTCTCAATCAATGTATGTCCTTCTACCTAAAGTGGGTCTCTTGTATGCAGCATATTAGAGGTTCTTGCCTTATTATTCAATCTGCCACACTTTGTCTTTTGATTGGAGCACTTAGTCCATTAACATATATAGTAACTAATGATACTTGTGTGTTTATTACCATTTTGAATTTATCTTTGCAGTTGATTTGGTATTTCCTCTTTGTTCCTTTCTTCTTCCTTTTGTGGCTTGATTATTTTCCTTTGTATTACCATGGATTTTATTTAGTTTTAGTGACTCCCTTGCAAGTTTTTGGCTTGTGGTTACCCTTTTTGTGAGTCTATTAACATATTACTATAACTGTTTGTATTAAACAGATAAGCTCAAACCCATCCCACTGAGAACAAAAAATTTTTTTTAAATTCTATATTTTCTTGCTTCCCTCTCCCACTATCAATGATTTAGATATCTTCGTTCACAATTTCATGTTTATTCTATTTGCAATTCATTGTAGTTATCACCTTTCCAGATATGATATTCTCATTTCTGTAGCATTCTGCTTGTTTTCTATTTAGAGTAGACGTTTCAGTATTTCCTTTAGCATGGGTTTAGTGTTACTAAAACTCTTCAAGTAAGACGGAGAAGATGGCGGAGAAGAAGGACGTTCGCAGGTCACCCTCTCCCACAAATACACCAAGACCCACATCTACAGACTCACTCAGCCAACCAGAGCACCTGTGGAACTCCGACAGAACATCGCCCTCTTCAAAAGAGAAAAACCCCAAAAATCTGGTAGGAGAAAAGGAAAAAAGAAGGAACAAAAGGCAAAGCAGCGCGGGACGGGTCCCGCGGGTAGGGAGCTGCAAAGGAGGACTGGCGCTCGCTCGCTGGGTCTCCCCTCTCCAACTGAGAGGCCAGCGGGACTCAGGGGGAGCCTCCGAGGCTCGGATCTGTACAGAGCAGCCCTTGACTAACAGAAGTAAGTTAAACGGGCACAGAGCGTCCCCCCGACACCCAGCCTGAGACGCGGCCTGCAAAGGCGGGCAGGGCCAGGCTGCCCAAACCGGGCGGAGGACGGGGGCGGCTGCACGGAGGCAGCCCCGGGGGAACGCAAGGGGCTGCAGGCCGTGGCTGTGGGTGCACAGGGCAGAACAACCTGGGCCCTCCATAAAACAGCAAGGTTGATGTGCTCTCGGGGGAAGGGTGCACACCCCCATCTCTGAAAACCCGCGGAAAGTTTTCGGGGGAAGAGAGGCGGGGCCAGGCACAGCCGCCATATCCTCCAGCGCTTAGCATCCAGGCGGGGGTGGGGGCGAAACCTGCACCGGCACCGAAGGGCTTAGTAGCCTCAAAGGCCAGAATGAGACTGGCCTGCAGCCCGGGGCAGATAGGATCCTTCCATCCTGGTCCCTCAGAGAACTTGCTCCACAAAGACAAACAAGGAGCTGGGTTCTGGCTCGGAGCAGGGACAAGGCTGTCCCTCGGTCTTCCCCGAGCCCACCTGAGGAGCGCCGACTAGGGCGGAGCGCGCAGCCGTACAGAGCAGTGGAGCTACCAGCAGCGCAGGTAGAGGGAGAGCGGCCCCCCGCCTTTCGGGCAGGAACACAGCCCCTGACCGAGGTGCTGGGAGGGGGCACGAACCGCCCTTCTACCCGGCCAGTCTGCAACATCTGACTGCGGCATCCGGAGGGGCAGCGACCCGCCCGCCCACAGCAGAGAGCTGCACCTGACCCAGTGTTAGGAGGAGGCGCGATCTGCTTGCCGACAGGTGCTGGGAGCAGCACAGAAGAGGGCGCCAATGGAGGGCCTCTGAAAACAGCAAGCTGAGCTTCCAAAACAGGACGAAGACAGAAAGACTTCACATTCAAAGCACACAAACTGCAGGAGAACACCGACAAACCCACCCCCCCCCTTATTTTTTTTAATGTTTTTACCTGTTCTATTTTCTATTACTCTCTTAATTTTTACTTCTTAATTCATTTCTATTTCTCTTGGGTTTTGATGTCCTGTTATTGATTAGACACAGGTTTCAAATACATCTCTTCATCTCCCCCCCTTTTTTTTGTAAAGGTTTTAAAAGGACGTCTCAACCCGATTAATACTCTGCTTCAACTTGCTCTTCTATTATTCATTATACACTGTTTTCAAACCCTCTTTCCCCCTTGTTTTAAAATTCTATCTCTCTTATTTTTTTCTTTTTTTCCTAAGTTTTATTACTAAATAGGTATTAGATAGATAAAATCCTTAAGGACCAAAATAAACAACTGATACTTCATAAACCACAGTGCCAGAGAGGTATGAGCAAGATGAAGAAGCAGAAAAACTTTTCCCAATTAAAAGAACAAAACAAATCCCCTGAAAGAAAGATTAATGAAATAGACATTGATACCCTATTAGATCAAGATTTCAAAAAAGGAGTGATCAAATTCCTGAAGGAATTAGAAGAGATAGTGTTTACAGATATAAAATATGTCAAAAATGAAATTGAAGCTATAAAGAAGAGCCAAGTAGAATGGGTAAACTCATTGACAGAGGTGAGGAATGATCTAATAGCTGTACAAAGCCGACGAGATAATGCAGAGGAACGAATTAGTGATCTAGAAGACAGGGAAGTAGAAAGCACCCATTCAGAAGAACTACAAGATAAGCAAATTAAAAAAAATGAAAATAGCATAAGAGACCTATGGGATAACATAAAGCGTCCCAATCTTCGCATAATAGGGGTCCCAGAAGAAGAAGAAATATCAAAGGGGATTGAAAAGGTTTTTGAAGAAACCATAACTGAAAACTTCCCAAACTTAAAGAAGGAATCAGATATCCAAGTACAGGAAGCTCAGAGGGTCCCAAACAGGAAGAACCCAAATAGACCCACACCAAGACATATCATAATCAAGATGGCCAGAGTCAAGGATAAAGAAAGGATTCTAAAGGCAAAAGAAAAGCAAAAAGTAAGTTACAAGGGAACCCCCATAAGGCTCTCAGCTAATTTCTCTACACAAAAACTACAGGCCAGAAGGGAGTGGCAAGATATATTCAAAGCCCTGAATGAAAAAAAAGATGCAGCCTAGGATCCTTTATCCTGCAAGGCTATCCCTTAGCACAGAAGGAGAAATAAAGAGTTTCACAGACAAAAAAAAAGCTGCAGGAGTTTAGCAACACTAAACCCATGCTAAAAGAAATATTGAAAGGGCTATTCTAAATAGAAAAGCAGCAGGATGCTACAGAAATGAGAAACTCACAACTTGAAAGGTGATAACTCATGAATTACAAATAAAGTAAACATGAAATTATAAAAGAAGACATACAAATCACTGAGAGTGGGAGAGGGAGGCAGGGAAATACAGAATATCTTTTTCTTTCTTTTTTAAATTTTTTTAATAGTAGGATGGGTTTGAGATCATGTTACTATCAGTTTAATAAAAACAGTTATACTAATGGGTTAATAGATTTATTAAAAAGGGTAACCACAAGCAAAAAATTTACAAATGAGTCACAAAAATTAAATAAAATCCATGAAAATACAAAGGAAAATTACCAAACCACAAAAGGAAGAAGAAAGGAACAAAGAGGATATACCAATTCTACTGCAAAGATAAGTTCAAAATGGCAATAAACACACACCTATCATTAATTACTGTAAATGTTAATGGACTAAATGCTCCAGTCAAAAGACATTGAGTGGCAGACTGGATAATAAAGAACCTTCAATATGCTGCATACAAGAGACCCACTTTAGGGAGAAGGACACACATAGATTGAGAATGAAAGGATGAAAAATGATATTCCATGCAAATGGAAAAGCCAAAAAAGCAGGTGTTGCAGTACTGATTTCAGACAAAATAGACTTTTAAACAAAGGCCATAAAGAAAGATAAAGAAGGACATTTTATAATGATTAAAGGAGTGATATATTATGGGGATATTAAACTCGTTAATATATATGCACCCAATATAGGAGCACCTAAGTACATACAAGAATTACTAATAGAGATAAAGGGGGATATTGATGGGAATACAATCATAGTTGGAGATTTTAACACTGCATTAACATCCCTACACAGATCTTACAGACAGAAAATAAACAAGGCAAAAGAGAAATTAAATACTACAATAGAAAAACTAGATTTGGTGGATATTTTCAGAGCATTAAACCCCCCAAAAATACGATATACATTCTTTTCAAGTGCACAGGGAACATTTTCCAGGATCGATCATGTACTTAGGCACAAAAGAAACCTCAGTAATTTTAAGAAGATAGAAATTATCTCAAGCATCTTTACTGACCACAATGCCATGAAACTGAAATCAACTACAGAGAAACAAAGGAGAAAAAAAGGAAATCATGGAGATTAAACAATATGTTATTGAAAAAACAATGGATCAATGAGGAAATCAAAGCTGAAATTAAAAAATACCTTGAGAGAAATGATAATGAAAGCACAACCAATCAAAACCTATGGGACACAGCAAAGGCAGGGCTAAGAGGGAAGTTTATAGCCGTACAGGCCTTCCTCAAAAAAGAAGAACAATCTCAAATAAACAATTTAACCCACCACCTGAATGAATTAGAAAAGGAAGAACAAAAAGCCCCAAAAAGCAGCAGAAGGAAGGAAATAATTAAGATCAGAGGGAAATTAAATACAATAGAGATTAACAAGACCATAGAAAAAATCAACCAAGTAAAAGCTGGTTTTTTGAAAAAGTAAATAAAATGGACAAACCTCTGGCCAAACTCACAAAGAAGAAAAAAGAGAGAGCACAAATTAGCAAAATAAGAAAGGAAAATGGAGAAATTACAACAAACAAAATAGAAATACAGAATATCATACGAGAATATTATGAAAAACTATATGGAACCAAACTGGATAACCTAGAGGAGATGGACAAGTTTCTGGAAACATACTGTCCACCAAAACTGAATCAAGAAGAATCTGACCACTTGAACAATCCGATCACTAGAAAGGAAATAGAAATAGCAATTAAAAACCTCCTTACAAATAAAAGTCCAGGACCGGATGGCTTCCCCAGGGAATTCTACCAAACATTCAAAGAAGAACACATACCAGTCCATCTCAAATTCTTCCAGACAATTGAAAAGGAGGGAATACTCCCAAACTCATTCTATGAAGCCATGATTACCCTGATACCAAAACCAGGCAAAGACACTTCCAAAAAATAAAATTATAGGCCAATATCACTGATGAACATAGACGCCAAAATCCTAACCAAAATTTTAGCAAATAGAATCCAACAACACATAAAAAAGATTATACATCATAACCAAGTGGGGTTCATCCCAGGGACACAAGTCTGGTTCAACATACGCAAATCAATCAATGTAATACATCACATCAACAAGAGAAAGGACAAAAACCACATGATCATCTCAATACATGCAGAAAAAGCATTTGATAAAATTCAACACCCATTTATGATAAAAACTCTCGCCAAAGTGGGTATAGAGGGAACATATCTCAACATCATAAAAGCTATATATGACAAACCTAGAGCCAGCATAGTACTCAACGGTGAAAAACTCAAAAGCTTCCCACTAAAATCTGGGACAAGACAAGGATGCCCACTATCACCACTCCTATTCAACATAGTCTTGGAAGTCCTAGCCACAGCAGTCAGGCAAGAGAAAGAAATAAAAGGGATCCAAATTGGAAAAGAAGAGGTAAAAGTGTCATTATAGGCTGATTACATGTTACTATATATAGAAAACCCTAAAAGGTCCACACAAAAGCTACTAGAACTGATTGAAGAATTCAGCAAGGTAGCAGGTTACAAAATTAACGTTCAAAAATCAGTTACATTTCTTTACACTAACGATCAATCAACAGAAGAAGAAAGAAAAGAAACAATCTCCTTTAAAATAGCACCCAATGTAATAAAATATCTGGGAATAAATCTAACCAAGGAGGTGAAAGAATTATACACAGAAAACTATAAACCATTGATGAAGGAAATTAAAGAAGACTTTAAAAAATGGAAAGATACTCCATGCTCTTGGATTGGAAGAATCAATATTGTTAAAATGGTCACACTGCCCAAGGCAATCTGCAGATTTAATGAAATCCCTATCAAATTACCCAGGACAAATTTCACAGAATTAGAACAAATCATAATAATATTTATATGGAACCATCAAAGACCTAGAATTGCCAAAGCATTACTGAAGAGAAAGAAAGAGGCTGGAGAAATAACTCTCCCAGACTTCAGACAATACTATAGAGCTACAGTCATTAAGACAGCATCGTATTGGTACCAAAACAGACATATAGACCAATGGAACAGAATAGAGAGCCCAGAAATGAACCCACAAACTTTTGGTCAACTCATCTTCGACAAAGGAGGCAAGAATATACAATGGAAAAAAGACAGTCTCTTCAGCAAATGGTGTTGTGAAAACTGGACAGCAGCATGTAAAACAATGAAGCTAGAACACTCCCTTACACCATATACAAAAATCAACTCAAATGGATTAAAGACTTAAACATAAGACAAGATACAATAAACCTCCTAGACGAAAACATTGGCAAAACATTATCTGACATACATTTCAAAAATTTTCTCCTAGAAATAATAAAATCAAGAATCAACAAATGGTACCTAATGAAACTTACAAGCTTCTGCACAGCAAAGGAAACCAGAAGTAAAACAAGAATGAAACCTACGGAATGGGAGAAAATTTTTGCCAATGGAACTGACAAAGGCTTGATCTCCAGAATATATAAGCAGCTCATACAACTCAATAAGAAAAAAATAAACAACCCAATCCAAAAATGGGCAGAAGACCTAAACAAGCAATTCTCCAAGGAAGACATACAAATGATCAAAAGCACATGAAAAAATGCTCAATATCACTAATTATCAGAGAAATGCAAATCAAAACTACAATGAGGTATCACCTCACACCAGTCAGAATGGCCATCATTGAAAAATCCACAAATGACAAATGCTGGAGAGGCTGTGGAGAAAGGGGAACCCTCCTACACTGCTGGTGGGAATGCAGTTTGGTGCAGCCACTATGGAAAACAGTGTGGAGATTCCTCAAAAGACTAGGAATAGACTTACCATATGACCCAGGAATCCCACTCCTGGGCTTGTATCCAGAAGGAAATCTACTTCAGGATGACACCTGCACCCCAATGTTCATAGCAGCACTATTTACAATAGCCAAAACATGGAAACAGCCTAAATGTCCATCAACAGGTGACTGGATAAAGAAGAAGTGGTATATTTATACAATGGAATACTACTCAGCCATAAAAACCGACAGCATAACGCCATTTGCAGCAACATGGATGCACCTGGAGGAAGTCATTCTAAGTGAAGTAAGCCAGAAAGAGAAAGAAAAATACCATATGTCATTGCTCATATGTGGAATCTAAATAACAAAAACAAAAACAAACAAACAAAAACAAGGCATAAATACAGGACAGAAATAGACTCATAGACAGAGAATACAGACTTGTGGTTGCCAGGGGGGTGAAGGGTGGGAAGGGATAGACTGGGATCTCAAAATTGTAGAATAGATAAACAAGATTACACTGTATAGCACAGGGAAATATACACAAAATGTTCTGATAACTCACAGAGAAAAAAATGTGACAATGAGTGTGTATATGTCCATGAATGACTGAAAAATTGTGCTGAACACTGGAATTTGACACAACATTGTAAAATGATTATAAATCAATAAAAATTGTTAAAAAAATAAAAAATAAAATAATAAAAATTTCTAGTTTTTGCTTGTCTGTGAAGTTCTTTACCTCTCCTTCTATTCTAAAGGATAGCCTTGCTGGATAAATTATCCTAGGCTGCATCTTTTTTTTCTTTTTCATTCTGGACTTTGAATATATCTTGCCACTCCCTTCTTGCCTGTAGTATTTGTGTAAAGAAATCAGCTGAGAGCCTTATATTGGTTCCCTTGTAACTTACTCTTTGTTTTTCTCTTGCTGCCTTTAGGATCATTTCTTTATATTTGACCCTGTCCATCTTTATTATAATATGTCTTGGTGTAGGTCTGTTTGGGTTATTCCTCTTTGTGACACTCTGTGCTTCCTGTACTTGGATATCTGATTCCTTCTTTAGGTTTTGGAAGTTTTCAGTCATGATTTCTTCCAATAGCTTTTCAATCCACTTTGCTCTTTCTTCCCCTTATGGAACCCATATTATGTGTAGATTTATATTACCCCATAGATCTCTCTTATTGTTTTCATTCATTTTTACTTGCTTTTCCATCTGTTTTTCTAATTGGGTGACTTCTATTGTCCTGTCTTCTAAGGCACTTATTCATTCCTCTGCATGATCTAGTCTGCTTTTGATTGTCTTTAATTAGATCTTCTCTCAGCATTGAATTTTCTGTTTTTAATTGACTCCCCTTTATACTTTCTGTTTCCTTTTTCATTATTGTCTATTCAATGTTCATAGTCTCTTTCATTTCCTCCAGTGCTTTTATCACCCCCTTTTTGAAGTCATGATCTAGTAGATCAAGGTCTATCTCACTGTCTGTTTTATGGGGAATTTTTTTCTTTTTCTTTTTTTTTTTTTTTTTTGCACCCACGTTGTTTTCCTTATTTTTTTAACTTTATTGATTTATAATCATTTTACAATGTTGTGTGAAATTCCCGTGTTCAGCATAATTTTTCAGTTACACATGAACATATATATATATTTATTGTCACATTTTATTCTCTGTGAGCTAACATAAGACTTTCTGTATATTACCCTGTGCTATACAATATAATCTTGTTTATCTATTCTACAATATTGAAATCCTGACTATCCCTTCCCACCTTCTGTCCCCTTGGAAACCACAACTTTGTACTCTATGTCTATGAGTCTATTTCTATTTTGTATTTACACATTGTTTTTTTGTTTTTGCTTTTCTTTTTGTTTTTGTTTTTTAGATTCCATATATGAGCGATCTCATATGGTATTTTTCTTTCTCTTTCTGGCTTACTTCACTTAGAATGACTTCCTCCAGGTGCATCCATGTTGCTGCAAATGGTGTTATGCTGTCGGTTTTTATGGCTGAGTAGTATTCCATTGTATAAATATACCACTTCTTCTTTATCCAGTCATCTGTTGATGGACATTTAGGCTGTTTCTATGTTTTGGCTATTTTAATAGTGCTTCAATGGACATTGGGCTTCAGGTGTCATCCTGCAGTAGGGTTCCTTCTGGATACAAGCCCAGGAGTGGGATTCCTGGGTCATAAGGTAAGTCTATTCCTAGTCTTTTGAGGAGTCTCCATACTGTTTTCCATAGTGGCTGCACCAAACTGCATTCCCACCAGCAGTGAAGGAGGGTTCCCTTTTCTCCACAGCCTCTCCAGCATTTCTCATTTGCAGATTTTTCAATGACGGCCATTCTGACTGGTGTGAGGTGATACCTCATTGTAGTTTTGATTTGCATTTCTCTGATAATTAGTGATATTGAGCATTTTTTCATGTGCCTTTGATCATTTGTATGTCTTCCTTGGAGAATTGCTTGTTTAGGTCTTCTGCCCATTTTTGGATTGGGTTGTTTATTTTTTTCTTATTGAGTTGTATGAGCTGCTTATATATTCTGGAGATCAAGCCTTTGTCAGTTCCATTGGCAAAAATTTTCTCCCATTCCGTAGGTTATCTTATTGTTTTACTTCTGGTTTCCTTTGTTGTACAGAAGCTTGTAAGTTTCATTAGGTCCCATTTGTTTATTCTTCCTTTTATTTCTTCTAGGAGAAAATTTTTGAGATGTATGTCAGATAATGTTTTGCCTATGTTTTCGTCTAGGAGGTTTATTTAATCTTGTCTTATGTTTAAGTCTTTTTTCCATTTTGAGTTTATTTTGAGTATATTGTAAGGGAGTGTTCTAGCTTCATTGATTTACATGCTGCTGTCCAGTTTTCCAAACGCCATTTGCTGAAGAGACTGTCTTTATTCCATTGTATATTCTTGCCTCCTTTGTCAAAGATTAGTTGACCAAAAGTTTGTGGGTTCATTTCTGGGCTCTGTATTCTGTTCCATTTGGTCTATATGTCTGTTTTGGTACCAATACGATGCTGTCTTGATGACTGTAGCTCTATAGTGTTGTCTGAAGTCTGGAGAGTTATTCCTCCAGCCTCTTTCTTTTTCATCAGTAATGCTTTGGTAATTCTAGGTCTTTGATGGTTTCATATAAATTTTAATATGATTTGTCCTAGTTCTGTGAAATATGTCCTGGGTCATTTGATAGGGATTGCATTAAATCTGTAGATTGCCTTGGGCAGTGTGAACATCTAAACAATATTGATTCTTCCAACCCAAGAGCATGGAGTATCTTTCCATTTTTTAAAGTCTTCTTTAATTTCCTTCATCAATGGTTTATAGTTTTCTGTGTATAATTCTTTCACCCCCTTGTTTAGATTTATTCCTAGGTATTTCATTACTTTGGGTGCTATTTTATAGGGGATTGTTTGTTCACTTTCTTTTTCTTTTGATTCATCGTTAGTGTAAAGAAATTTAACTGATTTTTGAAAGTTAATCTTATAACCTGCTACCTTGCTGAATTCTTCTATCAGCTGTAGTAGTTTTTGTGTAGACCTTTTAGGGTTTTCTATATATAGCAACATGTTGTCGGCAAATAATGACATTTTACCTCTTCTTTTCCAATTTGGATCCCTTTTATTTCTCTCTCTTGCCTGACTGCTGTGGCTAGGACTTCCAGGACTATGTTAAATAGGATTGGTTATTGTGGGCATCCTTTTCTTGTCCCATATTTTAGTGGGAAGCTTTTGATTTTTTCACCATTGAGTATTCTGCTGGCTCTAGGTTTGTCAATTATAGCTTTTATTATGTTGAGATATGTTCCCTCTATACCCACTTTGGTGAGATTTTATCATAAATGGGTGTTGAATTTTATCAGATGCTTTTTCTGCATGTATTGAGATGATCATGTGGTTTTTGTCCTTTCTCTTGTTGATGTGATGTATTACATTGATTAATTTGCATATGTTGAACCACCCTTGTGTCACTGGGATGAACCCCAGTTGATCATGATGTACAATCTTTTTTATGTGTTGTTGGATTCTATTTGTTAATATTTTGGTGAGGATTTTGGCGTCTATGTTCATCAGTGATATTGGCCTATAATTTTATTTTTTGGAAGTGTCTTTGCCTGGTTTTGTTATAACAGTGATGGTGGCTTCATGGAATGAGTTTGGGTGTTTTCCCTCCTTTTCAATTGTCTGGAGGAGTTTGAGAAGGACTGGTATGAGTTCTTCTTTGTATGTTTGGTAGTATTCCCCGGTGAACCTGTCCAGTCCTGGACTTTTATTTGTAGGGAGGTTTTTAATTTCTATTTCTATTTCCTTTCTAGTGATTGGATTCTTTAAGTGGTCAGTTACTTCTTGATTCAGTCTTGGTGGACAGTATGTTTCCAGAAACTTGTCCATCTCCTCTAGGTTATCCAGTTTGTTTCCATATAGTTTTTCATGATATTCTCATATGATATTCTGTTTTTCTATGTTATTTGTTGTAGTTTTCCATTTTCCTTTCTTATTTTGCTAATTTGTGCTCTCTCTTTTTTCTTCTTTGTGAGTTTTGCCAGAAGTTTGTCTATTTTATTTACTTTTTCAAAAACCAGCTTTTGGTTTGGTTGATTTTTTCTATGGTCTTGTTAATCTCTATTGTATTTATTTCCTCCCTAATCTTTATAATTTTCTTCCTTCTGCTGCCTTTTGGGGCTTTCTGTTCTCTTTCTAATTCATTAAGCTGGTGGGTTAAATTGCTTATTTGACATTGTTCTTTTTTGAGGAAGACCTGTTTTACTATAAACTTCCCTCAGCCCTGCCTTTGCTGTGTCCCATAGGTTTTGAGTGGTTGTGCTTTCATTGTCATTTGTCTCAAAGTATTTTTTAATTTCACTTTTGTTTTCCTCCTTGACCCATTGTTTTTTATATAGCATAATGTTTAATCTCCATTCTTTTTTTTTTTTTCTCCTTTATTTCTCTGTTGTTGATTTCTAGTTTCATGTCATTGTGGTCAGTAAAGATGCTTGAGATAATTTCTATCTTCTTAAAATTGTTGAGGTTTCTTTTGCACCCAAATACATGATCAACCCTGGAAAATGTTCCATGTGCACTTGAAAAGAATGTATATCCTATTTTGGGGGGTGTAATGCTCTGAAAATATCCACCAAATCTAATTTTTGTATTGTATTATTTAATTTCTCTGTTGCCTTATTTATTTTCTGTCTGGAAGATCTGTCTAGTGATGTTAATGTGGTGTTAAAATCTCTGAGCATGATTGTATTCCCATCAATAGCCCCCTTTATCTCTGTTAGTAATTGTTCTATGTACTTAGGAACTCCAATACTGGGTGCATATATATTAATTAGTGCAATATCCTCATCTTGTATCACTCCTTTAATCATTATAAAATGTCCTTCTTTATCTTTCTTTATGGCCTTTATTTCAAAGCCTATTTGGTCTGAAATCAGGACTGCAACATCTGCTTTTTTGGCGTTTCCATTTAAATGGAATACCATTTTCCATCTTTTCAATCTCAATCTATATGTGTTTTTCTCCCTAAAGTGGGTCTCTTGTATGCAGCATATTGAAGGTTCTTGCTTTATTATCCAGTCTGCCACTCTATGTCTTTTGACTGGAGCATTTATTCCACTAACATTTATAGTAATTAATGATAGATGTGTGTTTATTGTCATTTTGAATTTATTTTTGCATTTGATTTGGTGTTTCCTCTTTATTCCTTCCTTCCTCCTTATGTGGTTTGGTAATTTTCCTTTGTATTGTCATGGATTTTATTTAGTTTTTGTGACTCCCTTGTAAGTTTTTGGCTTGTGGTTACCCTTTTTTGTAAGTCTATTAGCCCATTATTATAACTTTTTATTAAACTGATAGTAACATAATCTCAAACCCATCCTAAAAGAAAAAAAAATTTAAAAAGAAAGAAAAAATATACTTATATTTCCCTGCCTCCCTCTCGCACTCTCAATGATTTGTATGTCTTCTTTTACAATTTTGTGTCTATTTTATTTGTAATTCATGAGTTATAACCTTTCCAGTTGTGAGATTCTCATTTCTGTAGCATCCTGCTGCTTTTCTATTTAGAGTAGGTCTTTCAATATTTCTTTTAGCATGGGTTTAGTGTTGCTAAACTCTTGGAGCTTTTTCTTGTCTGTGAAATCCTTCATGTCTCCTTCTATTGTAGAGGATAGCCTTGCTGGATAAAGTATGCTAGGCTGCATCTTTTTTTCATTCAGGACGTTGAATATATCTTGCCACTCCCTTCTGGCCTGTAGTGTTTGTGTAGACAAATCAGCTGAGATCCTTATGGGGGTTCCCTTGTAACTTACCCTTTGCTTTTCTCTTGTTGCCTTTAGAATCGTTTCTTTATCCTTGTCTTTAGCCATCTTGATTATGATATGTCTTGGTGTGGGTCTATTTGTGTTCTTCCTGTTTGGGACCCTCTGAGATTCCTGTACTTGGATATCTGATTCTTTCTTTAAGTTTGGGAAGTTTTCAGTCACGATTTCTTCAAAAACCTTTTCAATCCCCTTTGATCTTTCTTCCCCTTCTGGGACCCCAATTTTGCCAAGATTGGCATGCCTTAATTTATCCCATAGGTCCCTTATGCTATTTTCATTATTTTTTATTTGTTTCTCTTGTAACTTTTCTGATTGGGTGCTTTCTGTTGTCCTGTCTTCTAGGTCACTACTTCGTTCCTCTGCATTATCTAGTCGGCTTTACACAGCTTTTAAATCATTCCTCATCTCAGTCAATGAGTTTACCCATTCTACTTTGCTCTTATTTATAGCTTCAATTTCATTTTTGACATATTTTATAACTCTAAACACTATCTCTTTTAGTTCCTTCAGTACTTTGATCACTCCTTTTTTGAAATCTTGATCTAGTAGGCTATCGATGTTTATTTCATTGATCGTTCTTTCAAGGTATTTCTCTTGTTCTTTTAATTGGGAATGATTTCTCTGCTTCGTCTTGCTCATACCTCTCTGGCACTGTGGTGTATGGAGTATCAGTTGTCTATTGTGGTCCTTAAGAAATTTATCTATCTAAAGCCTATGTAGGAATAAGACTTAGAACAAAAAGAAAAAATAAGAGAGAGAGAAAAAGAACTTTAAGAGAAATGAGAAAAAAGAAGGTTTGGAAACAGTGTATAATGAATAATAGAAGAGCAAGGTGAAGCAGAATAGCAATCGGGTTGAGACGTCCTTTTAAAACCTTTAAAAAAGAGGGAAAAAGATGAAAGGATGTATTATCAATAACAGGACATCAAAATCTAGAGAAATAAAAATGAATTAAGGAGTAAAAATTAAGAAGGTAATAGAAAATAGAACAGGTGAAAACAGATTTTTAAAAAAACGGGGGTGAATCGGTGTTCTTCTGGAGACTGTGTTCTTTTAATGTGAAGGCTTTGTATCTTTACCCTGTTTTGGAAGCTCAGCTTGCTGTTTCCAGAGGCCCTCCATTGGCGCCCTCTTCTGTGCTGCTCCCAGTACCTGTCGGCAAGCAGATCGAGCCTCCTCCCAACACAGGGTCAGGTGCAGCTCTCCTTTGCTGTGGGCGGGTGGGTCACTGCCCCTCCCGATGCCACAGTCAGATGATGCAGACAGGCCAGGTAGGAGGGCGGGTCGTGTCCTCTCCCAGCACCATGGTCAGGGGCTGCGTTCCTGCCGGAAAGGCTGGGGGCCACCCGCCCTCTCCAGAGACAGTCGCTCCGCTGCTCTGTGCAGCTCTGCTCTCCGCCTCAGGTTGGCGCTCTGCAGGTGGGCTCAGGGAAGAGCTAGGAAAAGCCTTGTCCCTGCTCTGGGCCAAAACCCAGCTCCTTGTTTGCCTTGGCAGGGCAAGTTCTCTGAGGGACCAGGACAGAAGTATCTTATCTGCCTCAGGCTGTAGACAAGTCTCCTGCTGGCCTTTGAGGCTGCTAAGTCCTTAGGTGCGGATGCAGGTTTCGCCCCCACCCCTGCCTGGATGCTAAGCCCCGGAGGATATGGTGGCTGTGCCTGAGCCCCGCCTCTTCCCCCCAAAACTTTCCCTGGTTTCCAGAGATTGGGGTATGCGCCCTTCCCCCCAGGGCATATTAAGCACGTTGTTTTATGGAGGGCCCAGGTTGTTCTGTCCTGTACACCCACAGCCACAGCGCGCAGCCCCTAGTAGTCCCCCAGGGCTGCCTCAGTGCAGCCGTCCCCATCCTCCACCCAGCTTGGGAAGCCTGGCCCAGCCCCCAGCTGCTGGCACGCGTCTTGGGCTGGGTGTCGCCGGGACCCTTGTGCCCATTTAACTTAGTTCTGTCAGTCAGTCAAGGGCTGCTCTGTACAGATCTGAGCCTCAGAGGTTCCCCCTCCAACCCGCTGGCCTCTCCGTTGGAGAGGGGAGACCCAGTGAACAAGCACCAGTCCTCCTTTGCTGCTTCCTCCCCGTGGGACCCGTCCTGCTCTGCTTTGACTTTTGTTCTTTCTTTTTTCCTTTTCTCCTACCAGATTTTTGGCGTCTCTATCTTTTGAAGAGGGCAATGTTCTGTCAGAGTTCCGCAGGTGCTCTGGCTGGATGAATGGGTCTGTGGATATGAGTCTTCGTGCATTTGTGGGAGAGGGTGAGCTACAAGTGTCCTTTTACTTCCCCATCTTCTCACTCCCCCCCGGAATTTTTTTTCTTTTAATTGAGATTAGTTCCACTGCTTCTTCGTTTTTCTTATATCCCTCTGGCACTATCGATTATGGAGTATCATTTATCTACTGTGGTCTTGAAGGGCTGTTTAAAAAAAAAGAAGTTGTGATTCTGTGTAGACTGTGCACTTCTAATAATTTTGTCACAAGGTCTGTTCTTAGTATGGATGGTTACCATGTCTTTCTTTTGCGTGTGTTGTCTGTTATCCCTTTGATTGGGGGTGTGGCTGGTATTGTGATGACCAGTGTGTGCCCTGGTTGTTGAGTGGGGTCTCCTTTTTGTTGTATGGTTGTCACAGCCCTGACAGGGGCTGGGTCTCTTCCCCTTTTGTTGCAGTGGAGGCTTCCAGACCCATTTCTGAGATACAGTTTGTGGTAGGCTGAGTTGGAGCACTTTAAATATTCTTTGTTGGCACTGCCGTTGTCACCACTTTAGCTGTGGGGATGTCAGTGCTCTGCTCTAGTATCCCCAAGGTTCTCTTTCCTCAGAGCTACCAGTGCAGTTCTGCCAACTTCTGGGTCACACACCTGGATCATGGCACATAATCAGGTCAACAACACCCCCAGCACCAAACACTGCTTGTGTACATGCCCCACGTGTAAACTCTGCTTGTTCATCTTAGAGGCCTGTTCTCAAAGAACCTCCATGCCTGCAGCAATTGTGCAGTCATTTTATACCATCCCCAGCACCATATCTGTATATGATAGGCAAGCCTGCAACTGTACCAGCCCTCACCCCTGAAGTGTGCCATATCTCCGCTCATGGCTAGTTTGTCTTAGAGGTGTGGGTCCACAAAGGCACCTGCAGAGCAAAATGGTCCCCTCTGCCTGGGAAATATAAACAAATCTCAGTCCCACCTATGAGGTTTCTGAGTCCTTAGATATGGACTCAAATTTCAACCCCACCTCTGCCTGAGAGCAAAACACCAGAAAATATGGTGGCTATGGCCAAGCCCCACCTCTCTTCTCCCAGGACTGCACCAGCAATGGTGCCACAGGCTTGTGGAGACAGAAGCTATGGCCCAGCCATGTTGTACCCATTCCCTCTAATGCTCACTAGCAGTATTGATTTTTTTCTTTTTTTATGGGGGACCCAGGCTATTCTGTTCTGTATACACTCCCATCCATGGCACAAAGCACATTCCAGTCCCCTGAGGCTGCCTCTGTGCAGTTGGCCTCAACCCACAGCCTGGCTTGTGGAGCCAGTCCCAGCCTACACCTGCCAGCTCATGTTTAGAGCTGGGGATCACAGGGACCTTTTGTGCTCATTTCTCTTAATTCTGTTAGCTAAGGGGTGCTTTGCACTCCTCTGAGCCTCAGAGTTTTCCCCTATGTCCCCACTAACTTCTCCATTGGAGATGGGGAGTCCCAGCATAAGAGCATTATTCCTCCTTTGCTGCTCCCTCCCCATGGGACAGGTCCCTCTGTTTTCCGTTTACTTCTTTGTTTTTCTTCCCACCAGATTTGTGAGGACTTTGGTCTTTTGGAGAAGGTGATATACTGTCAAAGTTCACTGGGTGTTCTGAGTGAATGGGTGGGTCCATGGATGTCTATTGGTGTATTTACGGGAGAGCCTGTGCTAAAAGCATCCTTCTACCCCTCCATCTTGGCCATTCCCACTCCACAGCAAGCTTCTAAATTGGTAATTTTTTATAGATCTCCAATCATAAACAACTGTTTTATAAATACCTATAAAAATAGGAGGTGGAAAAATATATTTAATGGTTAATGTAATAACTCCCATAGTTTGATATAAACAAACAAAAAACAAAAATTGGAAAGCACTATTTAAGGTCCCTAGTTTCCCTCAATGGGTCTTACAGATACTAATAAAAACATTAGTATAATTAATATTAATTGGGTTCATTAACAAGGAAGTAATAAAAACTGAAGGGAAAGTCTACAGACTTCTTCACAACAAGGTGGGAATTTTAAAGAGACTTGTCCCAAAAGGATAAAAAAAAAAAAAAAAAAAACCTTTAGATGGTTATTAAGAAATGGGATAAATAAAATGGAAATTAATGTGATTAAAACAAAATGTTCTGACACAACACTATCTTAGGCTAGATGACCCAAAGGGATCCTTACAATTCCCCAGTACTAAAGGGACCCAAACAGTCTGCTTTATTTACCTCAGTTTAAATATATATATATATATATATATATATATATATATATATATATATATATATATATATGTACATATATATAAAGTTTAAATATTGACAAAGGGGCCTGAGTCTCTTGGGTCACCGCCTCAATGGGGACCACAGATCCTTTTATACAAAAGTAGATAAAAAGGGAAGAGGGCCAAGATGGCAGAGTAGAAGTTTGCTTGCACCTCACCCTCTCCCACAAATACACCAAGAATCACATCCACAGAACCACTCAGCCAACCAGAACACCTGCACAACTCCGGCAGAACATTATCCTCTTCAAAAGATAGAGACGCTAAAAATCTGGTAGGAGAAGAGAAAAAAGAAAGAAGGAAAGGCAAAACACTGTGAAACAGGATCCGTGGGGAGAGAGCAGCAAAGGAGGACAAGCACTCGTTCACTGAACCTGCCCTGCTCCAACAGAGAGGACAGCAGGACGGAGGGGGAGCCTCCGAGGCTCGGACTTGTACAGAGCATCCTTTGACTGAGAGAACTAAGTTAAACGGGCACAGAGTGTCCCCGGGACACCGAGCCTGAGATGTGGGCTAGCAGCTGGGGGCTGGGCCAGGCTGCCTGAGCCAGGTGGAGGACTGGGGCCATAGCACTGAGGAAGCCCTGAGGACTTCAGGGTGCTGTCTTCTGTGGTTATGGATGCAAAGGGCAGAAAAACCTGGGCCCACCATAAAACAGGAAGGCTGATGTGCCCTGGGGGGGAAGGGTGAATACCCCCATCTCTGAAAGCCCACGGAAAGTTTTCAGGTGAAGAGAGGTAGGGCTCAGGCACAGCCACCATATCCTGCAGCACTTAGCACCCAGCAGGGTCAGGGGCGAAACCTGAATCCACACCTAAGGGCTCAGCAGCCTCAAAGGCCAGAGGAAGACTTGTCTACAGCCCAATGCAAATAGGATACTTCCGTCCTGGTCCCTCAGAGAACTTGCTCCGCCAAGACAAACTAGGAGCTGGGTTTTGGCCCAGAGCAGGGGCAGGGCTGTTCCTCTGTCTTCCCTAAGCCGGTCTACAAAGCACCGCCCCAAGGCAGAGTACTCAGTGGCACAGAGAAGCAGAGCAACCTGAGCAGGAAGAGGTCGGGTGGCCTCTCACCTTTCTGGCAGTAACATAGCAACTGACCAAGGTGCTGAAAGGGGGCGTGACCCGCTTTCTTACCTGGCCAGTCTGCAACATCTGACTGCAGCATCGGGAGGGCAATGACCTTCCTGCCCACAGTAAAGCAGAGCTGTACCTGACCCAGTACTGGGAGGGGGCCCGATCTGATTGCCAACAGGCACTGGGAGCAGCACAGATGAGGGCACAAACGGAAGGCCTCTAGAAACAGTAAGCTGAGCTATTGAAACAGGGCGAAGACAGAAAGACTTCACATTAAAAGCACACAGTCTCCAGGAAAACACTGCCCCCTCCCTTTTTTTAAAATCTGTTTTTACCTGTTCTATTTTCTATTACCCTTTTAATTTTTACTTCTTAAACAATTATATATACTACCAGATTTAATCCCTTTTAAATATTTGTAAAATATTTTTTATTATTCTAATTTTTAAAAATCCAAATCATTTCACATTTATTTCTCTTGGTTTTGATGTCCTGTTATTGATTATACACAGGTTATAAATACATTTTTCCCTCTTTTCTCCTTTCTTAATGGTTTTTAAAAGACATCACAACCCGACTGCTATTCTGCTTCAAGTTAATCATCTATTACTCATTATACACTGTTTTCACACCTTTTTTCTCCCTGCTTTTAAAATACTCTATTTTAAAAATATGTTTCTCTCTCTCTTTTTTAATTTTTATTCCTACATAGGCATTAAATAGATAAATAAATAAGCTCCTTAAGGACCACACTAGATAACTGATATTCCATAAACCACACTGACAGAGAGGTATGAACAAGATGAAGAAGCAGAAAAACCATTACCAATTACAAGAACAAGACAAATCCCCTAAAAGTACGATCAATGAAATACACATCAATAGACAACTAGATCAAAATTTCGAAAAAAGGAGTGACCAAAGAACTGAAGGAACTAAAACTGATAATGTTTAGAGATATGAAATAAGTCAAAAATGAAATGGAAGCTACAAAGAAAAGTCAAGTACAATTGGCAAACTCATTGGCTGATCAGAAGTGATCTAAAGGCTGTGTAAAGAAGACTAGATACTGTAGAAGAACAAATAAGTGACCTACAAGACAGAATAACAGCGGGCACACAATCAGAACAGCTATGAGACAAACAAGTTAAAATAACATAAGGGACACATGGGATAATATAAAGCACGCCAATCTTTGCATAACAGGGGCCCCAGAAGGGGGAGAAAGATCAAAGGGGATTGAAAAGGTTTTTGAAGGAATCATGACCGAAAACTTCCCAAACTTAAAGAAGGAATCAGATATCCAAGTACAGGAAGCTCAGAGGGTCCCAAACAGGAAGAACCCAAGTAGACCCACACCAAGACATATCATAATCAAGATGGCTAGAGACAAGGATAAAGAAACGATTCTAAAGGCAACAAGAGAAAAGCAAAGGGTAAGTTACAAGGGAACCCCCATAAGGATCTCAGCTGATTTGTCTACACAAACACTACAGGTCAGAAGGGAGTGGCAAGATATATTCAACATCCTGAATGGAAAAAAAAGATGCAGCCTAGAATACTTTACCCAGCAAGGCTATCCTTTAGGATAGAAGGAGACATAAAGAATTTCACAGACAAGCAAAAACGAAAAGAGTTTAGCCACACTAAACCCATGCTAAAAGAAATATTGAAAGGTCCACTCTAAATAGAAAAACAGCAGGATGCAACAGAAATAAGAATATTACAACTGGAAAGGTGATAACTAGAATGAATTACAAACAAAATAAACACAAAACTGTAAAAGAAGACATACAAATCATTGAGAGTGGGAGAGGGAGGCAGGAAAATATAGAATTTCTTCTTTATTTTTAATTTTTTTTCTTTTCAGTAAGATGGGTTTGAGATTATGTTACTATCAGTTTAATAAAAACAGTTATAATAATGGGCTAATAGACTTACAAAAAAGGGTAACCACAAGCCAAAAACTTACAAGGGAGTCACAAAAACTAAATAAAATCCATGATAATACAAAGGAAAATTACCAAGCCACAAAAGGAAGGAAGGAACAAAGAGGAAACACCAAATCAACTGCAAAGATAAATTCAAAATGGCAATAAACACACATCTATCATTAATTACTGTAAATGTTAGTAGACTAAATGCTCCAGTCAAAAGACATTGAGTGGCAGACTGGATAATAAAGCAAGAACCTTCAATATGCTGCATACAAGACCCACTTTAGGGAGAAGGACACAGATAGATTGAGATTGAAAGGATGGAAAAGGATATTCCAAGCAAACGGAAAAGCCAAAAAGCAGGTGTAGTAGTACTGATTTAAGACAAAATAGACTTTAAAACAAAGGCCATAAAGAAAGATAAAGAAAGACATTTTATAATGAATAAAGGATCATTACATGACGAGGATATTACACTCATCAATATATATGCATCCAATATAGGAGCACTTAAATACATAAAATTATAACTAACAGAGATAAAGGGGGCTATTGATGGGAATACAATCATAGTCGGAGATTTTAACACTGCATTAACATCACTAGATAGATCTTCCAGACTGAAAATAAATCAGGCAACAGATAAATTAAATAATACAATATAAAATTAGATTTGGTGGATATTTTCAGAGCATTGCACCCCCCAAAAATAGGATATACATTCTTTTCAAGTGCACATGGAACATTTTCCAGGATTGATCATATACTTGGACAGAAAAAAAAACCTCAACAATTTTAAGATGATTGAAATTATCTCAAGCATCTTTACTGACCACAATGTCATGAAACTAGAAATCAACAACAGAGAAACAAAGGAGAAAATAAGGAAAGCATGGAGATTAAACAATATGCTATTTAAAAACCAATGGGTCAATGATGAAATTAAAGTTGAATTTAAAAAATACCTTGAGACAAATGAAAATGAAAGCACAACCACACAAAACTTATGGGACACAGCAAAGGCAGTGCTGAGGGAAGTTTATAGTAATACAGGCCTTCCTGAGAAAAGAACAATAATCTCAAACAAACAATCTAACCCACGAGCTAAAAGAACTAGAAAAAGAAGAACAAAAAATGCCAAAAGGCAGCAGAAGGATGGAAACTATAAAGATCAGGGAGGAAATTAATAAAATAGATATTTAAAAATACCATAGAAAAAATCAATCAAATCAAAAGATGGTTATTTGAAAAAGTAAATAAAATCGACAAACCTCTGGCCAAGTCACAAAGAAGAGAAACAAGAGAGCACAAATTAGCAAAATAAGAAAGGAAAATGGAGAAATTACAACAAATAACATAGAAATAGAGAATACCATATAAGAATATCATGAAAAACTATATGGAACCAAAGTGGATAACGTAGAGAAGGTGGAGAGGTTTCTGGAAAAATACAGTCCACCAGACTGAATCCAGAAGAAACTGACCACTTGAACAAACTGATCACTAGAAATGAAATCGAATTAACAATAAAAAATCCTCCCTACAAATACAAGTCCAGGACTGGATGGCTACACAGGGGAATTCTACAAAACATATAAAGAAGTCATACCAGTCCTTCTCAAAATCTTCCAGAAGATTGAAAAGGAGGGAATACTTCCAAACTCATTCTATGAAGCCACCATCACTGTGATAACAAAACCAGGCAAAGACACTACCAAAAAAAAAAGAATGATAAGCCAATATAACTGATGAACATAGATGCCAAAATCCTCACCAAAATATTAGCAAATACAATCCAACAACATATAAAGATTATAAATCATGACCAAGGGGAATCATCCCAGGGACACAAGGGTGGTTCACAATATGCAAATCAATCACTGTAATACATCACATTAACAAAAGAATAGACAAAAACCACATGATCATCTCAATAGATGCTGAAGCAGCATTTGGTAAAATTCAACAACAATTTATGATAAAAATTCACACCAAAGTGGGTATAGGGGAAACATATCTCAACATAATACAAGCTATACATGACAAACCTACAGCCAGCATAGTGCTCAATGGTGAAAAACTCAAAGCTTCCCACTAAACTCAGGAACAATACAAGGCTGTCCACTAACACCACTCCTATTCATCATAGTCTTGGAAGTCCTAGCCACAGCAATCAGACAAGAGAGAGAAATAAAAGGGATCCAAATTGGAAAAGAAGAGGTAAAAGTGTCACTATATGCTGACAACATGTTGCTATATATACAAAATCCTAAAAGGTCCACACAAAAACTAGTAGAGCTGATTGAAGAATTCAGCAAGGTAGCAGGTTACAAGATTAACATTCAACAATTAGTTACATTTCTTTACAGTAATGATGAATCAACAGAAAACGAAAGTAAAAAACAATCCTCTTTAAAATAGCACCCAAAGTAATAAACTACCTAGGAATAAATCTAACCAAGGAAGTGAAACATTTATACACAGAGAACTATAAACCATTGATGAAGGAAATTATAGAAGACTTTAAAAAATGGAAAGATATCCCATGCTCTTGGATTGGAGGAATCAATATTTTTAAAATGGTCACACTGCCCAAGGCAATCTACAGATATAATGCAATCCCTATCAAATTACCTAGGACATATTTCACAAAACTAGAACAAATCATAGTAAAATTTATATGGAACCATCAAAGACCTAGAATTGCCAAAGCATTACTGAAGAGAAAGAAAGAGGCTGGAGGAATAACTCTCCCAGACTTCAGACAATACTATAGAGCTACAGTCATCAAGACAGCATGGTATTGGTACAAAAACAGACATGTAGACCAATGGAACAGAAAAGAGAGCCCAGAAATGAACCCACAAAATTTTGGTCAACTCATCTTCGAGAAAAGAGGGAAGAATATACAATGGAATAAAGACAGTCACTTCAGGAAATGGTGTTGGGAAAACTGGACAGCAGAATGTAAATCAATGAAGCTAGAACACTGCCTTACACCATACAGAAAAAGAAACTCAAAATGGAACAAAGACTTAAACATAAGGCAAGATAGAATAAACCTCCTAGAGGAAAATAGATGCAAAACATTATCTGACATACATTTCAAAAATGTTCTCCTAGAACTGTCTACTCATGCAATAGAGGTAAAAGCAAGAATAAACAAATGGGAAATAATGAAACTTACAAGCTTCTGCACAGCAAAGGAAACCATAACTAAAACAAAATGACGACCTATGGAATGGGAGAAAATTTTTGCAAATGAAACCGTCAAAGGCTTGATATGCAAAATATATAAGCAGCTCATACAACTTAATAAGAAACAACCAAGCAACCCAATCCAAAAATGGGCAAAAGGCCTAAACAAGCAATTCTCCTAGGAAGACATACAAATAATCAATAGGCACATGATAAAATGCTCAATATCACTAATTATCAGAGGAATCCAAAGCAAAACTACAATGAGATATCACCTCACACCAGCCAGAATGGCTGTCATTCAAAAGTCCCCAAATGACAAATGCTGGAGAGGATGTGGAATAAAGGGAACCCTCCTAAACTGCTGGTGGGAATGCAGTTTGGTGCAGCCACTGTGGAAAACAGTATGGAGATTCCTCAAAAGAATAGGAAGAGACTTAGCATATGTCGCAGGAATCCTACTCCTGGGCATATATCCAGGAGGAATCCTACTTCAAAAGGACAACTGCACCCCAATATTCATAGCTGCACTATTTACAGTAGCCAAGACATGGAAACAGCCTAAATGTCCATGGACAGATGACTGGATAAAGAAAAAGTTGTATATTTATACAATGGAATACTACTCAGCCATAAAAACCGACAACATAATGCCATTTGCAGCAACATGGATGCTCCTGGAGAATGTCATTCTTAGTGAAGTAAGCCAGAAAGAGAAAGAAAAATAACATATGAGATCGCTCATATTTGGTATCTAAAAACAAAAAGAGAAACAAAAACAAACAAACAAAGCATAAATACAAAACAGAAACAGACTCATAGACATAGAATACAAACTTGTGTTTGCCAAGGGGGCTGAGGTTGGGAAGGGATAGACAGGATTTCAAAATTGTAGAATATATAAACAAGATTATACTGTATAGCACAGGGAAATATACACAAGATCTTATGTTAGCTCACAGAGAATAAAATGTGACAATGAACATATATATATGTTCATGTATAACTGAAAAATTGTGCTCTACATTGGAATTTGACACAACTTTGTAAAATGACCATAAGTCACTAAAAATGTTAAAAAAAAAAAAAGTCTAGGTAATAACAAACAACAACAAAATAGAACTTGTACGTAAAACCTGGGATGTTGTCTTACAAGCCATGCGTCTCTGAACTCCCTTTGCGATCTCTACTGGAAATCAAAATTCAGCTTTTAGAATTTTAAAGAGCTGCAGTTTTTTTCTGTCCTGCTGGGATCAACGGACACTGGGAGTTACCGGTTTAGGGACTGTATATAAGCTGCAAGGGGGCATCCTGATGGTTTTGTCAAATCCACTGACATACTCCCTGTGATAAAGGAGACAGGGTTCCTTGTTCTCCTTCATTACCCTGTGCCTCCAGAATGGCAAAGTTAGTTTCTCTGTTGTTGTTACTAAAATAAAAATAACAAAATTAAAATGTTTAAAAAAAAGAAAAAAACAAACAACCCAATCCAAAAATGGGCAGATGACCTAAACAAAGAATTCTCCAAGGAAGACATACAAATGATCAATAGGCACATGAAAAAATGCTCAATATCACTAATTATCAGAGAAATACAAATCAAAACTACAATGAGATATCACCTTACACCAGTCAGAATGGCTATCATTCAAAAATCACAAATTACAAATGTTGGAGAGGCTGTGGAATAAAGGGAACCCTCCTACACTGCTGGTGGGAATGCAGTTTGGTACAGTCACTGTGGAACATAGTATGGAGATTCCTCAAACTCTAGGAATAGACTTACCGTATGACCCAGTCATCATGCTTCTGGGCACATATCCAGAAGAAACCCTACTTCAAAATGACACCTGCACCCCAATGTTCATAGGGGCACTATTTACAATAGCCAAGACATGGAAACAGCCTAAATGTCCATCAACAGATGACTGGATAAACAAGATGTGGCACTATTCAGCCATAAATATCAACAACATTACACCATTTGTAGCAACGTGGATGTTCCTGGAGAATGTCATTCTAAGTGAAGTAAGCCAGAAAGAGAAAGAAAAATAACATATGAGATCGCTCATATGCAGAACAAAAAACAAGCAAAGCATAAATACAAAACAGAAATAGACTCATAGACATAGAATACAAACTTGTGGTTGACAAAGGGGTGGGGGTGGGAAGGGATAGACTGGAATTTCAAAATTGTAGAAGAGATAAACAAGATTATACTGTATAGCATGGGGAAATATATACAAGGTCTTATGGTAGCTCACAGAGAATAAAATGTGACAATGAATATATATATATATGTTCATGTGTAACTGAAAAATTGTGCTCTACACTGGAATTTGACACAACATTGTAAAATGATTATAAATCAATAAAAAATATTTTAAAAAAAAAGTCGATAAAAAGGTTGGGGATTTCATTTTTTAAAAAAAGAACTTTTCTAAATTTGTACAACCAAGACTTGCTGATGGGGTCCTAATAGAAACTACATTTAAAGCTATAAAATTTGACAGAACTGAGTTCAAAGTTTTTACAAATTGGTATATTTAAATGGTCTTTATATAAGATGTTACATCTCTTTTGTCTATTTATATTGTGAGGTAAACATTTTGTCACTGGACGATACTTCCCCTGCCTGATATTATAAGCAGGGCATATAAATCTGACCCTCAGATAATATTAATTTGGGAATTTGAGATTTACAAATGTTAGCCACTATATATAAAAATAGATTTTTAAAAAGTTTCTTTTGTATAGCACAGGGAACTATGTTCAATATCTTGTAATAGCCTTTAATGGAAAAAATATGAAAAAAATATATGCATGTATATGCATGACTTGGACATTGTGCTGTACACCAGATATTGACACATTATAATTAACTGTATTTCAATTAAAAACAGCGATTGTAGAAGAAAAAATATACTATAAGGAATCAATAGGATTACCTGAGCTTGCACAATACAAAGCAAATACAGGGAGCTAATATTCAGAGTCACAAAAAAATGATTGAGATTTTTGCTCTGGGTTTAACCTGTCACTCAGAAAGAGGGCTATTTTTGAATGCCTTGTGCAATATTTTGAAGGCATGATAAATTGAAACCTAAAGTTCTGGAACATAGATCTCTTCATTTTCAGTTTAGTTAGGAAACTTCTCATTGATATATAAAAGCAAATTAAAGAAACTACAGTTGAGCGAGTCAATCTTTCACCATTAATCAGAAATGTAAATTGTTTCAGAAACTCTCCTATGTAACCAGATCCCAAAGATCTGGACCTTCCTGGTTTAATAAGGAAGGGGATAAAAAACAATATGAGCAAATAGTTGCAGAATTTATTTTCAATTTAACTCTAGAAGACAATGCAACAGTGGAAATACACTGAAATATATTAGGAAATGCTACCATCTTATGGCCAAAAATAGGAAGTCAAGCAAAAAGAATGGCTTCAAAACTAGACCACAGGGAGATTCCCAGATCCCAGAGTAGAGATAGTCACATCTCACCCTCTCCCAAAATAAACCTTGAATTATTTCTACAAACCCACTGATTTAAACAGAACACATACTGAACTCTGGCAAAGTGTCTCATACCTCAAAATACAGGAGGATTCTCACAAAATATGGTAAGAGAAAAAAATGAAAAGAAAACTGGTGTGGCTTCAGTCCTGTGGAGAGAGAACAGCAAAGGAAGGAAGGCACCCTCACGTTCAGATTCCCCATCTGCAGCTAGGAGGTCATCAGAGACAGAAGCCAAGCTTCTGAGACTCAGAGAAGAAAGTGGCAGCTGCTTGGCAGACATAACTAAGAGAAACTGGAGTAGAAGGCCCCTGTGATTCCCCAGCCCTGATGAAAACTGACAGGGATAAGTCAGGACAGGCTGCTGGAGATCAGTGATGAGACTGGGAAGAGGGCTGGGGCCCACTGCACTGAGGCAGCCTCAGGGAACAGGAGGGAGGAGTGAGCTCTGGCTTGGGATGTGTGCAGAGCACAACAGCCTGGGACACCCATAGAAAAGCATCACTGATGGTATGCATGGGGGGAAGAGGCACATGCAGCATTCCCATAGCTGCTGTCTCCACTTGGCTCCATATTTGCTGCATTCTCAGGAGAAGAGAGATGGGGCTGGGTCATAACCATCACAGCTGTGCAAAGGCAGGGCTGAAAGGTGAATCCACACTCAGAAGCACTGAAACTTTACAGGTGGGACTGAGATTTGCTTACAGCATCAGGCAAAAAGGGTGAATTGCTATGCTGGAGCTTTTGTGAAACTTTGTCTTTGGGATGAACATGCAGTGAGTGGAGTTCTGGTGCATTAGAGGGCTGAGTATGGGTATTTGCAACAGGACACCATAATTTACCATATGGAGAAGTGGTGCTGGGGTCTGCACTGATCCTATGTCACATCATGGATTCAGGTGTGTGACTGCATTCTCCCTATGATGGGGCCTAATACCTGACATTGGCAGATGTGCACTGGCAGTTCTGGGGGCTCAGATCCTAGAAGACATCAGATTGGGTGGCTGGCATTCCTGTAGCTAAGGTGGGAAAAAAGAAATATAGAGTATACATATACATTTTTTCAAGTTCTCATAGAACATTCTCTAGGATAGACCACATAATTGGGCACAAAAGAATGCTCAACATATTTAAGAGGCTAGAAATAATTTCAAGCATCTTCTCTGACCAAAATGGCATTGAATTAGAAATCAACCACAGAAAATCAGAGGAGAAAAAGGCAACAGCATGGAGGCTGAACAACATGCTACTAAAAAACCAATTGATCAATGATGAAATCAAAGAAGAAATTAAAAAACATCTAAAGATAAATGACAATGAAAACACAACTACACAAAATCTATTAGATGCAGCAAAAGCAGTCCCAAGAGGGAATTTCATAGTGATAAAGGCCTTCCTCAAAGCGTAAGAATAATCTCAAATAAAAAACCTAACCTACCACCTAAAAAATTAGAAAAAAAAAATTAAACAAAACCTAAATTTAGCAGAAGGAAAGAAATAATAAAGTTCAGGAAGATAATAAATAACATAGAGATTTTAAAAAATCAATCAAACCAAGTGCTGGTTTTTTGAAAGAGTAAACCAAGTTGACAAAATTTTAGCCAAGTTCACCAAGAAGAAAGAAAGAGAACACAAATAAACAAAATAAGAAATGAAAATTGAGAAATTACAGCCAAAACCACAGAAATACAAAAAATCATAAGAGAAGACAATGAACAACTATATGGCAATAAATCAGAAAACTTAGAAGAAATGGACAAGTTTCTAGGAACATACAGTCCACTAAAACTGAATTAAGAAGAAATAGATCATTTGAGCAGACCAATCACTAGAAGTGAAATAGATTCAGGAAAACAAACAAACAAAACAAACAAACAAACAAAAACCTCCCTGCAAACAAAAGTCCAGGACCAGATGGCTTCACTGGGGAATTCTATCAAACATATTAAAAGAGCTCATATCAATTTTTCTCAAACTCTTCCAAAAAACTGATGAAAGAGTACTCCAAAATTCATTCTATGAAGCTACCATCCACCTGATACCAAAGCCAGACAAAGACACTAACAAAAAAAGAAAACTGTAGGTCAATGTAGTTGATGATAATAGGTGCAAAAATACTCAACAAAATATTAACAAACAGAAGCTAACAACCCAAAAACAGGTCGTACACCGTGATCAAGTTGTATTCATCCCAGAGACACAAGGATGGTTCAACATATGCAAAACAATCAACATGGTACACCACATCAACAAGAGAAATGACAAAAATCACAGGGTCATCTCAATAGATGCAGAAAAACATTGGATAGAATTCAACACAAATTTACGATAAAACTCTAACCAATGTGGGTATAGAGGGAACATATCCCAACATAATAAAAGCTATTTATGATAAACCTACAACCAGCATAATGCTCAATGGTGAAAAGGTTAAAACCTTCCCACTGAAATCTGGAATAAGACAAGTATACCCACTCTCACCACTTCTACTCAATATAGTATTGGAAATCCTAGCTATAGCAATTAGACAAGAAAAGGAAATATAAATGTTAAAAAATTTTAAAAAAAGGAAATAAAAGGGACCTAAATTGGAAAGGAAGAAGTAAAATTATCATTACATGTGGATGACATGATACTCTATATAGAAAACCTGAAAAGCTCCACAAAAATATCTACTAAAGCTGACAAAAGAATTCAGAAAGTTAGCCAGATACAAGATTAATATACAGAAATCAGTGGCATGTCTTTACAGGAACAATGAAATATCAGAAAAGGAAAGTAAAGAAACAATCATTTTTAAAATTGCATCCAAGAAAATAAAATATTTAGGAATAAATCTGAACAAGGAAGTGAAAGATTAATATGTGGAGAATTTCAAAACATTGACAAGGAAATTAAAGATGACTTAAAGAAATAGAAGATATCATCTGCCTTGGATTGGAATAATTAATTTTGTTAAATGGTCACACTATCCAAATCAATCTACAGATTTAATGCAATCCCTATCAAATTTCCCAGGACATTTTTCAAAGAACTAAAACAAATAATCCTCAAATTTATATGGAATCACAAAAGACATAGAATCACCAAGGCAATACTGAAGAAAAAGAATGAAGCTAGAGAAATAACCCTCCCAGACTTCAGTCTAATACTACAGAGCTACAGTAATCAAAACAGCATGGTATTGGCATAAAAACAGACATATTGATCCATGGAACAGAATAGAGAGTCCAGAAATAAACCCACAAACTTTTGGTCAATGAATCTTTGACAAAGTAGGCAAGAACCTACAATACAGTTAAGACAGTCTCTTCAGCAAATGGTGTTGGGAAAACTGGACAGCTGCATGTAAATCAGTGAAGCTGGAATACTCCCTCATACCATACACAAAAATAAACTCAAAATGGCTTAATGACTTGAACATAAGACAAGACACTCTAAGCCTCTTAGAAGAAAACATAGGCAAAACATTATCTGACATAAGTCCCAGCAATGTTCTCCTATAACAGTCTACCCAGGCAATAAAAATAAAAGCAAAAATAAACAAATGGGACCTAATTAAATTTATAAGTTTTTGCACAGCAAAGGAAATTATAAGTAAAACAAAAAGACAACCTATGAAATGTGACAATATATTTGTAAATGATGTGACTGACAAGGGCTTATTTCCAGACTATATAAGCAGCTCATACAACTTAATAAGAAAAACACAAACAACACAACCCATAAATGGGCAGAAGACCTAAATAAGCTATTCCCCAATGAAGACATACAAATGGGCAATAGGCACATGAAAAGAAGGCTCAATATCATTAATTATCAGAGAAATACAATTCAAAACTGCAATGAGGTATCATCCCACAACAGTCAGAATAGCCATCATTAAAAAGTCCACAAACGATAAATACTGGAGAGGGTATGGAGAAAAGGCAACCTCCTACACTGTTGGTGGGAAGGTAATTTTGTGCAGCCACTATGGAAAACAGTATGGAGATTCTTCAAAAGACTAAAAATAGACTTACCCTATGATCCAGCAATCTCACTCCTTGTCATATATCCAGAGAGAATTCTAATTTGAAAAGATACATGCACCCGAATATTCAAAGCAGCACTATTTCCAATAGCCAAGACATGGAAACAACCTAAATGTCCATCAACAGATGACTGGATAAAGAAGCTTTGGTATATTTATACAATGGAATACTACTCAGCTATAAAAAATTTAAAAATGCCATTGGCAGAAAGATGGACGGACTTGAATATTGTCAATGTAAGTGAAGTAAGACACAAAGAGAAAGAAAAATACCATATAATATCACTTATATGTGGAATCAATTAAAAAAAAGACAAATGAATTTATTTACCAAATAGAAACAGACTCACAGACATAGAAAACAAACTTATAGTTACTAGAGGAGAAAGGGAGTGGGAAGGGATAAATTGGGAGCTCAAGGTTTGCAGACTAACTAATATACATAAAATAGATAAACATTTTCATACTGTATAACACAGGGAACTATATTCAATATCTTTTGGTGAAAAACATATGAAAATGAATATATGCATGTATATATATATATAATTGAAACATTACAAAATTGATACAAAATTATAAAATGACTATACTTCATTGAAATATATATACAAAAAATTAGAATAATAATAAAAACTCTTCTTAAGAAATAATTCATCTCAATAATAATGTACGAAGGCCTATTCAATATCTTCCAAAGACTTATAGTGGAAAAGAATCTGAAAAAGAACATATATATGTGTATGTATAACTGAATCACTTTGCTATACACCTGAAACCAAAACAACATCATAAATTAACTATACATCAACAGAATTTTTTTGTAAAAATTTAAAAAGAAGACTAGATTGGTGGAAGGATAATTCAATTAAAAATAAAGTGATAATTAATATTCTTAAAATGGCCATTCTACCCAAAACAATCTACAGGTTTAATGTGATTCTTATCAAATTACCCAAGACATTTTTCACAGAACTAGAATAAATAATCCTAAAATTTATATAGAAACACAATAGACCCAGAATTGCCAAAGCAATCCTGAGCAAAAAGAACAAAGCTGGAGACATAACTCTCCTAGTCTTCAGACAACACTACAAAGCTACAATAATCAGAATATCCTGGTACTGGCAAAATCCAGACATGGGGATCATGAAACAGAATAGATATCCCAGAAATAAGCCTACACACCCATAGTTAATTAATCTATGGTAAAGGAGGCAAGAATATACAATGGAGAAAAGACAGTCTCTTCAGCAAGTGGTGTTGGTAAAACTGGATAGCCTCATGTAAACCAATGAAATTAAAACACACCCTCACATCATACATACAAATAAACTCAAAATGGTTTAAATGCCTAAATATAAGATACAATACCATAAAACTCTTGGAAGAAAACATGGGCAAAACATTTTCTGACATAAATCATAGCAATATTTCTTAGCTCAGTCTCCCAAGGCAAAAGAAATAAGTGCAAAAATAAACAAATGGGACCAAATCAAATGTAAAAGTTTTTGCACAGCAAAGGAAACCACAAACAAAATGAAAAGACAATCTACAGACTGGGAGAAAATATTTGCAAACTACATAACAAATAAGGGGTTAATTTCCAAAACATACAAACAGCTCTCGCAACTCAATATCAAAACAAACTACCCAATAAAAAACTGGGCAGAAGACCTAAATAGATATTTCTCCAAAGAAGACATACAGATGGCCAATGGGCACATGAAAATATTCCCAACATCGCTAATTAGTAGAGAAATGCAAACCAAAGCTACAATGGGGTATCACCTCACACAGGTCAGAATGGCTATCATCAAAATGTCTACAAATAATAAACACTGGAGAGGGTGTGGAGAAAAAGAAACCCTCCTACATTGTTAGTAGGAATGTATATTGGTGCTACCATTAGGGAGAACAGTATGGAGATTCCTTTAAAAATGAAAAATAGACTTACCATATGATCCGGCAATCCCACACCTGGGCATATATCTGGAAAAGATGAAAACTCTAATTTGAAAAGATGCTTGAACCCCTATGTTCATAGCAGCACTATTTACAATAGCCAAGGCTTGAAAGCAAAGTAAGTGTCAATCAACAGATAAATGGTGAAAGAACATGTAGGAGATACACATATCAACCATTAAATGAATGAAATATTGCCATTTGCAGCAGCATGGATGGACCTAGAGAATACTATACTAGGTGAATTAAGTCAAACAGAGAAAGACAATATTATATGATATTTCTTATATGTGGAATCTAAAAAATAATACAAATGAATTTATTTACAAAACAGAAACAGACTCACAGACATAGAGAACAAACTTATGGTTACCAAAAGGGAAAGGGGGAGAGATAAATTAGACATATGGGATTAACAGATATTTACTACTATGTGTAAAATAAACAACAAGGATTTACTGTATAGCACAGGGAACTACATCAAATATAATAATTTTTAATGGAAAAGAACTATATATATGTATATATGATACTATATATATATATGATTCACTTTGCTGTACACTTGAAACTAACAAAATATTGTAAATCAACTATACTTCAAGAAAAAAAAGAATATAAATACACATATTTCTGAAAGAAAAAGAGATATAGCATCAGTTCAAACTCCAGTCTACTAATTTGGCCAATTTCAAGGGCAAGTGAATTGGATACAAAATATCTTAAAAAGAACAACTGTCACTACAACAAAACCACAACTGACTGCTAAACAACCATCAAAAAAAAAAAAAAAATACTGGAACCTAGCAAAAGAGATCATCTTCAACTGGAAACATAAGGAGGGAACCACAACAGGAGGGGCATACTTGTGATACAATCAGGCCCCATAACCCCCGGGTGGGCGACCCACAAGCTGAAGAATAAATAAGTTGCAGAGGCCCTCTCACAGGAGTGAGAGCTCTAAGCCCCACATCAGGCTCTCCAGCCTGGGGTTCTGGCATTGGGAGGAGGAGGAGACCCCAGAACATCTGGTTTTGAAGGCCAGCTGGGCTTAGCTCCAGAACCCTCATGGGACTGGGGGAAACAGAGACTTCATTTTCTTCAGAAGTGTACACAGAATCTCACATGTGACATGTCCAAGGCCAGAGGCAGTAATTTCATAGGAACCTGGACCAGGCCTGCCTGCTGGTTTTGGAAGGTCTCTGGGGATGTAGGAGACAGCTGTGGCTCACCCATTAGACATAAAAGCTGGTTGCAGACATTCCAGGAGTGTTCATCTACATGAGCTTTCCTGGAGGCTGATATCTTGATTGGATCATTAGCACCAAGACCTAGCCCTACCCAGCAGCTTGTAGGGAAGCCTCAGGCCAAACAACATAAGGTTGGGAACACAGCCCTACCCATAAGCAGACTTCCTGAGCCACAAAGGCCTCTAGACACGGCCCTACCCACCAGAGTTCCAGGATCAAGCTTCACACAGTAGTGGGCAGGGACCAGCTCCTCCTGCCAGGAAACCTGCATAAGCCTCTAATCCAGCTTGATCCACCAGGGGCAGATACCAGACATAAGAAAACAACAATCCCAAACCTTATGGAAGGAATGCACAAAAACAGACCAGACTCTACACTGGGACCATCTGGATCCTGGCCCTTTAGTGACAAGAGAGGAGTGTATTGCTGGGATGCATAGGACATCTCAAACTGAGGGCCACCTCTCCAAGGTTGAGAAACATAACTAACTTACCTAAAAATATAGATAGAAAGATAGACAATATGAAGCAGCAGAGGAATATCTCCCAGACCATGGCATAAGATAAAGTCTCAGAAGAAGAAATAAGTGATGAGGAGATACTCAATTTACCTGAGAAAGAGTTTAAAGTAACGATGGCAAAGTTGCTCAGAGAACTCAAGAGGACTATAGATGCACAGAGAAAAGTTTTTGGCAAAGAGTTGGAAAATATAATGAATATCCAAACAAAGTTGAAGAATAAAATCACTGAAATTAATAGCACACTAGAAGGAAACAAGACTGGACTAAATGAGGCAGAAGAACAGATCAGTGAGCTATAAGACAGATTAGTGGAAATCACTGCTGCAGAACAGAAAAAAGAATGAAAAGAAATGAGGATAGTTTAAGAGAACTCTGGGACAATATGAAGTGCACTAATATTTGCATTATAGTGGTCCCAGAAAGAAAAGAGGGAGAGAAAGGACCTGAGAAAACTTTTGAAGAGATAATCACTGAAAACTTTCCCAACTTGTGAAAGGAAACAGTCACCCAAGCCCAGGAAGCACAGAGAGTTTCACACAGGATCAGCCCAAAAAGGAACACACTAACACACATAGCAATCAAATTGACAAAAATTACAGATAAGGAGAAAATATTAAAATTAGCAGGAGAAAAACAACAAATAACATACAAGAGAACTCCCATAAGGTTATCAGCTGATTTTTCAGCAGAAAGTCTACAGGCCAGAAGGGAGTGGCAAGATATATTTAAAGTGATGAAAGGGGGAAAGCTACAACCAAAAATACTCTATTCAGCAAGGCTGTCATTTGGATTTGATGGAGAAATCAAGAGCTTCACAGATAAACAAAAGCTAAAAGATCTCAGCACCACCAAACCAGCTTAAGAACAAAAGTTAAAGGAACTTCTCTAGTCATCAAACCATAAGAAAAGAGAACAAAAAGAAGAAAGGAGAAAAAAAGATCTACAAAAGATTGCTTTGGCAGTTCAGTGTCTTTTATGATTCCATATAAATTTTGGAATTGTTTGTTCTAGTTCTGTGAAAAATATGAGTATTTTGACAAGATTTGCATTAGATCTGTAGATTGCTTTGGGTATTTTGGCCATTTTGATGATGTTGATTCTTCCAATCCAACAGCACAAGATATCTTTCCATTTCTTTGTATCATTTTCAATTTCCTTCAATGTTTTATAGTTTTCAGAGTATAGGTAACCTCCTTGGTTAAGTTTATTTCTAGGTGTTTATGCCAGTTATAAAATTCTGGGTTTTTAAGTGAAAAAAAATTGAATGAAGGGCTGAAAATGGAAGAATACCTTTCTTTCTTATGAGTGAGTTATATTCCATTTTATATATATGTTGCATTTTCCTCATCCACTCATCTATTGATGTGCACTTAGGATGCTTCTGTATCTTGGCAATTATAAATAATTTTGCTGTTAATAGTGGGGTATATGTATCTTTTTGAATTAATCCTCATTTTGTGGTTGGCTTTATTCCTTTGATAACTATGTAAATTTAAAAAGCTAAAGCTGTAAACATTCTTAGAAACAATGAACAATACATACATGTAAATTTTAAAAATATGTTGTGTATATGTATTTACATGCAATATATTATATACGTGCAGTCAAATTGTAACAATTCTACCTAATATAACTAAACAATGAAAAAAAAGAACATGTTACATTCAAGCTGAGAATGGGTCACAGATACTTGGTGACCTATTAAATAGGCAATAAGTGTTCATTTATAATCTCATGCTTCAGCACCTGCTTATAATGGTTGTTCACTAAATGGCAACTGACTGACCTATGCTCCCTTAGAGAAGAAATGGTGCTTTTTTCCATTGAATCTCACTCTTCACATTCCTCCTCTGACATTGTAACTGCTGCTTTCTGTATTAATCTTCTCAGAATACACTAAAGATAAATCAAAATCTACTTTTGGAGAGGATCTTGGCTGCAAGATCTGAAGTATAATACAACTCCTGCCCTCTAGGACAGCTTATTCAATTGTTTAAATATTTGCAGGCTAGAGTAGAATCCATTTTGTGAAATGAAAATTTACACACAATCTTATATAAAGTATAAAAAATGAAATTTTCATGATAAGTATGGAATGGACTGAAGCTCTATTTGGAAATTGCCCCCCTGCTGGGGAATTTTGGGGGGCAAGAAATAGGATACTCAGTTTTCCTCAGAAAATGAGTATTGAAAGTCATTTAATTGAGAGGGTTAACTTGAGCCTTGTTTTCTTACTGCAGAAGACTCAGGAAGAAAGAACTCTTTGTGTTCTATTGCCTGTGTTTTTTCCTTTCATCAGTTTAAAAATTACTGTTCTAGGACATTTCTGATCAAAACAAGCTAGCTGGATTGCTTGGATCAGTTAAAGTTTTTAAAAACTTTATCAACAAAATAAACAGTTAATCTGGTAATGTTGATAAACCTGATTGGGCCTTTCTTATGTGAGAGGTTTTCTCAATAATTCCATCAATATGTGCTTATATATCTACACAGGTTGAAAGGGAAAGAGACATAAAATCCTTAACTCCCCTAGACTTCCTGGCAGCTTCTACTGTTCTCCACAGAAGTGTAATTTAGACTCTTGATAGAAGTAAGAAGGATGAATACAATGAATTGTTCAATCTTAACAGTAGGAAATGAAAATGGCAGGTTGCCATAAATATTGGGTAATAAAGTATAAAAATAGACACATAGAATGCCAAAATAATCATCCTTTTTCCTCTCCCTTTTACTAAAAACTTTCTTTAAAATTTAGTGTCCATTTCTTCATGTTTCATTCAAAAGTAGGTCACCAAGGACCTAGTGGTTATCCATCCTGCTTCTGATACCTTAAGTCAAATTAACTCACCTAGGTTCCACACAGCATCTAGTCAATAAAAACAAGTCACAAATACCAAATAGTTTATGCAATTTTTTCAACCCCATTCCTATCCCTAATAAAAGAGCCCTACCATCCAGTTTTGTATATAAACACCATGGAAGCCACGATTCCATCTTAACATCAAGTAGAAAGCTTAACAGACTGAAAAATCTACAACTCTTCTAGAGTCACAAAATTGGGGAGAACACAGGGCAAATTGCTGCCCCCAAAACTGGAGAAATATACAGGCAAATACAGAAAATAAGAACTTACCAGAGCAGAGAATCACAAGCAGAAACAATGCCGAGGTAGGAAAATTAGAACAATTGACAAATTGCTGAAGGCTTAGTGTAGATAATTCTGAGACTTAAAAACTCCATGGCCACTAGTCGTAAAATGTGCCTCACAATCTTATGAAATGTAACTCCAAGGACTAGACCAAATTCACACCATAAATATCAGAGAAAATTCCCCTTTCTTCTGGCAGGGGTAGAGGAAGAGAAACCATTTTGAAATATGCCAGAGTACTCTGTTCTTAATGATGTCTGCTCTCAGGAGAAACTAGTTAACCAGAGCGTAAAGTTCTAAGGTATTGTCAGAGCCTAACTGAATTAGGAAAGAAAAATACCCAACTCTAGTCAGCTCTAGCCTTTCATGTAAGAGGGAAATATCCAACTCCAGTTCACTCTAACTATCCACTCCTAAATAAAGGGGAAGAAAAAATTAAAAACACTTGTGAAGTTCACCATCCAGAGACATCGGCCAACTGAAAGACGGATACTTAATCACAGAACACTTCCCCTTTCCTGACACCTCATCACCACATTATTAAAGGCCTATTTATAACAGTTCCTTTTACCTTATAACATTACGTTTGGTTATCAAAAAATTACAAGGCACACTAAAAAGGAAAAAAACACAATTTAAAGAAACAGAGCAAACATCAGAACTGGACATAAAAAGGATATTGGAATTATCAGATTGGGAATTTAAAATAGCCATGGTTATCATGCTAAGGGATTGTTTCATGTCAAACTCAATCAAGTGATAACCAATGTTGTTGCTGGACTAGCCCTTGTGGTTCTTATTATGATTGCAACCTCAGCAAAAACCATCAGGAAATTTTGAAAGAGTCAAGTTTTATTACTTACAAGTCCTGGAAATTACACAGCATACATGGGGTCACACAGTGATGCTGTGGTGAGATAAAAGAGAGAGTGGAGGCTTGGGGTTCTATTGTTATTGGGGTAACAAGGGAGGGCCTAGGTCTCCATGGACTCACACTTTATTGGAGAATTTAAAATATAAGAGTAGGAGTTCAAAGAATGGAAAAAGAAAAAAAAAATCTACCCAAATGGTCAGTTATCAAAATCGACCAAGATTTCTAATACAAAGAAACCTACTAGGGGGTCCTCTTTATTTAGTCATGTGGCCAGTAATATGTTTATTCAGACAGTCATCTTTGAAGTGGATGCCTCTTTGAACTGGGTACTTGTCAATCAAAGGTTAAGTCAGGCACTTATATTACAATAAAGAAGAAACAACTGTCAAGATTTATCCTACCCCACCCTGTGATGCTGAGGCATGAGACTTAATGGTAAGTCTTGTAATGGCCTGGGTAGCAGGTATGCTAGAACACAAGAGTAGGGCACATAGTAAGCAAGAAATCTAATTTATAATAGCAAATTCTATAATAATTATGAGGCAATAATTTGAAATTAAGTCTATAGCCATGTCCCAAATTTGAAGAGTCCAGCCAAGAAAATAGGTTAGTATCTCTGGAGCCATGGGGATCTGTTCAAAGAATGTGAAATATTTTAACATCTTGAGCCATCTGGTATAAATAGGACTGAATTTGCCCTGAGCTGGTATATTTCTCTATATGTCATTGAACTAGTCTCTTAGCCCTAAGGTCAGTTCAGTTAAAGGATTATGTCTCATTTCAGGAAGGAGTGATGCAGACGGACTCCCAAATTTTGGGCTATATGGAGTAAGTACTTGCATCAGGTATTTACTAAGAGGTATTTCTATGCAAGTAGAAGAAAAATAATGGCTAATTGTTGTAGCAGACAACAAACTCATTCTGAGTCCTGAAGATAGCCAGTTCAGAAGATTTCTAGACCTCAGGCTAAAATCTCTTCAGATGAAGAGAGTATAGACAGTGGTGATCTGACAGATTTTTCCAGTTTACAGTTTAAATGTCTCTGGTGATCTTTCTGAGTGGTCCACACAGTAACAGACATGAAGATTATCTATACATGAGCTGTTACAGTGATGTCTCTGAAGTTTATACCAAGCTGTTCAAATTTAGTTTGCACAGATTTGAGAAAAAGGCAATTTTAGTTCTCAATAATTCCAGGTGAGAAAAGTGCAAGAAAAATTGGAAATATTTTGGAGGTTTGTAGCTAGATAGTGGAAGAAATTAGAATTCAGGACCCAGTCCAATTCATAGGCAGGAAAAAAAAATTACTAAAAGATAATTAAGTGGACAAGAATCTGATATCCAGAAGGGAGTACTATAGTTTTCCATTGAAACAACTTTTCTCTTTACAGTCACACTCATTTCAAGATAAAGAAAGTGAAACTAATTTGTTTGTAAAATAAGTAATCTTGCCAGATTTGGCCTAATTATTTACACAAGTGCAGCATAAACAGTGATTGACCATATAGGTTCTCTCTCTCTCTCTCTCTCTATATATATATATATATATACGTATATATATATATATATATATATAAAATGGAAGTATATATAGTCTGTTTACAATGTGTCCATTTCTAGTGTACAACATAATGCTTCAGTCATACATGAACAAACATATTCATTTTAATATACTTTTCACCATAATTTGCTACAAGATAATGAATATATAGTTCCCTGTGCTATACAACATGAAATTGCTGTTTGTCTATTTTATATATATTAGTTAGTATCTGCAAATCGCAAACTCCCAATTTAACACTTCTAAATCCCTACACACTCAGCAGCCATAAGTTTTTTTCTATGTCTGCGAGTGTGCTTCTGTTGCTTTATTAAGACAGTTCACATTTGCATACATCTTTTTTTACCATTTTTTCTTGAGTTATACTCATTCTACAATGTTGTGTCAATTTCCAGTGTAGAGCACAATTTTTCAGTTATGCATGAACATACATATATTCATTGTCACATTATTTTTCACTGTGAGCTAACACAAGATCTTGTATATATTTCTCTGTATTACAAAGGATAATCTTGTTTATGTATTCTGCATATGTCTGTCAGTATCTACAGATTTCAAAATCCCAGTCTATCCCTTCCCACCCCGCTCCCGCCTGGCAACCACAAGTTGTATTCTATGTATATGAGTCTATTTCTGTTTTGTATTTATGTTCTTTTTTTTATTCCATATATGAGCAATCTCATATGGTATTTTTCTTTCACTTTCTGGCTTACTTCACTTAGAATGGCAATCTCCAGGGACATCCATGTTGCTGCAAATGGCGTTATGTTGTTTTTATGGCTGAATAGTATTCCATTGTATAAATATACCATGTCTTCTTTATCCAGTCATCTGTTGATGGACATTTAGGCTGTTTCAATGTCTTGGCTATTGTAAATAGTGCTTCTATGAATATTGAGGTGCAGGTGTCTTTTTGAAGAAGGGTTCTTTCTGGATATATGCCCAGGAGCGGGATTCCTGGGTCATATGGGAAGTCTATTCCTACTCTTTTGAGGAATCTCCATACTGTTTTCCACAGCGGCTGCACCAAACTGCCTTCCCACCAGCAGTGCAAGAGAGTTGCCTTTTCTCCACAGCCTCTCCAGCATTTGTCATTTGGGGACTTTTGAATGACAGCCATTCTGGCTAGTGTGAGCGGATACCTCATTGCAGTTTTGATTTGCATTTCTCTGGTAATAAGTGATACTGACCATTTCTTCAAGTGCTGAATGATCATTTGTATTTCTTCCTTGAACAATTGCTTGTTTAGGCCTTCTGACCATTTTTTGGAATGGGTTTTTTTATTATTATTATTAAGTCGTATAAGCTGCTTATATATTCTGGAGATCAAGCCTTTGTCAATTTCATCAGTTGCAAAATTTTTTCCCATTCCATAGGTTGTTGTTGTTTCACTTCTGGTTTCCTTTGCTGTGCAGAAGCTTGTAAGTTTCATTAGGTCCCATTTGTTTATTCTTGCTTTACTTTCTATTGCTTGGGTAGACTGCCATAGGAGAACATTTTTGAGACATATGTCAGATAATGTATTGACTATGTTTTCTTCTAGGAGGTTTATTGTATCTTGTCTTATGTTTAAGTCTTTGACCCATTTTGAGTTTTTTTGTGTATGGTGTAAGGCAGTGTTCTAGCTTCATTACTTTACATGCTGCTGTCCAGTTTTCCCAACACCATTTCCTGAAGTGACTGTCTTTATTCCACTGTATATTCTTCCCTCTTTTCTCGAAGATGAGTTGACCAAAATTTTGTGGGTTCATTTCTGGGCTCTCTTTTCTGTTCCATTGGTCTATATGTCTGTTTTTGTACCAATACCATGCTGTCTTGATGACTGTAGCTCTATAGTATTGTCTGAAGTCTGGGAGAGTTATTCTCCAGGCCTCTTTCTTTCTCTTCAGTAATGCTTTGGCAATTCTAGGTCTTTGATGGTTCTATATAAATTTTATTATGATTTGTTCTAGTTCTGTGAAATACATCCCAGTTAATTTGATAGGGATTGCATTAAATCTGTAGATTGTCTTGGGCAGTATGACCATTTAAACAATATTGATTCTTCCAATCCAGGAGCAGAGGATATCTTTCTATTTTTTAAAGTCTTTTTAAATTCCTTCAACAATGTTTTATAGTTCTCTGTGGATAAGCCTTTCACCTGCTTGGTTACATTTATTCCTAGGTATTTTATTACCTTGGGAGCTATTTTTTTTTCTGATTTGTTTATTTTTTAACATTTTTTATTGATTTATAATCATTTTACAACGTTGTGTCAAATTCCAGTGTTCGGCACAATTTTTCAGTCATTCATGGACATATACACACTCATTGTCACATTTTTTTCTCTCTGAATTATCATAATATTTTGTGTTAATTTCCCTGCGCCATACAGTGTAATCTTGTTTATCTATCCTACAATTTTGAAATACCAGTCTATCCCTTCCCACCCTCCATCCCCCTGGCAACCACAAGTCTGTATTCTCTGTCTGTGAGTCTATTTCTGTCCTGTATTTATGCTTTGTTTTTGTTTGTTTGTTTGTTTGTTTTTGTTTTTTAGATTCCACATATGAGTGATCTCATATGGTATTTTTCTTTCTCTTTCTGGCTTACTTCACTTTGAATGACATTATACAGCAGCATCCATGTTGCTGTAAATGGCATTATGTTGTTGGTTTTGATGGCTGAGTAGTATTCCATTGTATAAATATACCACTTCTTCTTTATCCAGTCACCTGTTGATGGACATTTAGGCTGTTTCCATGTTTTGGCTATTGTAAATAGTGCTGCTATGAACATTGGGGTGCAGGTGTCATCCTGAAGTAGATTTCCTTCTGGATACAAGCCCAGGAGTGGGATTCCTGGGTCATATGGTAAGTCTATTCCTAGTCTTTTGAGGAATCTCCACACTGTTTTCCATAGTGGCTGTACCAAACTGCATTCCCACCAGCAGTGTAGGAGGGTTCCCCTTTCTCCACAGCCTCTCCAGCATTTGTCATTTGTGGATTTTTGAATGACGGCTATTCTGACTGGTGTGACGTGATACCTCATTGTAGTTTTGATTTGCGTTTCTCTGATAATTAGTGATATTGAGCATTTTTTCATGTGCTTTTTGATCATTTGTATGTCTTCCTTGGAGAATTGCTTGTTTAGGTCTTCTGCCCATTTTTTGATTGGGTTGTTTATTTTTTTCTTATTGAGTTGTATGAGCTGCTTATATATTCTGGAGATCAAGCCTTTGTCAGTTCCATTTGCAAAAGTTTTCTCCCATTCCGTAGGTTGTCTTCTTGTTTTACTTCTGGCTTCCTTTGCTGTGCAGAAGCTTGTAAGTTTCATTAGGTCTCATTTGTTTATTCTTGCTTTTATTTCTTCTAGGAGAACATTTTTGAAATGTATGTCAGATAATGTTTTGCCTATGTTTTCGTCTAGGAGGTTTATTGTATCTTGTCTTATGTTTAAGTCTTTAATCCATTTTGAGTTGATTTTTGTATATGGTGTAAGGGAGTGTTCTAGCTTCATTGTTTTACATGCTGCTGTCCAGTTTTCCCAACACCATTTGCTGAAGTGACTGTCTTTTTTCCATTGTATATTCTTGCCTCCTTTGTCGAAGATGAGTTGACCAAAAGGTTGTGGGTTCATTTCTGGGCTCTCTATTCTGTTCCATTGGTCTATATGTCTGTTTTTGTACCAATACCATGCTGTCTTGATGACTTTAGCTCTATAGTATTGTCTGAGGTCTGGGAGAGTTATTTCTCCAGCCTGTTTCTTTCTCTTCAGTAGTGCTTTGGCAATTCTAGGTCTTTGATGGTTCCATATAAATTTTATTATGATTTGTTCTAGTTCTGTGAAATATGTCCTGGGTCATTCGATAGGGATTGCATTAAATCTGTAGATTGCCTTGGGCAGTGTGACCATTTTAACATTATTGATTCTTCCAATCCAAGAGCATGGAATATCTTTCCATTTTTTTAATGTCTTCTTCAATTTCCTTCATCAATGGTTTATAGTTTTCTGTGTATAATTCTTTCACCTACTTGGTAAGATTTATTCCTAGGTATATTTTTACTTTGGGTGCTATTTTAAAGGGGATTGTTTTTTGTTTGTTTGTTTGTTTGTTTTTTACTTTCTTTTTCTGTTAATTCATTGTAAGTGTAAAGAAATATAACTGATTTTTCTACATTAATCTTGTAACCTGCTACCATGCTGAATACTTTGATTAGTTCTAGTAGTTTTTGTGTGGAACTTTAAGGGTTTTCTGTATATTGTATTATGTCATTGGCATATAGTGACACTTTTACCTCTTCTTTTCCAATTTGGATTCCATTTATTTCTCTTTTGCCTGATTGTTGTGGCAAGGGCTTCCAAGAGTATGTTGAATAGGAGTGGTGATAGTGGGCAGCCTTCACTTGACCAAGATTTTAGTAGGAAGTTTTTGAGTTTTTCAATGTTAAGAACTATGCTTCTTGTAGGTTAGTCATATATACCTTTTATTAGGTTGAGATATGTTCCCTCTATACCCACTTTGGTGAGAGTTTCTATCATACATGGGTGTAGAATTTTATCACATGTTTTTTCAGCATCTATTGAGAAGGTCATGTGGTTTTTGTCCTTTCTCTTGTTGATGTGATGTATTACATTGATTGACTTGCATATGTTGAACCACCTTTGTGTCCCTGGAATGAACCCTACTTGGTCATGATGCATAAATTTTTATGTGTTATTGGATTCTATTTGCTAATATTTTGGTGAGGATTTTGGCGTCTATGTTCATCAGTGATATTGGCATATAATTTTCCTTTTTGGTTGTGTCTTTGCCTGGTTTTGTAATCAGGGTGATGGTGGCTTCATAGAATGATTTTGGGAGTATTCCCTCCTTTTCAATCATCTGGAAGAGTTTGAGAAGTACTGATATGACTTCTTCTTTGTATCTTTGGAAGAATTCCCTGGTGAAGCCATCCGGTCCTGGACTTTTATTTGTAGGGAGGTTTTTTATTGCTATTTTGATTTCATTTCTAGTGATTGATTAATTCAAGTGGTCAGTTTCTTCTTGATTCAGTCTTGGTGGACAGTATGTTTCCAGAAACTTGTCCATCTCCTCTAGGTAATCCAGTTTGGTTCCATATAGTTTTTCACAATATTCTCATATGATATCCTGTATTTCTATTTTATTTGTTGTAATTTCTCCATTATCCTTTCTTATATTACTAATTTATACTCTCTCTTTCTTCTTCTTTGTGAGTTTGGCCAGAGGTTTATTGATTTAATTTTTTTCAAAATACCAGCTTTTAGTTTGATTGAATTTTTCTAAGGTTTTTTTTTAATCTCTATATTATTTATTTCCTACATAATATTTATAATTTCCTTCCTTCTGCTGCCTTTTGGTGTTCATTCTTCTTCTTTTTCTAGTTCTCTCAGTCCATGGGTTAAATTGTTTATTTGAGATTGTTCCTTTTTGAGGAAGGCCTGCATCACTATAAACTTCCCTCTTAGGACTGCCTTTGCTGTGTCCCATAAATTTTGTGTGGTTGTGTTTTCATTGTCATTTGTCTCAAGGTATTTTTCAATTTTAGTTTTGATTTCCTCACTGACCCACTGGTTTTTAAATAACATATTTTTTAATATCCATGCTTTCTTTTTTACTCCTTTGTTTCTTTGTTGTTGATTTCTAGTTTCATGGCATTGTGGTCAGTAAAGATGCTTGAGATAATTTCTATCTTCTTAAAATTGTTGAGGTTTCCTTTGTGCCCAAGTACATGATCAATCCTGGAAAATGTTCCATGAGCACTTAAAAAGAATGTATAGCCAATTTTTGGGGGTTGTAATGCTCTGAAAATATCCACCAAACCTAATTTTTGTATTGTATTATTTAATTTCTCTGTTGTCTTCTTTATTTTCTGTCTGGAAGATCTGTCTAGTGATGTTAATGCAGTGCTAAAATCTCCAACTATGATTGTATTCCCATCAATATCCCCCTTTAGCTCTGTTAGTAATTGTTCTATGTACTTAGGTGATCCTATATTGGGTGCATATATATTAACGAGTGTAATATCCTCATCTTGTATCACTCCTTTAATCATTATAAAATGTCCTTCTTTATCTTTCTTTATGGCCTTTGTTTTAAAGTCTATTTTGTCTGAAATCAGTACTGCAACATCTGCTTTTTTGGCTTTTCCATTTGCATGGAATAACTTTTTCCATCCTTTCTCTCTCAATGTGTCCTTCTCCCTAATGTGGGTCTCTTGTATGCAGCATATTGAAGGTTCTTGCTTTATTATCCAGTCTGCCACTCAATATCTTTTGACTGGAGCATTTAGTCCATTAACATTTACAGTAATTAATGATAGATGTGTGTTTATTGCCATTTTGAACTGATCTTTGCATTTGATTTGGTATTTCCTCTTTGTTCCTTTCTTCTTCCTTTTGTGGTTTGGTAATTTTCCCTTGTAATATCATGGATTTTATTTAGTTTTTGTGACTCCCTTGTAAGTTTTTGGCTTGTGGTTACCTTTTTTTGTAAGTCTGTTAGCCCATTATTATAACTGTTTTTATTAAACTGATAGTAACATGAACTCAAACCCATCCTACCTAGAACAAAACATTTTAAAAAGGAAAAAACATATTCTATGTTTCCCTGCTTCCCTCTCCCACTCTCAATGATTTGTATGTGTTCTTTTATAATTTCGTGTTAATTTTATTTGTAATTCATGAGTTATCACCTTTCCAGTTGTGAGATTCTCATTTCTGTAGCACCCTGCTGCTTTTCTGTTTAGAGTAGAGCTTTCAATATTTGTTTTAGCATGGGTTTAGTGTTGCTACACTCTTGTAGTTTTTTCTTTTCTGTGAAATTCTTTATGTCTCCTTCTATCCTAAAGGATAGCCTTGCTGGATAAAGTATCCTAGGCTGCATCTTTTTTTTCATTCAGGACTTTGAATATATCCTGCCACTCCCTTCTGGCCTGTAGTGTTTGTGTAGACAAATCAGCTGAGAGCCTTATGGGGGTCCCCTTGTAATTCAGTCTTTGCTTTTCTCTTGCTGCCTTTCAGATCTTTTGTTTATCCTTGACTCTGGCCATCTTGATTATGATATGTCTTGGTGTGGGTCTGTTCGGGTTCTTCCTGTTTGGGACCCTCTGAGCTTCCTGTACTTAGATATCTGATTCCTTCTTTAAGTTTGGGAAGTTTTCAGTCATGATTTCTTCAAAAACCTTTTCAATCCCCTTTGATCTTTCTTCCCCTTCTGGGACCCCTATTATGTGAAGATTGGCATGCTTTATGTTATCCCATATGTCCCTTATGCTATTTTCATTTGTTTTAATTTGTTTATCTTGTAGCTGTTCTGATTGGGTGCTTTCTATTGTCCTGTCTTCTAGGTCACTAATTCATTACTCTGCATTATCTAGTCAGCTTTACACAGCCTTTAGATCATTCCTCATCTCAGCCAATGAGTTTACCAATTCTACTTCACTCTTCTTTATAGCTTCCATTTCATTTTTGACATATTTTATATCTCTAAACACTATCTCTTTTAATTCCTTCAGTACTTTGATCACTCCTATTTTGAAATCTTGATCTAATAGGCTATCGATATTTATTTCATTGATCATTCTTTCAGGGGATTTCTCTTGTTCTTTTAATTGGGAGTGGTTTCCCTGCTTCTTCATCTTGCTCATACCTCTCTGGCACTGTGTTTTATGGAGTATCAGTTATGTATTGTTGTCCTTAAGGAGTTTATCTATCTAATGCCTATGTAGGAATAAGACTTAGGGAAAAAAAAAAAGAGAGAGTGAGAGAAAGAATTTTAAAAGAAGGGAGTGAAAAAGGTTTGAAAACAGTGTATAATGAATAAAAGAGCATGTTGAAGCAGAATAGCAATCAGGTTGAGACGTCCATTAGAAACCTTTAAAAAAGGAGAAAAGAGGAAAAGATATATTTGAAACCTGTGTATAATCAACAACAGGACATCAGTACCAAGAGAAATAAAAATGAAATAATGTGGATTTTTAAAAATAATAATAATCTTTTTAAAAAATTTAAAAGGGATTACAACTGGGTGTATATATAATTGTTTAAGAAGTAAAAATTAAAAGGGTAATAGAAAATAGAACAGGAAAAAACAGATTTAAAAAAAAGAAATAAATGGGGGGGGTTGTTCTCCTGGAGACTGTGTGCTTTTAATGCAAAGTCTTTCTGTCTTTGTCCTGTTTTGGAAGCTCAGCTTGGTGTTCCCAGAGGCCCTCCATTGGCACCCTCGTCTGTGCTGCTCCCAGTGCCTGTCAGCAAGCAGATTGTACCTCCTCCCATCACTGGGTCAGGTGCAGCTCTCCTTTGTTGTGGGTGGGCAGGTCACTGCCCCTCCCGATGCCGATGCCTCTGTCAGGTGTTGCAGGCTGGCCAGGTAGGATGGCAGATCAAGCCCCCTCCCAGCATCATAGTCAGGGGCTCTGTTCCTGCCCAGAAGGCGGTGGGCTGCCCATCCTCTCCCAGGGCCGGTAGCTCTGCTGCTCTGTGCTGCTGTGCGCTCTGCCTCAGGTCGGTGCTCCACAGACGGGCTTGGGGAAGACCGAGGAATAGCCCTGTCCCTGCTCCAGGCCAAAACCCAGCTCCTTGTTCATCTTGGCAGAGCAAGTTCTCTGAGGGGCCAGGACGGAAGGATCCTATCTGCCTCAGACTGTAGACAAGTCTCTGTCTGGCCTTTGAGGCTGCTAAGTCCTTAGGTTCAAATGCAGGTTTCGACCCCCCACCCCTGCCTGAGTGCTAAGCGCCGGAGGATATGGCGGCTGTACCTGAGCCCACCTCTCTTCACTCAAAAACTTTCCGTGGTTTTTCAGAGATTTGGGTATACACCATTCCCCCCAGGGCACATCATTCGTGTTGTTTTATGGAGGGCCCAGGTTGTTCTGCCCTGTGCACCCACACCAATGGCATGCAGCCCCCTGCAGTCCCCCGGGGCTGCCTCAATGCAGCCATCCCCGTCCTCTGCCCAGCTCGGGCAGTCTGGTCCTGCCCCCAGCTGACAGGCTGCATCTCAGGCTGGGTGTCTCGGGGACCCTCTGTGTCCGTTTAACTTAGTTCTCTTGGTCAAGGGCTGATCTGTACAGTTCTGAGCCTTGGTGGCTCCCCCTCCGTCCCGTTGGAGAGGGGTGACCCAGTGAATGAGCGCCAGTCGTCCTTAGCAGCTCCTTCCCCGTGGGACCCGTCTCGCTCTCTTTTGACCTTTCTTCTTTCTTTTTTCCTTTTCTCCTATCAGATTTTTGGCGTCTCTACCTTTTGGAGAGGACGATGTTCTGTCGGAGTTCTGCAGGTGCTCTGGTTAGCTGAGTGGGTCTGTGGATGTGAGTCTTGGTGTATTTGTGGGAGAGGGTGAGCTACGAGTGTCCTTCTACTCTACCATCTTGGCCTCATCCCTGCTGTATTTTTGGTGTGTACATGTTTTGACGTCTTTTGGTATCAGCATGCTTTGACTTCTTTATTATATTCTTTTGTTTAATTACTACAGGATTTTCCTGTCTAGTTACTGTGAGGCTTACATAAAATATTTTAAATTTATAATACCTTTTTCTAACCTGATAATAACTGAACTTCAATAGAATTTGTGAACTTTCCACATTTACTTCTCCTTCCTGTCACATTTTCTGTTATTGCAGTTACAATTTAGGTATTTTTTAAAATGTCATGTAACTAATGACAGATTATTATAGTTATTTTTATGTTTATTACATTGTTTCTTTTAAACTTTTAAACAAGATTTGTAGGTGAATTATTCACTGCTGTTACCATATCGCAGAATATAGTGGTGACTATATATCTACCATTACAAGTGAGATTCACAAAATTTTTTTGTTTTTATGATGATAATTAGCATCCCTTTACTTCCACTCACTTTTTGTAAAGCAGGCCTAGTGGTAATAAATTCCTTCAGGTTTTGTTTATTTGGGAAAGCCATTATCTCTCCTCCTCTTCCTCCTCCTCCTTCTTCTTCTTGAAAAACAGCTTCACCAGGTATGGGATAATTTGTTGTTATTTTACATTAATATTTTGAACTTATCATTTCATTCTATCTATTGAGAAACCCACTGATACTCTTATGGAGGATTCCTTGAATTTAAATTCTCTCTTTTCTTTAGCAGCTCTTAAAATTCTTTGTCTCTGACTTTTGACTATTTATTATAATGTATCTTAGTGTAGACCTATTTGGGTTCTACTTATTTGATTGGGCCTCATGGATATGGATGTTCATTTCTCTCTCTGAGCTTGAGAGATTTCGGTCATTATTCCTTTAAATATACTTTCTGTACTATTCTCTTTCTCCTCTCCCCTGGAATTCCTGTAATGCAAATATTGCTTTTTTTCATTATGTCCCATAATTCCCAAAGAATGTCTTCACTCTTTATCATTGTTTCCTTTTTGCATCTCTCACTGGGTAGTTTCCAGTATTCTATCATCCAGGCTGCTGAGTCTTTTTCTGCATGATTGAGTCTACTTTTGAAACAAACTATTAATTTTTGAGGTTAGTTATTGTATTTTTCAACCCCAGGATTTCTGCTTGATTTATTTTGATGGTTGATATCTCCTTACTGAACCTCTGAATTTGTTCATGCATAGTTTTCCTAATTTAGTTTAGTTGTCTCTTTGTGTTTTCTATGAGTTGATGAAACTTTCTCAAGATAATTATTCTGAATTCTTTGATAGTTCAAATATCTTTATTTCTCTGTGTTTAGTTATTACAGTATTAAGAGTTTCTTTTGGTGGTATCATTTTTACCTAATTATTTAAATTAATTTTTAAATTTTTTAATTTTTTTATAGTCAGTTTATAATCTTGTGTTAATTTCCAGTGTAGAGAACAACTTTTTCAGTTATACATGAACATATATATATTCAAGGTCACATTATTTTTCTTGTGAGCTACCACAAGATCTTGTATATATTTCCCTGTGCTATACAATATAATCTTGTTTATCTATTCTACATAAGCCTGTCAGTATCTACAAATTTCGAACTCCCACTCTATCCCTTCCCAAACCCACCCTCTGGAAACCACAAGTCTGTATTCTATGTCTATGAGTCTGTTTCTGTTTTGTATTTATGTTCATTTGTCTCCTTCTTTCTTTCTTTTCTTTTCTTTCTTTTCTTTTCTTTCTTTCTTTCTTCCTTCCTTTCTTTCTTTCTTCCTTTTTTCTTCCTTTCTTTCTTTCTTTCTTTCTTTCTTTCTTTCTTTCTTTCTTTCTTTCTTTCTTTCTTTCTTTCTTTCTTTCTTTCTTTCTTTCTTTCTTTCTTTCTTTCTTTCTTTCTTTCCTCTTTCCTTCCTTCCTTCCACTCATTTGTTCTTTCTCTTTTTCTTCCTTTCTGTTCATTTAGATTCCACATATCAGCGACTTCATATGGTATTTTTCTTACTCTTTCTAGCTTATTTCACTTAGAATGACATTCTCCAGGAATATCCATGTTGCTGTGAATGATGTTATGTTGTCGGTTTTTATGGCAGAATAGTATTCCGTTGTATAAATATACCAACTCTTTATCCAGTCATCTGTTCATGGACATTTAAGCTGTTTCCATGTCTTGGCTATTGTAAATAGTGCTGCTATGAATATTGGTGCAGGTGTCTTTTTGAAGTAGGGCTCCTTCTGAATATATGCCCAGGAGTGGGAGTACTGGGTCATAATATAAGTCTATTCCTATTCTTTTGAGTAATCTCCATACTGTTTTCCACAATGGCAGCACTAAACTGCATTCCCACCAGCAGTGTAGCAGGGTTCCCTTTTCTCTACACCCTCTCCAGCATTAGTCATTTGTGGATTTTTGAATGATGGCAATTCTGGCTGGTGTGAGGTCATACCTCATTGTAGTTTTCATTTGCATTTCTCTGATAATTAGTGATATTGAGCATTTTTTCATGTGCCAAATGATCATTTGTATTTCTTCCTTGGAGAATTGCTTGTTTAGGACTTCTGCCCATTTTTGGATTGGGTTGTTTGTTTATTTCTTTTAAGTTGTATGAGCTGCTTGAATATTCTGGAGATCAAGCTTTTGTCGTTTTCATCTTTTGTATAAATATTTTCCAATTCTTTAGGTTGTCATTTTGTGTTGCTTATGGTACCCTTTGATGTGCAGAAGCTTATGAGTTTCATTAGGTCCCATTTGTTTATTCTTGATTTTCTTTCTATTGCTTGGATAGACTGCCCTAGGAGAATATTTTTGAGATGTATGTCAGATAATCTTTTGCCTATATTTTCTTCTAGGAGGTTTATTGTATCTTGTCTTATATTCAAGTCTTTGATCCATTTTGAGTTTATTTTTGTGTATGGTGTAAGGGAGTGTTCTAGCTTCACTGATTTACATGCTACTGTCCAGTTTTCCCAACACCATTTGCTGAAGAGACTGTCTTTATTTCATTGTATATTCTTGCCTCCTTTGTCGAAGATGAGTTAACCAAGGTTTGTGGGTTCATTTCTAGGCTCTCTATTCTGTTCCATTTTTCTACATGTCTGTTTTTGCACCAATACCATGCTGTCTTGATGGCTGTAGCACTATAGTACTGTCCGAAGTCTGGGAGAATTATTATTCTAGCCTCTGTCTTTTTCTTCAGTAATGCTTTGGCAATTCTAGGTGTTTTGTGGTTGCATACAAATTTTATTATGATTTGTTCTAGTTCTGTGAAATGTGCCATGGGTAACTTCATAAGGATTGCATTACATCTGTAAATTGCCTTGGGCAGTGTGACCATTTTAACAATATTGAGGCTTCCAGTCCAAGAACATGAGATATCTTTCCATTTTTTAAAGTCTTCCTTAATTTCCTTCATCAATATTTTATACTTCTCTGTGTATAAGTCTTTCACCTCCTTAGTTAGATTTACTCCTAGGTATTTTAATACTTTTGGGTGCTATTTTAAAAAGGATTGTTTCTTTATTTCCTTTCCCTGTTGATTCATTGTTAGTGTAAAGAAATGCCACTGATTTTTGTATGTAAATCTTGTAACATGCTACATTACTGAATTCTTCAATTAGTTCTAGTAGTTTTTATGTGGACCTTTTAGAGTTTTCTATATATAGTAACATGTCGTCAGCATATAATGACACTTTTACCTATTCTTTTCCAATTTGGATCCCTTTTATTTCTCTCTCTTGCCTGATTGCTGTGGCTAGGATTTCCAAGACTATGTTGAATAGGAGTAGTGATAATTGGCATCCTTGTCTTGTCCCAGAATTTAGTGGGAAGTTTTTGAGATTTTCCACTGTTGAGTACTATCCTGGCTGTAGATTTGTCATATAGCTGTTATTATGTTGAGATATTTTCCCTTTATATTCACTTTGGTGAGAGTTTTTATCATAAATGGGTGTTGAATTTTATCAAATGTTTTTCTGCATCTAATGAGATGATCATTGTTTTTTGTCCTTTCTCTTGTTGATGTGAAGTATTACATTGATTGATTTGTGTATGATGAACCACCCTTGTGTCCCTGGGATGAACCCCAATTCATCATGATGTATAATATTTTTTATGTGCTGTTGGATTCTATTTGCTCATATTTTGGTGAGGATTTTGGCACCTATGTTCATCAGTGGTATTGGTCTGTAATTCTCTTATCTGGTGGTGTCTTTGCCTGGTTTTGGTATCAGGGTGATGGTGGCTTCATAGAATGAGTTTGAGAGTATTCGCTCCTTTTCAATCTTCTCGAAGATTTTGAGAAGGACTGGAATGAGTTCTTCTTTTTATGTTTGGTAGAATTCCCCGGTGAAGCCATCCAGTCCGGGACTTTTATTTGTATGTAGGGGTTTTTTTTTATTGCTAATTCGGTTTCATTTCTAGTGATTGGTTTGTTCAAGTGGTTAGTTTTTTCTTGATTCAGTCTTGGCGGACTGTATATTTCCAGAAACTTGCCCATCTCCTCTAGGTTTTCCATTTTGGTTCCATATAGTTTTTCATAATATTCTCATGTGTTTTTTTAAACATTTTTATTTATTTATAATCATTTTACCATATTGTGTCAAATTCCAGGGTAGAGCACAATTTTTCAGTTATACATGAACATATATTTATTCTATATTTCTATTTTATTTGTTGTAATTTCTCCATTTTCCTTTCTTATTTTGTTAATTTATGCTCTCTCTTTTTTCTTCTTTATGAGTTTGGCCAGAATTTTGTCGATTTCATTTACTTTGTCAAAAGACCAGCTTTTGGTTTGATTGATATTTTCTATGATTTTTTAAAACTCTATTTTATTTATTTCCTCCCTGATTGTTATAATTTCCTTCCTTCTGCTGCCTTTTGGGGATTTTTGTTCTTCTGTTTCTAATTCTTTTAGCTGGTGGGTTAGCTTGTTTATTTGAGATTGTTCTTCTTTTCTGAGGAAGGCCTGTATCGCTATAAACTTTCTTCTTACTACCGCCTTTGCTGTGTCCCATAAATGTTGTGTGGTTGTGCTTTCATTTTCAATTGTCTCAAGGTATTTTTTTTAATTTCAACTTTGATTTTCTCATTGACCCACTGGTTTTTTAATAGCATGTTATTTAATCTCCATGCTTTCCTTTTTTTCTCTTTTGTTTCTCTATTGTTGATTTCTAGTTTCATGGCATTGTGGTCAGTAAAGATGCTTGAGATAAATTCTATCTTCTTAAAATTGTTGAGGTTTATTTTGTGCCCAAGTACATGATAAATCCTAGGAAATGTTCCATGTGCAGTTGAAAAGAATATATATCCTATTTTTGGAGGGTGTAATGCTCTGAAAACATCCACCAAATCTAATTTTTGTATTGTATCATTTAAATTCTCTGTTGCCTTATGTATTTTCTGTCAGAAAGATTTGTCTAGTGATGTTAATGTGGTGTTAAAATCTCCGACTATTATTGTATTCCCATCAATATCCCCCTTTATCTCTGTTAGTAATTGCTTTATGTACTTAGGTGCCCCTATATTGGGTGCACATATATTAACAATTGCAATATCCTCATCTTGTATTAATCCTTTAATCATTATTAAATGTCCTTTTTTATCTTTCTTTATGGCCTTTGTTTTAAAGTCTATTTTGTCTGAAATCAGTACTGCAACACCTGCTTTTCTGGGTTTTCCACTTGCATGGAATATCCTTTTCCATCCTTTCACTCCCAACCTATATTTGTCGTTCTCCCTAAAGTGGGTGTCTTGTTTACAGCATATTGAAGATTCTTACTTTATTATCCGGTCTGCCTCTCTATGTCTTTTGACTGGAGCTGTTAGTCCATTGCTATTTACAGTAATTAATGATACATGTGTGTTTATCGCCATTTTGAACTTATATTTGCATTTGATTTGGTATTTCCTCTTTGCTTCTTTCTTCTTCCTTTTGTGGTGTGGTCTTTTTCCTTTGTATTATCATAGATTCTGTTTAGTTTTTGTGACTCCTTTGTAAGTGTTTGGTTTGTGGTTTCCCTTTTTTGTAAGCCAATTAATACATTATTATAACTGTTTTTATTAAATTTATAATAATACAATCTCAATCCCATCCTACTGAGAAAAAAATATGTTAATAAGAAAGACAAGAAAATAGTCTATATTTTCTTGCTTCCCTCTCTCACTTTTAATTATTTAGATATCTTCTTTTACAACTTCGTGTTTATTTTATTTGTAATTATTGGGTTGTCACCTTTCCAGTTGTGAGTTTCTCATTTTTGTAACATCCTGCTTCTTTTGTATTTAGAGTAGACCTTTCAATATTCCTTTTAGCATGGGTTTAGTGTTGCTAAACTCTTTTCATTTTTGCTTGTCTGTGAAATTCTTTATCTCTCCTTCTATCCTAAGGGATAGCTTTGCTGGATAATCTATCCTAGGCTGCATTTTCTTTTTCATTCAGGACTTTGAATATATCTTGCCACTCCCTTCTGGCCTGTAGTGTTTGTGTAGACAAATCAGCTGAGAGTCTTATGGGGGTTCCCTTGTAACTCACTCTTTGTTTATCTCTTGCTGCCTTTAGGATCATATATTTTTCCTTGACTCTGGCCATCTTGATTATGATATGTCTTGGTGTGGGTCTGTTTGAGTTCTTCCTGTTTGGGGCCTCTGAGCTTCCTGTACTTGGATATATGATTCCTTTAGGTTTTGGAAGTTTTCAGTCATAATTTCTTCCAATGCATTTTCAACCCCCTTTGATCTTTCTTCCCCTTCTGGGACCCCTATTATATGAAGATTGGCACGCTTTATATTATCCCATAAGTCCCTCATGTTGTTTTCATTGGTTTTTATTTGTTTATATCTCAGCTGTTCTGATTGGGTGCTTTCTGTTGTCCTGTCTTTAGGTCACTTATTCATTCCTCTGCATTATCTAGTCTGCTTTGCACAGCCGTTACATCTGTTCTCATCTCAGCCAGTGTGTCTACTTGGCTCTTCTTTATAGCTACCACTTCATTTTTGACATTTTATATCTCTAAACACTATCTCTTTTAGTTCCTTCAGTACTTTGATCACTCCTTTTTTGAAATCTTGATCTAGTAGGCTATCAATATCTATTTCATTGATTGTTCTTTCAGGGGATTTCTCTTGTTCTTTTAATTGGGAATGGTTTCTCTGCTTCTTCATCTTGTTCATACCTCTCTGGAAGTGTGGTTTATGGAGTATCAGTTATCTATTGTGGTCCTTCAGGAGTTTATCTATCTAACGCCTATGTAGGAATAAGACTTAGGGAAAAAAAAAGAGATAGAGAGAGAGAAAGAATTTTAAAAGAAGGGAGAGAAAAAGGTTTGAAAATGGTGTATAATGAATAAAAGAACAATTTGAAGCAGAATAGAAATCGGGTTGAGATGTCCTTTAAAATCCTTTAAAAAAGGAGAAAAGAAGAAAAGATATATTTGAAACCTGTGTATAATCAATAACAGGACACCAAAACCAAAAGAGATCAAAATTAAATATACTGATTTTTTAAAATAATAATAATATAACTACTTTAAAAGAATAATTTTAAAGGAATTAAAACTAGAAGCATATACAATTGTTTAGAAAGCAGAAATTAAAAAGGTAATAAAAATAGAAGAGATAAAAAAGGTAAAATAAGCAGAGAACTTTAAAAGAAGGGAGAAAAAATTTTGAAAACAGTTTCTAATGAATAATAGAAGAGCAAGTTGAAGCAAAATAGCAATTGGGTTGAGATGTCTTTTAAAAACCTTTAAAAAAGAAGAAAAGAGGAAAAAGTATTTGAAACCTGTGTATAATCAATCACAGGAGATCAAAACCAAGAGAAATAAAAATGAAATGATATGGATTTTTTAAAATAATAATAAAAATATTTTATAGGAAAAATTTAAAAGTGATTAAAACTGGAAGCATATATAATTATTTAAAAAGTAAAAATTAAAAAGGTAATAAAAAATAAAACACGTAAAAATAGATTTAAAAAAGGGGGGGGCGGATGTTCTTGAGACTGTGTGCTCCTAATCAGAAGTCTTTCTGTCTTCACCTTTTTTCATGAACTCACCTTGCTGTTTCCAGAGGCCCTCTATTGGCGCCCTCATCTGTGCTGCTCCCAGTGCCTGTAGGCAAGCAGATTGCACCTCCTCCCAACACTTGGTCAGGTGCTGCTCTGCTTCACTGTGGGCGGGCAGGACACTCACCCTCCTGGTGCCTCAGTCAGATGTTGCTGATGGGCTATGTTGGCGGGCGGATCACGACCCCTGCCAGCACTGAAGTTAGGTACTGCATTCCTGCCCGAAAGGCCGGTGGCCACCCGCTCTCTCCCGGCGCCAGTGCGCCCCCGCTCTGTGCAGCTGCCCACTCTTCCTCAAGTCAGCACTCCGTAGGCGGGCTTGGGGAAGACCACAGAACAGCCCCACCCTTGCTCTGTGTCAAAACTTACCTCCTTGTTTGTCTTGGTGATGCGAGTTCTCTGAGGGACCAGGGTGGAAGGATCCTATCTGCCTCAGGCTGTAAACAAGTCTCCCTCTGGCCTTTGAAGCTGCTAAGCCCTTAGGTGCAGATTCAGGTTTCACCCCTGCCTCTGCCTGTGTGCTAAGTGCTGGAGAATATGGCAGCTGTGCCTGAGCCCCACCTCTCTTCACCCGAAAACCTTTTATGGGTTTTCAGGGATGGGGGTATGGCACCCTTCCCCCCAAGGCACATCAGCTGTGTTGTTTTATGGAGGGCCTAGGTTGTTCTGCCCTGTGCACCCACTCATCCACGGTGTGCAGAACCCTGCAGCCACCCCAGTCCTCCATCTGCTCGGGCAACCTGTCCTGGCCCCAACCTGCCAGCTTGCATCTCGGGCTGGGTGTCACAGGGACCCTCTATGCCTGTTTAACTTAGTCTGTGGGTCAAGGGGTGCTCTATAAAGATCCGAGCCTCGAAGTCTCCCCTTCCATCCCGCTGACCTCTCCATTGGAGAGGGGACAACCCAGCAAATAAGCACTTGTACACTTTTGCTGCTCCCTCCCCATGGGACCAGTCCTGTACTGTTTTGCCTTTTCTTCTTTCTTTTCCCATTTTCTCCTACCAGATTTTTGGCGTCTTTGTCTTTTGAAGAGGATGATGTTCTGTCAGAGTTCTGCAGGTGCTCTGGTTGGCTGAGTGGGTCTGTGGATGTGAGTCTTGGTGTATCTGTGGGAGAGGGTGAGCTATGAGTGTTCTACTACTCCTCCATCTTGTCCTCTTCCTGAAGATATCTTTTAGATGAGATTAACATTTAAATCAGTAGACATTGAGTAAAATAGATTACCTTCCATAATATGGATAGGCTTTAACCAATCTTATCCAATCAGTTGAAAGCCTTAAGAGAAAAAAAAAAAACTGATCTTCCTGAAGAAGAAGGAGTTCTGCCAGCAGACTGCCTTAGGACTTAAGTTGAGTTGTGTATATGAATTCATTAAAATCAATCTCTCTTACCATATAGGTATTCTGTTTCTCTAATACAAATATTGTTGCCAAAAGTTGTACTAGAGGAAAAGACTCTTAAGGGTGAGTTTTCCCCAATTGGTTCCAGGGTTTCTTGAATTGGTTTGTTACTCTGAGTATTCTGGGAAGTGCACTCTGTGGTATCCCCTGTAACCTGTTGTGTGGACCCATAAAGTATGCTGTTTTTGGTGCTATCCTTAACCCCCTCTTTATCCATAGGAATGCAGGCAATCTGCTCAGGTGTCCCTCAGATCGTGTACTCACAAAATTACCAGGAAAGATCCACTGAAGTCAGGCACCAAGACCCACTGTAGTCACATGTGTTCATGCACCTGGACCCACCATGGGAGTTACAGAGTCACCCCAGACCCCAGGCTCACCCCTGGTTGCACATGCCTGCAAAGCCCACAGCTGCTAATGCTGGAACTACCCCAGCTGTGCATCAGTAATCTGCTCAGATGTCTCACAGTTGCTGAACTTACAGTAGCATGGGTGGTATAAATCTGTCAGAGTCACCTGGGACACTGCTCAAATTTCAGTCCTGCTTCTGAAGTTGCATGGCCTCTGGGAATGGGCTCAAATCTCAGACCTGCCTCTGCTTGGGGGCAACCCACCAGCACTTGTGTGTTCCCAGAGTTCACAAGGGTGGAGCTGCTGCCCCAGCTGTGAGTATACTCGCCAAGTAGGAGGCTGCTATGGCAGGGTCCTACCCTTCCTTTCACATATTAACAATGGGGTTTTATATGGCAGAACCAGGCTCCATTGCACACACTCCCAGTTGCAACCTGTACCACACTCCAGCTCCTTCAGGCTGCCTCCACACAGCCAAACCCAGTCCTTTCCCTGGGCCTGTCCTCTGAATTCTGAGTGAAATATTGATGGTTCTTTAATGTTTTATTTTTCCAGAGTTGGAAAAGAATACAGACACACACACACACACACACACACACACATATATATATACATATATATTCTATATATGTATATGTAGAATGTTCAGAGATATTCAACATATATGAGTATATATATGTATAACTGAATCACTATGCTATACACCTGAAATTAACACAACATTGTAAATTGGCAATTTTTCAATTAAAAAATAATAAAAAATTAAACTGAATTAATTAAAAAACTCCCAGCAAACAAAAATCCAGGACCAGATGGCTACACAGGTGAATACTACCAAACAATTAGAGAAGAGTTAACACCTATCCTTCTGAAACTATTCCAAAAATTTGCAGAGGAAGGAATACTTCCAAACTCATTCTATGAGGCCATCATCACGCTGATACAAAAACCAGACAAGGATATTAGAAAAAAAGAAAATTACAGGCCAATATCACATGAATATAGATGCAAAAATTCTCAACAAAATACTAGCAAATGAACTCCAACAATGCATTAAAAGGATCATACATGATAATCAAGTGGGATTTATCCCAGGGATGCAGGGATTTTTTAATATACACGAAACAATCAACATGAAACACCACATTAACAAATTGAAGAATAAAAACCATATAATACTCTCAATAGACACAGAAAAATCTTTTGATAAAATTCAACATCCATTTATGATCAAAACTCTCCAGAAAGTGGGCATAGATGGAACATAACTCAACATAATTAAGGCCATATGTGACAAACCCACAGCTAACATCATACTTAACAAGGAAAAGCTGAAAGCATTCCCTCTAAGATCAGGAGCAAGACATAGATTTCCACTCTCACTAATTTTATCCAACATAGTTTTAGAAGTCTTAGCTTTAGCAATCAGTGAATAAAAAGAAATAAAAGAATCCAAATTGGAAATGAAAAAGTAAAACTGTCACTGTTTGCAGATGACATGATACTATACATAGAAAACCCTAAAGAAGTGACCAGAAAACTAATAGAACTCATCAATGAATTTAGTAAAGTTGCAGGATACAAAATTAATATACAGCAATCAGTTGAATTTCTATACACTAATAAGAAAATAGCAGAAATAGAAATTAAGGAAAAATCTCTTTCATCATTGCACAGAAAAGAATAAAATACCTAGGAATAAACCTACCCAAGGAAGCAAAAGACCTGTATGCCAAAAACTATACAACACTGATGAAAGAAATTGAAGATGACATAAACAAATGGAAAGATATACCGTATTTTTGGATTGGAAGAATCAATATTGTTAAAGTGGCCGTACTATCCAGGGCGATTTACAGATTCAATGCAGTCCCTATCAAATTACCAATGACATTCTTCACAGAGCTGGAACAAAACATGTTAAAATTTGTATGGGAACACAAAAGACCCTGAATAGCCAAAACAATCTTGAAAAAGAAGAATGAAACTGGGGGAATCCTGCTCCCTGACTTCAGACTACACTACAAAGCTGAAGTAATCAAAGCAGTATGGTAGACACGTAGATCAGTGGAACAGGATAGACAGAAATAAACCCACACATGTATGGTGTATTAATCTATGACAAAGGAGGCAAGAATATACAATGGAGAAAAGACAGTCCCTTCAATATGTGGTTCTGGGAAAACTGGACAGCTACCTGTAAAAGAATGAAATTAGAAAATTCTCTAACACCATGCACAAAAATAAACTCAAAATGGATTAAAGACCTAAATGTAAGATCAGATGCTATAAAACTCCTAGAGGAAAACAGGCAGAACACCCACAGACATACATTACAATATATTTTTTGAGCCAGCTTCTGGAGTAATGGAAATAAAAGCAAAAATGAGCAAATGAGATCTAATTAAACTTAAAAACTTTTGCACAGCTAAGGATACCATCAACAAAATTAAAAGACAACCTACAGAATAGGAGAAAAGTTTTGCAAATGTTGTGACTGACAAGGGACTAATTTCCAAATATACAACCAGCTCATGCACCTTAATATCAAATTAACAAACAAACCAATCCAAAAATGGATAGAAGACCTAAACAAGCAACTCTCCAATGAAGACATAAAAATGGCCAATAGGCACATGAAAAAAAAAATGCTCAGTATTGCTAATTGTCATTGAAATGTATATCAAAACTACAATGAGATAACACCTCATACCAGCCAGAATGGCCATTATTGAAATGTCTACAAATGATAAATGCTGGAGAGGGTGTGGAGAAAAGGGAACCCTCCTACACTGTTGCTGGGAGTGTAGACTGGTTCAGGCACTATGGAGGACAGTATGGAGGTTCCTTAAAAAACTGAAAATAGGCTTAACATGTGATCCAGCAATCCCACTCCTGGGCATATATCCAGAGAAAAATAAAATTCAAAAAGACACATGCACCCCAATGTTTATAGCAGCAATATTTATGATAGCCAAGGCATGGAAACAACCCAAATGTCCTTCAACAGATGACTGGATAAAGAAGAGGTGGTTCATATATACAATAGAACACTACTCAGCCATAAAAAAAGAATAAAATAATCCCATTTGTAGCAAAATGGATGGACCTAAAGATTGTCATTCTAGGTTAAGTGGGCTGGAAAGAGAAAGAAAAATGCCATATGACATCATTTATATGAGGAATTTAAAAAATAATAACAATAATAATAAGGACACAAATGAACTACTTATTATTTATAACTAAGATGATTGATTTCTTGAATATGTGTAAGCACGGTTGATTGTCCTTTATGATTGGATTATCACATTCTGTTGATTCTTGTTTTGTAGTTGGCTTTATTCCTTTGATAATTATGTAAGTTTAAAAATCTAAAGCTATAATCTGTTCTTTGAAACAATAATCAGTATGTATATGTAAACTAAAAAAAGTGCAGTATACTGTACATATGTATTTACATGCAATATAATATGTGCAGTTGAACTATAATAATTCTACTTAATAAAACTGAAAAAGGAAAAATATATATATAAAGTTCAGAAATATGCTTTACTAAACATATATTGACTAAACAATATACTTTTTAGGGTTACAAACATAGGATATAACTATAGAGAGATGGAAGGGAATTGTAAATACAAAAATTCCATTTAGGTCTTTCTTTTAGGGGATACTAGGGAGATATAATTTAGGAGAAGCAGAGAGGGACCTTTAGTAAAAAAAATAATAATAATAATGATAATAAAAGAAAACCCCTTCTCTTAAGACACCTGTGACTTACAATTTAGTAAAGTATACCTTTGTGAACTAAGATGAAACAATTCTTTTTCTCTCTACCTGAGTCTGTAGAATTCAGAAACTCTCAGTGAATATTCTTATTTGTATGATGACATAGTTACTTGCATAAGTTAAATAAGAATCTGTTCTCCTTGTAACAGGACATAATTGGAAACATTGATTATATTTCTAAGGTTTTGACTGGAATGCCATATTTGAGAGGGAGATGGATAGACTCAGATATGGACAGATAACTTTAAGGAACTAAGGTTTACATTATGAAGCCAACAAATTTCCTTGGAAAAATTGTCCTGGTACCTTGCATACATGATTCCTGGTAACCTTACCTGGTGAGTAATAAAGGTCACTTCCTGGTAGGGCCAGGAATCTCAGGATAATTTGGGGATCTTGAGAAGAGAGGAATTCACTCAAATCCATAAGTATTGCAGGCAAAGTCTAATGGTGAGTATTTGGCTTGGCTTCCTAGTTTCAAGAGACTTTTAAGAGTCCAGTGTCACATTCCTTGTGAAAAGGTCCAGAAAAGCAGACTTAAAAGAACCCATATGTTCTGGAAATTAAGCCCTTGTCGGTCTCATCTTTTGCAAATATTTCCTCCCATTCCTTAGGTTGTTTTTTTGTTTTTCTTATGGTTTCCTTTCCTGTGCAAAAGCTTGTAAGTTGAATTAGGTCCCATTCATTTACTTTTGCTTTTATTTCTATTGCCTGGGTAGAATACCCTAGGAGAACATTGATGAAATTTATGTCAGATAATTTGTGGAAATGTAATTTGGTGTAGCCATTATGAAAAACAGTATTAAGATTCCTCAAAAGACTAAAAATAAACTTATCATATGATTCAACAATCCCATTCATAATCATATATCTAGAGGAAACCTTAAATCAAAAAGATACATGCACCTAAATGTTCATAGCAGTACTATTTATAATAGCCAAGACATGGAAACAACCTAAATGTCCATCAACAGATGACTAGATAAAGAAGTTGTGATATATTTATACAATGGAACACTGCTCAGCCATAAAAATAATATAATGCCATTTGCAGCAACATGGATGGACTTGGAGATTGTCAATATAAGCGAAGTAAGCCAGAAAGAGAAAGAAAAATATCATATGGTATCACTTGTATGTGGAATCTAAAAAAAAAAAAAAAAAAAAAGACAAACTTATTTAAAAAACAGAAATAGGATCAGCCAAGATGGTGGAGTAGAAGGATGCTCGTAGCTCACCCTCCCCCACAAATACACCAAAACTCACTTCCACAGACCCACCCAGCCAACCAGAGCACCTGCTGAACTCCGACACAACATCACCCTCTTCAAAAGACAAAGACGCCATGAATCTGGTAGGAGAATAGAAAAAAAGAAAGAAGAAAAAGCAAAACAGTGTGGGACCAGTTCCATGGGGAGAGAGAGACAAAGGAGGAATAGTGCTAGTTCCCTGGGCCTCCCCCTCTCCAATGGAGAGGTCAGCGGGAAGGAGATGGAACTTCTGAGGCTCAGATCTGATGGAGAACTCCTTGACTGACAGAACTAAGTTAAATGGGCACAGAGGGTCTTTGCAATTCCCAGCCCTAGAAGCAAAGCAGCAGGTAGGGGATGAGACAGGCTGCCCATGCTGGACGGACGAATGGGGCAGGCTGCAAAGAGGGAACCCCAGGGGACTGCAAGGTGCTGCATGCCATGTATGAGTGGGTACACAGGGCAAAACAAACTGGGCCCTCCATAAAACAACATGGCTGATGTGCTCTGGGAGGAAGGGTGCCATACACCCCATCACCAACAAACCCACTGAGGGTTTTTGGGAGAAGAGAGGCTAAGCTCAGCCATATCCTCCAGAGCTTAGTGCCCAGGAGGGGGCAGGGTCAAAACCTGAATCTGAACATAAGGGTTTAACAGCCTCAAAGGACAGACAGAGACTTGTTTACAGCCTGAGGCATATAGGATTTTTCTGCCCTGTTACCTCTGAGAACTTGCAATTCCAAGACAAACACAAGGAGCTGAGTTTTGGCATGGAGCAAGGGCAGGCCTGTTCTGCCATCTTCCCAGAGCCTGCCTATGGAACACAGACCCAAGGCAGAGCAGGCAGCTGCACAGAGCAGTGGAGCGACTGGTGCTGGGAGAGGGTGGGTAGCCACCTGCCTTCCTAGAAGTGCAGCACCTGACCTCAGTGTTGGGAGGAGGTGCGACCTGCCCCCCTACCTTCCACAAGTGCAGCATCTGACCACAGCATCAGGAGGGGGAATGACCTGTGGCCTACCTTGCAGTTAGAAGGGGATGCAACCTCCCTACCTACTCTACATGAGCACAGCATCTGACTGGGGTGTCAGGAGGGGGTATAACCAACCTGCCCACGGAGTAAGAGTGCAGCACCTGACTGCAGTGTTGGGAGGAGGGAGTGCGATCTGCTTGCCGACAGGCACTGGGAGCAGCACAGATCAGGGGTGTCAATGGAAGGCCTCTGGAAGCAGCAAGCTGAGTTCGTGCAGCAGGGTGAGGACAGAAAGAATTCTTGATAAAATCATTAAGAGTGCACAGTCTGCATGAGAATATATCCCCCCTCTTTTTTGAATCTTTTATTTAATCTGTTCTATTTTCTATTACCTTTTTAATTTTTACTTTTTAAACAATTGTATATGTCTCCAGTTTTAATCCCTTTAAAAATTTTCTTTTTAAATATTTTTATTATTTTAAAAAAAAAATCCACCTCATTTGATTTTTCTCTAGGTTTTGATTTCCTGTTATTGATTATACACAGGTTTCAATTTTTTCTGTTCTTTTCTCATTTTTTAAGGTTTTTAAAAGACGTCTCAACTAGACTGTTATTCTGCTTCAACTTGTTCTTCTGTTATTGATTATACACTGTTTTCAAACATTTTTTCTCCCTTCTTTTAAAATTTTCTTTTTTTAAGCATCATTCCTGCATAGGCTTTAGATAGATAAATAAACAAACTCCTTAAGAACCACAATAGATAACTGATACTCCATAAGCCACAGTGCCAGAGAGATATGAGAAAGATGAAGAAGCAGAGGAACCACTCCCAATTAAAAGAGCAAGAGAAATCCCCTGCAAGAAAGATCAATGAAATAGACATTGATGGCCTAATAGATCAATATTTCAAAAAAAGAGGATCAAAGTACTGAAGGAACTAAAAGATACAGTGTTTAGAGATATAAAATATGTCAAAAATGAAATGGAAGCTATAAAGAAGAGCTGAGAATTTAGAAAACTCATTTGCTCAGGTGAGAGCTGAGCTAAAGGCTGTAAAAAGCAGGCTAGATAATGCAGAGAAACAAATAAGTGACCTAGAAGACAGGACAACAGAAAGCACCCAATCAAAACAGCTGAGAGAAAAACAAATAAAAACAATGTAAGGGACCTATGGGATAATATAAACCATGCCAATCTACACATAATAGGGGCTCTAGAGTGTCGGTGGCATGATATCATGTACACACAAACACTGTGCAGAGAGAAGCAAAGTAGTTCTCTATTCATTGATTCTTAGAAAAGGGTTTATATAGGACATGCACCATGCCTCACATATCATCTAAGTTATAACAATGTTAATAATCTTAATAATAATCTTAATAATAATCTTAATAATCTCCTGCAGTAAGCACAGGATGTTACACGATCAAGGACAGTTTTAAAGTTCATCATGAAACTTCATTAAGTAGGCCATCTCTTATCCAGCTGGCTGTGCCTGTCTTAGGTTGTCTTCCTGTGAGGATCTTACCCGTCATTGGCTATGCAACCTGGATATGTGACATTCCTCACAGCTTGTTTATCAGTTCAGCTCATGGCTTATTCTCTAGAGCCTTCAGATGGGGGCCTACATTTCCCCTCTTTTTATTATTTAAAGCAAGGAAACAATCCTGTTGCGCAGAAGCAAGCAATCCCATCACAACAAGAGTTTGTTGTTGAGCTTCCTGTTGCTTATGTAAATTACATATCCATTTTAAAAGATATAACAAGGCAATACAGATCAATATAAGCATGCCAATATTAATAAAAATGCATAAATTAAGCCCATAAAACTGATTTTTAGGCTTAAGCCAATGCAATCCATTTTTAATTTGCTCAAATACATTTTGTGCAAAAGCATCATGGGTATTATGTAATTGAGTCTCCAACTGATTTTGTAAAGAGTTAATATGTTCTCCCAAAAAATCATTAAATGCTCCTTGTAAATGTTGTCTAATCTTATACCATGGTGTCCCCGTTTCATTATATTGAATAGGAGTTACACATTGCATAGAGAATTACCAGTCACATTTCAATTTTAATCTTTTTGATAATGCTTCTTGTTGTTCTCCAATCCATTTTATGGCAGCCTCAAGAGCCTGTAGTGTAGCCATGATTCCACGATCTATGTCAACCTGTGTTTATAGCTCTTGAGTTACGTTAGTCAAAACCTTCTTGACCATATGAGCAGTATTAATAGGGGATACTAGAGCTGTTGCAGCAGCTGCAGCCGTGGCAATTATGATTATTCCCAAGTTTTGTTTAGGGTAACTGGTAGCCATACATGAGCTCATTGTTTTAGTAGCATAACATAGATACATTATAGTCACTAATATTTTTATGAGTCAAACAATCAGAATACCAGAAAGGAGGAAATAAATTGGTGATATAAATATGGCCAGTAGGAATATTAGGAGGGAACGGACCCCAAACTAAAACGTAAGGATGTGTAGTGCAAATCATTACAGAATCAGAAACATTGGTAGTTAATGACATAGAATAATTGCCTGACCCATTAACATAGTCTCCATGATAAAGAATTCTGTCAGTAAAAGACAATCCGAGTCTCCAAATGGTCCTATGAATAGGACTAAAAATAATGTCGCCATCAAACAGTTATAAAATGGGTCCAGAAAGTCCATGTTCACTCCAAGTAATGGTGCCAAAGAATTTTGTCCAAATTGAAGAGACATGTTATTACTTAACAAATGTCCATGGGGTCCCCAATCCAAGACAGTTCCATTGAACAAGGAGCTATTATGAGGACACTGTATCCTGCAGGGTGACCATTGAACAGAATAAAACTTATATCTCCAATCAGTTTTCAGTTTACACATGGGGACAGGTAGTATTTGTGATACATTCATAATATCATAAGTAGTAGTTGATACAGCTGTAATAAAAGTTAAATTAGCTGCTTGATTTCCCTTCTAAGGTTGATAATATAAGTGCAATTGCTTCTGTAGATTAAAACAATCAGTATGTGACTTATTATATACAATACATAAAGGTGGATTATGAGACTATAGTGTCAATGTTTTGTTGCTGCACAGATATTTTTGTGTTGCCATGGGAGGTATCCATGTGTCACCTGTCCAAGCAGAATCATTAGAGGCAAGAGGGGGATCTGCAAGCCATCAATTTAAAGATGTGAATAAAGGAGGGTTTAGAACACAATTCCAAAAAGATAGATTAAGCTCAGCATGCAAACATGCAAAGAAGAAAGAAGTAAGTAAAAGGGTACAGAACCATACTTTACCCATCTTCAGCTGTCCTTTTCAATGAAATTATTAACACTCTTCTGGGGTAACTACTTTAGCACCCGTATCAATACATAAAGACCCCCCTCCCAACATTTTACATCAAAAGGCCCTTCCCAAATATTAGTGAATTTATTTATTTATTTATTTACACCTTAACTCCTTTTACGACTTAAGGCGGGTTTATAAACTTTTTAGCTGGTGTAAATCTATTTAGTCCTCGATTTAAAAAACTAAGTGTAAAAAGTGCATGATGTAATATATTATGGCTTCTTTGTATTTTATAATTATTCCCCCCGTTTAATTTATGCAAATAAGATTTTAGCGTTTGATTATATCGTTTAACAATAGCTTGACCAGTGGAATTATAAGGAATACCAGTAGTATGGTCAATTTCCCAATCTTGATAAAACTGTGAAATAATCTTTGCAGAAAACTCAGGACCATTGTCAGTTTTAATTTTGTGGGGTTTACCTAAAACATTAAAAGCAGATAACCAATGTCGAATGACGTAGTGGGCATTACATTTAGTATGCAACATGGCATATATAAAATTAGAAAAAGTGTCCATAGAAACTATGTTATATATTAAATGCCTGAAGGAGGGAAACAAAGTGATGTCTGTTTGCCAAATTTGATTACTATGAATACCTCTTGGATTAATGTCCTCTAAATTATAATTTGGTTTAGCAATTGTAAATTGATTACATTGTGAGTATGTCTGTATGATTTGTTTTGCTTGTCTTTTCTTGTCTTTTAGTTATATCATAAATAGCTCTTAAGTCCTGGATATTTTACTGGTGTAAGGCATACAATTGTTTAGCCTTTAAGAATTTACTAATAGTAGGTTGGGTTTGAACATAATTAGATATTATTTTATTAACATAATTGTTGCTTTTTGACAATGGTCCTGGTAAATTACAATGAGATCGCATATGAGCAATAAAACAGGGATACTGTCTATTGTGTAGTAAATTTTTAATATTTAAAAAATGTTGCAAATGTATTTTTGAGGATGTTTGAAGCAATAGAGCAGTGGTTATTAATGGCAATGTATTTGCCACATATTGAGAATCAGTAATTATATTCAAAAGTTTATTAGGTTTCTCTAATAGGGCTAGCTCTACTGCAACAATCTCAGCTATCTGAGTACTTTTATGTCCTGTAGTAAATTTTGAATATCATTGTTTTTTATTAAACCATGCAAAGGCAGCGTTGGATGTTTTTTTAGAACCATTAGTAAACAATGTAACTGCTTGTAATAAGGGTTTTTTAGAAATAATAGTTATTAATTTTAGAGGCACTTGTGTACGAAATTGTAACAGGGGAAGTGAGTATTTTTTAAATATATTTTTTGATAATTTTGTAAAGAGGCCTGGATATCTTCATTTTTAATACAATATTTTTGGAATTGGCTGGCAGTATATGCTAAATTTATATTTTGAGGATTTTGTCCCATTAATTGTAAACAGTGATGTCGAGCTTTATTTATGATATTAGCATAGACATCATAAGTAGTGGCTAAGGCCCAAGTTAATGAATGAGACAAATAAACCCACTGTAATAAGAATAAAGTGTCCCTTTTCTATGTAAGCGCCCCTGTAGGTGTCTGAGGTGTATTTAAAACAATAAGAATAATAGGCAATTTAGGTTGCAATCAGTGTAAAAATTGACAATTTAAAGCCTCATTAAGCTTTTTAAATTTTTTTTATAGCTTTAGGGGTTAATGTACATAATGAAGCAGGTTTCTTATCTCCTTTTAACAATTGAAATAAATGATGTAACTGGACTGTAGGTATTTCTAAAAAAGGTCTGATCTAGTTAATATGTTTTAGCAATTGTTGCAATTGAACTAATGTCATACAAGGCTAGATATCTAATTTTATATTGTGTGGCCCAATACTTAGTCTGTTAATATTTATTCCAAGAAATTCCTGGGAGGCCAAGATGGTGGAGTAGAAGGACACTCATAGCTCACCCTCTCCCACAAATACACAAAGACTCACATCCACAGAACCACTCAGCCAACCAGAGCACCTGTGGAACTCTGAAAGAACATCATCCTCTTCAAAAGATAGAGATGCCAAAAATCTGGTAGGAGAAAAGGAAAAAAGAAAGAAGAAAAGTCAAAGCAGAGCTGGACAGATCCTGCGGGGAGGGAGCACCAAAGAAGGACTGGCACTCATTTGCTAGGTCTCCTCTCTCCAACCGAGAGGCCAGCGGGATGGAGGGGGAGCCTCCGAGGCTTGGACCTGTACACAGCAGCCCTTGACTGACAGAACTAAGTTAAACGGGTACAGAGGGTCCCCGTGACACCCAGCCCGAGATGCGGGCCGGCAACTGGGGGCAGTTCCAGGCTGCTCCTAGATGGGCAGAGGACAGGGATGGCTGCACTGAGGCAGCACCAGGGGACTCCAGGGGGCTGCACACCATGGCTGTGGGTGCACAGGGCAGAACAACCTGGCCCTCCATACAACAAGGTTGATGTGCCATGGGGGGAAGGGTGCATACCCCCATCCCTGAAAATCTATGGAAAGTTTTTGGGTGAAGAGAGGTGGGGCTCAGGCACAGATGCCATATCCTCCAGTGCTTAGCACCCAGGCGGGGGCGGGGATGAAACCTGCATCCGCACCTAAGGACTTAGCAGACTCAAAAGCCAAAGAGAGACTGGTCTACAGCCTGAGGCAGATAGGATCCTTCCGTCCTGGTCCCACAGAGAACTTGCTCCACCAAGACAAACAAGGAGATGGGTTTTGGCCCAGAGCAGGCACAGAGCTGTTCCTCAGTCTTCCCCGAGCCCACCTGCGGAGGGCCAAACCCAGGCAGAGCGTGCAGCGGTACAGAGCAGCGGAGCGACTGGCTCTGGGACAGGGCAGGTGGCCCCGCCCCCGCATTTTGGGCAGGAACACAGCCCCTGACCACGGAGCTGGGAGGGGGCGCAACCAGCCCTCCTACCTGCCCAGTCCGCAACATCTGACTGCGGCATCGGGAGGGGCAGTGACCTGACCGCCCACAGCAAAGGAGAGCTGCACCTGACCCAGGAGGCTTGATCTGCTGGCCAACAGGCACTGGGAGCACCACAGACGAGGGCGCCAACGGAGGGCCTCTGGAAAGAGCAAGCTGAGCTTCCAGAACAGGACGAAGAAAGAAAGACTTCGCGTTAAAAGCACACAGACTCCAGGAGAACTCCAAACCCTCCATTTATTTTCTTTTTTTTAAAAATCTGTTTTTACCTATTCTTTTTTCTATTATCCTTTTAATTTTTACTTCTTAAAAAATTACATATATAACCCCAGTTTTAATCAATTTTAAATTTTTTTAAATATTTTTATTATTATTATTTTTAAAAATCCACATCATTCCACATTTAATTCTCCTGGTTTTGATGTCCTGTTATTGATTATACACAGGTTTCAAATACATCTTTTCCTCTTTTATCCTTTTTTAAAGGTTTTTAAAGGAATTCTGATCCAGATTGCTATTCGGCTTCAAATTCCTCTTCTATTATTCATTATACACTGCTTTCAAACCTTTTCTTCTCCCTTCTTTTAAAATTCTTTATCTCCCTCTCTCTCTGTTTTTTTCTAAGTTTTATTCCTACATAAGCATTAGATAGATAAACTCCTTGTGGACCACAATAAATAACTGATAAACCACAGTACCAGAGACATATGAGCAAGATGCAAAAGCAGAGAAACCACTCCCAATTAAAAGAACAAGAGAAATCCCTGAAAGAATGATCAATGAAATAGGCATCAATAGCCCACTAGATCAAGATTTCAAAAAAGGTGTGATCAAAGTACTAAAGGAACTAAAAGAGATAGTGTCTAGAGATATAAATTATGTCAAAAATGAAATGGAAGCTATAAAGAAGAGTGAAGTAGAATTGGTAAACGCATTGGCTGAGATGAGGAATGATCTAAAGGCTGTGTAAAGCTGACTAGATAATGCAGAGAAGTGAATTAGTGACCTTGAAGACAGGACAATAGAAAGCACCCAATCAGAAGAGCTACAAGATAAACAAATTAAAACAAATGAAAATAGCATAAGGGACATATGGGATAACATAAAGCATGCCAATCTTCACATAATAGGGGTCCCAGAAGGGGAAGAAAGATCAAAGGGGATTGAAAAGGTTTTCAAAGAAAACATGACTGAAAACTTCCCAAACTTAAAGAAGGAATCAGATATCCAAGTAAGGAAGCTCAGAGGGCCCCAAAAAGGAAGAAACCAAATAGACCTACACCAAGACATATCATAATCAAGATGGCCAGAGTCAAGGATAAAGAAATGATCTGAAAGGCAGCAAGAGAAAAGGAAAGAGTGAGTTACAAGGGAACCCCCATAAGGCTCTCAGCTGATTTGTCTACACAAACACTACAGGCCAGAAGGGAGTGGCAAGATATACTCAAAGTCCTGAATGAAAAAGAGATGCAGCCTAGGATATTTTACCCAGCAAGGCTATCCTTTAGGATAGAAGGAGACATAAAGAATTTCACAGAAAAGAAAAAATGAAAAGAGTTTAGCAACATTAAACCCATGCTACAAGAAATATTGAAACCTCTACTCTGAATAGAAAAGCAGCAAAATGCTACAGAAATGAGAATCTCACAACTGGAAAGGTGATAACTCATGAATGACAAATAAAATAAACACAAAATAATAAAAGAACACATACAAATCATTGAGAGTGAGAGAGGGAGGCAGGAAAATATAGAAAAATTTTTTCTTTCTTTTTGAAATGTTTTGTTCTCAGTAGGATGGGTTTGAGATCAACTTACTATCAGTTAGATAAAAATAGTTATAGTAATGGGCTAATAGACTTATAAAAAATGGTAACCACAAGCCAAAAACTTATAAGGGAGTCACAATAATTAAATAAAATCCATGATAATAAAAAGGAAAATTACCAAACCACAAAAGAAAGAAGAAAGGAACAAAGAGGAAATACCAAATCAACTGCAAAGATCAGTTCAAAATGGCAGTAAATGCACATCTATCATTAATTACTGTAAATGTTAATGGACTAAATGCTCCAGTCAAAAGACATAGAGTGGTAGAATGGATAATAAAGCGAGAACTTTCAATATGCTGCATACAAGAGACCCACTTTAGGGAGAAGGACACATATAGATTGAGAGAGAAAGGATGGAAAAGGATATTCCATGCAAATGGAAAAGCCAAAAAAGCAGGTGTTGCAGTACTGATTTCAGACAAAATAGACTTTAAAACAAAGGCCATAAAGAAAGATAAGGGAGGACATTTTATGATGATTAAAGGAGTGATACAAGATGAGGATATTACACTCGTTAATATATATGCACCCAATATAGGAGCACCTAAGTACATAGAAAAATTACTAACAGAGATAAAGGGGGATATTGATGGGAAAACAATCATAGTTGGAGATTTTAACACTGCATTAACATCACTTGACAGAACTTCCAGACAGAAAATAAATCAGGCAACAGAGAAATTAAATAATACAATACAAAAATTAGATTTGATGGATATATTCAAAGCATTACACCCCTCAAAAATAGGATATACATTGTTTTCAAGTGCACATGGAACATTTTCCAGGATTGATCATGTACTTGGGCACAAAATAAACCTCAATAATTTTAAGAAGATAGAAATTATCTCAAGCATCTTTACTGACCACAATGCCATGAACCTAGAAATCAACAACAGAGAAACAAAGGAGAAAAAAACGGAAGCATGGATATTAAACAACATGCCTTTAAAAAACCAATGCGTTTATCAGGAAATCAAAGCTGAAATTAAAAAATACCTTGAGACAAATGAAAATTAAAACAGAGCCACACAAAATTTATGGGACACAGCAAAGACAGTGCTAATAGAGAAATTTCTACCAATACAGGCCCTCCTCACAAAAGAATAACAATAGCAAATAAACAATTTAACCCACTAGCTGAGAGAACTAGAAAAAGAAGAACAGAAAGCCAAAAAGGCAGCAGGAGGAAGGAAATTATACAGATTAGGGAGGAAATAAATAAAATAGAGATTAAAAAAAAAAAACATAGAAAAATCAATCAAACCAAAAGGTGGTATTTTGAAAAACTAAAAAGAAAACGACACACCTCTGGCCAAACGCACAAAGAAGAAAAAAGAGGGAGCACAATTTAGCAAAATAAGAAAGGAAAATGGAGAAATTACAACAAATAACATAGAAATACAAAATATCATAAGAGAATATTATGAAAAACTATATGGAACCAAACTGGATAACCTAGAGGAGATGGGCAAGTTTCCGGAAACATACAGTCCACCAGGACTGAATCAAGAAGAAACTGACCACTTGAACATACCGATCACTAGAAATGAAATAAAAATAGCAATTAAAAACCTCTCTACAAATAAAAGTCCAGGACCGGACAGCTTCACTGGGGAATTTTAACAAACATACAATTAAGAACTCATGCCAGTCATTCTCAAACTCTTCCAGATGACTGAAAAGGAGGGAATACTCTCAAACTTATTCTATGAAGCCACCATCACCCTGATACCAAAACCAGGCAAAGACACTACCAAAAAAATTGAATTATTCGCTAATATCACTGATGAACATGACGCCAAAATCCTCACCAAAATATTAGTAAATAGAATCCAACAACACATAAAAAAGATTATACATCATGACCAAGTGGGGTTCATCCCAGGGACACAAGGGTGGTTCAGCATACGCAAATCAATCAATGCAATACATCACATCAAGAGAAAACACAAAACCCACATGATCATCTCAATAGATGCAGAAAAAGCATTTGATAAAATTCAACACCCCATTTACGATAAAAATTCTCACCAAAGTGGGTATAGAGGGAACATATCTCAACATCATTAATGCTATATATGACAAACCTACAGCCAGTATAGTACTCAACAGTGAAAAACTCAAAAGCTCCCCACTAAAATCTGGGGTAAGGATGCCCACTATCACCATTTCTATTCAACATAGCCTTGGAAGTCCTAGCCACAGCAATCAGACAAGAGAGAGAAATAAAAGGGATCCAAATTGGAAAAGAAGAGGTAAAAGTGTCACTATATGCTGACATGCTAATATATATAGAAAACCCTAAAAGGTCCACACAAAAAATAGTAGAGCTGATCAAAGAATTCAGCATGGTAGCAGGTTACAAGATTAACGTTCAAAAATCAGTGGCATTTCTTTACACTAATGATGAATCAACAGAAAAAGAGAGTAAAGAAATAATCCCCTTTAAAATAGCACCCAAAGTAATAAAATACCTACAAATAAATCTAACCAAGGAAGTGAAACATTTATACATAGAAAACTATAAACCATTGATGAAGGAAATTAAAGAAGACTTTAGAAAATGGAAAGATATTCCATGCTCTTGGATTGGAAGAATCAATATTGTTAAAATGGTCACACTGCCCAAGGCAATCTACAGATTTAATGCAATCCCTATCAAATTACCTAGGACATATTTCACAAAACTAGAACAAATCATAATAAAATTTATATGGATCCATCAAAGACCTAGAATTCCATAGCATTGCTGAAGAGAAAGAAAGAGGCTGGAAGAATAACTTTCCTAGACTTCAGACAAAACTATAGAACTACAGTCATCAAGACAGCATGGTATTGGTACAAAAACAGACATGTAGACCAATGGAACAGAATAGAGAGCCCAGAAATGAACCCACAAAATTTTGGTCAACTCATCTTCGAGAAAAGAGGGAAGAATATACAGTGGAATAAAGACAGTCTCTTCAGCAAATGGTGTTGGGAAAACTGGACAGCAGCACGTAAAGTAATGAAGCTAGAACACTGCCTTACACCATACAGAAAAAGAAACTCAAAATGGATCAAAGACTTAAACATAAGACAAGATAGAATAAACCTCCTAGAGGAAAATAGAGGCAAAACATTATCTGACATACATTTCAAAAATGTTCTCCTAGAACTGTCTACTCATGCAATAGAGGTAAAAGCAAGAATAAACAAATGGGAAATAATGAAACTTACAAGCTTCTGCACAGCAAAGGAAACCATAACTAAAACAAAAAGACGACCTACGGAATGGGAGAAAATTTTTGCAAATGAAACCGTCAAAGGCTTGATATGCAAAATATATAAGCAGCTCATACAACTTAATAAGAAACAACCAAGCAACCCAATCCAAAAACGGGCAAAAGGCCTAAACAAGCAATTCTCCTAGGAAGACATACAAATAATCAATAGGCACATGAGAAAATGCTCAATATCACTAATTATCAGAGAAATGCAAAGCAAAACTACAATGAGGTATCACCTCACACCAGCCAGAATGGCTGTCATTCAAAAGTCCCCAAATGGCAAATGCTGGAGAGGATGTGGAACAAAGGGAAGCCTCCTACACTGCTGGTGGGAATGCAGTTTGGTGCAGCCACTGAGGAAAACAGTATGAAGATTCCTCCGAGGAATAGTAATAGACTTAGCATATGTCCCAGGAATCCTGCTCCTGGGCATATATCAAGAAGGAACCCTACTTCAAAAAGACACCTGCACCCCAATGTTCATAGCAGCATTATTTACAATAGCCAAGACATGGAAACAGCCTAAATGTCCATCAACAGATGACTGGATAAAGAAGAGGTGGTATATGTTTACAATGGAATACTACTCAGCCATAAAACCTGACAACATAATGTCATTTGCAGCAACACGGATGCTCCTGGAGAATGTCATTCTAAGTGAAGTAAACCAGAAAGGAAGAAAAATACCATATGAGATTGCTCATATGTGGAATGTAAAAAAAAAAAAAAAGATACAAAACAGAAATAGACTCATGGACATAGAATACAAAGTTGTGGTTGCCAAGGGGTCGTGGGTTGGGAAGAGATAGACTGGGATTTGTAAAGTGTAGAGTAGATAAAGAAGATTATGCTATATAGCAAAACGAAATATATACAAGATCTTATGGTAGCTCACAGAGAATAAAATATGACAATGAATATATATATATGTTCATGTATAACTGAAAAATTGTGCTCTACACTGGAATTTGACACGAGACAGTAAAATGATTATAAATCAATAAAAAATGTTTTAAAAAAGACAGCAGGATATGAAAAATTAAAATTGCATCTACAACACAACCAGAAAACAATTAAGAAAATATCAATGATAAGTCATTATCTATGAGAAAATTCCTTTAAACACAAATGGATTATATTTTCCAATTAAAAGACAGAATGGCTCAATGGATTTTTTAAAAAATCCAAGTGTATGCTGCCTACAAGACATTTGTTTTAGCCTTAAAGGAACACATAGTCTGAGAGTAAAGAGATGGGGAAAGACATTTCAAGTAAATGGTAACACCTCCACAAAAAAAGCAGGAGTAGATATATTTATAGCAGAAAATTGGATTTTAAAGTAATACTATTTTTTGTTTGTTTCTTTTTTATAAACATTTTTTATTGAGTATAATAGTTCAGAATCTTAATACTCCACTCTCAACATTGGATAAATTATCCAGACAGAAAATCAATAAGGAAAACAGTGGATTTGAACATTACAGACAAAATGGATGTAGCATTTTTACAGAGCATTCTATCCAACAACAGCAAAATACAAATTCTTCATAAGCACACATGGAACGTTTTCTAGAATAGACCACATATGTTTTTGTCTTTGCTCATTCCAAACTCCTAATTTATCTCCCCACCCCTTTTCCTCTTTGGTAACCATAAGTTTGTGTCATATTTTAGATTCCACATATAAATGACATATTTTGCCTTTCTCTTTCTGACTTCCTTCACTTTGTATGATAATCTCTAGGTCCAACCATGTTGCTATAAATGGCACTATTTCATTATTTTTATAGTATTATATAGATAGATAGGTGTTATATACATATATGTAATATATAGGCTGTTTCCAAGTCTTGGCTATTGTAAACAGTGCTGTTATGAACATTGGGGTGCATGTACCTTTTTGAATTATCATTTTCTCTGGATATATACCCAGGAGTGTGATTGCTGGATCATATGGTAACTTTATTTTTTGTTTTATAAGGAGCCTCCATACTGTTCTACATAGTGGCTATACCAATTTACATTCCCTACCAAGAGTGAGGGAGGTTTCCTTTTCTCCACACCCTCTCCAGCATTTGTTATTTGTAGACATTTTAATCATATTCATTCCCACCTGTGTGAGGTGGGACCTCATTGTAATTTTGAATTGCATTTCTCTAATAATGAATATCTTTTGATGTGCCTTTTGGCCATCTGTATGTCTTCTTTGGAGAAATGTCTAATTAGGTCTTCTGCCTATTTTTGGTGGGGTTGTTTGCTTTTTGGTTATTGGATTGTATGAGCTGTTTATACATTTTGGAAATTAACCCCTTGTTGGTCGCATTGTTTGCAAATATTTTCTCCCAAATTTGTACATTGTCTTTTCATTTTGTTTGTGATTTACTTTGCTGTGCAAAAGCTAACAAGTTTGATTAGGTCCTGTTTATTTATTTTTTGCTTTTATTTCTATTGCCATGGGAAACTGACCTAAGAAAACAATTTATGTCAGAGAATGATTTTCTTATGTTTTCTTCTAGGAGATTTATGGTATCATGTCTTATATTAATGTTTTTTAACCATTTTGAGTTTGTGTGTATGGTGTGAGGGTGTATTCCACCCTCATTGATTTTCATGAGGCTATCCAGCTTTCCCAACACCACTTGTTGAAGAGACTATCTTTTCTCCATTGTATATTCTTGCCTCCTTTGTCAAAGATTAATTGACAGTACTTGTGGGGGTTTACTTCTGGACTTTCTATTCTGTAACATGATCCATATGTGTTTTTGTGCCAATACCACGCTATTTTGATTACTGTAGCTTTGAAGTCTTATCTGTATTCTGGGAGGTTATGCCTCCAGCTTTGTTCTCTTTACTCAGGATTGCTTCGGCAATTCTGTGTCTTTTGTGGTTCAATATAAACTTTAAGATTATTTGTTCTAGTTCCGTGAAAATTGTCCTGGGAAATTTGATAGGGATTGCATTAAATCTGTAGGTTGCTTTGGGTGGTATGGCCATTTTAATTTACAAACCAAGAGCATGGAAAATCTTTTCATCTCTTTAAATCATCTTCAGTTTCCTTTATTAATGTTTTATATTTCTCAACATATAATTCTTTCACACTCTTGGTCAAGTTTATTCTTAAATATTTTATCTTTTGATGGGATTTTAAAAGAGATTTTTTTCTTTCCTTTTCTGATATTTCATTGTTAGTGTAAAGAAATAAAACATGATTTTTTTCAGTCAAGATGGTGGAGTGGTAAGACCATGAGCTCACCTCTCCTCGTGACTACAATGAAACCACAACTGAAAGCTCAACAACCATCAAAAAAAAAAAAAAACAAAAAAAAACCTGAAACCTAGCAAAAAAGATCTTCTGCAACTGGAAATACAAAGAGAGAACCACAGCAGGATGGTAGGAGAGGCATGTTCCTGGTATAATTGGGCCCCATACCCCTCAGTTGGATGACCCACAAACTGAAGAATAGTTAAGTCACAGAGGTCCTCCCACAGGAGTGAGATCTCTAAGCCCCACATCAGGCTCCCCAGCCCAGGGTTCTGGCATTGGGAAGAGAAGGAGACCACAAGATATCTGGTTTTGAAGGCTAGTGGAGTTAATGTTAAAGGACCTTCTCTAGTCATCAAACCATAAGCAAAGGGAACAAAAAGAAGAAGGAGGGAGAAAAAAAGCCTACAAAAGATTGCTTTGGCTGTTCAGGGTCTTTTGTGTTTCCTTATAAATTTTGGAATTGTTTGTTCTATTTTTGTGAGGAATGTCATGAGTATTTTAATGAGGGTTGCATTGGATCTGAGGATTGCTTTGGGTAATGTGGCCATTTTCATAGTGCTGGTTTTTCCAATCCAAGAGCACAAGAAATCTTTCCATTTCTTTGCATCATTTCCATTTTTGAAGTATAGGTAACCTCCTTGGTTATGTTTATTTCTAGATATTTTGATGTTTTTGGTGTGATGGAAATGTTTATGCCAGTCATAAAATTCTGGTTTTTGAAATGAAAACAAATTAATGGAGGGCTGCAAATGGCAAAATAACCTTCTTTCTTGTGGATGAGTTGTATTCCATTACATATATAGATATGCTGCATCTTCATTATCTATTCAACTATTGATGTGCACTTAGGATGCTTTCATATCATACCAATTATAAATAATGTTGCTGTTAACAGCATTGTGAATATATCTTTCTAAATTCTCATTTTGTGGTTGGCTTTATTCCTTTGATAACTATGTAAGTTTTTTTTAACATTTTTTTATTGAGTAATAGTCGTTCTACAATGTTGTGTCTAGTTCCAGAGTAGAGCACAATTTTTTTAACATTTTTTATTGATTTATAATCATTTTACAATGTTGTGTCAAATTCCAGTGTTCAGCACAATTTTTCAGTCATACATGGACATATACACACTCATTGTCACATTTTTTTCTCTGTGAGCTACCATAACATTTTGTGTATATTTCCCTGTGCTATACAGTATAATCTTGTTTATTTATTCTACAACTTTGAAATCCTAGTCTATCTCTTACCACCCTCCACCCCCCTGGCAACCACACTTACTGTATGATCCAGGAAACCCACTCCTGGGCTTGTATCCAGGAGGAACCCTACATCAGGATGACACCTGCACCCCAATGTTCATAGCAGAACTATTTACAATAGCCAAAACATGGAAACAGCCTAAATGTCCATCAACAGGTGACTGGATAAAGAAGATGTGGTATATTTATACAATGGAATTCTACTCAGCCATAAAAACCGACAACATAACGCCATTTGCAGAAACATGGATGCTCCTGGAGAATGTCATTCTAAGTGAAGTAAGCCAGAAAGAGAAAGAAAAATACCATATGAGATCGCTCATATGTGGAATCTAAAACAAACAAACAAACAAACAAACAAACAAACAAAAACAAAGTGTAAATACAGGACAGAAATAGACTCATAGGCAGAGAATACAATTTTTAGTTATACATGAACATGCATATATTCATTGTCACTTTTTTTGCTGTAAGATAACTATGTAAGTTTAAAAAGCTAAAGCTATAAATGTTCTTAGAAACAATGAACAGTATATATATGTAAATTAAAAATATATGTGCAGTTAAAAAAATTAAATGAGCTATCAAGCCACGAATGACATCAAATAAACTTAAAAGACATATTACTAAAAGAAAGAAACCAGTCTGAAAAGGCTGCAAACTGTACCATGCCAACCAAATGACATTCTGGAAAAGGCACAGCTGGAGAAACAATAAAAAGATCTTGGTTTCCAGTGGTTTGGGGAGACGGAGGGAGGGAGGAATGAATAGATGAAGCACAAAGGATTTTTAGGGCAATGAAATTATTCCATATGATACTATAGTGGTGGCTACATGTCATTATGCATTTGTCAAAACCCATAGAATGTACAACATCAAGAGTGAACCCTAATGTAAACTATGGACTTTGGTTGATAATAATGTGTTCATATTTGTTCATGAATTGTACCAAATATGCCATACTGATGAGGGATATTGAAGCATGGGGAGTATATATGAGTGAGTAGGAAAGGCTATATGTGAACTCTCTGTATTTTCTGCTCAATTCTGCTGTGAACCTGAAACTACTCTAAAAAAATGTCTGTTAATAATAAAAAGAAATTAAATAGATTTCTGTACATTAATTTTGTATTCTGCTGTCTTTTGATGATTTATCAGTTGTAATAGTTCTTCTATGGAGTCTTTAGAGTTTTCAATATATAGTATCCTGTCATCTGCATACAACAACAATTTTACTTCTTTTCTTCCAATTTGAATGCCTTTTATTTATTTTTTTTTGTCTGATTGCTGTGGCTAGGACTTCCTATATTATGTTCAATAGAAGTGGTGAAAGTGGATATCTTTGTCTTGTTACAGAATTTAGAAGGAAGGTTTTCAGATTTTCACCATTGAGTATTATGTTGTCTGTGGGTTTGTCATAAGTAGCTTTTATTATTTTTAGATATGTTCCCTCTCTACCCAATTTGGTTAGAGATTTTATCATGAATGGATATTGAGTAGAATAAACCATATGTAGAGCGTCTTCTTTAATTTGCTCATTTGTTTGGAGGCTTAACATACAGTCTATCAACATAGAATCAGACCAAGTATCCTCCCTGATTATAACGGCTTAAAACTGGAAAACATAGCAAGAGGAAAACTGAAAACACACACACACACACACACAAACCAATGGAAATTAAACAACACTCTTTTGACTTACCAAAGAATCAAAGAAGATATTAAAGGGAAAATAAAGATTTCTTTAGACAAATAGAAATGGAAACCAATATACCAGAACTTATGGATGAAGCAAAAGTAGTTCTAAGAGGAAAGTTCACAGCAATAAATGACTACATTGAGGAGCAAAAAAGATCCTAAATAAACAAACAAAATAACTCTACATCTCAAGGAACTAGAAATAGAACAAACCACATCCAAAGTTATCAGAAGAAATTAAATAATCATTGGAGAAGAAATAAAATAGAGAACAGAATAACAATAGAAGAGATTAACCAAACTAAAGGTTGGTTCATTGAAAAGATAAAGTTGAGAAGCCCTTATCTAGACTGAGCAAAGAAAAAAGAGAAAGGACCCAGTTCAACAAAATTTACATGAAAAAAAGCTACATTACAACTGATGACACAGAAATACAAAGAGTCATAAGCAGCTACTATGAACTATTATATGCCAATAAAATGGACTACCTGGAAGAAATGGAAAAAATCTTAGAAGCATACAATTCACCAAGACTGAATCAGAAAGAAATAGAAAATGTGAATAGACAAATTACTGGTAAGGAGAATGAATAAGTAGTAAAAATTTTACCAATGAAGAAAAATTCAGGACCTAATGGCTTCACTGGTGAATTTTACCAAACATTTAAAGAAGAATTAACACCAATCCTTCCCAAATTCTTGTCAAAGATTGAAGAGGAGGAAGCTCTAGAGCTCATTTTAGGAGTTTCACTCTCATTATCATTATTCTGATACTAAAATCAGAAATGTAAACGCCTAGTGAAGAAAACTACAGGCCAATATTCCTGATGAATATAGATGCCTTAGTCAAAGTTTTGTAGTTCTCCACGTAAAAGTCTTTCACTTCTTTGGTCTGATTTATTCCTAAGTATTTTATTGTTCTGGATGCAATTTTAAAAGGGATTGTTTCTTTACTTTCCTTTTCTAATATGTCATTGTTAGTGTAAAGAAATGCCACTTATTTCTATATGTTAATCTTGTATCCTGCTACCTCGCTGAATTATTTTATTAGCTCTAGTAGTTTTTGTGTTAAGCCTTTAGGGTTTTCTGTATATAGTATCATGTCATCTGCATATAATGACAATTTTACCTCTTCTCTTCTAATTTGGATCCCTTTTATTTATTTTTATTGTCTAATTGCTATGACTAGGACTTCCAATATTATATTGAATAGAAATGTTGAGAGTGGGGATTCTTGTCTTGTTCCAGATTTTAGTGAGAAGGATTTCAACTTTTCACCATTGAGTATTATGCTGGCTGTAGGTTTGTCATAAATAGCTTTTTCTTATGTTAAGATATGCACCTCTATATCCACTTCCACTTCAGTAAGAGTTTTTATATCATAAATTGGTGTTGAATTTATCAAATGCTCTATCTGCATCTATTGAGATGATAGTGTGATTTTTGTCCTTTCTCTTGTTGATGTGTAGTATCATGTTGATTGATTTACATATGTTGAAACATCCTTGTGTCCCTGGGAGGAATCCAACTTGATCATGGTGTATGATCTTTCTTATGTGTTTTTGGATTCTGTTTGATGATATTTTGTTGAGTATTTCTGCATCTATAGTCACCTAATTTATTGGCCTTTAGCTTTCTTTTTTGGTAGTATCTTTGTCTGGCTTTGGTATCAGGGTGATGATGGCTTCATAGTATGATTTTAGAGTGTTCCCTCCTCTTCAGTGTTTTGGAAGAGTTTGAGATGGTTGTGTATGAGCTTCTCTTTGTATGTTTGATAGAATTTCCCAGTGAAGAAATCTGGTCCTGGACTTTTGTTTGATAAAATGTTTTTATTGCTGATTCTATTTCACTTCTAGTGATTGGTCTCCTCAAATTATCTATTTCTTCTTGATTCATTTTTGGTGGATGGTATGTTTTTAGAAACTTGTCTATTTCTTCTAAATTTTCTGATTTATTGTCATATAGTTGTTCAAAGTATTCTCATTCATTATGATTTTTTGTATGCCTGTAGTGTTGGTTGTAATCTCTCCATTTTCCTTTTTTACAGTGTTTGTTTGTGTGCTGTCTCTTTTATTTTTGGTGAGTTTGGCCAGAGGTTTGTCAATTTTGTTTACTCTTTCAAAAGACAGCTCTTGGATTGACTGATTTTTTTGTACTGTTTTTTAATCTCTATTTTATTTCTTCCCTGAGCTTTATGATTTCTTTCCTTCTGCTGACTTTAGATTTTGTTTGTTCTTCTTTTTCTAATTACTTTAGATGGTAGGTTAGGTTGTTTATTTGAAATTGTTCTTGTTTTTTGAGGAAGGCCTGTGTCACTATGAACTTCCTTCTTAGGACTGCTTTTGTTCCATCCCATAGATTTTGGGTGGTTGTGTATTCATTGTCATTTGTCCCCAGACACTTTTTAATTTCTTCTTTGATTTCATCATTGACCCATTATTTTTTTAGTAGCATTTTGGTTAAAATCCGTGCTGTCACTGTTTTCTCATTTGTATTTCTGTGGTTGATTTCTAGTTTCATGCTATTGTGGTCAGAGAAGATGCTTGGAATTATTTCTACCCTCTTAAATTTGTTGAGGCTTCTTTTGTGCCTTATTATGCGTTCTACCCTAGAGAATATTCCATGAGCACATGAAAAGAATGTATGTTCTCTTTTGGGTGGTTGTAAAGTTCTAAAAATATTAATGGGGGATGGAGACCAAGATGGCGGAGTAGCAGGACACTCGTAGCTCATGCTTTCCCACAAATACACCAAGACTCACATCCACGGTCCTACTCAGCCAACCAGAGCACCTGTGGAACTCCGACAGAACATTATCCTCTTCAAAAGACAAAGACGCCAAAAATCTGGTAAGAGAAAAGGAAAAAAGAAAGAAGAAAAGGCAAAACAGTGCAGTACTTGTCCTGTGGGGAGGGAGTGGCAAAGGAGGACTAGCTCTCATTCGCTGGGTCTCCCCTTCTCCAACTGAGAGGCCAGCGGGACAGAGGGGGAGCCTCCAAGGCTCGAATCTGTATGGAGCAGCACTTGACCAACAGAACTAAGTTAAACAGGCACAGAGGGTCCCTGTGACACCCATCCTGAGACGTGAGCTGGCACCTGGGGGCCAGGACAGGCTGCCAGAGCTGGGCGGAGGATGGGGCCGGCTGCACTGAGGCAGCCATGGGGGACTGCGGGGGGATGTGTGCCATGGTTGAGAGGGTGCACAGGGCAGAATAACCTGGACCCTCCATAAAATAAAGTGGCTGATGTGCCCTGGGAGGAAGGGTGCCATAACCCCATCTCTGAAAACCAGTGGAGGGTTTTTGGGTGAAGAGAGGAAGGGCTCAGGCACAGCCACCATATCCTGCAGCACTTAGCACCCAGTGGGCTCAGGGGCGAAACCTGAATCCACACCTAAGGGTTTGGCAGCCTCAAAGACGAGAGGGAGGCTTCTTTACAGCCTGAGGCAGATAGGATCCTTCCGCTCTGGTCCCTCAGAGAACTTGCTGAACCAAGACAAACAAGGAGATGGCTTTTGGCTGGGAGCAGGGGCGGGGCTGTTCTGCTATCTTCCCCAAACCCGCCTACAGACTGCCCACCCGAGGCAGAGCGGGAAGCTGCACAGAGCTGGGGAGCAACCGGCTCTGGGAGATGGTGGGCAGCCCCCTGCCTTTCCAGCAGGAATGCAGCACCTGACCTTGGTGCTGGGAGGGGGCATGAACCGCCCTCCTACCAGGCCAGTCTGCAACATCTGACTGAGGCATAGGGAGGGTCAGTGACCCGCCCGTCCACAGTGAAGGAGAGCTGCACCTTACCCAGTGTTGGGAGGGGGCAAAATCTGCTTGCCAACAGGCACTAGGAGCAGCACAGACGAGGGTGCCAATGGAGGGTCTCTGGAAACAGCAAGCTGAGTTCACAAAAGAGGGTGAAGACAGAAATACTTCCGATTAGAAGAACACAGCCTCAAGAACACCCCCGTTTTTTTAATCTGTTTTTACCTGTTCTATTTTTTATTACCTTCTTAATTTTTACTTTTTAAATAATTATATATGCTCCTAGTTTTAATCCCATTTAAATTTTTCTTTTGAAAATTTTTATTATTATTATTTTTAAAAATCCACATCATTTCATTTTCATTCCTCTTGGTTTTGATCTCCTGTGAATGATTATACACAGGTTTCAAATATATTTTCCCCTCTTTTCTCCACTTTTAAACGTTTTTAAAAGACGTCTCAACCTGATTACTATTCTGCTTCAACTTGCTCTTCTATTATTCACTGTACACTGTTTTCAAACATTTTTTTCTCTGTTCTTTTAAAATTCTCTCTTTATTTTATCATTTTTTATCTCTTCTATTTTCTATTACCTTTTTAATTCCTACTTTCTAAATAATTGCATATGCTTCTAGTTTTAATTCCTTTAAAAATTTCCTTTAATTTACTTATATTATTATTACTTTAAAAATCCACCTGATTTAATTTTCTTCTCTTTTGGTTTTCATCTCGTGTTATAGATTATACAGAGGTTTCAAATATTGTTTTTTGAGCTTTTTTCCTTTTTTTTTTTTTTTGAGGATTTTTAAAAAGACGCCTAAACTCTATGGCTACTCTGATTCAAATGGCCCTTCTATAACTGATTATACACTGTTTTCAAACCTTTTTTTTTTCCCTTCTTTTAAAATTCTCTTTCTCTCTCTCTCTATATATATATTTTATTTTATTTCCACATAGGCATTAGATAGATAAATAAATAAACTCCTTAAGGACCACCATAGATTACTGATACTCCATAAGCCACAGTGCCAGAGAGATAAGAGCAAGATGAAGAAACAGAGAAACATTCCCAATCAAAAGAACAAGAGAAATCCCCTGACAGAATGATCAATGAAATAGACATCGAAAGCCTACTAGATCAAGATTTCAAAAAAGGAGTGATAAAAGTACTGAAGGAACTAAAAACAAATACTGTTTAGAGATATAAAATATGACAAAAATGAAATGGAAGCTATACAGAAGAGCCAAGTAGAATTAGTAAACACGTTGGCTGAGATGAGAGCTGATCTAATTGCTATGCAAAGCAGACTAGATAATTAAGGGTAATGAAAAAGTGACCTAGAAGACAGGACAACAAAAAGCACCCAATCAGAACAACTACAAGGTAAAGAAATAAAAACAAATGAAACAATATGTTGGACATATGGGATAACATAAAGCATGCGAATCATCATGTAATAGGGGTCCCAGAAGGGGAAGAAAGATCACAGTGGATTGAAAAGGTATTGGAAGAAATTATGACTGAAAACTTTCCAAACTTAAAGAAGGAATCAGATATCCAAGTACAGGAAGCTCAGAGGGTCCCAAACAGGAAGAACTCAAATAGACCCACACAAAGACATATCATAATCAAGATGGCCAAAGTCATGGATAAAGAAATGATCCTAAATGCAGCGAGAGAAAAGCAAAAAGTGAGTTACAAGGAAATCCCCATAAGGCTCTCAGCTGATTTGTCTACACAAACACTACAGGCCAGAAGGGAGTGGCAAGATATATTCAAAGTCCTGAATGAAAAAAAAGATGCAGCCTAGGATATTTTACCCAGCAAGGCTATCATTTAGGATAGAAGGATACATAAAGAATATCACAGAAAATAAAAAATTAAAAGAGTGTAGCAACACTAATCCCATGCTAAAAGAAATATTGAAAGGTCTACTCTAAATAGAAAAATAACAGGATGCTACATAAATTAGAAACTTAAAACTGGAAAGGTGATAATTCATGAATTACAAATAAAATAAACACGAAACTATAAAAGAAGAGATCTAAATCATTGAGAGTGGGAAAGGGAGGCAGGAAAATATACGATATTTCTTTCCTTTCTTTTTCAAATTTTTTCTTAGTAGGATGGGTTTGAGATCATGTTACTATCAGTTTAATAAAAACAGTTATAGTAATGGGCTATTGGACTTACCACAAAGGGTAACTACAAGCCAAAAAACTTACAAGGAAGTCAAAAAAAATAAATAAAACCCATGATAATACAAAGGAAAATGACCAAACCACAAAAGGAAGAAGAAAGAAACAAAGAGGAAACACCAAATCAACTGTAAAGATAAGTCCAAAATGGTCATAAACACACATCTATCATTAATTACTGTAAATTTTAATGGACTAAATGCTACAGTCAAAAGACAGAGAGTCAGACTGGATAATAAAGCAAGAACCTTCAATATGCTACATAAAAGAGACCCACTTTAGATAGAAAGACATACATAGATTGAGAGTGGAAGAATGGAAAAAGATATTCCATTTAAATGGAAAAGCCAAAAAAGCAGGTGTTGCAGTACTTATATCAGACAAAAAGTACTTTAAAACACAGGCCATAAAGAAAGATAAAGAAGTACACTTTTATTGATTGAATGAGTATTACAAGATGAGGATATTACACTCATTAATATATATGCACCCAATATAGGAGCACCTAAGTACAAAAAACAACTACTAACAGAGATAAAGGGGGATATTGATGGGAATACAATCATAGTTGGAGATTTTAGCACCACATTAACATCACTTGACAGATCTTCTAGACAGAAAATAAATCAGGCAACAGAGAAATTAAATAATACAATACAAAAACTAGATATGGTGGATATTTTCAGAGAATTACATGCTCAAACAATAGGATATACATTCTTTTCAAGTGCACATGGAACATTTTCCAGGATTGATCATGTACTTGGGCACAAAAAAACCTCAGCAATTTTAAGAAGATAGAAATTATCTCAAGCATCTTAACTGACCACAATGCCATGAAGGTAGAAGTCAACAACAGAAACAAAGGAGAAAAAAAGGAAAGCATGGAGATTAAACAACATGCTATTAAAAAACCAGTGGGTCAATGAGAAAATCAAAGTTGAAATTAAAAAATACCTTGAGACAAATGAAAATGAAAGCACAACCACACAAAATTTATCAGACACAGCAATGGCAGTGCTAAGAGGGAAGTTTATAGCAATACAGGCCTTCCTCAAAAAAGAAGAACAATCTCAAATAGACAATCTAACCCACCTGCTAAAAGAACTAGAAAAAGAAGAACAAAAAACCCCAAAGGCAACAGAAGAAAGGAAATAATAAAGATCAGGGAGGAAATAAATAAAATAGAGTTTTAGAAAATCATAAAAAATATCAATTAAACCAAAAGCTGGTTTTTTGAAAAAGTAAATGAAATCAACAAACCTCTTGCCAAATTCACAAAGAAGAAAAAAGAGAGAGCACAAATTAGCAAAATAAGAAAAGATAATGGAGAAATTACAACAAATAAAATATAAATACAGAAAATCATATAAGAATATTGTGAAACACTATATGGAACCAAAATGGATAACCTAGAGGAGATGGACAAGATTATGGAAACATACTGTCCACCAAGACTGAACCAAAGTGAAACTGACCACCTGAGCAAACCAATCACTAGAAATGATATTGAAATAACAATAAAAAAAACCTCCCTAGAAATGAAAGTCCAGGACTGGACAGCTTCACTGGGGAATTCTAACAAACATACAAAGAAGAATTCATGCCAGTCCTTCTCAAACTCTTCCAGATGATTGAAACAGAGGGAATACTCCCAAACCCATTCTATGAGGACACCATCACCCTGATACCAAAACCAGGCAAAGACACTACCAAAAAAATAGAATTATTTGCCAATATCACTGATGAATATAGACGCCAAAGTCCTCATCAAAATATTAGCAAATAGAATCCAACAACACATACAAAAGATTATACATCATGACCAAGTGGGGTTCATCCCAGGGACACAAGGGTGCTTCAACATATGCAAATCAATCAACGTCATACTTCACATCAACAAGAGAAAGGACAAAAAACACATGATCATCTCAATAGATGCAGAAAAAGCATTTGATAAAATTCAACACCCATTTATGATAAAAGCTCTCACCAAAGTGGGTATAGAGGGGACATATTTCAACATAATAAAAGCTACAAACCTACAGCAAGCATAGTACTCAATGGTGAAAAACTCAAAAGCTTCACACTAAAATCTGGGACAAGACAAGGATGCCCACTATCCCCACTCCTATTCAACATAGTCTTGGAAGTCCTAACCACAGCAATCAGACAAGAGCGAGAACTAATAGGGATTCAAATTGGAAAAGAAGAGGTAAAAGTGTCACTATATGCCAATGAAAACTCTAAAAGGTCCACACAAAAACTAGTAGAGCTGATCGAAGAATTCAGCAAGGTAGCAGGTTACAAGATTAACGTTCAAAAAATCAGTTGCATTCCTTTACACTAACAATGAATCAACAGGAAGAGAAAGTAAAAAACAATCCCCTTTAAAATAACACCCAAAGTAATAAAATGCCTAGGAATAAATCTAACCAAGGAGGTGAAATAATTATACACAGAAATCTATAAACCATTGATGAAAGATATTAAAGAAGGCTTTAAGAAATGGAAAGATATGCCATGCTCTTGGATTGGAAGAATCAATATTGTTAAAATGGTCACACTGCCCAAGGCAATCTACAGATTTAATGCAATCCCTATAATATTACCCAGAACATATTTCACAGAACTAGAACAAATCATAATGCAATTTATATTGAACCATGAAAGACCTAGAATTGCCAAAGCATTACTGAAGAGAAAGAAACAGGCTGGAGGAATAACTCTCCTAGACTCCAGACAATACTATAGAGCTACAGTCATCAAGACAGCATGGTACTGGTACAAAAACAGACATATAGACCAATGGAACAGAATAGATAGCCCAGAAATGAACTCACAAACTTTTGGTCAACTCACCTTCGATAAAGGAGGCAAGAATATCCAATGGAATAAAGACAGTCTCTTCAGCAAATGGTGTTGGGAAAACTGGACAGCAGCATGTAAAGCAATGAAGCTAGAGCACTCCCTTACACCATACATAAAAATAAACTTAAAATGGATCAAATACTTAAACATAAGACAATATACAATAAACTTCCTAGAAGTAAATATAGGCAAAACATTATTTGACATAGATCCCAAAAATGTTCTCCTAAGGCAGTCTACCCAAGCAATAGAAATAAAAGCAAGAATAAACAAATGGGACCTAATGAAACTTAGAAGCTTCTGCACAGCAAAGGAAACCAGAAGCAAAACAAAAGACAACCTACGGAATGGGAGAAAATTTTTGCAAATGAAACTGACAAAGGCTTGATCTCCAGAATATATAAGCAGCTCATACGGCTTAATAAGAAACAATCAAACAACCAAATCCAAAAATGGGCAGAAGGCCTTAGTAAGTAATTCTCCATGGAAGACATACAAATGATCAATAAATACATGAAAAAATGCTCATTATCACTATTTATCAGAGAAATGCAAACCAAAACTACAATGAGGTATCACCTCACACCAATCAAAATGGCCATCTTTCAAAAGTCCACAAATGACAAATGCTTGATAGGCTGTGGAGAAAAGGTAATCCTACTACACTGCTGTTGTCAATGCAGTTTGGTACAGCCACTGTGGAAAAGAGTATGTAGATTCCTCAAAAAACTAGGAATAGACTTATAATATGACCCTGGAATCCTGCTCCTGGGCATATATTCAGAAGGAAACCTACTTCAAAATGATACCTGCACCCCAATGTTCATTAGCAGCACTATTTACAATAGCCAAGACATGGAGACAGCCTAAATGTCTATTAACAGATGACTGGATAAAGAAGTGATATATTTATACAATGGAATAGTATTCAGCCATAAATCTGACAACATAACGCCATTTGCAGCAACATGGATGTTCCTGGAGAATGTCATTCTAAGTGAAGTAAGCCAGAAAGAGAATGAACAATACCACATGAGATCACTCATATGTGGAAACTAAAACAAACAAACAAAGAAACAAACAAAGCATAAATACAAAACAGAAACAGACTCATAGAATACAAACTTGTAGTTGCCAAGGGTGCAGGGGGTGGGAAGGGATAGAATGGGATTTTAAAATGTAGAATCGATAAACAAGATTATACTGTATAGCACAGGGATTATATCCAAGATCTTATGGTAGCTCACAGAGAAGAATTGTGACAATAAATATATATATGTTAATGTATAACTGAAAAATTTTGCTCTACACTGGAATTTGACACAACATTGTAAAATTATTATAAATCAATAAAAAATGTTATAAAATAAATAAAAATATTAACTGTGTCCAACTGTTCTATTTTGACATTTAGTATCTCCATTTCCGTATTGAATTTCTGTCTGGAAGACCTGTCCAATGATGGTAGTGAGGTGTTAATGTCTCCTACTATTATTGTGTTCCTATCAATTTCTCCCTTTATGTATCTTAGTATTTGTTTCATATATTTAAGTGCTCCTATATTGGTTGCATATATTTTAGCAAGTATAATATCTTCATTTTGTATTGATTCTTTGATCATTTTATAGTGTCCTTCTTTATTTCTCTTTACGGCTTTTGTTTTAAAGTCTATTTTGTCTCATATGAGTATTGCTACTGCTGCTTTCTTGTCATTTCCATTTGCATGAAATATCTTTTTCCATCCTCTCATTTTCAATCTATATATGTCCTTCACTCTAAAGTGGGTCTCTTGTGGGCAGCATGTTGTAGGCTTTTGTTTTATTGTCCAATCTTCCACTCTATGTCTTCTTCTTGAAGCATTTAGTCCATTGACATTTATAGTAATTATTAATAGATGTTTGTCTATTGACATTTCGAACTTTGTTTTCCAGTTGATTTGGTATTTCTTCTTTTTTCCTTTTCTTTTTGTAGTTTGATAACTTTTTTGTTTTAGCTTGTTTTCTTTTTTGTTATGAGTCTATTTTATGTCTTTGATTTATGGTTACCCTGTTTTTCAAGTATGTTAACCCCTTACTACATGTGTTTGGTTTAGACTGATAGTCACGTAGGCTTAAACACATCCTAAAAAGAATGAAAGAAAAAAGGGGGGAAAAGGAGAGAAAAAAATCTGTATTTCTTGCTCCCTTCTCCCACCTTTTATGATTTTGGTATTCTTTATTTTTATTTATTTTTTACATCTTCATGTTTATTCTTTTGCAATTCACTGTAGTTATCACATTTCCAATTATGGTTTTCTCATTTCTATAGCTTCTTGTTCTTTTCTATTTAAGAGTAGATCTTTCAATATTTCTTTTAGTATAGGTTTAGTATTGGTGAATTCTTTTAGTTTTTGCTTGTCTTGAAGGTCTTTATCTCTCCTTCGACTCTAGAAGATAGTCTTGCCTGATAGAGTATCCTTGGTTGAAGGTATCTCTCATTCAGGACTTTGAATACATCTTGCCACTCCCTTCTCACCAGCAGTGTTTGTGTAGAGAAGTCAGCTGAAAGCCTTAGAGAGGTTCCCTTATAACTAACTCTTTGTTTTTCTTCTGCTGACTTTAGAATCCTTTAATTTTAACTTTGGCCATCTGATTTATAATATCTCTTGGTATAGGTCTCTTTGTGTTCTTCTTGTTGGGGACACTGTGTACTTTCTATACTTGGACATCTGTTTACTACTTTAGTTTTGGGAAGTATTCATTCATGGTTTCTTCAAATATCTTTTCAATACCTTTTTCTCTTTCTTCTCCTTCTGGGACCCCTATTATGTGTAGGTTCACATGCTTTATATTATCCCATAGATCCCTTATATTACTTTCATTGGTTTTTACTTGCTTTTCTGTCTGCTGTTCTGATTGTGTGACTTCTATTATCTTGTCTTCTAAGTCACTTATTTGTTCGTCTGCATTATCCAGTCTACTTTTGACTGCCTTTAGCTCAGCTCTTATCTCAGGCATTGAGTTTTCTGTTTTTAATTGGCTCTTCTTTACAGTTTCAATTTTCTTTTTAAAGTATTCTCTATCTCTGTTAATAGTGTCTTTTAGTTGCTTCAGTGCATTGATCATTCCCTTTTTGAAGTCATGATCTAGTAGACTATCAAGATCTATTTCTTTGATCCTTCTTTCAGGGGACTTCTCTTGTTCTTTTAATTGGGAGTAGTTCCTCTGCTTCTCCATTTTACTTATATTTTTGTGGCTCTGTGGATTTAGGAGTATCATTTATCTACTGTGGTTTTGAAGCACTGTTTTATGTTTTGGTTTTTTTGTTTGTTTGTTTTTATTTAAAGTGGGAGCATTCCTGTGTAGACTGCATGCATCTAGTAGTTTTTATGTGATGGCTTTTCTTAGTATGGATGTCTGACACATCTTCCTTCCCTGTATTTTGGCCATTATCCCTTTGATTTGGGGTGTTGTTAGTGTTTTGGTATTCAGAGACTGCCCTGATTGTTGTTGTTGAGCCAGGCCTCCTTTTTTGTTCTGTGGTTGTCACAGCCTTGACAACCTGGTCTGCTCTTTTCTTTGCTGGAATATGGGATTCTAGACCCACTTCTGAGCTGTGGTGTGTAATAGGTGGGGTTGGAGAACTTCAGCTGGGATGACAGTAGGCAGGAAACATCTACTGGGATATATCCTCTGTGGTATTGTCTGTCATTAGCTATGCAGGCTTACAAAGTACTATTTGTTGATGCTACTTTGTCCCCACCTTAGCTGAAAGAATGTTGGCCACTTGCTGTGGTATCCCTCAGGTTCTGTGCTCCAGGAACCACCTATGCAGATCCACCAATGTCAAGTGCTAGGACCTGCCATAGCAAGCATGCAGTCACACACCTGAATCTGTTGTGCACCACAGGATTAGTGCAGACCACATCCCCACCTCCACATATGGTCCAGTACACAGACCTGTTGTAAATTCCCATATTCATCCCCACCATGAGTCAGAACTCTGCTCACTTCCTGTGTCCCAGAGGCGGGGGCCCACAAAGGGTCCAGAGAGAGCAAGTCTACCCTCTCTGCCAGGGGCTGTAGACAAATCTCAGTCCCACCTATGAAGTTTCAGGGCCAGTGGGTATGGATTTAGCTTTCAGCTCTGCCTCCAAGGAGCAGTGAAGGCTATGACCAAGCCCCACACCTCTTCTCATAAGAACATACCAACAATGGATCCAAGCAGAGAAAGCTGATATGGTGTGGCTGCATTGCACCCCTCCCCTTAAACAACCCAACAGTGGTGCTTTTTTATGCAGGTACCAGGCTGTTCTGTTCTGGGCACACCCCCAGCCAGAGCTCACACCACCCTGAAGTCCCTTGAGACTGCCTCTGTGCAGTGGGCCCCGGCCCTCCACCTGGGTTCCTCACTGCTCTCCAGCAGCCAGTCCCGGCTCATCCCTGCTGGCTCATATTTAGGGCCAGAAATCGCAGTGACACTCCATGACAGTTTCCCTTAGTTCTGTCTGCCAAGTGGTTGCCACTTTCTCCTTAGAGCCTTGGAAGCTCTACTTCTGTCCCCACTGGCCTCCAGGCTGGAGAGGGGTTATCCCAGCATGAGGGTGCCTTTCTTCCTATGCTGCTCCCTCCCTGTAGGATTGGTCTTGTACCAAAGTTTTTCTTTTTTCTTTTTTTCTTACCATACTTTGTGAGAATTCTCCTGTATTTTGAAATGAAAGACACTCTGCCAGAGTTCAGCAGGTGTTCTGTGTGATTCAGTGGGTTTGTAGAATATAATTCTTGGTGCATTTTTAGGAGAGGGTTAGCTGTAAATTTCTCTACTCTGCCATCTTGGATCAACCCCCTGAAACAATGATTTTTAAACACTGGACAGTGAGGCCTCACAGGATCCTGGATAGAAGGAAAACAAATAATGTAAGCCCTACAATTGCCCTATGTTATGCTGGGAAGGGAGTTTTCCAAGACGTAATGCAAGAAGCAGGAACCCCAAAAGAGTCTGGTATTCTCACTCAGTTGAGGATACAGAGTGGAAGGTTTGAACAGGCCAAAGTGTTATAAAGGGCAGAGCATCAAAGAAGAAAAGTCTTCACAGAAGTGAGAGCTCTGGAGATGTGCAAAGACCTACCCCTCCAGTCTTCCACTGAGTTCTGATCATATATGTGAGGAAACTACCATTAGACCATCATAAAGAAGTAGGCAGAACAATTCTTGGAGCTCAAACAGGGCTGTAAAGAGTTCACATTTTCAAAAGCCAAAGTCAAGAAATCTAATGAGTGGGACAACAGATATAGTATTCAGAAGGTTATTACTCAGAAGACAGGGCAAATTAACCCTAGACCACAATATTTTTGTAGCTCTGGCATCACTGAAGAACTCTAAAAAGCAAAACTTGAAATGATCAAATTGTTTTTAAATATCTTAATTGTGTCAGAGAACAAAGCTTAAAAAACAACAACATAAAAAACTTCAGACCCAACCATGTAATAGTCACAAAGTCTGGCATCAAATCGAAAAGTGGCAAGGCATACAAGGAACCAGGAAAACACAACCCATAATGGGGAGAAAAATTGATCTATAGAAAGTCCCCCAAATAACATAGATAATAGAGATAGTAGACAAGGATATTAAAAGAACTATTGGCAAATATACCTACATGTTCATTGCCTACTTGCAAGGTCATAAATATACTCTATGTTAAGCCTCTTGGGATGGACTTTTTGGCTGTCCAACTGATCAAGCATCATTAATTGATAAAGAACACCTCTGTCACAAAGTTTTCTTATATGAATAAGTCTCCTTTGGTCTATTTTGTTTTGTTAGTTTATATGTTTTAATCTCCACAACAATTTTACATTAAGAAAACAAAGGTCATAAAGAAAGATAAAGAAGGACCTTTTATAATGATTAAAGGAGTGATACAATGTGAGGATATTACACACATTAATATATACTCACACAATATAGGAGCACCTAAGTACATACAACAATTACTAACAGAGATAAAGGGGGATATTGATGGGAATACAATCATAGTTGGAGATTTTAACACTGCATTAACATCACTAGACAGATCTTCCAGACAGAAAATAAATCAGACAACAGAGAAATTAAATAATACAATACAAAAATTAGATTCAGTGGATATTTTCAGAGCATTACACCCACAAAAAATAGGTTAGACATTCTTTTCAAGTGCACATGGGGTATTTTCCAGGATTGGCCATGTACTTGGCCACAAAATAAACCTCAACAACTTTAAAAAGATAGAAATTATCTCAAGCATCTTTACTGACCACAATGCCATGAAACTAGAAATCAACAACAGAGAAACAAAGGAGAAAAAAAGGAAAGCATGGTGATTAAACAATATACTATTAAAAAACCAATGGGTCCATCAGGAAATCAAAGCTGAAATTAAAAAATACCTTGAGACAAATGAAAATGAAAGCACAAACACACAAAATTTATGGGACACAGCAAAGGCAGTCTTAAGAGGGAAGTTTATAGCGATACAGGCTTTCCTCAAAAAAGAAGAACAATCGCAAATAAAATATCTAACCCACCAGCTGAGAGAACGAGAAAAAGAAGAACAAAAAACCCCAAAAGGCAGCAGAAGGAAGGAAATTATAAAGATTAGGGAGGAAATAAATAAAACAAAGATTAACAAGACCATAGGAAAAATCAACCAAACTAAAAGCTGATTTTTTGAAAAAGTAAAGAAAATCGACACATCTTTGGCCAAAATCACAAAGAAGAAAAAAGAGGGAGCACAAATTAGCAAAATAAGAAAGGAAAATGGAGAAACTACAACAAATAACATAGAAATACAGAAGATCATATGAGAATATTATGAAAAACTGTATGGAGCCAAACTGGATAACCTAGAGGAGATGGACAAGATTCTGGAAACATACTGTCCACCAGGACTGAATCAAGAAGAAACTGACCACTTGAGCAAACCAATCACTAGAACTGATATCGAAATAACAATAAAAAACCTCCCTAGAAATAAAAGTCCAGAACCGGACAGCTTCACTGGGGAATTCTACCAAACACACAAAGAAGAACTCATACCAATCCTTCTCAAACTCTTCCAGAAGATTGAAAAGGAGGGAATACTCCTAAACTCATTCTATGAAGCCACCATCACCCTGATACCAAAACCAGGCAAAGGCACTACCAAAAAAGAGAATTATAGGCCATTATCACTGATGAACATAGACGCCAAAATCCTCACCAAAATATGAGCAAATAGAATCCAACAGCACATAAAAAATATTACACATCATGACCAAGTGGGGTTCATCCCAGGGACACAAGGGTGGTTCAACATATGCAAATCAATCAATGTAATACATCACATCAACAAGAGAAAGGACAAAAACCACATGATCATCTCAATCAATGCAGAAAAAGCACTTGATAAAATTCAACACCGATTTATGAGAAAAACTTTCACCAAAGTCGATATAGAGGGAACATATCTCAACATCATTAAAGCTATATATGACAAACCTACAGCCAGCATAGAACTCGATGGTGAAAAACTCAAAAGCTTCCCACTAAAATCTGGGACAAGACAAGGATGCCCACTATCACCACTCCTATTCAACATAGCCTTGGAAGTCCTAGCCACAGCAATCAGGCAAGAGAGAGAATAATAGGGATTCAAATTGGAAAAGAAGAGTTAAAAGTGTCACTATATGCTGAAGACATGTTACTTTATATAAAAAACTAAAAGGTCCACACAAAAACTAGTAGAGCTGATCAAAGAATTCAGCAAGGTAGCAGGTTACAAGATTAATGTTCAAAAATCAGTTGCATTCCTTTACACTAATGATGAATCAACAGAAAAAGAGAGTAAAGAAAAAATGCCCTTTAAAATAACACCCAAAGTAATAAAATGCCTAGGAATAAATCTAACCAAGGAGGTGAAATAATTATACACAGAAAACTATAAACCATTGATGAAGGAAATTAAAGAAGACTTTAAAAAATGGAAAGATATCCCATGCTCTTGGATTGGAAAAATCAATATTGTTAAAATGGTCACACTGCCCAAGGCAATCTACAGATTTAATGCAATCCCTATCCAATTACCCAGGACATATTTCACAGAACTAGAACAAATCATAATAAAATTCATATGGAACCATCAAAGACCTAGAATTGCCAAAGCATTACTGAAGAGAAAGAAGGAGCCTGGAGGAATAACTCTTCCAGGCTTCAGACAATACTATAGAGCTACAGTCATCAAGACAGCATGGTATTGGTACAGAAACAGACATATAGACCAATGGAACAGAATAGAGAGCCCAGAAATGAACCCACACACTTTTGGTCAACTCATCTTTGACAAAGGAGGCAAGAATATACAATGGAATAAAGACAGTCTCTTCAGCAAATGGTGTTGGGAAAACTGGACAGCAGCATGTAAATCAGTGAAGCTAGAACACTCCCTTACACCATACACAAAAATAAACTCAAAATGGATCAAAGAGTTAAACATAAGACAAGATACAATAAACCTCCTAGAGGAAAACATAGGCAAAACATTATCTGACATACATTTAAAAAATTTTCTCCTAGAAGAATTAAAAGCAAGAATAAACAAATGGGACCTAATGAAACTTACAAGCTTCTGCACAGCAAAGGAAACCAGAAGCAAAACAAAAAGACAACCTAAGGAATGGGTGAAAATTTTTGTAAATGAAACCGACAAAGACCTGATCTCCAGAATATATAAGCAGCTCATATGACTCAATAAGAAAAAAATAAACAACCCAATCCAAAAATGGGCAGAATACCTAAACAAGCAATTCTCCAAGGAAGACGTACAAATGATCAATAAATACACGAAAAAAATACTCAATATCACTAATTATCAGAGAAATGCAAATCAAAACTACAATGAGGTATCACCTCACACCAGTCAGAATGGCCATCATTCAAAAATCCACAAATGACAAATCCTAGAGAGGCTGTGGAGAAAAAGGAACCCTCCTTCACTTCTGGTGGGAATGCAGTTTGGTGCAGCCACTGTGGAAAACAGTATCGAGGTTCTTGAAAGGCTAGGAATAGACTTGCCATTTGATCCAGGAATCCCACTCCTGGGCATAAATGCAGAAGGAACCCTACTTCCAAAAGACACCTGCACCCCAATGTTCGTATCAGCACTACTTACAATAGCCAATACATGGAAACAGTCTAAATGTCCATCAACAGATAACTGGATAAAGAAGAGCTGGTATATTTATACAATTGAATACTACTCAGCCATAAAAACCGACTACATAATGCCATTTGCAGCAACATGGATGCTCCTGGAGAATGTCATTCTAAGTGAAGTAAGCCAGAAAGGAAGAAAAATACCATATGAGATCGCTCATATGTGGAATGTAAAAAAAAAACAAAGAAAAAAGAACAACAAAACAAACAAAGCATAAATACATAACAGAAATAGACTCATAGAGATAGAATACAAAGTTGTGGTTGCCAAGGGAGCGGGGTGTGGGAAGGGATAGACTGGGATTTCAAAATTGTATAATAGATAAACAAGATTATACTGTATAGCACAGGGAAATATATACAAGATCTTATGGTAGTTAACATAGAAAAAATGTGAAAATGAATATATATATGTTCATGTATAATTGAAAAATTGTGCTCTACACTGGAATTTGACAGACACAACATTGTAAAATGATTATAAATCAATAAAAAATGTTTAAAAAATTTTACATTAAGAATCCTTCAAAGAATAGTGCCACCTTTCTGATTGTCTCTTTCCACTTGTCCTACAGTTGCCAGTTCATAAATCCATATGTTAGGCCAAGCTGATCTGACCTGCCCTTTTCTGCATCCTGGCTTAGACTCATGGGAAACTGTGTAGTGTCTGTCGTGCCTGACTCAAATCTATATAGGAAACTATGAGGGAGTATAATTTTTGCCTTCTTTCAATTAGTGATGTCACTTTGCTCTAAGGTCATTTCTCCAAACCTGGTCTGCCTATACTAGAGTTCTCAGGCATTAACCAAGGAATGAGATCCCTGTTGCTCTTTCATTGAGATACCCCCATATATCATAAAGGAGTCTCATGGGAGCCCCAATCTTTGGAATGCCTCTTCTTAGCAAATTCTATTGGAATGCCTAAGACACTTTTCCCTCAGCACTGAACCACCATCTTAAATAATGCTTGCACTAACTCCTGGAAAATGCAATTACACATCTGTGAGGACCGTTTCCAATAGTATGTGCTTTTTAGTATATGGCTCCTACCTAAAACTCCATTTGAGAGATTTGGTGGCATTCTTCTTAGTCTCCACTAGGGGTCACAACAGCCCTAAGCTTTTTATGCTGCTGTGATCAAAATAGAAATTCCATTTTCATACACAAATATATTGGGTACCATGTGTACAGTTTTAAGCTGCACAATGATTCGTGGGAATCACAGACAAGGTCATCAAATGTCTGATTAAGCGATATGTACAGAGGAAGCGTTCTATTTTCAAAACTGCACACACTGTTCTTGGCCCTGAAACCCCTAATCTGTTTAGAGCACACATCTTATTTGTATTCCATTTCAAACAAAGTCCTAAGTAGTTATTAAAACGTCAGCCTCTTTTCAGTTCATTTCAATAGCTACTTCATACACTCATTATACATTGAAATATTAAGCATATTTTATGTAATGAAAATATTTAGCATAGTCCATAAACCAAATACCCTCTGTTTCGTGTCACAAATTTTATAAACAGTTTAACATCTTTTCTTCTCCTTGTTTATTTTTGTTGGAATATTTTCCCATTCCCTAATTATTGTCTCTTTAACATGGTTTTTATGAAACTTCAAGCCAGAATACCAATGATGAAATCAACCCCTCCTTAACAGTAAAGAAGGCTAAAATCAGTAAAATGATAGAAACTTGATGTGTTATTACTCAAATGTTGTGATCCTCTTCAATGTATTTTGTTAGCAGCCTTTAAAAATAGACTTATTAAAGTTTTTGCTACAGGATCAGTCCTCTCCTCTCCTTCCCCGCCCCCAGGCTTATTGAGATGTAATTGATACAAAACATTGTATAAGTTTAAGGTGTACAACATGATAATTAGATTCACATATGTGTTGTGAAATAATTACCTCAATAAGATTAGTTAATACATTCCCCATTTCACATAATTACATTTTTTTTTTTTTTGGAAATCAGAACAGTTAAGAACATCTCTTAGCAACTTTCAAGTATATAATATGATATAGTTAACTATAGTCACCATGCTGAATATTAGATCCCCAGAATTTATTCATCTTTTAAGTGGAAGTTAGTACCATGTGATCAACATCTCTACATTTCTCACAACTCCCAGCCCCTGGAAAACATTCTGTTCTATTTCTATGAATTTAGATTACATTTTTTTAGATTCCCCATAAAAGTGAGATCATACAGTATTTATTTTTTACTGTCTGACTTACTGCATTTATCATAATGTCCTTAAGGTCCACCCATGTTGTAGCAAATGGTAGGATTTCCTACTTTTTATACCTGAATTATATATATATACATCTCCATGTCTTATTTAATGTGAATAATCTTCAGTTAACATGGGGTGCAAATAACACTTCGAAATGGTGATTTCATTTCCTTTGGATATATACTCAGAAGTGGGATTGCATGATGATAAGATAGCTCTATTTTTTTTTTTTTTTTTGAGGAATCTCCATGCTTTTTCCCACAGTGATTGTATCAATTTACGTTCTCATCAAATGTGCTCTAGGGTTCCCTTTTCTCCACATATTTGCCAAGACTTGTTATCTTTTATATTTTTGATAATAGCCATTTAAACAGGTTTGAGGTGGTATCTCATTATGCTTTTGATTTGCATTTCCCTGATTATTAGTGATGTTGATCATCTTTTCATATACCTGTCAGCCATTTGTATGTTTTCTCTGGAAAAATGTCTATTCAGAATCTCTGCTCATTTTTAATTGGATTATTTATATTTACTTTTTGCTATTTATCTGTAGGAGTTTCTTATATATTTTGGATATTAACCTGATAATAGATTTGCAAGTATTTTCTATTCTGTATATTGCTTTTAATTTTGTTGATTGTTACTTCTGCTGCACAGAAACATTTTACTGTGTTGTAGTCTCATTTGTTGATTTTTGTTTTGGTTTCCTGTGCTATTGGTGTCAAATTAAAAAAAAATTTTGCCAAAACAGGAGCTCTTCCCCTGCATTTTCTTCTAGGAATGCTATGGCTTTTATTATGATGAGAAATGTTCCCTCTATATGCACTTTGGTGAGAGTTTTTATCATGAATGGATGTTGAATTTGATAAAATGCTTTTTCTGCAACTACTGAGATCATCATGTGGTTTTTGCCTTTTCTTCTGTTGATGTGGTGTATCATATTGATTGATTTGTGTATATTGAACCATCCTTATGAACCTGGGATGAATCTAATTTGATCATGGTGTGTGATCCTTTTTATGTGTTGTTTGATTCAATTTGCTAATATTTTATTGAGGATTTTTGCATCTATATTCATCAAAGAGATTGGTTTATAATTTTCTTTTTTGGTAGTGTCTTTGGTTTTGGTATCAGGGTGATGGTGGTTTCATAGAATGACTTTGGGAGTTCCCTCCTCTTCAATCTATTGGAAGAGTTTGAGAAAGATTTCTATAAGTTCTTTGTATGTTTGGTAGAATTCCCTAGTGAAGCCATATTGTCCTGGACTTTTGTTTACAGGGAGTTTTTATAATTACAGATTCTGTTTCACTTCTAGTGATTGGTCTGTACAAATGATCTATTTCTTCTTGATTCAGTTTTGGTAGGCTGTATGTTTCTAGAAACTTGTCCATTTCTTCTAGGTTTTCCAATTTGATGGTTATAATTGTATAGTATTCTCATATGATTTTTTTTTGTATTTCTGTGGTATCTGTTGTTATGTCTCCTCTTTGGTTTCTTATTTTGTTTATTTGGGGCTCTCTCTTTTCCTCCTGCTTAGCCTGTCTAAACATTTATCAATTTTGTTTATCTTTTTAAAAAACCAGCTCTTGGTTTTATTGATCTTCTCTATTGTTTTTTAATCTCTATTTTATTTATTTCCTCTGTGATCTTTATTATTTCCTTCCTTCTGCTGAGTATGATTTTTGTTTGTTCTTTTTCTGCTTCTTATAGATGGTAGGCTAAGTTGTTTATTTGATATTTTTTTATTTCTTGAGGAAGGCTTGTATCCCTATGAACTTCCCTCTTAGAACTGCTTTTGCTGCATCCCATAGATTTTCGTAAGGTTGTGTTTTCATTGCTGTTTGTCTTGAGATATTTTCTGATTTCTTTTGGTTTCATTGTAGACCTGCTGTTTTTTTTAGTTGTTAGGTCTTCATGTTTGTTCTTTTCCTATTTTTCTTTCTTTGGTTGATTTCTAGTTTCATATCATTGTGACTGGAAAAAGATGCTTGAAGTAGTTTCTATTTTCTTAAATTTATTGAGGCTTATTTTGTGACCTAGTATTTGGTCTATCCTAGAGAATGCTCCGTTGATGCTGGAAAAGAATGTGTACTTTTTTTGGATGTAGTGTCCTATTGACATCGATTAAGTCTAATTGGTCTACTGCAATATTTAGGACTTCTGTTGCTTTATTGATTTTTTGTCTGGATTATCTGTCCATTGACATCAGTGGAGCATTGAAGTCTCCTACTATTATTGTATTATTGCCCATTTCTCCCTTTATATCTTTTAGTATGAGTTTTATATATTTAGGTGATCCTGTATTGGGTGCATATATGTTAAAGAGTGTAATATTCTCTTCTTGTATTGATCCTTTTATCATTATATAATGCCTGTCTTGGTCTTTCTTTATGGCTTTGGTTTTAAAGTCTATTTTAACAGATATGTGTATTGCTACCTCTGTGTTCTTGTCATTTCCATTTGCATTATATATCTCTTTCCATTCCTTCACTTTCAATCTTTGTGTCTTTCACCCTAAAGCAAGTCTCTTGTAGGCAGCATATTGTAGGTTCTTTTTATTTATCCAATCTGTCACTCTCTGTCTTTTGATCAAAGTATTGAGTCAATTGGTATTTAAAGTAATTATTGATAGATATGTATGTATTGGCATTTTAATCCTTGTTTTCCAGCTGTTTTATGGTTCTTCTTTGTTAATTTCTTCTTTTTGTTTTTACTTTTGTGCTTTGATGATTTTCTTTCATAGTATGCTTGGATTTCTTTCTTTTTGTTTTCTGTGAGTCTATTGTATGTTTTTGATTTGTGGTTACCATGGAGTACAAGTATATAGACCCATAACTACATCTATTTGCTTTAAACTGATTGTCATTAAAGCTCAAACACATTCTAAAAGATCTACATTTTTATATCCCCTCCACCACATTTTGTGATTTTGATGTCCTATGTTACATCTTCATACTTAACTTTTTACTGTTAATTGTAGTTATAACTACTTTTACATTTTTTTTCAGTTGCTTTTTCATCTATGTACTGGCTTACTTACATGATCTTCAATCCTTTTACATATTTGGCTTTCATACAGTGATTTTCCCCTTCCTATGGATTCTTACTTCTTTTCTATTTAGAGAAGACCTTTCAATATTTCCTTTAGGGTAGGTTTAGTATGGCTGAATTCTTTTAATTTTTGCTTCTCTGAGAGTTTGTCTCTCCCTCTATGCTAAATGATCATTTTGCTGTGTAAAGTATCCTAGGTTGCAGGTGTTCCCTTTCAGGACTTAGAATATATCATGCCACTCCATTCTGGCCTCAAATTTTTGCAGAGAAATGAGCTGATACCCTTATACAGGTTCGCTTGTAACTCTCTCTTTGTTTTCCTCTTGCTGCCTTTAGAATTCTTTTTATTTAACTTTTGCCATCTTAATTATGGTATATATTGGTATGAATCAGTTTGGGTTCATCTTGTTTGGTACCTTCTGTACTTCCTGTACCTGGATATCTATTTCTTTTTTTAGCATTCAGAATTTTTTAGCCATAATTTCTTAAAATATATTTTTGATCCCCTTCTCTCTCTCTTCTCCTTCTGGAATCCCTGCTATGTCTAGGTTATCATGCTTTATATTATTTCATAGATCTCATATGTTGCTTTCATTTTTTAAAATGTGTCATTCTGTCTGCTGTTCTTATTGGATGACTTTCATTATTCTGTCTTCCAGATCACTTATTCATTCTTTTGTGTCTTTTAGTCTGCTATAGCATCACTTCTAGATTGATTTACATCTCAGCAATTGATGTCTATTTTTGATTGGTTCATCTTTAAAGTTTCTAGTTCCTCATTACTGTGCCCTGCATTTCTATTGATAATCTTTGCTTAATTCTTTTAGCATTTTATTACCTCCTTTTTGAACTCACAGTCTAGTAGATTACTGAGGTCTGAGATATGTTTCATTATTTGTTCTTTCAGAGGATTTCTCTTTTTCTTTAAATTGAGAGTAGTCCCTCTGACTTTTCACTTTATTTAACTTCTGTCTCTATGAATTTAGTAGAAATTGTTATCTACTCTGATCTTGAAGTGATGTTTTATGTGGAAGCATCCCTGTTTATATTGTGTGTCCAGTATTTTTGTTGTGAGGGATCATTTGGGATGGTTGTTAGCCACGTCTTTCCTCAGAATGAGCTCACTATCATTCCCTTGATAGGAAGTGTGGTTGGTGTTGTAGTGTCTGGAACTTCTGCTGGATGTGTGGCAGGGTTTCTTCTTTGCTCTGGGGCCGTCACTGCACTAGTGGGCATGGGTTCTGCTCCCCAGTTGTTGGAATAGAAACCAACAGGTTCTAGCTCTATTAAACTCCATTGAACTTGAATGCATGCCATGCCCTGCCCTGAGGTAAATGCTGAAGCAAATGAGGCCTAAGAGGTCACAGGGAACTTAAGCTCTGGCCATGTATGCATCCAAGGTTCTACTAAGAAGCAGCCCAAGCTTTTGTCCCAGATTTAGTGCAAAGCTGTGGTGTGGAGTCGGCTGAGGTTTGGGATTTGGGTGGCATTATAACTGTAGGAATTTAGGTGGCTGTACTGCCACCTGAAGTCTGTATCAGACCTCTCCCAGGACTTGTTTTCCACATCTGGTGCTAAGCTGCTCTGTGGAGTAGATGGAGTCAAGGTGTTCTTGCTAGGAAAAGAATGTTACATATTCCTCCTGTGCCTGTCTGCCCAAGATCAGTGTTTAACCACTGCACATTCTTGTGGCACTACCCAGTGTGTGTGCTGATGATGTCTGTCCAGTTAGACCTGCCACCCCTATGCATGCAGACAATGATGTCCAAGGCTTTTCCCATATCATACCTCAGGCACATTTGTCTGTCTCTTTGTAGCTAGACCGAATCTTTGCCCTGGTCCTTCACTAGGCTGTGGTGTGGAGTGAGTGGGGCTGAGGTATTTACCCCCTCAGATTGGGAAGTGTGGCAGAGTAGTAGCATCCAGTGCAAGGCTCTCTCTATCCTGATTGCTAGCAAGCCAGCATGTTCACACTCCTCATGAGTAGAGTCTAGGCTTCTCCAGCCCTTCTATCTGTCTCAGCAGATTTCCCAGCAGGCAATGGGGCTTGTCTCTTCCATGCAGGGCCTCAGGGCTGGGATGTACAGATTGTGAGTCAAACTGCTCACTCCAGAGGGTAAGGGTTTGCCTGTGTGAACCTGCTCCTTCTTACAGATCCCTCCCAGGGGGACGGATCCAGACCTAATGCCTTTTTTCCCATCCTACTCAGTTACATGGAGATCTTTCTTGCAGCTTTGGTAGTATAGGACTTCTTCTGCCAGTTTCCAGTTAGTTATCCATGAGAATTGTTCCACATATAGAAGTATTTTGATGTGTTTGTGGGGAGAGGTGAGCTCCACATCCTCCTACTCTATTATTTTTATCCCCTTCTCAATATTTATTCAATAGTTTTCTTCATTATGTCAATACACTGAAATACACTTAATCAAGACTTCTTGTTGACCATTCAGTCTTTTTTCCTTGATATTTGATCTTGATTCATTCATTTGACAAATATTTAATGAGTGTTTACCATATGTCAGGCACTGTATATATCACTGAGAATACAGCAGGTGTGTGTGTGTGTGTGTGTGTGTGTGTGTAACCTTCACAATCTTCAATTCAAGCTATTATAAATAATGCTTTAACAAAAAAACTTGAAATATATATCTAAATCTGCCTTTTCTCAATATTTCCTTTGCGTAGATTAAGAGTGGAATTACTAAATCAGAGGATATGAACATTATAAGGTTGTTAATATAACTTGCCAAATATCTCATTAGGAAGGTTATATAATTTTATGACTTTATGAAAGTTATGCAGACAGGAATCATGTCTGTCTTGCCTACCATACCAGTATATTACTATCACCTAAGACAATGCCTGGCACATATTAGATGGTTAATACATGTTTTTTTAAATAAATGATTGAACAAAATCTAATCAACAATCTATTAGATAATGGTTGTCTCACCTCTTTTTGTCATGATGTAGTTTAATGGCTGAAAGTGTAATTTCAAGCGAGCTACCTGGGTGTGCATTTCTCCCCTGCCTCTTAGTATCTGTGTGAGTTTGGGCAAATTACTTGACCTCTCTATGTATTCATTTTATCATCTGTAAAGTGGAGCTAATAATAATATGACATTTTAGGGTTGTTGTAAGGATTAATATATTAATCCTAAAATATTGTCTGACATATAGTAAGCACTCAACGAATTTAACTCTAGTTATTATTAGAGTTTAAAAATTCTATATTAAAAGACTTAATTTACCACTATAGTATCTCATTGTTACAAACTGAATTTACTTGATCATGTTTATAGTTTTTCCAAAGTGTGTATATATATATATATATATAAATGTACATATGTGTTTATATATACATTCTGTCTCTTAGAGTTTCTTTTACTGATTTGTATAAATTCTGTATTTAAAAAAAGATAAAACAAGCAAACAAACCTTGTACTCTTGAGTCAAATAGATCTTGTTTAAATTCTGACTCTACCACTAACTTTGTAAACTTGAGTGAGTTAATTAACTTATCTATGCCTCCATTATGTCACCTACACTGTACAGATAATAAGAATGTCTACCTCAAAAAGTTTTGGTAATGATTAAATGGCTTATACTTACAAAGAACTTTTTAAAGTTCCAGATATACAGTAATGGCTCAGTCAATGTTAATTATTCCCACTTCTCACCAAGATTGTGATTCTCTTCTTGTTTCCAAATCACTTTCCATCTCTATTCCTTTTTCCATACTACTTCTAGATTAGTCTTCTAAACGACAGATTTGCTCACAATATATCTCCACCTCTGTTAAAAAAAAACCCTCCACTATCTCCCCATCAGTTACTAAATTAAGTCCAAAGTTGGCCTAGTATTTGAAATCTTTCAACTTTCTGATTTCAGATTACCTTTCCAGCCTTCTCTACATCTATGCCTCTTCCCAACCTGGACTCCTTGCTGCTCTGTGAATGTACACATCACCATCACTTCTCCACATACTTACTCTTGTTGACTAAGCATCTGTGTTCCCCCCAAATTCATATGTTGAAGATCCAATCCCCCAGTATTAGGAGGTGGGGCCTTTGGGAAGTAATCAAGTTTAAGTAAATGTGTTAATGAGGGTAGAACTCCTATGATGGTATTAATGCCCTTATAAGAAGAAGGAGAGACACCAGAGCTTCCTCTCTTTCCACAATGTAAGGATACAGCCAGGAAAAGGGCTCTAACCACAAACCAAAACTGACTCGTACCTTAATCTTGGACTTCCTAACCTTCAGAACTGTGAGAAATAAATGTTTGTGGTTTAGGCCACCTAAGTCTATGGTGTTTTTTTATGGCAACCTGAGCTAAGATATTTACTCACACTATTCTTTTTTGCTTGAAATGCCTTTTATTCCATCTCTATCTAGCAAAAATCATGCAAATCTGACTCAAATGCCATCTAGTCCAAGTAAGGGTTCTTGTCCCCTGAATGAATGGATGTACTTAGTGCCTCCCCATAGATAAATTGCAGTACTTTGTATACTGTGTTATTCTCCATGGGACAACAAGGTGCTTAAAGCAGAGACTTTGTCTCCTTCCTTTGTCCTCTAGTGCTAAGCACCCAGTAGGTGTTCAATATCAACTTGTTAAATTGAAATTCTGGTATTTACAACTGAAAAGCTAGAAAGAAGACTAATTCCTGGGCTTGTTTCTCAGAATTCCAATATTAACTTGTTTTGGCAGAAAGTAGGGGGCTATTGAGTACAGTCTAAGAAGAAGATAAAAAGATTACCGAGAATATTTTAAGAAATGTATTTATTTGACCAAAACAGGTTTATGGAGAACCTACTGTGTATATGTAAGGTGGTTCTGCTGTAATCATGGTCCTAAAAGCTTAAAGTTTCTCGGACTAATATTTTTCAACTAATTTGCCAAGTAGGAGAGAAAGGGAGGCAAAGCAAGTGAGCAGGCAAGAATAGGTTAAAAAAAAATCTTGCCAAAAGTTTTATAAAGATGCAGTAGAGTTACAGCGAGTAAAACAAACACAAAACAAAAACTTGTTTGAGATGCCCAAATACAGAGAAAACCACAGAACTTCCCCCTTTTTCCTACCCTGGTTGCCTAGTCTGAATCACTCATTCATATTTCATTCATTCATTTGTTCTATTCAACAAACCTTTACTGAGTGACTATTATGTGGAGAACTGTGCTTGGCCTGTAGGGGAGACAAGGGAGCTCACAGTCTGGAAGCAGAGGTGGCTACATAAATAACAATTATACTAGCCAGACAGCATAAAGAGTGTGTGTTCTGGGAGATCAAGAGAAGCAGGGGCCATAGGGCTGAAGGTAACTCACAGAGTGAAGCAAATCATAAAGTTCCTTCCTGCCACCACGAAGTTACTAGCAGCTCCAGAATCCATGAGGAGCATCTCAGATTGACATTTGTGGACTTTATGACATTTGTGATCCTTTTGACCATATATTTTCTTGTCAGTTTTCTCCAAACTGGTGGAAAAAGGGTTGGAAGTGGCATTTGGGGATTTTAATTCATTTGTTGTTGTTTTCATTCCTAAATTTGAATTCATTATGTTTGTTGTCCATGTATTTCTTCTTTCTCTGAATCTGGTTTCCCTAATTTAAAAATGGAAGTTGGTAGGAAAAATACAGTACCATATACTATACAATTTTTTTTGCTTTACTGCCAGTGTTTATGATAGTCATGGATGTTTTCTTATTATAAAAGCTTAACGGGCCAGTTTTCCTATACATATGAAGTTTGATTCATCATAATCAGTTGCCAAATAAATTCTTATACAAATAATTCCTCTCCAAAGAAGGTATTTCATTTCTAGGATTTTATATCTTAAGAGCCAGTCAACATTTGTGGCACAGCTTCTAGATGACTAACAATGTGTCAAGTGCTTTGAGGATTTTTTGAAATAGCGCATGCAGCCCATATGCACAAATAGCAAAACACTCACAGCTATAACCAGCTATGGATGGCAAAAGATTCAGGATAAAAAGGAAAAACAAGCCAGGTCAAGCTAATGGCACTACAAAGCAGACCACAGACCACCATTTGGTGGGCGTCAGTGTCTCATCATAAAGGCAATTAAACATTCAAGTTTTATCTGTCTGTTCCTCCTCAAATCATTGGGACAGATGGTCACCATCCCTTAACTCCTTTGTTTCTAGAAGACAGCATGAAGAAATCAGCTCTGGCTTTGGAATCAGACTGATGAAGATTTAAATTCTGACTCTGCCACATACTAGCTCTGTGGCCATGAGTAACTGATTTTCCTTTTCCCAGCATGCAGAATGGAGATAGTACTCACACCTGTTTCATAGAATTATTTTGAAAATTCAACAAAATTATAATTACAAAGTTCATGGAAGAGAATATGTACCCAACAAATACAAGCTCTTTTCCTTCTGCCCTTTTCATCAGCTACAAAGAACACAGCATTTAGGAGTCTCAAGATATCAACTATTTTGTGACCCTGGTGAAGTCTTCCAAACTTTCTAGATCTCAGTTTTCTCATCTTGCTTACAAAGTTGCTGAAAGTGTGCCAGAGCAAAATGGATGAGAACATAAAATTACTCTGCGAAATCATGATGCACAATGGACATGTACGATGTTCTTATTAGTATGCTCAGTAGCACTTCTATAATCATGAGGAAGCTATCTGGTTATGGCCACTCTGAAACTGCCCTCATTCAACCTCCTCCTTCCTAAATTTATTTTCCAATGGAATGAGTCAAATCTGCTGCTGTTTTTAATTAAAATGCTCTTATAGCCAAATGAGCATATCAGTTGATGTGTGTAGATGTGTGTGTTGTGTGTGTGAGTGGGTGATTAAGGGGTATGTGTGGCTGGTAGATCAATCTACTGTTTTAAACACTTCATTTCTTGGAAGTTTGAATTTCAGGCCATTTTTTTTTCCTCTAAGGCTCAGAGTAAACTAATTAGATTTGTTTTACTCAGTAGGTGTGTGTTTGTGCACACGCATGCACTTGTGTGCATGTGTGTGTCTTCTTATAAATGTATTTTTATTGCAAAAGTAGTAGTATTACATTATGGAAAGTAAAGAAAAGAACAAAATAACCCATTGCCCTAGCATACCCACTGTTAATGTTGTGGTATTTTAGATGTTTTTGCCAAGTTTTTTTCTTCTTTGTGAAGGTAGAAATAAAATCCAAAGGAAAGAATAATATACAGCTGAATTAAAAAACAGAGGGTTCTCTGGTCAGGCTTTCTATACTGTTGGGAGAGGGTACTATACTCAGAGCTATGTAGGGCATAAATTATTTTTCCTACTGTGGCAGGGCAGCAAGACAGACACAAGAGCCTGCACATCTTGTTGTTTAAAGACAAGAATTAGGTAGGATTGTGCACTGAGTTCCCTAGTCAGACATCACCACCAGTTTTGCTCTGCAGATGGGGAAAGCCACAGGTTGTGCTCTCTGTTCAAGTGCCATTGTAAACAGGATTGTTGGATGGGCTACACAGCTTTGGCTAGGTTCCCTGGTCAAGCAGGCCGAAGGCTGTATTCAGCAATGGAGGGAGCTATGAATTAGTTTCCCTGTCTGGGTGGAGGGGGAGAACAACCTCTAAGACTGGGAAGGGTCTTTCTTGTCGTCTTGACTCAAGCCGACCTGTGCCTCAAGTAGCCTGGTCGAACAGTGGCACTGGCTCTGCTTTGCAGATGATCAGCTCTGCTTGCTGAAATTTGTTTGAATGTCACTGAGCTATGTAGTCTCCAAGTGTCTTCACAAGCCTTTTTGTTCTGGCAGGGCCAGAAGTTATACTTAGCATTTGACCAGGTTATGACTCAGGTTCCCTGCCTGGGAGGGGTGGGAAGGCTAGTTCCAAGCAACCTAACAGCTATTCCAGATCAGACTTTTTGGTCAGGAGGGGCCAGGAGCTATACTCAGCAGTATATGGGATTATGACAGCTCCCTTCTCTGAGTGGAGCAGATGAACTGACTCCAAGTCTTGCAAGACTCTTTGCTTGTGGTCTTAACTCAAGCAGACCTGCTCTCCAAGTTCCCTGGCTGAACAGGTTTTGCTCTGTGGATGATCGGTTCTGCCTGTTGTACTCCTTGCTTGAGCATTGCTGGGCTACACAGCTTCCAGGTATTCTAGCCAGCCTTTCTGGTCGGGTGGGATTGGGAACTACACTCAGCAATTTGCCCAGCTATGACTCAGCTCCCCTGTCTTGGTGGGGGCCAGCCAGATTCCAGGGTTAAAAATGTTCTTTGTTTGAAGATCTGAATCAAGTAGACCTCACTCTTCCAAGTTCTCTGATCAGACTGCCACCATCTTGACTCTGCTGATGAGCAAAACTGCTGGTTGGGACTACCACTTGGGTGATGCAGGTAGGAACTTGGTCTGCCAAGGTCTGAATGCTGGTTTTTTCAAGCCCTTCCCAACTTCTCCATCACAATCAGATTTCCAGTGTTTCCCCCACAATCCCTGTGGGGAAGGACTGGAGTAGGTGCTCCACAGAAGTGACACACAATGCTGGGGGATATGGATGTCCCCCTTGGGCTCTCTTTTCCCACTGGAGGAAATGCAGACTCAGGGGAAGCATCTCACTGCAGTGTTGCATTCATCTAGGGGAGGAGCAATGCAGTTAGCATGTAGCCACTTCTCTTACCATTTTCATGTAGTCTGTCTTGGTCTCTGTGGTGCATGAGGGTGCTTCAGTTGCACGCCCATGTTCTAGAATTTTCTTAGGGGTGTCTGTCCATGAATATTTGCTAGTTTTTCTTCTTGTGAGGGGAAGTGAAATCAGGAACAACCTATGTTGCCAGTTTGGTGACGACACTCTAATATTAATTCTTCTTTAAATCTTTGGCAGAATTCACTAGAGAAACCATCTGAGCCTGGGCTTTTCTTTGTGGGAAGTTGTTTTGATTACTAATTCAACCTTTATATTTATTATAGATCTATTCAGATTTTCTGTTCTTTCTTGATCCAATTTTAGTAGTGTGTTTTTAAAGGAATTTGTTCATTTTATCTATGTTATCTAGTTTATCAGCATGCAGATGTTCATAGTATTCCCTTATTCTCCTTTTTATTTTGGGAAGAGCAGAAATAATATCTTCCTTTTTTTATTCCTGTTATTAGTAACTTGATTTTTTTCTCTTTTTCTTAGTATAGCAAAGGTTTGCCAATTTTGTTGAAGTTTTCCAAGCACTATTTTTTTTTATTTCCCTATTGCTTTTTTAAAAATCTCTATTTCATTTATTTCTGCTCTCATCTTTATTGTTTCCTTCTTTCTGCTTGCTTTGGTGTTAGTGGCTTGCTCTGCTTTTTCTAGGGTCTTGAGATGGAAGATTAGGTTACTGATTTGAGATATTTCTTCTTTTTAATATGTGTTTTAAAGCAATAAATTTCTTCCTAAGCACTGTTTTCACTGAATCCACAAGTTTAGATGTGTTGTGTTTTTATTTTCATTCATCTTAAAGTATTTTCAAATTTCCACTTTGATTTTTTTGATTCATTGATTATTTAGGTGTTAATTTCCACAATATTTGTGAATTTCCCAAATTTCCTTCTGTTAAATGATTTCAAATTTCACTGTAGTGCAGTCCAAAATTATACTTTGTATGATTTCAATCATTTAAAATTTATTAAGACTTATTATGTAGCCTAATATATGGTGTATATTAGGAATGCTCAATGTGCACTTGAAAAGAATGTGCATTATGCTATTGTTGGGTAGAGTGGTCTATCAATGTCTCTTAGGTCTTAGGTCAGTTTGGCTATAATGTTGTTCAAATCTTCTCCAAGATATGTTTTTTTAAAAAAGCCTAAATTTCTCATGAAATGTTTTACTAAAGCTTTCACAATTATTCATATTGCCTCCTTATATTACTGGCAACAAGAAATATGACTATAAGTTACCCTTTTTATTTGCATCTGTGTTCTAAAGCTTAATAAGTGACCTTCAACACTACCTTCAGCTTAGTTATTTTACTAATTGATAGGATGGTGCTGCCCTTAACTGGAATACAGATCTGCTTAATTTCTTTTGATTTGGCAGTAGGATTCGGTCCCACACTAAGACAAAAGCCTTTTCATTATAAACCAGAATCTTTATCACACATGGTTAAAGACCACCATTGGAAAGAAATCTATTTGGCATGTTTAGTTTTCCAAACAATAGTTAACATTTATAGAATTTATACTATGTTCAGACATGGCATTGCATTAAAGTTGCTGTTAGAATTAGTGTAGCCCTTTAACAGTCAAATTATAATAATCTAAGAGCATCTCAGAACTTTCAAGATAGAAGAGACATTACAGATCTAATTTGCCAGCCTAACTGAAACTGAGTGAGGCAATAGTATTATTATGTACCTTTATTCTGAAATGTGCAAATTCAGGCATATCTATCAATCAAACTAAACTGGAGAAACAAAGCTGAGCGAAAAAGAGGTAGGCCTACAGTCTGCTCGAGATCAAAACTCACAAGAGGCAGGTTGAGGTTAGTAAAGATTCTCTCAAGGAAATTAAAGAAGACTTTAAAAAAGGAAAGATATCCCATGCTCTTGGATTGGAAGAATCAATATTGTTAAAATGGTCACACTGCCCAAGGCAATCTACAGATTTAATGCAATCCCTATCAAATTACCCAGGACATATTTCACAGAACTAGAACAAATCATAATAAAATTTATATGGAACCATCAAAGACCTAGAATTGCCAAAGCATTACTGAAGAGAAAGAAAGAGGCTGGAGGAATAACTCCCCAGACCTCAGACAATACTATAGAGCTACAGCCATCAAGACAGCATGGTATTGGTACAGAAACAGACATATAGACCAATGGAACAGAATAGAGAGCCCAGAAATGAACCCACAAACTTTTGGTCAACTCATCTTCGACAAAGGAGGCAAGAATATACAATGGAATAAAGACAGTCTCTTCAGCAAATGGTGTTGGGAAAACTGGACAGCAGCATGTAAATCAATGAAGCTAGAACATTCCCTTACACCATACACAAAAATAAACTCAAAATGGATCAAAGATTTAAACATAAGACAAGATAGAATAAACCTCCTAGAAGAAAACATAGGCAAAACATTATGTGACATACATCTCAAAAATGTTAAAAAAAAGATTCCCTCAGACCATTCCTTTTTTTTAATTTTTTAAACATTTTTTATTGATTTATAATCATTTTATAATGTTGTGTCAAATTCCAATGTTCAGCACAATTTTTCAGTCATACATGGACATATACACACTCATTGTCACATTTTTTTCTTGTGAGCTACCGTAAGATTTTGTGTATATTTCCCTGTGCTATACAGTATAATCTTGTTTATCTATTCTACAATTTTGAAATCCCAGTCTATCTCTTCTCACCCTCCGCCCCCTTGGCAACCACAAGTCTGTATTCTATGTCTATGAGTCTATTTCTGTCCTGTATTTACGCTTTGTTTTTTGTTTGTTTGTTTGTTTTTGTTTTTGTTTTTAGATTCCACATATGAGCGATCTCATATGGTATTTTTCTTTCCCTCAGACCATTTCAGTGAAGGGAGTTAGCTCCTTAGAAAACTAAGAAGGTAAGGGGTCTTTCCAATCTTGTGGTTATCATGTAGCTTAGTGAGTTTAAAGGCCTGTATTAGAATTCTAAGTGGAATTTAAGTCGCAGCAATTAATTAATTGCATATATGAAAGAGAGAGAGCCCGAGTTGATTTATCACAAATTTCTGGAATCATAAATGAAAAGTGCTTTCTTTAAAAAAAAAAACCTAGCTATGAACAGACTATGAATAAGATAAAGCATATTATTATAAGTTAATTAAAAAATTAAAACAGTACGTCACTTAACATCTTTTTTTTAAATTTTGCTCTGTAATAGCATTTTTTAAATCACTTGAAAGGGAATTGACTAATTCAGATTTTGACTGTACATTTTAATTTTATTTTGTGAGTCTTGATATAGTGAGAACCTAGAGTTTCTTTTAGCCCTAAAACCTCAACCTGAAACACAAGCGTTACCACTCTATTAGCTTTACCTCTTTGCTAGTAAACTTAAGCAGTAGCCTTACTCACTTCTTGTGGAAGGAAAACAGAGAAAAGGTAACCTTTGCAGAGCCTCCTATGCAGTCCCTGAGAACTGTCCTGCCAAAAGGGATCAGTGCTCACAACCACGTCACTCAGGCTGGCTCTCTTCACTCCTCACTCACCACTCCACACCACACACACACTCATATTCCTTTATGCCTTGCCAGAATTGTTCATATTTTCTTTGTAAAACTCTCCCCTGTCCTTTATATGTTGTCAAAGTTGCACGAGGGAGGTCATATGGGACAGTGGGTGGTTGGGGCACAATGGTATTGGTATCAAAGAAAACTGAGTTCAAATCTCAGCTCAGTCCCTCATTAGCTTTGTGACCCTAGGTGATTTTTTAAAAATTTATTTTATTTATTTTAATTTACTTATTGTTGTGTTATTTTTTTTTGGTGGGGGTAGGTAATTAGGTTTATTTATTTTTAATGGAGGTACTGGGGATTGAACCCAGGGCCTCATGCATGTTAAGCAGGTGCTCTACCACTTGAGCTATACCTTCCCCCCCTTGGTGATTTATTTGACCTGAGACTGAATTTCTATATCAGAAAAAATAGGCATAATAACAGAACCTAATTTATAGGGATGCTATGTTGTTTAAATGAACAATGAGAATAAGGAGCACTTTGATCAATATCTGGCATGTAGAAAGCCCTTAATAAATGGTTATCATTATTGTTATTCATTCAAGTTACAGGTCTGTTGTTTTTGTTACAAGGTTTCTGCTCATCCATGTCTATTTACAATTTTTTCAGTTCCAAATTTTTTTATATCTTGTCTTGCATCATCTTCTGTTTCTGTATTAAATGTAAAACAAACAAAAAATCCTGTCTGGATGAAGTTGTGATAGGGCTTTAAGTTCTGATTCATCCAAGTAAGTACAAATTGGTGTTGTAAGCCCATGTGCAATGACAGAAATTTGGACAAGTTTTCCTTTTGTGGTGTCTTTTTTGATATGAAATTTTCTTGGGAAAACCTAGAATGAGTGATTTACTGTGTGCTTATTGGCCTGGCAACAACCCAGTGACTTTAAGGCCTTCACCAAAGAATAACTGGGGAAAAGCATTTATAAAGACTGTCTGAACAAAAAGGATACAATCTTGCCAGTGTAATAGCTATAGGTAAGGTAAGTGCTGTTTTCATGTGTATGCCTGGTCTTGAAATTAAAAGAATGCATTTACCTGCTGGATATCTTTACCCCATTGTTTCCTACAGCTCAAACTTTGCAAACATCCTGGAGAAAGGAGAAGCAAGACAAAAGGACTTGGAGAAGATTAAACGTAATTATTGATTATTGAAGTTTACTGACGGCACGTGGGTCATCAGAAACAGATAAACAGCTCCGCTACTTTTTATGGTATCTGAAACTTAGATAATAATCAGAAATCCTTATTCATAAGCAACAATGGCTACCTAAATGGTATGATGGAATTACAGAAAGAGAAGGAAAGGAGGAAAGGTCATTTCTTGATAAAACATTGGACAGACCAGGTGCTTGAAATGCAAACATTAAGACTGAATTAGAAGTGAGTGCTAGAAAGAAATTACAGCAGATGCATTTGTCAGTTTAATCAGTTATTTAATGAGACTAGAATATGGATTGGTGGTTTAGTTGGAGGACTAGAAGGAGATAAAAGTCTAGGCCTGGCTTGAGGAGTTACATAGATAGATGGAATCCCTAGGCAGACAGTTCTAGTAGCTGAGGGCACTGGGTTTGAAGGGGTGGAGACATTGCACAGTGAGAAGCACAGCCTAGGAAGGCCACTGAAGACAAACTCTCACAAGTTTACTAAGAGTTGATCATTGTGATCTTCTCCAAAACAAACAAATATTCTACAGTCCCAACATTTTAAAAGAAAATGTTTCTGAAAAATCATGCTCTTGGTGAAAAGCCTAAGAATCCTTTGCCTAGCCCTAGAATCTGAAGTTTTCCATATTTTTAAAAAGTTTTATATCTTTATGTTTTATACTTAAGTCCTTGATCCATTTTAAATTAATTAATATAATGTGTGAGGTTTAGGTGGGGGACCTATCTTCTTTCCTTTTTTTTTTTTTTTTTGCCTATGGAATTTTAATGATTCCAGCATCGTTTGTTGAAAAGCATATAATTGCCTCACTTAATTGCTTTTGCACCTTTGTAAAAGAATCAATTGGGCATATTTGTGTGCTTTGGGTTCTGGATTCTCTATTCTATTCCATTGATCTGTATGTCTATTCCTCCACTGAATTTCATTTGTTAATATTTTGTAAGAGTTTTTTTTTGCATGAATATTAACATAGGATTTTGGTATGTAGGTTTTTCAAAACTGCCTTTGTTTTTGATATAGTAATTCTAGCTTCATAAAATGAGTTGAGATGTGTTTTAAATTACAAACTTAATTTAATTCATTGAGTAGTTATAGGACTATTCAAACTATTTCACATTGGGTAAGATACGGTAATTTATGTTTTTCAAAGAATTGGTCCATTTCATCTAAGTTGTCAAATTTATGTTTGTACAGTTGGTTGTTGTATTCTCTTACTATCTACATAAAGTCTGTATTTGTATCTTTTCTTTAATTTCTGATATTAGTGTCTTCTCTTTCTCATTGGCAGTCTTACTAGAGATATGTCAATTTTACTGATGTTTCCAAAGAAATTTCTATTTCTTTCACTGATTTTCTCCATTGTTTCTCTGTTCTAATATCATGTATTTCTGCAGTCAAATGCTCTACCACTGAGGTATACCCCTGTGCCTTGTATTTCTGATCTTGTATTTATTATTTCTTTCCTCTGCTTGGGTTGGATTTATGCTCTTCTTTCTCCAGTTTATTGGAGTGGGAGCTTTGATTATCAATTTGAGACTTTTCCTCTTTTCTAATGTATGCATTTAGTGCTATCCATTTCCCCCTGAGCACTTATTTAGCTGTGTCCCACAAATTTTGGTATGTTGTATTTTCATTTCCATTCAGTTAAATGATTTTTTTTAAATTTCCCTTTTGATTCATTCTTTGAATCAGGACTTTTTAAAAAATGTGTTAATTAATATGATTGCAAATTTTCCTATTATCTTTCTCTTATTGACTTATAGTTTGATTCTACTATGGTCAGAGAACACACTGTATGATTTCAGTTTGTTTGAACGTGCTGAAGTTTGTTTCAAGATAAGGTCTATTTTGGTATATGCTCTATGGACACTTAAATCTGTATTCACCAATTGTTGGGTGGAGTGTGTACAAATGTAAATTAGATCCTATCGTTGATGGTGTTGTTGAGTTCTTCTATATCCTTGCTAATTTTGTCTTTTGTTGTTCAATTAATTATTAATAGAGATATGTTGATGTCTCCAACTACAATTGTGGATTTTTCTATTTCTCCTTTAATTTTTATCATATGCTTTGCAGCTCTGTTTTTTAGGGCATACACATTTAGGGTTGCTGTGTCTTCTTGGGGGGTTTCTACTTTTATCATGGTATAATTCCCTATTTCTTTGCTTTGAAGGATACTTTTTCTTTTCTTTTCTTTTCTTTTCTTTTCTTTTCTTTTCTTTTCTTTTCTTTTCTTTTCTTTTTTGGTGAGAGCTTTATTGAGATCATTCACATACTGTAAAATTCAACCATTTAAAGTGTACAATTCATTCATTTTGAGTAGATCCAGAGTTAAATAATCACTACAACCAATTTTAAAACACTTTCATCACCTCCAAAAGAAGCTCTATACCCCTGGCAGTTATCCCCATTCTCCTCATTTGGGTTCTGGACCCAGTTCCAATGGGTGTGTGTGTGAGCTGTTCCCCCATACATCCAACACGTGGTTATTGTGACACAGCCTGGATATCTTACAATTGAACTCAACTCTGACATTGTCTACCCAGAGATTGAGTCAGAGTTCACAGGCTAAGGGCTCAGTTCTACAAGACTGCCCTCTCCCGAAATCCCCCACTTCAGAGGACACTCGCAAGCCCAGGTTGTCACCTGAGCTTCCGACTCACCAGCTATAGATCAGAGGTTCCACCGACCCCCTCCTTGGGTTCAATTAATTTGCTGAAGTGGTTCAGACGACTCAGAGAAACATTTACTTACTAAATTACCACATTTAATAAAAGGATATAAACTCAGGAACAGCCAGACAGAAGAGATGCATAGGACAAGATATAGGGAAAGGGCATGGAGCTTTCATGACTACTCCACATGCCCCACTCTCCCCAAATCTCAACGTGTTTACCAAGCCAGCATCTCTGAAGGATACTTTTTTTTGCTATTAATATAGCCACTCCTGCTTTCCTTTGACTAAGGTTTACATGATATATTTTTTTCCATCTTTTTACTTTCAACCACCTATATCATTTTATTTGACGTGAGTTTCTTATAGACAGCATATGGTTGGGTCATTTTTAAAATCTACTTTGTCAATCTGTTTTATTATTGGTGTATTTCTAATTAATGATATGTTAGGGCTTAAGACTACCATTTTATTTTTTGTTTTCTCTTTGTTCTATCTTGTGTTTCCCTTTCCCAGCATTACTGGGGTTACTTGTACTTTTTTATATAATTACATTTTAACTTACAGCATGATTGTATATCTTTGCATTGCTTTAGAGGTTGCTCTAGGCATTACATTATATATACAAAACATGTGACAGCCTACTGGTGGTGTCATTTTAGCAGTTCTCATAAAGTATAGAAAACTAACTTCCTACATCCCTTTAACCTCCTCCATTTATAAGTGTCTTAAGTATTTCCTCTACCTATTTAGAATCACATCCAACAAGTGTTATTATTTTTGCTTCAACCATCATACATAATTTAGAAAACTTGAGGAAAATGAATGTGTATTGTATTTATCCATATTTTTGTTGTATTCTTTGTTTCTTCCTAGTGTTCATTTATATCTTTTCCTTTCTACTTAGATAAGGGAAAACAACCTTATCTAAAGACTTTTAGGGTAAGTCTCCTGGCAACAAACTCTTAGTTTTCCTTCATCTGAGAATATCTTGATTTTCCCTTTATTCCTGAAGGATATTTCACTGGGTATAGGATTCTGAATTGACGGTTCTTTTCTTTTAGCACTTGAATAATGTGTTACTTTCTTCTGGAATCCACGGTTTCTGACGAGATATTCTTGTCATTTGAATTGTTTTCCCCCATAGGCAAGGATGGCATTTTCCTCTGGCTACTTTCACATTTTTTTCTTTGTTTTTAGTTTTCAGAAGTTTATTTTGTACCCTAATGTGAATTTGAGTTTATTCAGTGTGGAGTTTGCTCAGCTTCTTGAATCTACAGGTACAAAAACCCTGTTTGTTGGCACCCAAGAGCATAATCCTTATTACTGCTGGTTGAGAGTGTTACAGGTCCTCTGAGAGGCCTTCTCTCATACTTCCCTTGCTGGTTGGAGTAGGAGTGCCTCATTTCTATTTTCCCACATGGCCTTCACAGACACCAAAAGGGAGGTGGAGTTGCCTTGTTACTGCTGGGTGATGGTGAAAGTCCTAACTTTCCACTCTGTCTCATCTGACATTACTCCAATGTAGAGGTTGAGGGATTCCTCTTTACAGCCATATGTGAGTGGAAGTCCAGCCTCTCCATCACCCTTTTATGGTCTCCACTGACACTGGAGGTGGGAGATGTTCATTACCACTCAGCAAGGCTGAAAGTCTTATCTCTCTACCCTACATTCTTTGAAACCATCTTGGAAGGGAATTTGGGATGTCTCATTATAACCTAGGGAGGATAGAGTCTAGGATCTCCACTTGGCTTTTGCTGGCAGGGGTAAGGATGCTTTTGCAGCTATTCTTGTGCTGTTTGGCTGGAGTAGAGCAATTATTGTCTAAATTTTTTCTGTCTTGCTAAGCTGCCCCTTTTGTGGTAATTTGGCTATAGAGAGCAGGCTTTTGTTGGGACTTTTTTCCCTTGCAATCTTGGGCATTTGTGAGTTTCTAGGTTCTTCCACACTTAGTCTGGGATATGTGAGACAAAAAGAAAATCCAGGTAACTCACTACAGTGTTCTTCAGGTCCGAAGTCCCTATCTGATTTTTCTCCACTTGTTCGGAGTCACCTTATGTTTATCTTACATATAATGTCCAGTGTTTTCAGTTGTACTTAGTGGAAGAAATAGTGAAAACTACATCTACTCCATCTTTCCAGAAGTGGAGATCTCTCTTAAATATTCCTTTCACATCTGGTTTGGTTGAAGACTGTGCTGTCGTTTTTTGAAGGGGTGGGGTGAGGTATTATCATGCTTTCCTTGGAAAGCTGGATGAGGGAAAATGCTGATTTAATTTTCAGATTTTTATTCTATGACATTATTTCCATAAAGTGCTTTAATTCCTCTATGGTGCCATGGAAGATTTTAATCCTCTATCAATAATAATTCCATGATGTTAGTGAAAAATCAACTACCAATGTGGAATCTGAAATTTATATTTTAATAGCTGGTATACAATGTATTCTGATTTTTTCCAACACTTTTATATTACTTTGAAGGGCTGAGTAAATAAACTGAGTGGCTTAGAGAAGGGAGTAGGGTTTTATATTTTATTTATTCTTCTAGTTAAAGATTATAATTTTGGAACAGAAAGCAGATTTGGGGCAGCATCAACTGTTTATGCCAAGGGTATCAATAAACAGTATTTCAGTTATTGGATTATAATCTACAATGACAAACAGATGGACCAGGGACTGAATGCATTGCAGGAAGAGTACATTTAGCAGGAGATTGACAAATCTGGTCAAAATTCCTTTAAACTGAAATTTGAGGAAAAGACAATGCCCAAATTAAAACTCAGTAACATAGAAGATATTGCAAGTGAATTCCAAGTGATTTTGAGGATAAGACTAAGGAGTTTGGAATTAAACATAGTATGTTTATCATTCTTTGTAATATGGGTAATGACTCATGTAAACTTAAGAATTTATGTAACGAAGGAATTGGGTCCCCACACAAAACTATATCATTAAATCATATGAAGAATAGGTTCAGCTGAAAGTAGTGATACTAATATTACATTTATACTCAGCACCATATACTTAGTTTTGGAAAAGACTTTAAGCATCATTCTAAATCCCTATTCAATGCTTGACCATCTCTTTAAGAAGACAAGTGGTCATCAATTTTCATTTGAATACTTCTAGTAATAGACAACTAATCTCAAGAGACTTAGTAGTTGTTTATTTTTTACAGCTCTAAGGCAAAACAAACACACAAACAAAAAATGAGGCAGTTGTGAGACAAAATATGTGGGTAATGATCAAAGGAGAGAGAATCCTAAATAAAGTTTTAGTAATACACTAGAAAGTGATCATCCTTACCAAAGACATTGGTGCTGCTTTCCTAATATCCTTAAAACAGATTAAACAATAGACACAAAGGAAAGATGTAATCCTGACAGGCTCTCACCTCCCATGAAGACTTCAAACATTAAATCTCATTTTTGACAAGAACAGTGCTCCTAAAAATTCTTTACTTGACCTGCTGAAAATTTCACCTTTCAAGAAGACAGAAAAACACAAGAAAATTGCTACTCTAAGCTAAGTTTTGATCAATAGGGAAAAACAGCTTGGTGATATGAAAGTAATAGAAATCTTAAGAAAAAAGGATCATATTATGTTGAAATTTGTGATAATATATGAAGAGGATGATGGTGATAGTCAGGACATAACCCAGACTTAAGAATAGTCAATTTGAAAAAAGTCATGTTATATAGGTGTAATCCAAAGAGTATAAAAAGAAATGAATATAATACAAACAATGCAATAAGTAACCTAGAAGAGAGCCACCTAAAATAATCCAAAATTTAAAAGGATTTGATTGCTGAGAGAGAGCTTACTGATGAGCCTTAATATAAACAAAATGACATAACTAAAGATTAAAGAAAATAATCAAGGATTAACTTTTTGAGTGCTACAAATCTGTAGTTATGGTTTAACCAGACTATATATGAGGATGAACCAAAGTTAGAAAAATGCTAATGACAAAAATAGGGGTCTTCTTTTATTTTGGTTTGTTTTAAAATTAAAAGAAAAAAGTAAAAGAGAGACACATAGTTAAAGGAAGATTTTGTGATTTTAAGAAATGATGGTGAGAAAACAAAATTGCTTAACTCACATCTTGTTTCCATTTTGTCCACCAAAGAGAATAAGCTTTGCATTGGGAAGCTGAGGTTAAACGTAGTTATGGAGACATGAAAAAAAAAATAAAGATAACACGTAAAAGTACCTAAATAAATGTAAGCCTCAAGCCTCGAGTGATTTACATTCCTTGGCACTAAAATAACTTCCAGATGTGACGACAAAATTATCAGTAATCCATGAGAAATTAGAGAAAATAAGAGAAATTATGGAAAACAAGAAAATTAACAGAAGCCAAGAGTTGTCAATATGGTCTGAGTATTTAAAAAGGTAGGAAGAAGTGGATTCCAGAAATCATAAACTAGTAGTACACTTTAGATCCCTATCAGTGTTCAAAAATAATTTAACAAAAAATATAACACATTTAATAAGAAAGTACGGGTCTTTGGGAGGCAGAGTTTGTTCACTAAGAACAAGTCACGCTAATTTACTTTTAATAGGGTTGTTAGAGTTGGAAAGTCAGAGTTGTAGAAATTGTGGATCTCGATTTCAGCATAGCATTTGACAAAGTCTCTACACCTTAGTGAAAAAAGTGCATAACTATGGGCTGAATAATAGTTTTATTATGTATTTCTACATCTAGTTAAAAAAATTGAAGGGTTAATGTGAACCTGGAGGAAGTCGAAGTATATTACAAAGTAAGGTCTTAGATTTACCATTTGTATGACTACAGACTAAGGAGGAGGAGGAGACAACCTGACTAGAAGGTAGTTTGTGAGAAGAAAAACAATCCTACCACTGCCAAATATAAGCTAAAAACCTGACCTAACCAGTAAAAACTTTAATGTCATTCTACTTTGCAACGGAAGTACAGAATCTAGACAAAATTAGTAGTGGGCACATCTGCGTACTTACTCCTGAAACAGATACTTTAAGAAGGTCAAGGAAGAGTGGTTGTGCTGGTAAAGAAACAGAAAAAAAAAATTGTCATATAAGGAACAATCTAAAGAACTGTAATATTTAGCCAGGGAAGTAGTAAAGACCTAAAGTGGGGGTGGAGGAGAACAATGCAAACATTATTTTTAAATACTTGAAAGGATTAAGTGATTTGGATGAGAAAGTATATTTATTGTTTGTTGATCCTAATTTCACCCAGAAGACTAACGCGTAGAATAGTTATAGGGAAGCATTGTTTGATTCAATATAATGAAAACTTCCTAATAATTACAACTGTCTGAAAATAAAGTATACCATCATTTCAGGCAGATAAGTTCCAAATCACTGCCACTTATCATCAGTTACATAAGGTATGGGATAAAAAGTACGAACAGAAAGGCTCACATCTTAGCTAAGGTGGAGTTGGTTGATGATAGCATTATGGGCTAAGAGATCAGAGGCTTAGTGACCAGCAGAAGGACAATACAAGAATTTGAATGAGAGATTAAGGTACTTCCTGCTAGTGCTAATCATTGAAAAGAGCAAACAATCCAAAGGTTAGGAAAAAAGATAAAAGTGAATTTTCTGTGCACTTTAGCCTTAGAGTTGCTTAACTGATATTTGGAAAACTTTTAACAGCTGGTATATTTTCCCATTTTGCAACACTATTGAGACACAAATTAGACTGAATATTAACTGTCCACAATTAGCAACAAAGAATATCAGAACTCCCTAAATTCTTCTGAGAGTATATCCTTGAATTATCTGATGTCTACTTCTTATCAAAAGCTTTGCTAAGAGACATAATATTTAAGGAAGATAAAGGACATGCTATCATCCTTTTTTTTTTTTCATACTAGAACATTTTAAACCTGGACTTTATTGGGTTAGCTCCCAAATAAATACTTCACTGTAGTTCATTGTTATGGGTTATATTTTATCATCTTTTATAGGTTGATACAGTCGTCCCCCCTTATCTGCTGGTGATGTTTCAGGACCCTCAGTGGATGTGTGGAACCACAAATACAGAATCCTATACTTGGCTATGTTTTTTTCCTATGCATACATACCTATGATAAAGTTTAATTTATAAATTAGGCACAGTAAGAGAATATCCAAATTGCCAGCATCACTGCTCTTGCCCATTGGGGCCATTATTAGGTAAAACAAGGGTTACTTGACCACAAGCACTGCAATACCATGACAGTCTATCTGATAACTGAGGTGGTTACTAAGTGACTCATGGGCAGGTAGCATATACAGTGTGGATATGCTAGACAAAGGGATGATTCACTATCTAGGCAGGATGGAGCAGGATGTACAAGATTTCATCATGCTACTCAGAACAGTGCACAATTTAAAACTTATGAATTCTTTATTTCTGGAACTTTCCATTTAATATTTTCAGATGGTGGTTGACCACAGGTAACTGAAACCAAAGAAAATAAAACTGCAGACAGGGGAAACTACTGTAAAAGAAACACCCTTATGAATAACAGCTATTGTTTTTGCTGCCTAATACCATTCACCTTCTGGTAACCATACCTTGATTTTGATCTGCCTCTAGACCATGCTTTTTTCACTTTCCATCTATGTATTCCTGGTGGAGTCCCCTCCTGGCCACAGAGGTGTTCATATGAATCAGGCTGGGTCATTCAGATCATTACACTCACTAGGCCATAATGCTAATTTGGAGGTGAGCAAGTAACTTATTTAGAACCAATGATAGGAAATAAGATTTCTGTCCAGGTTTACCAATTTAGCAAATAAAATACAGGATGCCCAGTTAATTTTTAGTATGAGAGTGTCTCCTGTAATATTTGAGACATATACAGAAATACTCATTGTTTATCTGAGATTCAAATTTAACTAGGCATCTTGTATTTAACCCAGTGACCCTACTTCTGCCAGGACTTTAGCACTGCTGCTGTCTCCTAGTGGATGTTAACAAAAGAGGCTTGGAGACTTTGTAGACAATTTGCCCTCATGTGAGAACTGAGAATTAACCCCCATGGAAGAAAGCAGGGTCAAGAGATGGAGTGAAAATGAATTCTGACAACATTGTTAGAACTTGTATCTAGTAATCCCTGAAACTGGTCTACCTCTGGAGTTTCTAGTTATACGACATAATATATATCTTTTGTTCATTTCAGCCAGTTTTAGATGAGTTTTCTGTCACTTGCAAACAAAACTGTTAACAGAAAGTACAGTTTTCAAGTGAGAGAGCCCAAAAATACAGAATTGGTTGACTTGAGCAAAGGTACAAGACTAAGGATTCCTCTCTCCTGAGCTGGAAAATTGGCAATCTCCTTGCAGGACATTTGGTCCTGTCTAAAACATTCATAAGATATTTAGTTTACACCAAAAGTTCCTTGATTTATTTGGTCTTGTCCAAAATGATTTGGCATGGACCAAATATACTAAGGTACATTTTGGACAGAACCAAATTTCAAGGACCTTTTGGCATGGACCAAATGTCTTATGGGTGTTGTGGACAGGACCAGTATGTTTTATGGACATTTTGGACAGGACCAAATATCTGCTGACTGGCAATCTTTGTTATGTAGTGGCAAAAGAGACGGTTAAAACTTCACCTGTTTTAGGTTAAGACTCAAAAAGATGAACCTATCAAGGCTGCAAAGTTAAGGGACTAGATATGAAAAGCTTCGGATTTTGGAGCATGACAGTTACTTCTTTTCACTCTGGATAAGGTCCTATAAAAAACAGAGGCTAAAAGTGGCTTATTTGAAAGCAAAGAGGGAAGAAAATCCAGTCTTCCTGAAATACCTTTCTTCTTTAAACCAGAAATTGGAATGGCTGAGTATCATGTAGTATTAGATCCTGGTAAGGCTAGGAGAGCCAACTCTCCTGCTCCAGGTTAAATTAATGATCAGAAGGGTAGGGTGTTGGAAAAAAATGGGAGATAAAATTGGAATATTAGAGAAACAAAATCCCTAGGCCTCTCTAAAATATTTCCTGTTCCTGAGCTCTTGAGCTCTCTTTCTGAAAAAGGCAACAATTATCCCTATTATGCCTCCTCACTGAGGTTATTGTTTTGGATGGTCAGAGATCAAAATGGAGGACACTGAATTGACAGTGGGAGGGATGAAGTTTTTGTTGAGAAATGGAAATTCCCAGGATATATTCTATGTTCAAAGATTATGACTCAAGAAACTCTCTGGGTCTGATTACTAATTCATGGTGTTCAGCAAATGAAAATAACTGAAAGTATGCTAAACTTTTAAAGGTGCCATAAAATCAGAGTTCCCAGGCTTCACAGATAAAATCCTGTGCTTATTCAACCCTAAACCAGTGGTTCTCAAACTTGAGCATGTATCAGATTGCCTAAAGGATTATCTTGTTAAACCCCCAATTGTCAGGTCCCAACTCCAGAGTTTTTGATTCAGTAGGTCTGAAGTAAGAGTGCAAATCTGCATTTCAAATAAGTTCTTAGATGATAAGAATGGGAAGAGGAGGCTAAAGCTGAATTGAAATTAAAACAAATAAACCCAAATGAATCTCAAATGAAAAACATAACCACACTAAAGAGCAACAACAAAACTTAGTCATAAGTCATCCAGCACCCCTACCTGCACATCACCTGGAGTTCATGGTCAAGAAAGTATATTACTTAAGTGAATGAGAATTTATGTATTCTTTTTGGGGAAGAGTGGTATGTGCATTTTATGTAGACACAGGCATTTTAAAAAAGTGTGTATATGGGAGGGATATTGGGTAGCCAAAAGGAGAATAGCGGACATGATTTGCTATGCTGCATCAATTTGACCTTATAATGGTTACATCAATTTCCATTAGAGGGATCACTCCTCTTCCCATTTCCTGTTCAAGTATTTTCTTACTGAGTTGACTCTAGTCCCAGGAGCTAAACATGAGAGAGGAGGTAAGCTTTGGACCTGTTGCTGCCATCCTGTCATCATGTAGAGTCTGAGCATGGGCCAGCACTGAAAATAGATCTGAAACATGGAGAAAAATATCCTCATGATATTGCCTAAGACATGAATCCAATTAACAAATCCCCTTTGTTTAAGTCAGTTTGAGTTAGGTATTAACACTTGAAACTAAAAAGGTTCCTAATGGATTTGCTGCAATACCACGATTAAAGACATTATTTAGTTCAATGCCCCATGTGAAAGATTATCTTATGTTAAATACTTTTAAAATGTTAGCATCAGCAAAAATGTATCTCTTGCAGAATTGGCATGCTTCTTGTCACATAATTATATAATCTGCTGCATTTCTCTTCTTGTCTTTCCTGACAAGAAGCTCACAGCTAAATTTAATGCTCTATTATATTATCTGTTAGCCCTGGCTTTCAGCATGCTTTTCTTATCATTTTTCACAGTTTTGTTTTTGTGTTTCAATTTTAACAGCCTTACTACATACATGTCTGTTACTATAAATAACCTTGAATCTCTTTTAGAAGAAGAGTGGATAAAATTAGTGTCTGGCACAAGAACACAATATACATCTGTTAAGTAAAAAATGCATCTATTAACAAAGATAATGTATTTTTGTCAGAATCTGAATAATCAGAAGTCAAATACAGTAGCTTACTTAAAAATACTAAAAGAAAATCTAAAATATCTATGTACAGAAAATATAACAAATGTATCTGAGAGTCTTGAAGCACAAGAGAAAGGGCACGCTTGGCTCCTAACCTGTGCTTACGTAATGAGGTGAGGAACAGGGATGACGAAAGAGAGATAAAGGAAGAGAGGCTGTTGTAGGCTTGAATGGAGTAGGTTCTAATTCAAGAAAAAGCCAGTAGTACAGACTGGGATTTCAAAATTTGTAGATACTGACAGGCATATGCAGAATAGATAAACAAGATTATACTGTATAGCACAGGGAAATATATACAAGATCTTGTGGTAGTTCACAGTGAAAAAAATGTGACAATGAATATACGTATGTTCATGTATAACTGAAAAATTGTGCTCTACGCTGGAATTTGACTCAACATTGTAAAATGACTATAACTCAATAAAAAAAAAAAGTAAAAAAAAAAGCCAGCAGTAAAAAGAACATAAATTCTAATTTCAAAAATAGGTCCCCAACATTTTCAATCTATTTCTCCAAATAAAGAGGAAGGAACTGGTGGAATCATAAGAGAAGTAAATTGTGGTCTGCTTCTTTTACCCCTCACCCTACCCTCTAAGACAACCTAAGAAGATTAAATCAGGTTTAGCCTGGTAGGACTAAATTATTTTAGGGCCCCACTCAACAAAAATGCATTCCTTATCTCGGTAGCTAATGTTTAAAAGGCAAATGCAGAATGAAGTAATACCTTAGTGGAAGACGTTGTTTAAGTATTATGATGTATAAATAATGATCAGATATTTTACTAAGGGTTTGGGGAGATGTGGAATATGAAAGAAGAAAAAGCAGAAGAGAGATGAAAATGAGGTGGCTGGTGGGAAAGCAATTTTTGCAGACTTTCCAAAGTTGCACTGAGGTCTATCCTATATAAGAAGTTGAGAAAAACAGAAGAGGTACATGGAGATTCTGATTGCCGGGCTCCAGATGTATTTCTGAACCTCATATTAAATTAAATTTCTATATGTGTATGCATAGCTGCTATCACCTAACATGGCCTATAAATGTATGATTGCTTTTTTGGGGGTAGAATTTCTATTATTCTAATTGATTCTAAGCTTAAAATAAATTTTCCAGTACTTAAAGATTAAGATTTTCATTTGTCTTTACTGCAAAAAAGGTTAAGTTACCATCTTAACTTAAAGGCAAATACATTCTCCTGATAAGTCCTAAAAATATTTTAAGCTCTTCATTTTCCTGACTTCCTTGCCTTATAAGAACATTAGAAGAGTGATCCTAAAGTGAGAAAATATTACAGTTCAGGAAATATCAAGGTATATGCATAAACAAATTGTCTTTTGAAACACTTTTACAACTGGCACCTGAACAATCTATAGAAACTTTCAATGAAATATGAAAAGTAGATGTATGTGTTTATAAAAGTAGACATAGTTTTATATCCATAAATGATCAAGCAAGGTCAAATATAAAATGTTAGAAAGTTGCAGCCTTTTTATTTAATACCCAGAGAATGCCAGTAATTTAACATGATATCTTGATAAGTGTTGCCCACAGAGTTTTAACAAGAACAAAAATAAATAAAATTTCGATGTCATCTTTGGCATGTTATAAATTCAAAATGACAGCCATTTCTTTAGCAGCACTGTGAGGGACAAAAACACCGTAGAATGCACTACTGGATTTGATCTTACATGAAAAATGTTGTACAATGAAATCTTTAATGTCGAAAGGAACAGTGCTTTAAAGAAAATAATTATATAATAATGATGGCATAAACTTCATAATGTAGTCAGAAAAAGACAATACAGTTATCTGACTATTGGGGACCTTTTCTTTCAATTGTAGCTTTTAAGTTTTAAAGTACATATGAATCAAATTTACACACAACTTCTACTTAATGCTGTTTCTGTCTTGAGAAGTGCAAAAAAAGTCAGCAAATATATTTTCTATACCAGAAAATAAATTTAGGAATCCCAAAGTGTTTCAGAAGTGTTGGCAAGGCTTTTTCTTTTTTTTCAGTGTGGCTTTAGAAGACTATGCTCTCCTTGCATAAACCCTATGTAACTCATAACTTCCAACACTACTTACTGTTTCAAAAAAAAATCAAACACAGAAAAACCACATTCTCCTTTTTTGTACTGTGGAATTTAATGTAAAATAAATTCTCATTTCCAAACCATGCTGCCATTTGGATATTTAGTTAAAGTTTCTTATATAACTTTAAAAATGGTCGTTTCTTGCTCGACTGCTTTCATGATGTTAAGAATTTTACCATACTAAAAAAACCACATTTTTTGCTATAAGTCTTCTCAATTTCAGAGAGACTGAATATGAAAAGAGAACTCAAATGTGACACCTGCACAGTATTAGTTGATAGGAAAGAAAAAAAGCAAATAAATCTAATTGGTCACATTATGACAATTTATTAAGAAACTAAAGGACTTAACACATTCTCTAGAACTGTCCCACATAAAATTAGATGCTTAATAGATATCATAGATATCTTCTGAAGAGTAAATTAGTTCATGTAATTAGACAAATAGAATGAAAGCAAAATAGTCATCCAAAGAAGCTCCATTGTACAAGGTTTAGAAATGTGAATATAAAGCAATAATGTGGCAATCATATATATATATATATATATATATATATATATATATATATATATAAGATAAAATCAAATATTAATTATATATATATATATTCCTAAGCATTTAGCTAAGATTTCTTGTTAGTCAATAAACTAAAAGGTACATAATTTGTGGGATATTACATAAGTAAGCAATCTTGAATTTCTGTAATTTAAAAATTATTTCCTTTGTGTTTTTCTTCATATTTTAAAGAAACTTATTGCTTATAACTTAGGGCTTACTATACTTTCAACTATTAGCAACCAAACTGAATATTAGATGATCAAGCATTATCATTTCATTCAAATTATATGGACTTCACTATACTGTATGACTAAAACAAGAAACAGTGCATCCATGAGTATAATATGTTTACAAATAATCACTATCAATGACACTACATTCTTGCATAGGAAGGCAGATAGCACAGTACTGAAATTTTCTGTTAATTTCAGTAATCATTCATTTTGAGATACATGCCAAAAGTACCTGAATGAGGTTTGAAATGTAAGAAATTGTTCTAAAGGAGTTTAATTGTAGTTGACCAATCTATACTTAATATGGCTTGCATTCTTGTTAAGAAATCACATTGTGATAAACAGGCTCTCTGTGTTCTGAAATCTAGACAAAGGATCTGGAGACTTCGACTACACTGATGGTTTGCATTCAATTTTTCTGTGCTCTTGTTTCTTTATCAATAAAATAGGAATAGGGGCTGAGGCCAGGGAGACTCCTTATGTTATATGCACTATGTACTATGATAAACAAGAATACCAGATAAATATGGGCTTAACAACAACTGCCTCCCTCCACACCATTCTGTCACAGAAGTTCACTGTGAAGTTCATTCTGATTAAAAAGCTTGGAAGTTTTAAAAAGAAAATGTAGATTGAGAAGTAGCAAGGAAGCTGTGCAAAAAAAAAAACAAACCAAAAAAAAACAAAAAAGAAAAACCAAAAAAAAACAAATTTTTCTGATAATCTGATCCTAGGGTACACTGTATAAATTTCTTGCCCAAAATATCTTCCCTGAGAATAACTGAACTTAAAATTATTCTCACCTGTTTAGACTGCCTGAAAATGCAGCAACTAGAAACTCATCTGATTAATGGACATCTTCTTTGAAAAATGCCAATTATCTATTAGCCACTGACAGAAAAATGTGAATTAATTTGAGATAGCTTTCCTTTCGCCTTTTTTTTTTTTTTTTTTTTTTTGCTGAAAATAGCTGCTCTGTGAGAATGAAGTTCTGATTCAGGGAAGGAGAAGGGTGGGAGGTTCTTTTGGAGCACAGAATCCTTCTGGAGGAAGCTTTAATCATGGAGTCCTCTGTGAAGTACTCAAGTAGGATAGCATGTGGGAGCTGGAAAGCCAGGAGAAAGAGAATGTAGAGAATACCAAAGACATACTTTGCCTAGTTTAAAGCGTAAGCTTTTCAGTTGATCTTAATGCCAAAGTAAGTGGTTCTTTTCCTTCTTCATAAATGAAGGGCCTCTTACTGTCAGGAAATACTATTCAATCAGTATAAATAAGTTTCTGCGGGAAGTACTATTATTTTAACATGATGTTTCAAAGAGAAGACATTACAAACATCAAGATTTGAGTTGCCTATACATATGAAATCCCTTTGGGCTAACTAGAGGTGCTATCAAAATATTTGACTATGTTTAATTACCAATGGCAATACATTACAAAAATCAATGTTTAGGCATTCATGAATCTAAGAAAATAGGCTAAAGTTTGATTTTCATAAAAGAATTAAAACCATTATTGTTTCCCACAAAATCACCAACACAAGCACTACACTTTAATTTTCTTACAAATGGTTTCCTGAGTTTATTCATGATAATATGTGCTTTAGGACAATAGATAGTTCTGTCTATCTGGGCAAACCTGGTGTTTTCCCTTTGAGGAAAAAAGATACAATATCCTCTCCTCTCCAGAACAATAATAACCCCAAACTGTGCTATAATTAAATACTACCAAGAACCATCAATTAAAAAGAAAAACAATGCAAAATAAGTGTTCACAAATCCATCAGAAACTACAGTATTGCAAAGTCTCATAGAAAGGATTTGTTTTTACTGGTTAAGCATTTATAGAAGTCCCATCAAAAATTGTCTCATTCATTTCTGATTTGTTGTTCTAAATTAGTTTCAGCCAAAATGGACATGATTAGGCATCTGTACCTGGGTTCGTTCTACAGAATGAAGGTGTAATATCAAGCTTTCCCTTATAATAGGTTGCCCCCTATTACTGTTGTTAAGCTACCATATTTGAATTTTCCAGAAGAAAACTCTCAATTATTGGGAAATCCACTAGCATATATGTGTCTTTTCCACATTGTCAATCCTCACTTGAGTGATACAGAATCATGCTGTTCATTACTTAGTTCTGATAATGTTCCTTTCATGAAAGGACTGTATGACACAACCTTTCAAAGAAAAATCATTGAGAAATTAAGATCATCTACTTTTAAAAACTACTGATTATGGAAAAACTGAAAGTTATTTTGTGATCATTTTTCATTTTCCAACTGCACTTACTCTAATTCTATTAATACAAAAGCATAGATGGAAATAGTATCTTTGTTCTGAAAAGTTGAACACCAAAATCATACCTCTGACTTTGTCATACCAATTCTGATAAGAAGACATAACAGCACAAACAAGATAATGACAAGAGGGAAATAAGTCAGAATGTAAGGACATAAATTGTCACATGCAAGTACTTCTAGTAATAAAGCAAAATGAGAAAATAAAAAGCCAGACTGGGACATAAAAATCCAGAAGTTATGATCCCAGTTACACTTCTAAGTAATGTTTTCTATGTAACATTAGATGTTCTTTAGTGTCTTTCACTTATTGCAAAAAGACACCTCAAAATAAGGATACATACTTTTATACATCACACACAAGAAACAGATCTTTGTGCATGGAATATATATCACTTACATTATAAAGAGAATTATGTATAGTTTCTTTTATTATATACGCAAGTTACAAGTCTCTTTCCCTAAACTGTATACTTCAGCACTCACTAATCACCTCTCTCTCTGAATTAAGCAAAATAAAATACACAACAGTGTATAAAGCACACACAAGTAGATCGCTTATATTCACTAAACAAAAGTGTAATATCCTCCAGTTTACATTCATGAATTCTTTCTGTCAGTAGCAGTAGCAGCAGCAGCAGCAGTAGTAGTTAGTAGTAATGGTATTTTCTTCAATAACACAAAAAGATTCCTAAAAATTCCATAATTTAGATAAAACAATACATACTATGCAGTGGTTCTGAATCATAAAATTTAATAATAGGACCAATTTGGCCAGACCTTTTTTTCAATGAATAAGACTTTAAAATGTGTTCAAATTTTATGTAGATCATTAATATTACCGCCTATTTAAAAAGACACTTTATCTTATGGAAGTATTACTATTATGTATCATTGTCCAAAGTTTACCGAAATGTGTTACAATTATATTATGTGTGCTAAGCCCACAAGTCCACTACAGTAAAATTTCAACTATATGACCAAAGGATTCAAATTAGATTAATATGCTACACTGTAATTCAAAGCACATGAAGTCTAAAAAACAACAGTGTAGTTCATTATAAACGGTACAGATGATGATTAAATCCAATTGGTTAATTTGAAAGTCAGCTTACATAACACCAAGGAAGTGCCAACACCATGTACTTTATTTTCAAAGGCTTAACTATGACCTATTTAGTAGATTACAACACTAATATAAAGCCTTTGGCTAAAAAATTCTTCACTTGTACTACAATTCCATTAGATGTAACATTTACAGAAGCCTTATGGAAACCTTTATTTCTAGATGAGGCCACTTATGGATAATATATAGGTTTGTATGAACACATTATCTGTGATTTAATTCTTCTGTAAAACTTTGGCACCAACCATAACAGGAGTTCACATATTAGCACAAATGATTTTTGTTCTGGCACCAAACTACTGTTTACATTTTAGTAATTACAGAGTCAAATGAATGGAGAACTTTGGTTGTACACAATAACAAGCTTCTACAACACATTTTTGTTTTTCTTATTAAAAAAAAATCTATCCTTTCAGAATCTAATGCTAAAAAATACTGACACTGCTTGGAATTATACTATTACATTTGCATCTTGATTCTTGGTAATGATTCCGCAAACCATTATTTTACAAAACCAGAAAAACTATTAAAGTAACTTTATTTGAAAGGAAGAAGTTAGTGTGCAGAAGAATTGTTAGGACCTTGTAGACACCAATTATATACTTAAATAAACAAGTGGACACTGCTGAAAAACAACATAGTATGAATATTGTGGACCTGCATATGTTTTTTACCTCACTCCCCCTAAAAAAAGGAAGCTTAAACAGAATATTCAAGTAATGTAGCAGAAAACAATGCCTTTGATATAAGATTAGACAAAAAGCCACACATTTAATTTTCTCTTCATCCAGTTTGCCTGAGGAACACTAAAAATCTTACAGGCCAGTTGATGTTCGTTTTTTCATGCTCCGTCGCTGAGCTAAGCTTGAAGCAGCAACAGGCTCTAGGACTGGTTGAAAGGTCTTGCAAGTCAGAGCAGAGTATGTGGCAACCACTGCTCCCTAAAACAATGAGAAATATCACAAATTGAATAACAATCTCTGGAGGTTAAAAAAAAAAACTTCCACAGTATATCACGAGAGGTTTAACCAGAATGCAACTTTTTCCCCCCAGGAAAATAACTGAGAATCCTTATCTGTGTATTGATGCTCCCTTGATTAATTAACACCTGATTACTAGTATATTTTTATTTCAATAATTATGTTTCTCACAAATTTTTAAACACTAAAATGTATTATTTTTATCAGCCTTTCATAACTCATCTACTTTGCTTTTAACTATTTTTAATTTTAATTTTTAATAGAAATTGTATATATTTAAGTCATACAACATGTTATTTTGATATACATAGTAAAATGATTACTACAGTCAAGCTAATTAACAATTTGTCCTCACACGTACTTCTCACTTTTGTGTGTGATGAGAACACCTAAAATCTACTCTTAGCAAATTTTCAGTATTCAATATAGTGTTATTAACTATAGTCATCAGGCTTCACATTAGACTCTCTATACTTATTCATCCTACATAAATATAACTTTCTATGCCTTGACCAACATCTCCCCATTTCCCCATCCTCCCTGCTCCTAGTAACCACTGTGCTACTCTCTGCTTCTACACATTTGATTTCTTTAGATTCCATATATAAGAGAGATAATATGTTTTTTTTTTCTTTCTGTGTCTAGATTATCTCACTTAGCATAATGTCTTATAGGCTCATCTGTGTTGTTGCAAATGGCAGGATCTCCTCCTTTTAAAAAGCTGAATAATATTCTATTATATATATTTCATATATATGTACATTATACATATAGGATTCCATATATATATATATATATATATATATATACACACACATACACACACCTACACACCACAATTACTTTATCCTCAGAGATATTTGCACTCCCATGTTCATTGCAGCATTATTCACAATAGCCAAGATATGGAAACACCTTAGTGTCCATCAACCGATAAATGTATAAAACACTAAAATTTAAAATCTAGGTTTGAAAACAAACTTATGGTTACCAGTGGGGAATGGGGGTGCTGGAGGGATAAATTGGGAGTTTGGGATTTGCAGATACACACTACTATATATAAAACAGATAAACGACAAGGTCCTAGGGTACAGTACAGGGGACTATATTCAATATCTTGTAATAGCCTATAATGAAAAAGAATATGAAAAGGAATAAAAAAGAATATGAAATTCAGATATATATATCTGAATCACTATGCTGTACACCAGAAATTAATAGAAAATTGTAAACTGATTATACTTCAATGAAAAATACAAAATAAATAAAATCTAAGTTCAATGTCTATACATATGGAAACTTTCACCAAATACATAGGAACCAACAGTAATCTTTTGTTTCTATATGAAACTTGCATTTAGTCTGCTTCAAGTCCCAGTGTCTTTTAAGAGCAAGTCAAATACAATCAAGAAATTTTTATTTATCATTAGTAAGGCAGTAGGTAAAGAAGGTTAAGAAGATTCCATGGTTGTTATTTAAAAAAACAAACCAAAACAAAAAATCTATTAAGATACCTTTAAAAAAAAAAGATATTTTAAGGTAATTATATGTGTCATCAGTGAATGGCATGCAATGGCTTTATTAGGTATCGAGTATTTAGAAGGTGCATAAAAGTATGTTTGTTTTACCTTAACAACATGTGATGTATCATTTCTATTTGGCTGATCATTTGGCAATTGATCTCTGTGGGTTATCCACGAGTGTTTTAATACTTGTTCTGTAGTGTACCGCTGATGTGGGTCCATATGTAGCATATGAGAAAGCAAGTCCTAAATTAAAATGAAAAAAATATATATATACATATATGAAACTACATAACATGAAAGGTTTAGTAAAATATACCATTTCACGTTTTCTGAAAATATGAAAGCATCAATATCTTTGCAATCTGTTTTATATGACCTACCATTAGGGAAAACAAAACCTATACACTGCAGTTAACTGTTAAAAGAGAATCTTGAAACAGATTTCTCTATATATAAGTACAATAGATAAATTCTTACTTATCATTCTAAAATCAGGGATACCAAATCTGTGGACTGGTAAGTGGTTAGTGAGAGAGGAGGGAAATGTAAAGTAGCAGGAGTTACACTGGAATGTGCTAAATTGTCAAGAGGAGAAAGTAATTACTGATCTTTGCTGGTAATCTGGATCCCAAATTATAAGAGTATCTGTATATAGATACAACATGGGGGGGGGGTCTCATGTTGTTAATATACTCAGTAACTGGTGGTTTACTGTATAAAATATTAAAGAATGCAAAACATAAGTCCAAGATTAGCAGCTGATGGTTAGCATAGCAGTGGTCAGAACATTGTAAGTTTTTCATCAGAGTAAATGTGAATATGCTTATTTTCTCTATGTTGTAATAAAAACTTGTAAATGTAATATAACTTCATAGTAAAACACAACTTTAAATCTATTAAATGATGTAACAATTTTAAATAAACTATCTCTACCAAGCATCTTTTATAGAAAGGAAAATTAAACTTTCCTTAACAAGCATCTTCTAAAATAGAAATAAATCATTTGTGAACTTTTTATCAATAGCAGAAGCAGTGAGAAACTAAAGACTCTACATAGCAACATCAGAATTTGAAGAATAGTGTAACTGGTTGAAACTATGTAGAAGAGTAGAACAACCAATCTAAAAAGTCTATTGGAAAAAGAACATATGCATAGAATCAAATTTAAAAATTTAAAAGAATATAACAGTGAATTACTTCAATAAAACAGACATAAATGATAATCATAAAAGTGATAAAAGTTCAACAGTCCAAGGATTTCTGCCTCTGGCTAAAATGTAAAACCAGGGACTGGATTCACTCACTTGTTTGAAATCAAGCCCTTCCAAAGGAAAAAATAAAATAAAATATAGAAAACAAGAGTTTTCAAGAGAGCAGATATTAGGCAATGAAGGAAAGTAATCCCTAAAAGATAGGAAACAAATCAAGTAAGTCCTATGATTGCCCCAGCCTAGAACCTTAAGAGAGTTTTCAGGATGCTGCACAGGTAAAGAAAACCCAGGCAGAGCCTGGCAGATTTCTTGAGTTAAGGAGACAGAACTGAGAGTCAGGGGAGACCAAGGCAGACAGAGTTAGCAGGAAAAACTAACAAAGATGTGTGAGAAGCAGAGAGAGAACTACAGAGATCTGTATGGGGTCTCCTTCAAGTGTTCAGCAGATCACTGACAAACCACTATATGGTGAAAAAAATAACAAAGGTCATGGGAAGAATGAACCATATGAAAGGATTAGAGGGAAATCGGAGTTCGTGGGGTGAAGAATACTGCCTGTTCCCACCAGCTATACTGGAAAACATTATATTCACAGAGTATTTGGTAGAGAAATTGAAAGAAACCTGCCTGAGTAATGAGTATCCCTAGATTAAACACTGTTTTGCTCCTGTCTAAAAAATCTTAAAAGGAAGACCCAAAAGTAACAAATTGTTTCCCCTAACTTAATTGTGGCCCAGAAAAAAGCTCAAGAATAGGAATACAAAAGCATCCAGCACTCACCAGGGTAAAATTCACTATGTCAAGCTTCTTATCAAAAATTACCAGGCATACTAAAGAGAAGGAAAATACAATGCATAATGAAAAGGAAAAATCAATCAATCAAAATTGACCCACAATTGACACATATATTCAAAAGTTAAGTAGAGACAGAGAAGATATAAAAAAGACACAAATAAAACTTACAGAGATGAAAACTAAAATGTGGGACAACAAAATAAATCAAATAGGATTGATGGCAAATTTAATATGGCAGGTAAAAAGACCGGTGAAGGCATAGCAATAGATACATTAAAAAAAAAAAAAAAGAGTGTAAAACAAACAAGCAAAGAGCAGAGCATGAGTGAGCTATGGGACAACTTCAAGTGACATACAGAAGTGCAACTGGAGTCCCAGAAAAAAAGAGGAAAGAGAAGAAAAGAATATTTGAAGAAATAATGCCTCTAAAATTTACAAATTTTATGGAAACTATGAAATCACAGATCTAAGAACTCAATGAACCCCAAGTATAAGAAATAAAGAAAATTACATCAAAGCACATCAAACCTAATTGCTCAAAACCTAAGACAGAGAAAATTTTAAAAGTAACTAGAAAAAAGAAAAAAAAGGCATGTTACATATAGTGAAACAAAGATAAAAATAACAACCCCACAGGTATATGCATCAAGCTGCACTGGGATACAACCCCACCCACCAATGGTGGGGTACCAGCCCTAGGTTCCCCCAAGCCTTGCAGACTGCCACCCTGGCTTCTGTTCCTGTCCTACTAGCAGGCCAGCACCAGCACTGGGACTACTCAGGCTGAGCAACCAGCCATGCCAGGACCCAGCTCTGCCCAACACAGAGCCAGCAGCCACCACACAATGCAGGGCCTGGCAGCCAGCTGGGTTGGGGTCAGTGCTGCCTATCAGTGTGCCCATAGTAGTTGGCTCCACCACAACAGAAGGACCCACACAGCACACACATGGGGTACCAGTAGGACATATACCTCTGGTGACTTGAGTGGAGTAAGCTGATGGGCCCCATAGGATGACTCCTATACAAGGCCACTTCTCCAAGATCAGGAAACAACTTATCTACTTACTATATAGAAATAAACACAGAGAATTGGGGAAAATGAGGAGACAGAGGAATATGTTCCAAATGAAGGAACAAGACAAAAACCTTAGAAGAACTAAACGAAGTAAAGGAGAGCAACCTACCCAATAAAGACTTCAAGGTAATGACCATAATAATGCTAAATGAACTTGGGAGAAGGATGGATGAAAACACAGTGAGAAGTTTAATAAAGAGTTACAAAACATAAGGAGGAACCAAACAGAGCTGAATAATACAATAAATGAAATTTTTAAAAAAGAGAAAAACACTAGACAGACTCGAGTAGATGAGATGATAAAGAGAAATGGATCAATGAATTGGAAGACAGAATAGTGGAAATCACTCAAGCTGAACAGGAAAAGAAGAATTTAAGAAATGAGGATAGTTTTAAAGAGACTTCTGGGACAATAAGAAGAGTACTAACATTCACATTACAGGAGTCTCATAAGGAGAAGAGAGATAGGGTTAGAGAATTTATTGGAAGAAATAATGGCTGAAAACTTCCACTACCTGGGAAAGGAAATGGATGTCCAGGTCCAGGAAGCAGAGACAGAAATAAGATGAACCAAAAGAGATCCACACCAAGCCACACTGTAACTAAAATGGTAAAAATTAAAAATAGAGAATCTTAAAAATGGCAAGAGAAAAGCAACTAGTTACATACAAGGTAATTCCCAAAGTCTTTCAGCAGAACCTGCAGGCCAGAAGGGAGTTCCACAATATAGTAATGAAAGGGCTGAAAGGACAAACCATACAACCAAGAATACCTGACAAGGGTATCACTAACTTTGAAGGAGAGAGTTTTACAGAGAAGGAAAAGCTAAGAGTTCAGTACCACTAAAGCAGCTCTCCAAGAAATCTTAAAAAGAATTTCTCTAAGTAGAAAAGACAAGACCAAAACTAGAAATATGAAAATTATGTAAGTAAAAATTTCATTGGTAAAGGCAAAGATACAGTAAAGAGCAACCACTATAAGACTACTAGGAAGGTTAAAAGACAAAAGTAGTAAAATCATCTATATCCACATTAAACAGTTAAGCGATATACACAAAAAGATGTAAAATATAATATTAAAAACATTAAACATAAGGGGTGATAAATGCAGAGTTGTTAGATAAGTCTGAACTTAAGAGAAAATTAACTATAAATGATCATATATGCTGTTAAATGACATCATGGTAACCATAAAGCAAAAACTTGTAAGACACAAACACACACGAAAAAAGAATCCAAACATAACAATAATGATAGTCATCAAATCAAAAAAGAACAAAAGAAAAAAAGGAACAAAAAAGAATGACAAAAACAATCAGAAAACAATGAACAAAATAGCAATAAGTACATACCTACCAATCATTATTTTAAATGAAAATGAATGAAATACTACAGTCAAAAGGCAGAGTAGCTGAATGGCTAAAAAAAGACAAGACCATCTACATGCTTCCTATAAGAGACTCACTTCAGATCTAAACACACACAAAAAATGAATGTGAGGGGATAAAAAAGGTGTTCCACCCAAATGGAAACAAAAAGAAAGCTGGGGTAGCAGTACTTGCATTAGGTGAATAGACTTTAAAACAAAGACTGTAACAGGAGAAAAAAAAAAAAAGGACATTACATAATGATCAAGGGATCACTCCAACAAAAAGGTATATCAATTATAAATATATTTGCAACCAGTGTTGGAACACCTAAATATATAATGCAAATAGTAATACATATGAAAGGATAAATTGACAGTAACACAGTAACAGTAGGGGGACTTCAAATACCACATTTACATCAAAGGACAGATCATCCAGAGAGAAAATCAATAAGGAAACACTGTCCTTAAATGACACATTAAACCAGATGGAAATAACAGAAATACACAGAACATTTGGTCCAAAAACAACAAAACACACATACTTTTCAAGGGCACATGGAATATTCTCCAAGGATAAATCACATGCTAGGCCACAAAATAAGCCTCAATAAATTTAAGAAGATTGAAATCATCAAGCATATTTTCCAACAATGGCATAAGACTAGAAATCTAGAACAAGAAAATAAAACTGCAGAAAAACACAGCTGTGGAGTCTAAATAATATGCACAAAACAACCAGTGGATCACAAAAGAAATCAAACAAGTCAAAAAATAACTAGAGTCAAATGGAAACAAAAACACAAAGATCCGCAATCTATGGGCCACAGCAAAAGCATTTATTAGAGGAAAGTATATAGTGATACAAGCCTACCTCAGCAAGCAAGAACAACTGGAAACAATCTAACCTTAAACTTAAAGGAACTAGAGAAAGAAGGAAAAACAAAACTCAAAGTAAGTAGGAGAAAAGACATAATAAAGATCAGAACAGAAATAAATGAAAGAGATTAAAAACACAATAGGAAAAAAAAACACTGAAACTAAGAGCTCATTCTCCAAAAATATAAACTAAATTGACAAACCTTTAGCCAGACTCACTGAGAGAAAAAGAGAAAGGGCCCAAATGAATAAAATCAGAAATGAGAGAGGAGAAGTTATAACTAATAGCATAGAAATGCAAAGTATCATAAGTGATTGCTACAATCATACTCCAATAAATGGACAATCTAGAAGAAATGGATAAATTCCTAGAAACTTATAATCTCCCAAGACTGAAACAGGAAGAAATATAAAATGCAAACAGACCAAATACCAATAATAAAATTGAATCATTAATTAAAAAATTCTCAACAAACAAAAGTCCAGGATAAATGGCTTCACTGACGAACTCTATCAAACATTTAAAGAAGAGTTAACACTCATCCTTCTCAAATTCTAGAAAACTAAAGAGGAAATAATACTTCTGAACCCATTTTGCAAGGCCAGCATGACCCTGAAACCAAAACCAGACAAAGACACCACAAAAAAAGAAAATTATAGGCCAAGATCAATGATGAACACAGATGTAAAAACCCTCAATAAAATGTCAGCAAACTGAACAATACATTAAAAGGAACATATAACATGGTGAAGTGGGATTTATCCCAGAGATGTAGAGGATGGTTCAATATCTACAAATTAATCAATGTGATACACCACATTAACAAAGTGAAGGATAAAAATCATATGATCATCCCAACAGATGCAGAAGCTTCCGACAAAATTCAACATCCTTTTATGATAAAAAAAAATCTAAACAAAGTTGGCACAGAGGGAATATACTTCAACATAATAAAAGCCACTTATGACAAATCCGTAGCTAACATCAATGGTGAAATCTAAAAGCTTTTCCTCTAAAATCAGGAATGAGACAAAGATGCCAATTTTCACCACATCTATTTAGCATAGTATTGGAAGTCTTAGCCAAAGCAATCAGACAAGGAAAAGAAATAAAAGTTATCCAAACTGTAAGGAAATAAGTAAAATTGTCACTATTTGCAGGTGACATGACACTATATAGAGAAAACTCATATCTCCACCAAAAAGCATTTAGAATAAATGAATTCAGTAAAGTTGCAGAATATAAGATTTATATACAGAAATATGTTGATTTTCTATACATTAATAATCATCTATCTGAAAGAGAAAGCAAGAACACAATCCCATTTAAACTCAAATCAAAAAGAATAAGATACCTAAAAATAAACTTAACCAAGGAGGTGAAAGACCTATACTTTGAAAACTATAAAACACTGATGAAGGAAACTGAAGATGATACAAAGAAATGGAAAGCTATCCCATTTGATTCGATTGGAAGAATTAATATTGTTAAAGTGTCCATACTACCCAAAGTAATCTACAGATTCAATGCAATCCCTATCAAAAAACCTTTGATTTTTTCAAAGAACTAGAACAAATAATACTAGAATTTGTATGGAACCAGAAAAAGACCCCAAATTGCCAAAGCAATCTTGAGAAAAAAGAAGAAATCTGTTGATATCATACTCCCTGAGGTCAAATTATGCTACAAACCTACAGTAATCAAAAAAGTATGGTACTGGAACAAAAACAAACACATAGATCATAGAAAAGAATAGGGCTCAGAAATAAACTAATGCACACATGGTCAATTAATCTCCAACAAAGGAAACAAGAAAATACAATGGGAAAAAGACAGCTTCTTCAATAAAAGATGTTGATAAAACTAAAAAAATACATGCAAAAGAATCATACTGGACTGCTTTCTCACACCACAGACAAAAAATAAACTAAAAATGGATTACAGAATTAAGACCTGAAACCATAAAACTCCTAAAAGAAAACATAAGCAGTACACTCTTTGACATCAGACATAGCAATATTTTTTGAATGTCTCCTCAGTAAATGGAAACAAAAGCAAAAATAAACAAATGGGACAACAACAAACTAAAAAGCTTTTGCACAGCAAAGGAAACTATCAGGAAAATGAAAAGGAAGAATGGAAGAAGATATTTGCAAATAATATGAGTGATAATGGATTAATATCCAGAGTACACAAAGAACTCATACAATTCAACACTAAAAAAACCCAAACAACCTGATTAAGAAATGGACAGAGGACTTGAATAGACACTTTTTCAAAGAAGATCTACATATGGCCAACAGAACAATGAAAAGATGCTCAACACCACTAATCATCAAGGAAATGAAAATCTAAACCACAGTAAGATACCACCTCACATCTGTCAGAATGGCTATTATCAGAAAGACAACAAAAAGTGTTGGTGAGAATACGGAGAAAAGTGGACTCTCACGCACTGTTGTTGGGATTGTAAATTGGTACAACCACAAGGGAAAACAGAATGGAGGTTCCTCAAAAAACTAAAAATAGAACTACCATATGATCCAGCAATTTCACTTCTAGGTATTTACCTGAAGAAAACAAAAATACTAATTCAAAAAGGCATATGCACTCCAATGTTCAATGCAGCAATTTTTACAATAGTCAAGATATGAAAACAACCTATATGCCCATCAATAGACAAATGGATATAGATGTGGTGTGTGTGTGTATATATATATATAAAATACATATATAATATACATAATATATAATATGTATATACACACAATAGACTATTAATAAACCATTAAAAATGAAATCTTGCCATTTGTGAGAACATGAGTGAATCTAGAAGTTATTATGCTAAGTGAAATAAGAGAAAATCAAATACCACATGATCTCACATATGTAGAATCTAAAAAACAAAACAAATGAACACACATAACAAAACATAAACAATGTCTGCAGTACCATATAATCCTGCAATCCCACTCCTGGGCAAGTATCTGGAGCAAACTCTAATTCAAAAAAGATAAAATGCACCTCAATGTTCATAGCAGCACTATCTACAATAGCCAAGACATGGAACCAACCTAAATATCCATCGACAGATGACTACATAAAGAAAATGCAGATACACATACAATGGAATATTACTCAGCCATAAAAGAGAATGAAATAATGTCATTTGCAACAACATGGGTGGACCTAGATGATCAATATTAAGTGAAGTAAGTCAGACAGGGAAAGACAAGTATCATATGAAATCAGTTATACATACAATCTAAAAAAATACAAATGAACTTATTTACAAAACAGAAATAGACTCAGAGACATAGAAAACAAACTTATGATTGCCAAACAGGAAAATGCGGAGTGTGGAGGGATAAATTAGGAGTTTGGGATTAACATATACACACTACTGTACATAAAACAAACAACAAAGACCTACTGTACAGCACAGGAAATTATGTTCAATATCTTGTAATAACCTATAATGGAAAAGAGTCTGAAAAAATATGTATGTATGTGTAACCATCACTTTGCTGTACACCTGAAACTAACATAACATTGTAAATTAACTATAATTCAATTTAAAAAATCCAATAAATAAATAAATAGTGTTATAGATACAAAGAACACACAGGTTTTGCCACAGGGGAGGTGGGGGTATGGTGAAAAAAGAAATAGGTAAAGGAGATTAAGAGGTATCAACTTTCAGTTGTGACATAAATGAGTCACAGGTATGAAATATAAAGTGTGGGGAATGTAGTCAATTACTATGTTAAGACCTTTGGTGATATATCATAACTATACTTATCGTGGTGATCAGTTTGAAATGTACAGAAATATTGAATCACTAATGTTGTGTAAGAGGAACTAACATAGTGTTGTAAGTCAATTATATTTCAAAAACAAACAAATTCATAGAAAAAGAGATCAGGTTTGTGGTTACCAGAGGTGAGGTGTGGGGGAAATAGAATTGGAAAGTAGCCAAAAAATACAAACTTCTAGTTGTAAGTACTAGGGATATAATGTACAATGTGATAAATATAATTAAAACCACTGTATATTATACATGAAAGTTGTTAATAGAATAAATTCTAAGAATTCTCATCACAAGGAAAAACATTTTTTCTATTGCTTTAATTTTGTATCAGTATGAGATTATAGATATTCATTAAACTCGTGATAATCATTTCATGATGTACATAAATCAAATCATTATGCTGGACAACTTAAACTCATACAGTGCTGAATGTCAATTATATTTCAGTAAAATTGGGAGATTCAAAAAACAAAAACAGTAAAGTGAAAATCTAGAATTTTATAATGAGCGAAAATATGTTTCAACAACAATAGGGAAAATTAACAGAGAGAAAGGTCATTTCATAATGATAAGGGGGACAGCCATTCAAGAGGTCAACTTTATAAACAATTTATGTACCTAAAAACAGATCTTCAAAATACATGAAGCAAAAACTGATATATCTGCAAAGAGAAATAGATTATGGTTGAAATATGAAAGTAGGTATAACAGATTAGTAAGGAGGTTTTATGAAAAAAAATTTATGACATTATATTCAATAATGAACAATTTCCTTGAAAGAAAAAGAATGCCAATGCTTACTCAAGGAGACACTACCCAAATAGCCATTTAGGTGTTAAATATTTTGTATTTATAGTTAAAAACCTCCAATGAAGAAAGCTCCAAGCCCAAATAGATTTCACTGGTGAATTGTAACTGTAAAAATAAATAAAGGAAACCTCATTTAAAATGGAGTCAGGAAGACCTAAAGGGGGAGCTTTCATGTGTCACTCACCTCAGCTTACAGACCCCAGCAAGAAGAAAGAACATTTCCTTCTGACCCAGCAACAACAAACTGCCCACCACCTGCAGCCAATAAACAATCACCACAGCCCTCCCCAATTTCCTACTTTACCTATAAAAGCAAGCCCTTCTCCTTCAGGACTTGCCTATAGGTCACCCTAGCTTGCTTGTCCCAAAGTGCAATTCTCTCCTATTCCCAAAATAAACTCATTTTGCTGGTAAAATAACTGGCTCTTCTGGTTTTTCAAGGTCAACAGAACAAACATTTAAGAAGCAATTCCAATTCTAAATAATTCTTCCAGAAAACTGAAGAGGTAATGTTTCAGAACTCATGTAATGAGGCCAGTATTACCCTGATACCAAAATCAGATAGATATTACTAGAAAACTACAAATCCAAATCCGTCATGAACATAAATGTAAAAATTGTAACCAAAAATTAGGAAATCAAATTCAGTTATATGCATACATAAAAAGGATAATATATCATGAACAAGTGTTGTTTATCCTGGGAATACAAGATAGGTTTAACAACTGAAAATCAATGTAATTCTGCATATAACAAACAAAAAACCATGTGATTTATCTCAAAAGATACAGAAACAGCATTCGACAAAATCCAACACCCACTCCCAACAAAAATGTTCATCAAACTGGGAACAGAATGGAATCTCCTTAACCTAATCAAAAGCATCCATTTAAAACCACAGTGAACCATCATACTCAGTGGTTAAAAAAAAAAGATTTCCCTCAACATCAGGAACAAAACAAAAATGTCCACCCTCTTCACTTCTGTAACACTATACTGCAAGTTCTAGCCATTGAAAATAAACAAACATATCCATATGAGAAAGAATTAAAACTGCTTTTATTCACAAATAACATGATTGTCTATATTGAAAAACTGATGAAATTACAAAAAAAAGCTACTAGAATTAATGTGATTTTATCAAACTTGTAGTATACAAGATCAATATAAAACACAACTGTATTTCTACATACTAGCAGCAAAAAAAAATGGAACATGAAAATAAAAAACAATGCCAGTATGGAGATTCCTCAAAAGACTAGGAATAGACTTACCATATGACCCAGGAATCCCGCTCCTGGGCATATATCCAGAAGGAACCCTACTTCAAAAAGACACCTGCACCCCAATGTTCATAATAGCACTATTTGCAATAGCCAAGATATGGAAACAGCCGAAATGTCCATCGACAGATGACTGGATAAAGAAGATGTAGTATATTTCTACAATAGAATACTATTCAGCCATAAAAATAATAAAATAATGCCATTTGCAGCAATATGGATGTCCCTGGAGAATGTCATTCTAAGTGAAGTAAGCCAGAAAGAGAAAGAAAAATACCATATGAGATCGCTCATATGTGGAATCTAAAAAAAAAAAAAGAAAAAGAAAAAGCCAAATGAACATAAATACAAAACAGAAACAGACCCACAGACATAGAATACAAACTTGTGGTTTCCAAGTGGGTGGGGGGTGGGAAGGGATTGACTGGGAGTTCGAAATTTGTAGATACTGGCAGGTATATATAGAATAGATAAACAAGATTATACTGTATAGCACAGGGAAATATATACAAGATTTTGTGGTAGCTCACAACGAAAAATAATGTGACAATGAAAATATGTATGTTCATATATAACTGAAAAATTGTACTCAACACTGGAAATTGACACAACATTGTAAACTGATTATAACTCAATAAAATACAATTTTAAAAAATTAAAAAAAAACAATGTCATTTACAATAGCAAGAAAAACAGGAAATACTTAGGTAAAATATATAATAAAAGACGTGCGAGACCTGTACACTGAAAACTATAAAACACTGCTGAAATTAAAGATCTAACTAATTGGACAGAGGTAACTGTGTTCATGGATCAGTAGACTCAACGTTGTTAAAATGTCAATTCTCCCCCAACTGATTTGAAGACCCAAACTCATCTCAATCAAAATCCTAAGAGCCTTTTTTGGTAGAGACTGAAAGGTCTAAAATTCATAAGAAGATGTAAAGGATTCAGTTCAAAACAACTCTGAATAAGAAGAAAATAGTTGGAAGACCAGTAGTACCTAATTTCAAAACTTAATTATAAAAAAATAGTAATGAAGGCAGTGAGGTAATGGAGTAAAGACAAGTAGGTTAATGAAAAAAAAACAGAAAGTATAGAAGTAGAACCATGAATATCTGGGCAGCTGATTTTTGATCAAGATAATGTAATTCAATACAGAAACTATGGCAGTTTCAACCAATGGTGCTGGAACAATTGGGTATCTGTATGGAAAATTTAATGTGAACCATATATTTTACCATATACAAATATTAAATCAAAATGGATCATAGATCTAAAGGTAAAACCTAAAACTATAAAGCTTCCAATAAAAAGCACTGGGGAAAACATTTGAAGTTTGGGGTAAGGCAAAGATTTCTTAGCTATAACACCAAAAACATGATACATAGGAAAAAAATGAAACACTGGCCTTTATCAACATTAGAAACTTCTGCCCTTCAAAAGACACTTAAGAGAATTAAAAGACAATTTATAGATTGAGAGAAAATGTTAGCAAGGCATAGCTCTGCTATAGAACTTGCATCTAGAATATGTCAGGAACTCTTAAAATTCAATAATAAGAAAAACGACCAAAATAAAAAAGAGGGACAAAAGATTTCGATAGATAATTCAAAGAAGATAGATGGCAAGTAAGTACATGAAAAATGCTTAACATCATTAGTTATTAGGGAAATGTAAATTAAAAATAATATGAGATACTATTACATACCTTAAAAATAGCTAAAATTTTAAAAGAATGATCATATCAAGTATTGGCAAGGATATCTAAGAACTAAAACTCTCATACATTGCTGTTGGAAATGTAAAATGACATAGGCTCTCTAAAAAACAGTTTGGTGGTTTCTTTATGGCCTAATCATTCTGTTCCTGAGTATTTATATAAAAAAATGAAAGGTATGCATCCATACAAACACTTCCACAAGGATATTCACTGCAGCTTTACTGGTAATATCACAAAACTACCACTAACCCAAATGTCTATCAACAGGTACGTGGAAAAACCGTGGGATATCCACATAATGGATATTATTCAGTAATGTAAAGCAACAAACTATTGATACACTCCAACAACATGGATGAATCTCAAAATAATTATAAGAGAAAGGGACAAAAAAGAATATATACTTGCATGATGTCATTTATAAACATGCCTAGAAGAATGTAAACTAACTTGTAGTATCAGACAATAGGTCTGAGGCTGTCAGGGAATGAGGGGTGGGCGATTGTGAGTTGGGGATATGGGGCAAGAGGGAAGGATTAGAAAGAGAAAATTTTAGGGGTAATACATATGTTTGTTATCTTGATTTTGGTGATGGTTTTGATTGGTGTGTAAATATGCCATAACGTATTTTCATTGGTGTGTAAATATGCCATACATTAAATTATATACTTTTAATATGTATACTTTATTGTATATCAATTATACTTCAGCTAAAAAAAAAAAATCAATGGTCTAGCCCAAAAGAATAGGTTCCTTTACTCCTACCCACCAAAGTATGTTTCAATAAATAAATTAACCATACGTACTAAAATTTAGTAAGAAAAAAACACTACTGTGCTCAACATTAAACTTTATCTTTTTTTTGTACTTTCCTGAGGATTCTGAAAGTTTACTGAAAAGTACAGAGAGTGATGGTGAGAGAATGAAAAAGAATTTCAGGAGGTGGGCCTATACAAATATTGAAATACACTACTATGGTTTTAATTTTACTCATGAAGGTTTTTTATTGCCAATAGGAATTTCAAAGATTAACATTGGATCATCAGAGTGCTCTATGCATTCTTAGTGATAACAGCTAACACTAAGTGAACATTTATTATGACTATGTGCCACATACACTAATCTGGTTAATCTTCATAACATCCCTGAGGTAGGTACCATTACTATCTTCACTTTGCAGATGTGGAAACTGAAGCACAAAGATGTTGAGCACCATTTCCAAGGTCACATAGCCAGTAAGTATGTAACACATAACTAGTAAGTAAGGATATGCATCCAGGCAGTCAGTAAGAGCCTGGCTCATAAGTACTAAACTATGCTACCTTCCAATCTTCTCTATTAAACTCAATGTTGATGTCTGAACTTTAAATAATTAATTGTTGCTTTCTTTTTAAAGTAATAACTATCATGTAAACACGATGAGTGCTCAATGTTTATAGCACTAAGTAAGTATTCATGGAAAATATCAAAATCCCTGTTTCAGAAAAAAATCAGTTTTTCATAACAAAGTGCAACAATATTAAATTTTATTATATATTCATTGAAAAAATTTAACCAAATTTAAGGACAGCTAAAGCTAGGATGACCATATAATTTGTTATCCAAACTGGGACACTTAAGAGCCAAAGGCACCTAAACCAAGACTGTCCCATACAAACTGCGATGTATGGTCAACCGTGTTAAAGCAAAAAGGATGTAATTATTTCTATGGCAAAATTCAGCTAAGTTATATAAGACTGAGACTGTCAATTTATATTTGGAGATAAAGACTGATTTCCAAAAGCAAAGTAGATTCTCCTTAAATTAAAATGAAAATGCAGTAAATACGGCCATGTCCTAAATGCTTACAAAACATATAATAATTGTTTCCTTGGAAAGACATGAACAGGATGTTGATTAGTTTTTGACATCAAATGGCTTCACAGCCAAAGTATCAACGTTTTGCTACTTTCTTTTAAAGAATTCGAAGCAGTTTTAATAGGACTTAATTTATATTATTTCTTTTCGTCTCCCTCGAAAATAAGTAGCAAGTTGTCCTTGACAGAATGACAGGAAGATGGACGACAAATGAAAGAGCAAAAATATCATTATCTTAAGTAATACTCACTGAATTTTCTTGATAGCTAAGAGGAAAATGAGTTCACCCACAGTTTGCAAAAATCTGTCACTTTCATATGAATAATTCCATTTTTATCAAAGTAGATATAGCAGTGTTGGCCAGTTTGGAAAAAAGATACTGAGCTATGACAAGATATACAACTAGCTGGGTATTTAGTTAGATAATCTAATTGGAAGAAAACCATTACTAATTAAAATAATTCACCTAATCTAACTTAGACCTCAAAGATATCTTATTTTTTTAATACCCATTTTAAGTAAATGCCAGCAAAACTCCATATTCCTTGAACAAACATGAATACAGGAGAATAGCAATTTTCCTATTCTCACAGTACACAGGTGGCAAGTCGTTAAAATTTGGAAACTACTGATTAATAATTCATCGCTTCTGTTCCAATTTTAATAATGTGACTGAGATAAACCATTTTTTTCATTGCGGTTATTACTAATTATACTGCAAGCATTTTAATTTTGTAAAATATGTTACAAGTCATACCCCCTCCAGTATAAGGAAGTTCTCATAAAAGACTGAGTTCCATACATACTTAAGTAACACTTTCTTCCTTGATTATAGGTAACAATTATCCCTCATGATTAAGAGCATAACTCTAATTACTGAATTTGCTAGTACATCTTCCTAGCTTTGTTCAGACATTTTGAAAGCTATAGTACTTGAAGTTACAGAAGGATTTCAATATAGTGTTTTAACTGTAAAGCTGCTCTGTAATATAGATTATTTAAAGGGTACTAAGCTTCAGTATGCTTCACTTCCATATTATAGAAAAGAAGTGGGTGAACAATAACACCTTACCTTAGAACCTTCTATTATTAAAGGGTTATAAACCTCTTTCTTCTCCATTCCATCCACATAAGCCAAGCAAATAAAGCCTTTCTGCCTCCAGAAAGTCTTCCCTAACATGCGGTAGGCTGAAAAGAGTACAGGACTGAAAATAAGTTCCAGCTATGCCACTCAGTGTGTGACCATGGACAAGATAAATTCTACGCATCTTGGTTTAACTACCTGCAAAATGACAGACCAGATCCCATCTAGCTCTAGAAATCTATCACTTGTAAATACATGGACAAAGACTTCAATTAAAAGCAACTTCAAGTCAAAATGGAAAAGAAATATTTACATAAAACCTGACTACTTATTTAAAATTTATAGCCATTCACAATAGGAAAAGATTTATCTTTATATATCGGACAAAAAAGCTACAATGTAAATTAACAATGTAAAGAATATCTGAAGAAAATATTAGTTTGTGAAAAGAGTATTCAACTAAGTATCTATTATGCTAGGTGTGATAGGAAGTGCAAAAAAGAACATGACATTTGAAGTTCCCTGAATGGGAAGAATAAAAATGTATACAAATGAATATGTAACCAGAAAGAACAGTGGTAAGCACTCATACTCTAATAAAGTGCATACAATGTAGTAATGGGAACTCAGTTGAGGAAAAGTACAAGTTGCTTGCTCTTTGTAAAGGAGGCAAGGGAAGAAGCCTAAATAACTCTCTTATAAGAAATTCTACTGGACAATTCGTTGTTAGTCAAGAGTATATGTACTTGAAATGAGTAACATTTTATTTAAAACATTATAAAATTTAGATAGAGATGTCTTCTAAGTAATAAAGTATTACTGTGTTTATTTTTAATATAGAGTGACACCATGAAATTTTCATTACTCTCTTGCCTCTTCTACTTTTGCTTTGTTTACCAGATTCCTCTCCTTGTCCCCACTGTTTGCCAAAAAGGAAGCAGCAGTGTCAATGTTCTCAAAGCCTAGGGTTTCAAGGTGAGGAGTTAGCTGAAACTATTGCAGCAATAAGACACACAAAGCTAACATGACTTCCATTATCACCCTCACTCCCACCTCCATTTAACTGAATGAACAAAGTCTAGGAACTATGCACCGACAGGAGGCAAACAGAATCACCTTTTATATGCTTCAGGTAATGACACTCATCAATGGTAAAAAAAAAATAGCATTTAAAAGGGAAAAGTAACTTGTAAGGAACTATAAGTAAAATGATTGTCATAAGGTGACAGCAAATGTTACAGTTCTGTCAACTAAAGGACACTAGTATAAGGGGTTATGAGCAAATCAACAATAGTTTACCTCCATCACTAATTTAAAACAAACAAAAAATTGAACTGTTAATATGTACAGGAGATGGTTTTTTTTTAAAAGTTCAGCTAGCTCATTTGCACAGTAATCTGCCACCATTTTCAGAAAAATGTCAAAGACAGAACTAGTCACTTAACCCATAAAAAAGGAATGCATGAAAGACCTTGTGAAATATTTCAACGTATCTCCCAGTATTTTTTTCTATGTTAATTTCTCCAGAATGTCAGACCAAAAGAGGTGAGAATAAAACTAAATTTTAATATGTAGTATTCTTTAATAACTAGACAGAACCACAGAACACATAGAACATAGAAAATCAAAAATCTAAGCACAATTGGCATATGTATCTCTATTTCACCATTATATTCACTGTTGTTAGTTATTTTTTTTAAAAAAGAACACAAGAGGATTATTTGTATAGCTTTAAACACTGGAAATGTTCCTTGGAAAAATGTACTTTATGACACAAAAACTGGCTGACAAGAAAATACATATATTTAATGAATAATATTAGTAGTTTCAATCACTTTACAAAGGGAAATCTGATAAATTATAAATAAACCAAATTCTATAGAAATGGAATTTTGGAGTTGGAAGGAACCAAAGGGAGAACTTAGTTCCCAAATTTTACAGAAGAGAAAACTGAGGCAGCTAATTAGTAGATCAAAAACTAGCACTCAGTTCTCCTGGCTTCCAATCAGTTGTTCCTTTTACTACATCACACAGCACACTTGTGTTATGGCTAAGAGCCAAACAAAATCCCTTTTCTGTTTTTTAAATGTTGAAAAGGTAATGGTAATGAAATCCCTGATTTATTTATTCTACAATGATAAGAATACAAGTTTTACTGCATAATAAATCCTACAGATTAGCTAATGTCCGTCAGACAATTAGTTTTTATCATTAGCAGATATTAAATATAAGCAAATCCTTTTTTCTTAAAATGTTATCTACTTCAAAAGCAGATTAAAAGCTTCAGGGCTCTATAAATCACATGCTGACAACCTTTGGGTTTTGTTTGAAAACTTAAAATTTTCACATTATAAATGTAAGAATTAGTAATCAAGTCTTGAACAATTATTTTTCCCTAAATTGAATAAAGTCGGTTACTCTGAAACATCACTAATACGACAGCCACTAGCCACACGTGGCTATCAAGCATTTTTAAAATTTAGGGAAATCCAAATTCAGGCCATAAGTATAAAATACACACCAGAATTTGAAAACTTAGTGTGAAAAAAAAATTTAAAATATCTCACTAATTTTTAAAATATTAATTAGATATTGAAATACTTTAGATATACAATGTTAAATAAAATACATTATTAATATTAATTTCTCCTGTTTTTTTGTTTTTTTAATATGGCTACTAGAAATTTTAAAATTACATGTGGCTTGGTTACATTTCTATTGAACAGCTCTAAACCATCAACTGTAAATATCTAGGTGTTACTGATAGAAAGTTTGTATATTCTCTAAGAATAAGTTAAAATTATAAAAATCACCTACATAATCACTAGTCAATATCTGTGTTAAAAAAGAAGTGATGTAAAAACACACTGAATGCAGAAATCAACTTTAGCTGGCTTTTTGTATTTTTGCTCAGTAGATTTACATTTTTAGTTTTGGTTAAAACTGAAACTAGTTTATATTCCCTGATCATATATGAACTGATAAGAAAGGAATGTGTCCCAGAAGCATGGCAGAAAAAAAGTCAGCCTTTGTCTTCCTCAATTCACACATACACATGAATTGATTTAAAAATATATACTGTGACTTAAAACAAATACTGACATAAAATACCATGAGATACTCCGTTATGCAGCCTAGGCTATAACTTAAGAGATTTCAGCAATTAACAGGAATGCAACAAAACAAAACATATTTATAATTTATACCTTTGCTCCATCTGAAATATTGTCCCAGTTTCCACCACTCAAAGAAAACTTCCCATTGCCTATACGCAGCAGTATCTCTTCAGGAGTATCATTGGGGCCATTAGCAAATGGAGTGTAGCTATTAATAAAAAAGATTTTAACAAACATGCAGGCCTAACATATATATCAAATCTAATTGAAAGTGATGAGTATAGAACTACATGCAAATATTTACTATAGCAAATTAAGAATATTACCTAAAATTTCCATTTACTGTTCATATCAAACTTTACATTTAAAACAATGAACTTAATCCTAATGAATTATTTAATAAAATGAAGTCTTGCCTATATCAGTAGTATTTTTTTTGCCTTTGATCAGCTAATCAATGCAAAATAAAATAAAGGTGGCTTTTTATGTAAAGCTACAGTCTGAAAATCAGACTAGAATAAAACATGCAAATTTTGTATTCTCACAGGCATAAGGTAGCAAACCAAATATACTCACTATGAAGAAATTGTTAATTCTATATATTCATAATGTATTTATTGTATTGGCTCAAATTTATTCATTAGCACTTTAACAATATAACCAGTGAGAACAAGTTAATATTTTTTAATTAATGTCTATGAAAAATGGGTTAAATATTTATATCAATATAACAGAAAAATCCTTGATAGCCATTAAAGTCATTATGTGAATCAATATTCACGGACAGGAAGACAAATACATTCTATGAAGTTAAAGTAGTTTAAAAAATAATTATACAGTGACAAGTGATCAGTTTTGTACCATTTTAACAAATGGAAATAAAAATGGTATTCAAATTTGGGAATCGAACGACATGGTTAAAAATTATAAGATGTCAATATGTTAATGTGTTAATTCCCTCATGTAACAATTGAGCTGAGATAACATTAAACACACATACATATACACACACACAAAATGTTTTATTTAGTCATAAAGTAAATACTTGAAAGCAGCAATCAAGAAGTGGTATCCCATGGTTTGAAAACCAATACTGTTGATTGCAGTTCATATGCAAACTTTAGCCACCCTTAACTTTGGCACTTGCTGTGGTCTATAACTAAATATTCTGCATATGTCTAAAAGTACATGGAATATCCTGATATATGTGATTAGCACCAAGCCAATAAATAATTTAGTCACCATTTTCATAACATTTATAAAGTGCCTGCTATGTCAAGTATATTTAATTACACTAAATTCCCTCTTTAAAAGTCACACCTAAAACTAATGTTATTTAAAATTTTATACTATCTAGGACATTTTGGGATAACAACACAAATATTAATATTTTTACACACTACAAGTTGGAACACTAAGATATTTCAAAGGGTTTTACAATCAAGTATATTTTAAAACAATCTAAAATAATGTTCCATATTAGTTTGTCCACCTCACAAGGGTAAAAAAATAAGTCACACCTAAGTACGTTATAATTACATTATAATTCTTCAAATTCCATTCTATGCATTAGACTTTTCTAAACCTAGTCTTTTTCTACAGCCATAAATTTCTACTCCTAAATAAAAGTGCTACTCATTATTAAGAGTAAAACAGCACTTTTATTATTTATAAACTAACAATATTAACATAATCCAACTGTTACTTTTTAAAGTATTTATCCTTTTAAGAGAACACAGCTGTGTGTTTCTGTAGTTTAGTGTTCTGCTACTATTTTATTTCAGTTATAAAGCTCAATTTTACTAAATCTCTATTGCCAAGAGAACCAAAATTCAAGTACTTAAAAAAATTAACTCAACATCAGCAAATTCAGTGGGTAAGCACCTGTTGAACTGTGAAATTATTTTATGCTCAAGTAAACATTTTCAACAAGTAATGCACTCAAATGTAAAGTGTCAAAATAAAAATATATGCTTTATTTGAAAAAGTTTTAGTTCCAGTTGAACAATCTCTTAATTATATATCTGAATAATGCCTCATTCAACACCTTTGTTTTTTAAGTAAACAATACATAATATTTTGAAATGTTGGTAGCATTTTCCTTAAGGTTATTTTCATCTGTCACCTTTCTAGATAAAAATATACACGTGAAATTCAAGTAATTATGTGAACTGTTTTGAGTATATAAATTTCTTACCCAGCCAACATTGTGTAAAAAAGGACTCCTAGACTCCAGATATCACAAGCAGCATCATAGCCTTGTTGCATAAGAACCTGAGAAAGAAATATTCATTATCTGGTACTACTCAGTATAAACTCAGTTTTCTCATCTAGAAGAAAGTTGTGCTTCTAATAATCTCACAAACGTTCCCAATTTTTAAAGTTAGATCATTTTAATATTTTCAAAAATAGATTTACTTAATGTTAAAGGCAAAGTCTTCTGCAATTAACAAACACTGAATAAGTGACTATTAATAAGGTGAATAAATAACATGGATGATACAAAAAAACCACCTCATAAGATATGATTCCTGACCTCAATGAGCTTTCACAAGTCCTCCTCTTAGGAAAACCAGACACAGACATCAAAATTTAAAATAATATGTACAGAGAGATTAATATATCCTACACATAGTCTGGTCTTTTAACCCTGACACTGATTCTATACGATAGATATTTCCATTTTGAAGATGAGGAAACTGAGGCAAATGTTAAATAATTTGTCCAATATCACAAAACTAGTGAGTGGTGAGCAGGTATTCTTACTGTAAAGCCTACACTTTTAATATCTATTATAACTGCCTCCTGACTACACAAGAGATGGTAAAATTATATATAATCTTATGAAAGCAAGATGAACTTATATTTTACATACAAGTCTTATGTCTTAAAAAAGATTAGTATATTTCTGGATCACAAACATACATTTGGTAAATACTGAATGGTTTCATTATTTTTTATGCAATAATTTAGGTAGCTGTTTTTTTCTCTTGTGACTAGTATTAATAAAAATCAAATAACGTTTATTATATATTCATGTGTTTTCTCTGTGAAGTTAATAGAGTTTGTTAGAAAAATAAAGAGATGAAATGAGGCCTTTATTTTTTCATTCAGAAAAACAAGCCCACTGCTAAAGCCCTTAGACACAGGAAGAAAATAGAAACATTACTAATGCATTAACACTGGGGACTACATAACCATAAGCATAGACATTTCATTTATAAAGGCTAAAAAATATTAATGTTCGGTTTTGACAATGACCAGACATAAATAATAAGTATCTAATTTAAAATTCAAGATATAATTTTTTTTCATAGTCAGAGTATACTTATAAGAACACACATGTGTGCAAACTTGAGAAGCTGAAGAGGCTATCAAAATACCTATATAACTGGCTTATGTAAATAACACAAATGGAGACTACAAAGCCCCTAATAAATAATGAGGTGGAGCTAAACAATTCACATCACAGTACACTTAACCTGGCATCCTCTAGTAAAACATAAACCATTCCTCCTCTTTTCCCTCATCTCTTTCCTTTTCTCACTTCTTACAGCTCTGGGCATCACCGTATTTTCCTTGGTTCCCTTATGACAGTAGCTTTAAAGCTACACAGATGATCCAATGCATAGACAAGGTTTAGGGACTGCTTAGGAACTAGTTAGACAGGCAAGGGTTAATCAGTGAGTCAGCTCTAGGTATTTCATACTCCCATAACCTTTCTAGTAAAATGAGAAGGAAGGCACTGGAGGAATCATTTGCCTAATTAGGTCCAACCATGAAAAACTTGTTTTAGATTTACCACACACTTAAACCCATTTTGTATGAGTAAAGAAGAGGCCCTTTTGTTCTAGAGTGGGTCTCAATAGTGGGTACTATTATAGATAGTAAGAACATACAGCCATGAAAGAAACAAGGCAAGGTGGTGAGATGAATGAAAAAGTACAGTGCAGGTGTGTTTCATACCTTCTTACTTATATCAAGTTAAATACAAAGAAGATAGAAGTCAGAATTAAAGTAGTTAACAACATTACCTTCTCTTTAATTTGGCTTCTCAAATTAGCAAAATGTAACACAGACAGAGATTCTCATTCCCTTTGCTCTAAAGTTCAAATTATTTCATATTTGGAGCAAAACATATGGCAGCCCAAAGCCAGAGCAAAGCAGGGTAATTTCACATTTATTTTTTAAAGATTTGTAGGTACAGCATCCATCCGATTTACAATATATTGTAAATTCCTCTAATTCAGGATCATTCTTAGACTCAGTAGGCATCAAATATCAGTTGAATAATATGATAGATTTGCTTTTATAAAAGAATAAAATATTTTAGAGATATATTAATTTTGTGACATAGGTATAATAGAAAACACCTACTAAGTAAATAAGCCCTAAGAGGTTAACCAAATTGATGCATATCAAAAAAATGAATGAATATTCCTTCCTGTTAAGCTGAAACTGTACTACTAATTAGTTTCTATCCTAGCAAATAAGGGCCCTTTATGCACTGTGATGAAACAATGAACTTATATCCTCATAAATGCTATTATTCATTCAAATATCTACATGGATACTTGAATCTTCCTGATTCTAATTTAAAAGATAATGCATTTCATACACTTCATTAATAATTTTTGAAAGGGTCTGAAATTTTAGAAACAAATCTTATCCAAAATCTTATCTGTATTTCATTCATAACAAATTACAAGTATTCATTGATCACTAGCAGAAACTTCAGCACTTGATAATAAAACTTTTCAAAGCATTCTGAAAATACAAATACAAGCCTAGCCAAACATAGTTCAGACACTAGAGGCATTAGTTACAGAGAAGTCGTCTCCATATGCCCAGTTGAAAATCTTCACTCTTCTACAATGGTGAGAGTGTCTTACTACAATGAAAGTCTGTTAGGATAAAAAGCATCAATAGGCTGTATTCTACTCTGCAGATTTACACTCATTTGAAAATGTTTGCCTAGCCATTAATCTAAAAATGTTTACCTAACCATTAATCTAAACACAGACATACTGTATATTTTTCATTTTAATGTCTGTTTTTAAGATTCTCATTTGGGACACATTCACCCTTAACTTTTTCTAGTGAGAAGTTTCCATCATACCAAGGGGTCCACAAGATTAAGTCACTATTAAGAAAGTGGACATTAAAATGGTTATTCTATACTCTTCTGTTGTATCTACTGCATAAATATGTTAGAATATTTATGATGACTATATATCCTATATTTAACAGAAGAGCCTTAATCTCAAGTATTTTCTTCTTTTCCTACAAAACCATTGAAATGTCCTAGAAAAGCTAATTTTTTAATATCTAAGCTATATCTCTTACACCTGGGATAGTACAATAACTCCTTTTGGGATCATGCATGTATGCCAATTTTTGATTGGGGAAATAAAGTTTCTATGTATTTTAATATGATAAAAATTTGTACATTCATTATGCTCTGAATGTAATTAAAATATAGATTAATGCACATTCTATGAATATGTACATAATTTCTTGTAAGGCAAATCTTAGAAAAGCCCTGTAAAGTAAGTGTTATGCTTCTTCTTCAATATTAACATCTTAAAGGAAGATTTAATACATTTTAACATGGGAATTTTTCATAGTTAGAAAGTTATTTTCATATTTCTACATTTCTATTTTGATTACTAGAAACAATATTTTTCTAACAGCTGCATTAAAATACAGATTTGTTGATATTTAAATGTAAGAAATATGTTGTATCTTATATCTGATGTGCAGTATTATCCAGAAAGGGCTAGTATTTAATATAAAAATAAAATAAAAACATGTATATGAGATAGAAATTCATCTTCAAATTATTTTATTTTTCTTCTGACTTGGAAAATTCAATTTTTCAAACCTGAGGATTTTTGTGTATTTTGATTTGTGTTAAACATATAGTAATTCATATGAGTTAGCATTATTCATTACATATAAGAACAGTTCTTTCCTTACAAACAAAACTTATATAGAGAATCTATATGGCCAATGCTATCCCTGATTCATCTTTTAATCATCCATACTTTCACTGCTGTGAGAGTTGCAACTGTCAAACTTCCCATCCTCATTATCAGATCTGACAGATTGCCGGAGCTTGCCAAATGTGAAACATGTACCTCTTGACTTCCTCAGCCTCACCTTTCCTGACTCTTCTATCTAAGATCTACATACAAATGTTATTGGCCAAGAAAAACCCAACTGCTTACAAAAACTCCTGTGAATTTGTTTTCTCCAGGAATTAGAAGATCTTAAAGACAATTAGGGATGGCATTGCCTATGTTATGTGTAAAGCTAAACAATATAAATTATTTCATGTTCAGCATAAACAAATCAAAATACCTGAAAAATCTATCCTGGTTTTTTTACTCAGTGAATGCCTGGTCTTGAAAAAGTTAATTTAAGTACTTTGAGCCTCAGTTTCCTCACTTGGAATATTTAATATGTTGAAGGTGGGGTTATCTCTACTCTCCCTCCCAGCTCTAAAAGAGCATGATTCTGAAACTAGTATATAATCCAACAGAATAGAATAGTCTGATTATTCAGGCTGGCTTCAGATGTTAGTTACTAGTCTGAATATTTATATTGGGAGTTATCAGAATTTAATGATTTAAAGAGATTTATTATTGGTAAAGGACAAGATAACTCAGTTTTTACCTACCAAACATGACATAATAATACATTCAACTAAAGGAAAAGAATGAAAGGCAAATACTAAAATTTTAAAGACTACCTCAGGTGCTACAAAGTTTGCAGTGTAGCATGGAGTTAAGAGAAGTCCATTTTCTCCTCGAAGTTGTTTTGCAAACCCAAAATCACAAATCCTAATGGAGTCTGCATTGGCTGATTCATCCATGTATAAAATATTACTAGGTTTAAGATCACGATGGACAACCTTGAACATAAAAGGAAAAAAAGCATTATGTTTCTATAGCTAACTAAATATCTGTGAAATAAAACATTGTAAGTTAATATGTTTCCAAGGAAAGGAATTGTCTCAATCATAAAATTTTGAAAATGACACTTTTTCCAACCTTGATAGCCTTGACAACCTGAAGCATACAGAGGAAATTATCTCTATCGGATAGTTGTGATAGTTTTTATTTAAACCATCAGTTTTGTTAACCACTTTCAATTTCAAGATATCAAAACTCAATTCGCAGTTCCACTTGTAGACATAACAGACTAAGGCCCTACTCAACACTCCCCTCCCCTTGATAAATAACTACAAAACCTGAGTACAAAAATCAACTATTCTGTAAGTATTGGGGAATGAGCAAAAGGAGACAAGACTCTGGTGGGAAAAAAAAGACCCTGGTGGGGAGTACATACTTGATTGAAGGAGGGAGCTATATGAGTAGGTCCCTATATCTCTGGCTTTTAGCCTAGGCTTAAGTACAGTCCCTATGGTACACAGTGATGGTGAAAACATGTGGAAAAGCCCACAGTCTCTTTGGCCTGGAGAAACAGAGAAGTAATGCTGAGAAACCGTGAATGCTGAGGGGAGGTATACTGTAAGGGAAAGAGCCAGAACGGATCCCTGAATCAAAAATGTGTAGAAGAGGCTCGAGGTAGTCCATAAAGACGAAAGACATAAACAGAGACGAGAGTTGCTCCCCAGAAAGCAGAGTTTTCAGTGCAAACCCTGGTAACAAAATTACCCACTAAAACAAACAAAAATAATCACTGGAGAAAATAACATAATATAACAAATCTACATAAGTTAATATTCAAATGTACAGTACACAGTCCAAAATTATCTGGTATATGAAAAACTAAAAAATAATGGAACACAGTTTCAAGGAAAAAGAAAAGCAATTCCAACTACAAGATAAATCATGTTGGACCTAAGAGCAAGGATTTTAAAGTGGCTATTATCATATGTGACATGTTAGATATGCTAGCTAATGCTATGGTGGTAAGCATATTGTAGTATATAAATACATAAATGTATCAAATCAGCATATTGTATTCCTTAAAGTTACACAGTGTTATGTCAATTATATCTCAACAAAAATGTATTGTTCAAAATTCACAAGACTAAATAAATATAAAAGAAATTTAAAAAGTAAAGTGGCTATTGTAACAACACTCAATGAAGTAAAACAAAACATGCTTTCAATGCATGAAACTCTCAGCAGAAGAAAAAGAACAATGAGTAAGAACCAAGTGAAATGCTAGAAATGGAAAATATTCTAAAATTCTCTATGTGATGATTTTTCTACTGATACCATTCACTTCATTTAATCTAGTCCCATCTTTAATAAGCAGTTTAGCACAATGAAAACTCTTTAAAGACAAGGATCAACTCTTAAATTCATGGTTAAATCTGCAACACCTTTTAAAATGTCTGGCATGTAGAAATGCTCAATACATGACTGTCATTAATTTACTTAATTTATCTGTCATTAAATTACTTAATTCATATATTATTTTATTTCTAAAATAAGAAACTAAAGAAAAGATGCTTACTATTTTCCTCTTTTCAAAAATTCTGGTCATCCTTTATTTTAAAGGGTGTTGATAAAGATAATCAAGGAATTAAATTATAATAGAACTACTCCTTTAGCATTATACAGTTTATATTTCAAAATGTTGAAAATATACTCTATTAAACCACAGTCAAAAATGACTGTTGGCTTATTTTTCTTAATTATAAGAGGGGCCCACGTAGAATTTTCTAATTCTGAGTTGTCCATTTTTTTAATTGTTTATACTTAAGTGGGTACATATCCACTATTACAACTGATTTGAACTTAAATTTTTAAATTATTTGTTACTTTTTTCCTTGTTTAGCTATATATATGATAATAGTGAGCTTTTTGGTAATTCAATTCATTTGCTTTTTTTATGAAGAGACAGGAAGCAAAATAACAGGCCTGCTCATACACCAGAAATTTTAATATATTACTACTTCAAATGTTCAGAATCCAAATTTTTTACTGTATTTGGGGGAGGTGTTGGCAAGAGTCAAGATATAGTGTCCTTTTACTGCCAGAATTTTATATGTTAGGCATAGTATAATTTGAATAATATTCATAACAACATATTCTTGGATAATTCTTTTCTGTTTCACTTTTAAGTTTGATTAGGTTTAATAATTTCAAAGTCAAAGTTAGACACATTTATATAATTCAAACAACTTTTAAAATTAATATGCTATTAAATTAGGGCTAACAGGCAGAGTGAAGAGAATTAATAAGGTATTACTCAATTTCCTAAATCTATAACTGTTACATTATGAGTTTTATTATAATATTCTATACAAAAATATGTGATAGAAAAGTATTTCAAGTGTTATCTCTTATATATAATTTTATGAAGTTATAAGTCCCAGAATTGAAAGGAAGAATATAACTACAACTTACTCCTTGACAGTGAAGATAGTCAACTGTCTTAGTTATTATAAACAGTACATCACTAGCTTCCCGTTCTGAGAAACATTTTTGTTTGAGAATACGGTCAAGTAGCTCTCCTCCTTTCATTAAATCCGTAACAAGGTAAACATATCTACCATCATCATAAACCTAAAAAAGAACATATTATTTAAATGTTATTGTTTATAATTATAATTCTGAAATATTTAAATTATATTTACTTTGCTTTTCTAATGAACTTCTATTCTTTTACTATTAATATAGTACAGGCTGTACTGAAGATTAAACTGGCTAAACAATCTCCTACACTGTCTGTGAGACCATGTTAAATATATAATTTTATTAACTTTTGAAGTTTTTTGTTATACTTCATCAAAGAATATAAATGGAAAAATAGAACTCCTTGTCTCTCAAATGGCATCTATCTCATTTTTAACTATATTAAAGCTTCTCTCCCTTAATAGTAGTAAGCTCCCTTCTAGCAGTAGATGTATTATTCGTTTTTTAATATCGTCATCACAGTCCATTATCTGACATGGTGTCTTAAATACTTATTGAATTCAAATATTATATCAAAGAGAATAAATTAAAAATATATACACCTTTTTACTGGAGGGCATGTATATCTATATATCTATACATACAAACACATATGTGTGTATATGTCTATATACATATATGTATATATTTACATATATATATATATATATATATATATATATATATATAGACAGCTATTTAAGGATTACAAATCCAAATGCGTATCATATTATCTGAAACAAACTGATCAAGGTGATGGTTCACTTGCCTGCCTTCCCTAAAGAGAAAAGAGCATTATTTTCTTAATGTGAAAAGTCTGTATTCAGTAACATCTATTAATATGAGTTATATGTTCATTTTACAAACTATAGACTAATACTATCTCACCCAAGCAACAATCCATAATGCTATAGCCAACTGATGTACAATCAAGAAAGTAAAATCTCCTAGAATTTGGCAGAATCCCAGTCTCCTTTATCTTCTATATTTGTAGTACTAGAAAATAATGAATGGAGCTGGTGCTAAGGTAAACAAACTAACCAGCCGAAATACATTCAAGTAATCATGACACTCTCATTTTCCAAACATCATAGTTCCTTTCTGATGTTCTATAAAAATGGTAGGAGTATTGCACCATAGGGGAAAGAAATAACTGAAGTGGCAAATTTAAGAGGTTTAAGATTTTGTGGCATGAAAGTAAATATACTAGGGACATGAAAAGTTTCAATAAGAAAATAAAGTGCCAAGTCATAACTTCATTAGCTTAGCTGATACACAGATTTTAAATACCTACATCCTTTAAAGTGATAATGTTGGGGTGTTGTCCATAGCGCATTAAAATTTCAATTTCTTCCGAGGGGTCCCTCTTACTTTTGTCAATGATCTAAGAAATAAAACAAATAAAAATCTCAGAAGAAAATAATTTTATTTGTCTAAAAATAAATGACATATTTTCAATTTGATTCTATTTTCAAACAAATACAGAAAACTCAAGAGTGATATTTTTCTCACATTACTTTAACATTTAAAAATTTCCTATAACTAAAACTTAATAAAAAAAGAATGTTCTTTAACATTATTTTCCATTTAACTGAAACTATATCAACTGATAATGTGATTGAAATGTGATAGTAATTGTCACATTTGCTCGATAGTAACATACTACATTAAAATAAAATTATTCAAAAGCCAAGACATTCATGAAATACACTGTTCCTCCAAAATAAAGGCTTTTTTTATTGAACAAAATAAAGTCTTGGAAAGAAATTCAAAATGAAAATGAAGTCTTAAAGAGTTCTTCCTAATCATTTTATCTTTGCTTTTTCCACTTGCTCCACTGAAAAATGTCTGTCAGTTAACCTGCAATTTAACCTACACATATATAAAACAAACAAACAAAAAGTCAGGCTCAGAGATAATACCTTCACTGCAAATTCCATGTTGGTAGCGGTATGTATGCATCGCTTGCAAACAGAATAGGAGCCAACACCAATATCCTCTTTCAATTCATACACTTCACCAAACTGTGCAGCATTTCCATTTATCTGTTTTTGTTAAAAAGTAAAATATGAAAGAGAATGATAAATTTTCATAATTTTTATCTTCTAAGTATACATTCTTCCCAAATCTTTACAAAATCTAAGAATAATTCTAGAGAAGTTTTATCAGTTTTTATAAATGGCTTACACAGATTCTGAGCTGATCCTAAATTGTAGGCTTTCTAGATCCCCAAAACCAATACAATACAGCAACTAGCTAATATATCACCCATTACATTTTCTCGCCAAAAGAGATTACAAAAATGCACAAATATAATTCAAGGTTAATCCTTTTCTCTAAAACATATAGAGTCATCTTTAATTCATTATTATACAAAGAGATAAATAAGAAATTAAACATCATTTCAAAATCACTGTAAATAACTGAATAATCCGTTAAGTGGAATTTACCTGAACAATTGGTAATACATTTGCACTTGTGATAGGAGTGATTTTATATTCTTCTGCAATGGAAGTTGCAACGAAGCTGAATCCTTTGAAGAGTTGATGAGCATTAGCACTGGCTGGCAAACCTGGAGAATCTAATGTCCAAATAATTTTATTTAATTAGAACTACACAGACTTCCATGATATGAAATGTCAGCATTTCTTTGAATATAGAGGAAACCATTAAACGTTACTATCAGACTACTATATTATTTGACTTATTGTACATTATCTATCTCCCCATACTAGTATGCAAGCTCCATGTGTATTATAATTTTTGTCTGTTCTGTTCACTACTGCACCTTGCTGCTTAGGCCATAGTACGTATTCAATATTTGTTGAATTAATGTATGAAACACATGCCAATAAAAGTAAACCCCATTAAAGTCTAGTCAGAGTGATATATCTCATATCTTACCTCCTACCCCCATCAGCTAATGCATCAGCATGTCAAAAAAAGTTTTAAAATAAGAAAAAAAGAAAACTTTCACACTTTGCTCTAGTTCCTGCTTCCTTAATAAATACTTCCCATTTAAAGCCTCTACTTGAAAGGTATCCAAGCAATGCTGTACCTAGGATCCACACTTCCATACAGGCCAAACCACCCTTTGCAAACTTACAATTCTTTTAGTTTTTACCTAAGAAGCTAGTGTAGTTTTTTAACCATCTAATTGAATAAAAGCTCTGATGTTACACATACACATGCATTACCTTTAGGTGTTTTTGCAGTAAATTCAGGATCAAAGCAAAAAGTATCGTCTGGTTTTCCAGAAGCAGGTTTGAAAGGAGGCTGAACTTCTCTTTTATATAATTTCTAGAAGAAACAACAGGGTAACACTAAAATATATTAATACTTTAAAAATTATTAAACTTCATAAGGGAAAGCAGAACATGATATTCAGTCCTTAACAGAAGGCTCACAATTTCATAAATGAAATTGCAACAACCTTCAGATACCTGTTAACCAAGTTCTAAATTCTAACCTGTTAACCAAATTCTGTATATTATCTAAATTTGAGAGATAATATACAGAATCAAATGAGACCAGGAAATGCAGCAGTGATGTCACAGTTTGCATTCACAAGGAAGAATGCTGTTCAGTTTTGGATATCAAAAACTGACTTGAATTCTCACTGGTAAAATAACCATACAGAATATATCACAATGTTACCATGCAGAAATAACTAATAACATTTGAGGATTTCAAAATTAATAATTAGTCTATCCCCAAGAAGTATGTATTATACTTAAAATATTTTTTCACATAAAAATATGCATCAAAGGCACTGTTTAGAGCTCTTTTATAGAATTCAGAAACTTAAACTTGTCTAACAATCTAACTTCCTAAAATTTATGTTTCTGAAAAAAATAAAATATCTTATAATATATAAAAACCTACTTTTGGGGGGAAATCTATTTTTTTAAAAGCTCACAGACCCGAAGTGGGGGAAAATTAATAGAGGATTACTTTAAAGTAAGTTTCATTTATTTAAATATGTAAACATTCTGCTCCTTTGTTATTTAAGGACAATAAACATAAACTGTTTAGATATAAAAATGATGGAAAAATAATTTCCAGTTTGTCTAGTTAAGGGAAAAGGAAGAGTAGAAAAGCAGTAGAAAAAAATGACAAGGGGATGCAACAATACTGAAAGAAGGATGCGTACAGATATGACAAAGAACAGATTCCCATGCAGCACGTCCACTGAGTAGCATTTTAGGTTATTAATACTAATGGCTTATGTTATATTATGGTTTTCCAATTATAAAAAATAAATCAAAATATTGCCTTCTGAAAGTTGTTCTATAAGCCAGATGAAATAATAATTTGGTTAGTGAACAGGGGCTTTCTACCTCTTTATTATAGATCAAAAGAGACACTTTCTCTTTCGGAAAAATTTTCAGTATCAATGCTAGAACTAAGTTATCAGAAAAGCTTACCTATGATGATTAATTGTACATAAAATACATAAAGTTGTGTTGCAAAAACAACATCAAAAAGTAAGCTTTTCTAAGAAAAGCTCATTAGTCTGGGAGTTGAAGCTTAAAAAATTTCAATACATGACTTAGCAGAATGTCTCAATGTTTCTGTTTTCATGTCCTCTCAAAATTTAGTGAAATACCTATACAATGATATTCACTTCTTAACAAATTTAACATGATCATCAGGGCACCCAAATCCGGGTATCAGCTGTATTTCCTCAGGGGCACCCAATTCACAGTGGGTGATCAACCTGTTTATTCAAATACATGGCACAGAACCATTTGAAATTAAATAACATTTCATATGCTTTAGAATTCATTTTTTTCTATAAGAATCTGCCCTATCATTCATCCCTGTTCTCCTTTCTCTTCTTCCCCCTACATTCCTCAACCTAGAATAGGAGAGAACGTTAACCACACTTAACAGGTAATACAAATGAGAAACAAAAATTAATTAATACCATCTACACACCTACTGGTTCAAGGTAACTGCCATGATATGCTATACCTATAAATAAAAATCTAATACTAAATATAAAACAAATGGATTAAGTTTATCAGTAAAGTCCATATATTACCATTTACTCTTCAGTTTTTGCTCTAATTAAAGGTACACAGTAACAAACTTTCTACTGAACTTACATTCCAGTCAATATTTGCAAAAAAAAGATGTCTTTTGATTTCGTCAACTCCTTCTGAACCTATAAAAACGGAAAGAATTTTTTACCAGTACGATTTTTTTTTAATCTGCCTACCTAGCTTTCAGGCTATCATTCATAAACAGAAGTACATACATTTCATAGATTCCATGTAGTGAAAAGTTTGTGACTTATTATCTGATGTTCTAATTGGTCCTTTGAATTTAATATGATAAAAAAATAGCTGATGTTCATACTGAAGCATGTAGAGTATCATGAAATACTGAAATGCTTTCTGAATCAAATCAAAATCATGTTTAACATAACACTAAAATTTAAGTATTTTTTCTTTTCTTCATAATTCAGTTTATGACCTCATATCTATATGCTGAAATTTTAAAAATGCAACAAGTAAAGTGACACTAAAATTTTAATACAAGAACACAAATAATAGGAGCACATTTGGATCCAGGGAAAGGCTACTAGAAAGTGGCCAAATAATGAGCAGTTATGGAAACATAATATTTACCTTGATGAATATTGGAAGGGACAAAATAATTATCTTCAAATATCTAAAAGGATTACCTACACAGGGGAAAATTCTGTGAATTATGTCAAAAGAGACATTCATATGATATACATAATGATATATATTAAACAGAAGTTCTGAATAACTAAACCACTCCATTTTTTATCATGGACATAACAGTTTTCTGGAATCTTTGCATATACAAAGTGCAAAATTCCAGGTATAAATATATAGCAGCAGTAAATGAACTTAAGCCAGAAAACAAAGTTACAATTATCCTCCCAAAGCATGTAGTATATTGTTATAAAAGCTAAGAAAATAAACAATACCCAATCTGTTTGCTGGATTCCTTTTGAATAACATCCTTAGAAGACTTTGTGCTTCAGCACTAAGAAACTGAGGCATTCCAAGTTTTGCTCTGGAAAAGAGGATTTCAGAAAATTTCATTTAAATCTAGCCATACTTCCAAATTGACAAATCCCAAAAAGAATTTTAAAGAATGCTTTCCACAATGGCATAAAATGTTCCCTATATGGCAGGAGAAGGGAACGAGACAGTGTGAAAAATGTTCTTTTGTATCAAATGAAAATTGTAACAAGTTTCTCAAAACCAAAAGTAAGAAATTTTTCCCAAAAGAAAAAAAAACAGTGTTTACACTTACTTTAATATCATATTCATAGTCTCATTTCTGTCTTTACCTTGAAATGGCAGAGTACCAGTAAGCATTTCAAACTAAAACAAAAAACAGTACAAGTCCATTTAGCACAACTTAGAATATACAATGAAAATCTTTAGGAAAAAAGGAGACTTATAATACATGATCATCAAATTATGCAGGATCTACATGATAGTAGGTCAAAATATGACCAGAAAACTAGGTGACTCAAGGAAATAGACTTCAGATACCCTACTATATGTGAAAGCTGACTTGAAACAAATGAAACCAATCAATTTTTTTTCAGTTCTTATTTGGCCAAGTTCCCCAAGCCAAAGCAATTTGGAAATACACAAGGCATTTTCTTTTAAAACAAAGATAAGCCTTTAAAGCAAATATTTGACAATGAAAGAAAAGTAAAAATAAGCACAGAACCATTTCAAATTCACACACGCTCAGGAAGGATAATCATTCTCATTCCATTCACTCCCCTAAAAAAGGAACCAAACAAGAAGCTACACACACTACACACTATGTATATATATATATATATATATATTTAATCTGAGATGGTTGTACACAGCACAAAAATATTTTCCCTAAGAGATTTAATTGCAATGCAGATATCCAGAACATTAAATAATTTAAAAAGTAAGTCTGAAAATGAAGATCATTACAGTTCATTAAAGAGAAAAGTTTTTATATACCTAATATTTAAATCTTCAGCTTATATTGAATAATGGCTTTGGCCTCAGTCCTTGTTCATTTATTTGAACTCACAAACTTAATTAGCTTATCTTTTCAACTCTTTCCTACACTCTGATGACTCTCAAAATCAGTTCCAGCTTCAGTCTATCTCAGGGAAGGGAAACGGAAGTCTTCCCTTCCGTATTGACAGTAATGGTTCTCAACTGGAGAATGAAGAAGTAGGGGTAGGAGTCACAAAAAGGTAATGAAGAAGAAGGGAAGTATGGTGTATGTGGGTCATCTCTCTCAAGCTCCAGAACCCTATCTCTAACCTAAAGTAATGATTCTTTCCTGGGGACTGGAGGAGTAAGAGGTGGAAATGGCAAGAATAAAAAGAAAAAGAGAAGGATAGTATATTCAAATCACATTTTCCCCTCAAATAAACTATATGCTGGCTGGCATAGTAGTGTTTTGTTGTTTTTGTTTATTTGTTGTTTGTTTTTTAAGGTCTCCTGATGATTCTGATGCTCTCTTCACTGCCCTCTCCTAATTCATTACTACCACAAGGTTAAAGACTAACCTATAGTAACCTATGGAACATGTTAAAAATAAGTTCTTTCCCCACTTCCAAAACCAGCTGTCCTTCCCAGCTATCTCTTTTCCACTGAAA